>NW_025920112.1:623158-1246317 GCF_902686445.1 Sciurus carolinensis | reverse complement strand
TCAGGTCCTCACAGCCCGATTTTACCTTCGTCTGTTTCGTTTTGATCTCTGTCCATTTACGGGGGGCTCTTCTCAGATCTCATTACTGCGGGCGCGTCCTGCCTTCCTTACTTTCTCATCTGCAGCACGGACCTTTACCCAGTCTTCCTGCCGTGGGAATCAGTGAAAATATTCCTGGTGTGAAAGATATCCATCCACCCCACACGTGATTCACGGGATCAGGATCTGAATTCACGAGTTGCACATTCAGGCTGTTTCTGCATGGTCCTGTAGTGGTTTGGGCAAAGGATTTCAGTTGCTACTCTGGAGATTTGTTGACTCATTTGTCTGGATTTGCATAACTGGTATTGTGCCCCCGTCGTCCTGCTAAGGCCATTGCCCCTAAAATTCAGTAGTGATTCAACACCAGCTATCATGCTATAGAGCTGGTGAGTTTTAGAGAAATGTTTTTAAGAGGACGCGTGTAGTAGTCACATCTCACCACGAAGACAGTGTTCACATAATTTATTTAGCATGCTCAGTTGTCAATTTCCTGAATCTCTGATCTCCCTTTACAGAGAATACCTTGGAACCATATTTGCCTCAATGGAAATTACTCTTAAAACATTTTTTTTTAATTTTGTGACCCATCCTCTGTTTAATTTGCACTGTTGCCAATTACCACAGGATCGGGGTCCCGCCTTCGGGCCAGCAGGGGTGACTGTCCTACAGGGAGTATGATGGCAAACTGAACTGAATATACATATTATTTCACAAACCAATGCTGTCCACGGAAGGGGTAGATAGAAAAACTTAACCAGTGACATTTTATTCTAAATTATGTGTTATAATCAGATATGATCACACAGAATTTTTATATTTTTCTTCCTGCAGAGGTTATGTATGCTGGGTGTTATAAAAAAAAAAGAGACATTTAAAAATCCTACACATTGAAACTTTGTATTAATCACCAATGGACTAGGACTGCTTCTCCCAAAATACCATCACGAGTATTTGAAAGGATTTATCATATACATGAAATTCTTCGAGGTAATAAAGCATGAAATTAATTTATAAACTCTTGGACTATGTATTCAACTTGTAAAAATGTAAAGTATTAATGTCAGTCATCTCTTAAAAGTCAGCCTTTAAATACTGCTGTATGATTTTCTTTGGTCAGGAACATTCTGGTCTAAGTAGAGCCCTCAAGATTTTGCCATTTAGCAAAACAGCTATCTTATCTATTCAGCTAGCAAAACATTGAATAATATTACAGAGCACAACACAGTTTTCACTTTTAAATCTTTTTTGTGTTCTGCGGGACCCAACCTAGCAAAATTCAAGGAAAGCCCCAAGCAGATTTGCTTAAGAGAAAAGTCAACTTTTCCAGGTTAAGTAGTGGAATCTACCAAAGGTGACCAGTGTCCACCACCTTGACCCTCCAGAGCTTGCCACATGTTGAGACTCACTGGTGCTTATCTGTGGGGTAGTTGAACACAATTGGGCAACTAAACTTTTCAGTCCTACGTCCCTCATGAAAAACAAGAAGCTACTGTAATCTGACTTGCAGACAAAGCAGAAGCGGCCCTGTGTGGTGTTTTTCTCATAAAGATGACATTTTTTCCATCCAAGCACACGCAACCCAATTTCCTGCCCATCGCGCCATCACAAGAAGCAGCAAAACTGAAGCAGAGAAGTGTCTGCTGTCTCACCGAATCACTGTGCCTGGCTTCCTTTGAGATAACTGGAGTAAGAATTGCAACGTTTTTACATTTGGAAACATCGAATAAAAATGGAAACATGAAATTTTTTAAAAAATGCAAGTTAAAAGATAGTTTGCCAGGATAATGGTGTGCTGAGCATCAGGAACACAAGGTTAACTCAGCATAAGCTTATCAATAAATATACTTCACCACATGAATGGAGTACACGTATCACGTGATCATCTCAATAGATGCAGAAGCAGCTTCTGGCAAAATCCAGCACCCATTCATGTTAAAAATAATGGAGAAACTAGGGGCAGAAGAAACATATTTCAATATCATAAAGGCTGTACAAGCAGTCCAATGTCAGCATTACACTGAATGGAGAGAAGCTGAAATCCTTCCCTCTGAAATCAGGAACAAGAAGAGTATGTCCATGCTCAGAATTTTTGTTCAACATGGTTCCTATAATTCTAGCCAGAATAATCAAGTAAGAAACAGAATTTGAAGGAAAACAAATAGAAAAAGAAGAATTCAAATTGTCTCTGTCAATGACACGGCCCTACGCTACAAGAACAAATTAAAGAAAAAAACAATGAAAACTTCACCAGAAAACTTCTAGAGCTCATAAATAATTTCAGAATTTCAGCCAAGTAGCAGAAAACAAAATCAATGTACATGAATCAGTTGCTTTCCTAAACTCTAATAATGAATCTGCTAAGAAAAAGAAATTAGGAAAACCATCTCATTTCTAGTAACCACCAAAAACAAGTAAAATAAAATACTTGGGAATAAAACAGACCAAGGAGATGAAAGACCTCTACAATGAAAAAAGAAACTGGCACACTGAAGAAAGAAACTGAAGAACCTAGACGTTAAAAAGATCCCCGTGTTCTTGGATAGGCAGAATCAACAAATTGTCAAAATGGTCATAATACCAAAAGCATGATAAAGATCCAAAGAAATCCCCATTAAAATACCATTGACATTCACCACAGCACTAGAAGAAAAAGAAAACAGTCCTAAAATTCATGTGGAAGAATTAAAAACTAGAGTAGCCAAAGGAATCCTAGAGCAAAAGGAGTGATCTGGAGGCACCCAAACCTGACCTCAGAGCTCTAGTAACAGAAATTCCAGTGCATCGGCATCAAAAGGACAGGAAGACCTCAGGAGCAGAATAGAAGACAGACAAACCCACACAGATACAGTCATCTGATCCTGGACAAAGGTTCCAAGGACATAGGGTGGAGAAAAGACAGCTTTTTTTTTTTTTTTTAAATGGGACCAAGAAAACTGAATATCTATATGTAAGAGAATGAAACTAGATCTCTATCTCTCACCCTGCACAAAAATCAACCCTCAGTGAATCGAAGACCTCGGAATAAGACCAAAAACTTCGCACCTGCTAGAGGAAAACAGGCCAACAGGCCAACATATTTTCACAGACACCAACTTCTTTAACAAGACTCCCAAAGGTCAAGAAATAAAAGCAGGAATCAATAAGTGGGACAGCATCATTTTAAAAAGTGTCTGCACAGCAGAGGAAACAAGAGCATGAAGGAGATGTCTGGCAGCTGCTCCTCTGACAGGGGATTTATACTCCGGTAATAAAAAGAACTCAGGGGCTGGGGAGATAGCTCAGCTGGTAGAGTGCTTGCCTCACAAACACAAGGCCCTGAGTTCGATCTCCAGTACCGCAAAAAAAAAAAAAAAAAAAAAAAGAACTCAGAACTTAACACCAAAAACAAATAACCCAAATGATAAATGGGCAAAAAACTAAACAGACAGTTCTCAAAAGAATGAACATAAATGTCCAACAAATATATGAAAAGATGCTCAA
This sequence comes from Sciurus carolinensis, assembly GCF_902686445.1. Classification (NCBI taxonomy): domain Eukaryota; kingdom Metazoa; phylum Chordata; class Mammalia; order Rodentia; family Sciuridae; genus Sciurus; species Sciurus carolinensis. The sequence goes on along the minus strand of NW_025920112.1, from coordinate 1,242,795 downwards.
CATCTGTAGCAACCAGGGAAACGCAAGTCAAAACTGTACTAACGCTTGGTCTCACTCCACTCCAGATGGCAATCACCAAGAACGCAGAGCACAGAGCGCTGGTGAGGATGCAGAGGGCCAGGTGCACGCGTACCCTGTCGGCGGGACTGCAGATGGGTTCAAACACTCTTGAAAGCATACGGAGATTCCCCAACCATCTAGGAACGGAGCCACCATGTAAGCCAGCTACCTCACTCCTTTGTATTTATCCAGAAGAAGTAAAACCATCATACTATAGTAATACATCCTCTTTCATGTTTATAGTGGCACAATTCACAATGGCCAAAACACAGAACTAACTCTGATGCCCATCAATGGATGGATGGATTAAGAATGCTAAAAAGCTTCTGTGCAGTTAAGGAAATTATTAAGAGCATGAAGACAGAGCCCAGATTGGGGAAAACCTTTTCAAGCTGCTCCTTTGACGTGGGATTAATATCCAAAATGCATAAATAACTCAATAAAAAAATACCAAACAATAAAATGACAAAAGAATTAAACACATATTTCTCAAAAGAACAAATATAAATGGCCAGAAAACATGAAAAAATATTCCACATCCCTAGCAAACAAGGAAATGCAAATAAAAACTACATTAGGTTTTCATTTCCCTCCAGTTATGATTACATTCATCAAAAATATAATTAATAGCCGGGCAACGTGGCACACACCTGTTATCCCAGCAGCTCAGGAGGCCGAGGCAGGAGGATCGCAAGTTCAAAGCCAGCCTCAGCAACAGGGAGGCACTCAGCAACTCAGTGAGACCCTGTCTCTAAATAAAATGCAACATAGGGCTGGAGATGTGGCTCAGTGATTGAGTGCCCCTGAGTTCAACCCCCAGTATAAACAAAAGCATACGGCTGGAGAGATAGCTCAGTTGGTAGAGTGCTTGCCTTGCAAGCACCAAGCCCTGGGTTTAATCCCCAGCATTGCAAAACAACAACAACAACAAAAAGAATACAATTAATAATAAATGCTGATGGCAATGTGGGAAATTGGCATACTCATGTATTATTGGTGGGGCAGTAAATCACTGCAAACTCTTCTGAGAGTGGTTTGGAGGGTCCTCGAAAGACTAGGACTGGAATCATCATATGACCCCGCAGGACACTCCTTGGTCTCCATCCTGAAGAACTAACATTAGCATGCTGCAGTGATACAGGCACATTAATGCTTATAGAAGAGCTGTTCACAATAGCCACATTGTGGAACCAACCCAGTGCCTGTCGACAGATGAATGGACAAAAAGTGTGGTATATATACGCAATGGAGTTTTAATCAACCATGAAGAAGAAAGAAATCAGGGCATTTTCTAGATGGATAGGACTAAAGCAAGTGGGCCAGACCCAGAAAATCAAGGGTCAAATGTCTTCTCTCATACACAGAAGCTAGACCAAAATAAGGGAAAAAAGCAGGGAGAATTCCATGAAAAAATAGAAGGGAGACCAGTGGCATAGAGGAATTGGGTTGAGGGTGAGTGAAGAGGGATGGGAAAAGGGAGGAATGGTGAAAAGAAATTGACCAAATAGTGCTATCGATGATGCTCGTGTGCACGAACAGATCAGAGTGAATTTCATACATAGAGGGAGATATGCACACACAACACACACACACACACACACACACACACAATCACCAATTAATGAAAAACGATGAATAAAAAGCAGTGGAGTAGAAAAATGGAGAGTGGGAAGGAGAAGGGGAGAGAATCAGGAAGTACTGGGAACCTCAACAGAGCAAATCATATTCCACGCATCTATGATTATGCCAAAATGAACTTCAATAATATGTACAGATATAATGCACTAATAATAACACTTTAAGTGATATCCACAGACTGAAAATAAGTGGGTAGGAAAGTCATGATTTGCAAATGGAGCCCATAAAACAGGTGTAACCATTCTCATATTTGACAAAGCAGATTTCAAGAAGAAATTAATCAGAAGAGACAAGATGGCCACTATGTACGATTAAAGAGATAGATACAACAAGTCACAAGGATAGAAAATACCTATGCCTGCAGTGTCACTGCACTTAACCGCAGAACGACAAAATACCACTTCTTGACGTTAAGTGCCAGACAGACCCCAGTAAAATAATTCCTGGTGATTTCAACACACCCCTCACAATAAGAGAGAGGTCATCCAGAAATAAAACCAATAAAGTCACTTCTGATCTGAATGATACTGTAGGTCAAACAGATGTTAACAGATATCTATAGACAGCGGAATTTAGTACATATATACATACAAATAGATATATGTCTAAAATTAGAAATCAAAAGCAAGAAAACTATTCCTAGAATCAAATGATAACAGTAATATAACATAAGCATATCCAAATCTGTGGGATATTCTGAAGGCAGTACCAAAGATTAAGTCTATAGTATTAAGTGCCCATGTTAAAAAAAAATTAAAAGAACACAAGTAAACCATCTAATGATACTTTTCAAGATCTTAGAAAGACTGAAATGAATTTCAAAATCAGTAGAAGACAGGAAATAATTAAAATCACAGATGAAATTAATAAGGTAGAGAATAAAAAAGCAATATAAAGAATTAATGCAACAGAGACTTAGTACTTTGAAAACAAACAAGATTGATAAATCCTTTGTCAAGCTAACAAAAAAGGAAAGGGATAGAAGACCCAAATCAGCAAAATTACAAATGAGTGAGGAGATATCACCAAGGACATTTGTGAAATCCAAAGGCTCATTAGGGACTATTTTGAAAACTTATATTCCCATAAAATGGAAAAATCTATTTGATATTGAAAAAAATGTTAAACACATATGATCCTAAATTGAACCAAGAGGATATAGAAAATGTAACAAGCTAATATCAAAAAGGAGATTGAAGCGATAATAAAAACCTCCCAGCAAAGAAGAGCCTGGGACTAGATGGACATCCTTCCCTTGGTCCTGATTTTAGAGGAAATACTTTGAGTTTTCTCCATTCAGTACCATGTTGGCTTTGGGTTTATTACATACAGGCTTAATAATGTTGTGGTAAATTCCTTCCATCCCTAGTTTCTTCGGTGTTTTTAACATGAATGGGCGCTGAATTTTGTCACGGTATCTCCATACCCAGATACCAAAACCAGAAAAAAGACTCGTCAAGGAAAGAAAATTATAGACCAATATTACTGGAAAACACAGACGGAAAATTGTTAAAATATTAGCAAACCACACTCCAAGACAAAATGGTTGTACACCATGTCAGGCTGGAGTCATCTCAGTTGATTCAATATGCATAAATCGATAAATGTAATCCACCCCACAAACAGAATCAAGGTAAAACATGAGATGATCATCTGAAGATGACCTTGGCGAAATTCAGTGCCCATTCATGTTAAAGATACTGAAGAAACTAGGGATGGAAGGAATTTACCACAATGTCATAAAACCTGTGTATAATAAACCCAAAGTCAACTCACTGAATGGAGAAAACTGGAAGTATTTCCTCTAAAATCAGAACCAGACAAGGATGTCCACTCTCACCACTCCTATTCAATAGTCTTTGAAATTCTAGCGAGAGCAATTAGGCAAAAGAAAAAATTAGGAAAAGAAGTCAAATCATGTGTTTGCTGATCACATGATTCTGTATCTAAAGGAACCAAAAAACCCCTCCAGAAGATCTAGTTCTGATAACCGAGTTTAGCACATGCAGTATACAAGCTCAGCATACAGGAATCTAGAGCTTTCTGCACTCCAACAATGACTCCACTGACCAGGAAATCGAGACACCCACACCATTCATAATAGCTTTGAAAATAACAAAATACTTAGGAATTTATCTAAGGGGGTGAAAGACCTCCACAATGAAAATTGTAAGCCACTGAAGAAATCGCAGAAGATCTTAAGAAGATAAAAAAGACCTATCATGTTGGTGGATAGTTAGAATTAATATCATCAAAATAGACATATTACTGAAAACAATCTACAAATTCAATGCAGTCTCCATCAAAATGCCAACAATACTCTTTACAGAGGAAGAAACAGACAGATCTAAGCTTTATATGAAAAATAAATGACTTGGAGTAGCCTTTGCTGGATTGGTGACTGCAAACGCTCATGTCATGGTTATTGGGTGGTGAGTGCTGGGTCTGGGAAGCTGTGGTGGGAAAGGGAGACGCAGGGCTCAGGGATCCTGGTTGCTGCTGCGCCAACTGTTGAGCAGCCACAGGAAGCACTTGGCCTCCCTGCCCTGGGTGATTTCCCCAATCAGTAATTTAGCCTCCGGGGAAGAGAGGCAGGAAGGAGAGCCACCCACTAAACAGCTGTTCTCAGGCTGCTAATTAAAAGAAAAAATGACTGCAGAGAAGGTGGCAATCGCTCACTTCAGAGCATGGTCCTGGCTTGCCATTAAGCAATCTGCGGTCAGGTCCTCAGGACCAACTCCAGAGCCAGTTCAATGGCTGCCCTGCTGATCCCAGGAGGCGCGGCTCCGAGGCGTCCCAGGCAGGCTGTGACGCCACCCTCTGGCTATTTAAACCCTCCTCCCAGGCTCCCTGGAGCTGCGAGCCCCGTGCTGAAGTGGAAGCTCACAGCCCAGGTCAGTGACCATCTTCCAACACTCATGAGCATCTGCTTCCGCCATGTGTGCCTTTCAGCCCAGGTCTCCTGCGAGTGTTCAGGGGAACAGGCTGAGAGGGCAGCAAACGGAAGCCCCGGAGGCTGCCTTCCAAGGCTGTGGCTTCTGAGAGCTGCCCACGGGCAGGCTGGCTGTCACTGGTTTCGCCTTTCACGCATCCCTCTCTGCACAGGCCTGGTGTCACCTGTCGGTGGCCCACCTCTGCAGCTTCCCCCTCCGTCCTCCGGGTGACAAAGCCACTTTCTGCCCTCCAGCTCATCCTTTCCTATCTCTGTTCACGTCTTGATGGACAAAGTGCAGGTCACTGTAACTTCTCTTTGCATATATGGGTTTGTAGAGAGGTTTCTACCCAAAAATAGATTGCACACACGTTTACAGGAGGGAGCAACTAAGCCTGAGCCTCATCAGGGGTGCGCAGGAAGGTTTGATCTAGTCGAGTTGGTAATGTCCATCTTTGAATGTTTCTAGTTTGTTTTCGCTACAATAGCAATGATTTACTTGATGTCTTTTCATATACTCGTCTTCACACTATTTCCTTATGATTAACTCATAATAGTGGCTGATGCATAGATGCTTTGCAAATATGTTTGATGAGTATGGACAAACATTTCCAGGGAAGTTGAATCCATATCACACTGGCAGTACTGACCACTCCTCATGTTGAAAATCTTAAACGATACTCTGATTCTCTAAACATATTTTTCTCCTTGCAAAATAACACACGTCTTTGTTAAAGAGATTCAAACCCTGCACGAGGTTTTAAGGGCATTTAGTTCTTGTGCTTAAGTGTTTGAGGCTCTTGTCCTGATGATCATGTGTTTGCAAGTCTCGTTCCTTACCTCTAAGCTCCAGCACTGGTGTCTTCGCATAGGAATTGTGAGGTCCGTTTTCCTGAGCTGGAATCCTCCTCTAACCTGAGTGCGGCACCTGCGTGTATGTTGGGACGGGGCAGGATCTTCACTTCCAGATACTCTTTTCTCTCCCGTTTTCAGAATCTTTCTCTGTTAAGTGTCCTCTGGATCTTCCAGGGACCCACAGGGTTGAAGTCAGTTTTTAAATCTTCTGGCACAATTAATACATGCTGGACTGTTCAGAACAAATTTAGAATCATTTTACATTAGGAAAATTCCTGTAGGTACTTTTATTAAGATTGCATTTTGCTACTTTATAATTCCCCCTAGTTCAGTGAGTTATCCGCTACTTATTGTTTTCTTGTTTTCTGTTTTTGCTGTTGTTATGTAGAAATGCTCTGTCCCACCTGGTCGAGGGTGTCAACAAGTGCTTGTGGACGAAGTGCACTTGAGGCGCTGTTGACAGTAGAGCGGGTTCCTGCAGGGAATGTGTGAGCAGAACCACAGTCAGCACATGGGGGAACTGAGACTAGGTTCCTGCAGGGAATGTGTGAGCAAAACCGCAGTCAGCACACGGGGGAACTGAGACCAGGTTCCTGCAGGGAATGTGTGAGCAGAACCGCAGTCAGCACACAGGGGAACTGAGACCAGGTTCCTGCAGGGAATGTGTGAGCAGAACCGCAGTCAGCACACGGGGGAACTGAGACCAGGCTCCCTCGCAGGAGGCGAGAGCCAGGACTGACACTGGGCAGCAGAGCACTGAGTAACCAGTCCCCACAAACCACATTCAGGACTTCCATCTCTGCTCACGAAATCCTCAGCACTGCTGAAGGAACTGGGAAGTGGGTTTGTCTGAGCCGCTTACTGATGGGATTAATCTCTGGGGTTCACTTAGGAAACAGTCATAAACCTTAAAGTGAAGGTTCATATTTATGGGAGGTATTATCTTTTGGAAACGCTACAGGATTATAAAATAAGTGGGAATCACTTCCTGATCTTTCTGCATACTGCAACACTTCTGAAGTTTTCTTTTGGAAGATCTTAGAGGATGCTTTCTCAATTTCTAAAAATTTTGAGGGAGAATATCTCTATCAAAATTTTTCAATTTTTCTGTCAGGCACGGAGATGCAGGACTATAAACTCCCAGCTGCTCAAAAGGCTGAGGCAGGAGAATCACAAGTTCGAGGCCAGGCTGAGTAATAGAGTGAAACCCTGTCTCAAAGTAAAAAAAAAAAAAAATGGCTGAGGACGTAGCTTAGGATAGAGCACCTCTGTGTTCAATCCTGCTTCTGCAAAAAGGCCCGTTTTTCCAAATCTGGATCAGTTATTTACCATGTTCCGGGCAAGTAGGCTGTTCATACGTGTATATATGTGTGTTACCTCTACTACATGTGACATGCACACATGCACACGTCATGTAGTCTGTCATTTTCACTGAGTTTGACTGCATTCGTGTGAAGTTGAAATGGCGTTCCATCCTGTAAGTACCCTGCTCTTCTGCTCGTACCTGTGGTCAGACCTCCGCTGCTCGTGGGGTCTGGGTGTGGACACTTTCTGCAGCACGGGGTTGGATCTCGCTGGCTTCACCCAGTATTTCTGCGGTGGCTGCACTGCCGAGCTCCACACACCTGGGAGTTGTCACAGGAGGTAGTTAGGTTCCTGCAGTTGCAATCTCCTTTGCCCTAGGTGGTGTTTCAGTGTGTGTTCATGTAGCTAGACCTCTCTGACTTAGGTGTAAACCTGCTATTTTATTTTAAAGCAGTAATACATTTTTGTGAAAAAATTGTGCTATGGGAACCAATGTCATTGAGGATATAATGTGTTTTTATTTAAAACTCAAATTGCAGAACTATTCCCTGCTCCATTCATAACATTACCTTAGATGACACTCTGTGTTTCAGTTGTTCTTAGTTTTGCATCTTCTTTCCTTTCCATTTTGTACCTTTTTACTTTGGCTTTCTTTGAAGAGTGAACCTACGAGTTAAAAGGGGTTGTTCATCCTGTATATGGTGCAGCTGTGATTAACATAACTGTTTCCTATCTAATCTTACTGTGTGCCTTCTTAAATCTCCTGAACTCTGTTCGTCCACACTGCTTCTTTCACATTTTCCAAGCTTTTAGAACTCACATGTGCACGCACACACATACATGCATCCTGGTCTTGCATTTTAATACCATTAATCGTGTTAGTGTTCTGCAGAATTATTCTTATCCACGTGGCTTTTTGTTGGAGTTGTAAGTGAAAACCTACTGTTTCTGATATTTCACTGAGAAAATGGTGGTGGACTCTTGGTGAGCATGTAGAAACTGATTGTGTTCCCTTCCACTTCGGCCAAGAGGGGACACTGGGGCTGAGGCTCTGGAGCAATGCCCAGCTAGCAGTTGGCTGGTGGTGAGTGGTGGAGCCGTGGGCAAGGAACTTTCCAGAACCTCAGCTCACGCTGCTGTGCCTGTGTCTGGCTCTTGGGGTTGCCAGCTGCCTCTGCAGACCCGGCTGGGCACACATGTATGCTCGCACGCACTCAGCTGAAATGAGCTCCTTGAATATGCAGTTTTGCCAAAAGTGTCTGTATTTTGGCATGCATTTTAAATAAGTTCAGTGTTCGCTAGCAGTAATGTTACATACTTTCTTCCCTCTTCTTTCTTCTGGGGATTCACAAAATCAAGACTAGTGTTTCTGCACAAACATTGGGACACATCTGACTGCTCACCCCAGTGTATCTCAGACTGTCTTCCTTTTTGATCCATACATTACTGACATCATGAATTTAATCTACTACTCTATGCTTTATATTAATTAATATACAATTGTACCTGTGAACTAGGCGAGGGGAGAAGGTTTGGTACATGCGTGCTGTGTAAGGATAATATCAGGGAATTCCCCCTCCACCTCACCAAGCATTTTCCTTTTCTCTGGGGTGGGGTGACCAAACCCTCTCCCGCTGTTGGGCAACGCACTGCACTTGCGGCCAGCCATCAGCCCGGCGGCTCTCCAGAACACGCTCTGGGCAGCGGCTGGTACTTGGCGTCTGCGGATCACGCAGCCCCGCCTCTGGGCAGCACCACCCCCGCTCCTGGGAGGTCAGCCTCGGGTCTGCGCAGGATGTCTCCAGGTAGCGGTCCCTTTTGCCTGACTCGTGTGGTTTCTCTTGACATCCCTCAGGTTCCTGCAGGTTCCAGGTTGCCGCAGACCAGCGCCTCTTGGGTTGTGCGGGTAAACAGTTTTCCTTCTGTCCAGGCTCCACAGTCCCGCTGTCCGCTGGCTCCTCGCGGTCAGGTTGCCTTGGGGTCCTGTGAGGGACAGGGGGCTCTCCTCCGCGCTCCTGGCCTTCTCCCACTGCAGGCATGCAGGCCTCCACTGTGTCCCCGCAGCGCTGACTCTAGGTCAGAGCTGTTCTGCCGGGCGAGGCAGCACCGCGAGACAGTTCCATCTGCGTTTCCCGGCGCATCAAGGACGCTGCGCCTTTTCCACTGGCCTGTTTGCCATTTGCGGTGTTGAGGTCCTTTGTTGCCCGTGGCCCCTGGGGTCCCCTCCAAATCACCTTTGCCCAGCCCGAGGCATTTTTTAAAGTCATTATACACTCTTATTGTCATTATACACTCGAGATGCGCCTGCGCCACCCATGACCTGGCTGCCCACTCTCTTTCTGGGACTGGGAGGGTCCCTGGTGCCCCCTGGTCTCCGAGGTCCTTCAGACACTTTCACAGTCACCATCTCTGGAGCTTGTGGCCCATAAGCCCGCAGTCTTGCCAAAGGGAAAAGGGGTGGGAAGAACGGTCACGGGACAGGAGGCCCAGCCTTGACCAAGGTCAGACCCAAACCTGTAAGAACCAGAGGACGTAAGATGGATAGAAACGTACTGGACTCTGATGTACCAAAGGGACACTGTTTAACAGAGCAGAATAAACAGGCTGGTGAAAGTTAAACAGGCGGTCACGACTTTAGAACTGCGACTTGTTCTGCTCGCAGCACTTTTAAAGTGGCTCTCACCCCCTTGCCCTGCCACCTGCCTAGAAGAGCTGCCCACTGGCACCTCACTGTCCCCTGGTGCTGGCGCGTCCTGCACGGCCTGTCGTGTTCCTGCCGTCCCAGCTCCATTAAGCTCTGAGCCTCAGGGTCACCTCTCGCCCTTCAGGGCACCTGCCCCGTCCCCCCGGGGCTGTTCCGTGCAGTCCCTCCCTGTCCAAGGCCAGCTGCCCCACAGCCCTTGCTGGTGCCGTGGGAGGCACATGCCCTGGCTACTGCCTGCTCTCTTTCTCCGGTAACAAGGACCTACGGTGCAGGGAACCTTCTCCACCACTCAGTGCGCCATCGCCAGCAGTGCCTCATAAATGCAGGCTTGCCGTGAGCGTGAGTGCGAAACTGAGAATGAGTGAAGAGGAGGAGCCAGCGGCCAGGCCAAGGACCAGACAGAGGAGGCCGCCCCCTTCACTGAGCTCACCGAGGCTTCTAGCTGTGTCTACCGCTTCACGGCTATTTGCAGATGAGGCAGATCAGCTTTAAAATTGTGACAGAAATTCCCAATCTGGTCAAATGTCCGACTAAACTATTTGGCTATTTGATTGAATCAATGTCCAGCAGTTCTATACACATCTTAAATAATCGGAACCCTCTCCAAGGGAAGCGCCCTTGCCCTTTCTGGATCCCTGGCATTCTGCCATAATAACTAAACTTTCCCACACTGAACGGCAATTGTCCAGTGTCCACTGGCTGCATTCCATGGGAACCAAACTTTCTAGTTGCTCTTCAGCGGGAGGCAACTGCAAATCCGGCTCACCAAAAAGCGCCTGATGCCGGTTATGCAGATGAGCGTAGCGTCCCAGCGCTTGCCACGCAGGCAGTCGGCTCTGACGCTCACCAGCCCCCGCGTCTCTCTCTGTGCCCCAGGTCAAACACAGCCCCATGGATGGGAACAGGACCTCCTCCAGCGACTTCACACTGGCGGGGCTCTTCCCTCACGGCAGAGCCTCAGGCCTCCTCTTCGCTGTCATCTCCATCATCTTCTTCACAGCGCTGACGGCCAACGGCGCCATGATCCTCCTGATCCAGGTGGACCCCCAGCTGCACACGCCCATGTACTTCCTGCTCAGCCACCTGTCGCTCATCGACATGCTGTACATCTCCACCACAGTGCCCAAGACGCTGGTGGACCACCTGGTGGGCAAGGGGACCATCTCCTTCGCTGCCTGCACCGCCCAGTACTTTCTCTACATGGGCCTTGTGGGCGCCGAGTTCTTCCTGCTGGGGCTCATGGCCTACGACCGCTACGTGGCCATCTGCCGCCCGCTGCACTACCCCACCCTCATGAGCCGCCGCGTCTGCTGGCTCATCCTGGCCAGCTCCTGGTCCGGTGGTGCTCTGGACAGTTTCCTCCTCACACCCATCACCATGACTCTCCCCTTCTGCGCCTCCCACAAGATTGAGCACTTCTTCTGCGAGGCGCCCACCATGCTGCGGCTGGCCTGTGGGGACAAGGCCGCCTACGAAATGGTGATGTACGTCTGCTGCGTGGTGATGCTGCTGGCCCCTTTCTCCGTGGTGGTGGCCTCCTACGCCCAGATCCTCCTCACGGTGCATCAGATGAGGTCATCGGAGGGGAAGAGGAAGGCCTTTGCCACCTGCTCGTCACACATGATGGTGGTGACCCTGTTCTACGGGGCCGCCTTGTACACCTATATGCTTCCCCAGTCCTACCACACGCCCCTCAAAGACAAGGTCTTCTCCGCCTTCTACACCATCCTCACGCCCCTGCTGAACCCGCTCATCTACAGCATGCGCAACAGGGACGTGGTGGGCGCGCTGAGGAGGGCGAGGGCCCGCCATGGAGTGGCCTGTGGCATGGGGAAGGACGGACTCTGAGCGTGGAGACCTGCACGCAGGACCCAGGGTACCCAGGTGCACCGTGAGTGGTGTGGGCCGTGCTGGCAATGGGTGCCTGGCCAGTCCTGCAGAGTGGACCTCAGCGTCCCTCCCATCAGAGGCCTGGCACCTCAGGGACGTGCACGCATAGGTGGCACCAGGGTCCTGAGAACAATGCTTGTCCTTTCTTTGTTCCACCGATTCCAGTTCTTCTCTGACTCCAGCTCATGCAGAGAATGTCCCCAGATGTCCAGTTGATATTCTATACCCTGAACATATTTGATGGCTTCATAATGACATTAGAAACTGTCCCTTGGTAGAGTGCAGGGAACATTTAGGGATGTCACATCTGAGAGTGACGGATGCTTTGTAAACCCTGCAGGGAATGCCCACACAGACTCCCAGGGGTTTTGAGGATCCAGATATCCTTTCTTTGAGTAGCAACTGAAAACATTCCTCCTTTATCTAAATTTGGTTCTGGAAAAAAGTGAATCATGAGTTCTTCAGAAATTCAAAGCCTAAGCTTTTAACTGTGAAGGGTTCTATTTGTTATGGGGCAAATAACCATTGCTTTGGAGGTGAGAGGGGTTGGGAAACAAGTGCCCATTAACTAGCACTCTCCATAATCCTGACCCAGCTTCCTCTGCAGTTAGTTAGGATTGTTGGTCACATGGAGCCTCGTCACAGATATTCGTGATGATATGCTTCCATCCTCTCTTGTGTTCCGGAGAAACCATGGAGAGCATGTGTTTTTCTTCTCCACATCCCTAGGTTTCACATTGGATACCATTAGCAAGATGCGGCAGAAAAGTGTAGCTAGGTTTTCATAGGAAAGTTAGAGGTGCTAAGTGATCCAGCACCACTTCCTCTTAGGAAATTGGAACTGGGGAAAGTGTTCAGCCTAAATGGTAGATCCAGCCATGGAACTAGGGTCACGCCACAGGCCCTTTGGGCCACCTCTGTGTGGTGCTTTCAACTTTGTGCTCTTGCAACAAAGAACTTAGAGGCTGCTCTTGCTGACGTCACCGACCCTTCGTTTGTGCCTGCTCACGGTGACAAAAGCAGGACAGAAGCTTGAGGGATGCTCCTGCCTCCGCTCTGTCTGTCTCCTTCGCCCTGAGGCAGTCTGTCCTGCAGTCATGGATTCCAGAACAACGAATCCCATGGACACATTTCTTGTGATGAGAGTTGAAACTGTCCCGGCAACAGCACCTTTCTTACCATAGACAGGGCCCAGCGGGAACAACCCGAGAAGACGGCTACCAGACCAGGGTCACCAGCAGGGTACCTGTGAATGCCTCTCGTCAGCCCTGTGAGGTTCTTGTCTGTTCCCTCCGCTGCTGACAGGGCTGAGGAGACGACCCCCTTGCCTTCCCAGCAGAGCTGTACCGACTCAGGCCCTTCCCTGCTCGTCTCTTTGATTGGCACCTTGGGATACATGGCAGAACCTGGTCTTGGGAGCCCTGGAGCCAGGATTCTTGCCCTCAGACGCTGGTCACACTCACATCCATGTTCCCGGGCTCACGGATGGTGGTGGGTGAGTCAAACATGGCCAGACCTCCTATGGAACTGAAAACACAGCTGGGTGCTGGGCAGAGTCTTCAGCCAAGTGAGCAAGTGCCCGTGAACTCCATGTTGGGCTGACCTTGGCTCCTGGGAAAGCAGACCTGCTCTTGTCCAGTGGAGCAGGGTCATTGCCGCAAACCAGAAGCCACTGGAATGGACAGTCGATCCCTCTGCATCCGGACCGAGCCTTACTCTCTGTGCAGAACCACTTCACCACAGTCTGACTGTGTCACCCATGTAAGGAAATATTTGGAAAAGTAGTCAAAGATTATAAATGGAAGACCATTTCCTCTTCTGAAGAGTGTCTAATAGAATAATGAGGACATTATTTTAGATCTCTTTAGAGATTGTACAAAATAGTACAGTGAGTTATTTTGCAGCTATTAAACATGTGAGTTCTATTTATAACTTTGAGAAATACTCATAATGTGCTTAAGTATAGATAACTTTCCAAATAATAGCCTATGTCACTTTTGATAATAAAATTTATGAAAATATGTATTTTATATATTGTTTAAGACAAGAAGAAAATCTTAAAGCAGATCCACCTGACAGTTTCAATAAGAGGATCTTCGGGGGAGTCATTAAAGCATATCTGCAAAAAGTAGTTGATTTTAATGCAAATACTGTTTACAAAACCAGTGTATAACTGTTCGGAATGTGAGGTGGAAGAAGGTTTACGCTGCCTGTGTGCGAGGATCTCGGGGCTCGGCACACTGAGCCTGCACACTGTGGTTGGCACACTAACCCACCCAGCCCTGTCACTATGGTAACCTAGCCCCCCTTCCACCCTCAGCATGCTCCTTTCCTCTTGTTTTTCTGCCAGTGACCTTTTAACCCATTTGTTGTAATTCCTGTGCATGTTGTGAGCCCATTAGTTCATGCAACTCTCAGACTTTCTGCCTAGCGACTGCTTGAGGTATAAGCCTGCCTATGTGACAATAAAGTAGATCGGGTTCTCTAAACTGGTCTCCGGAGGTCTTTCTTCAACTCCGTCGCCTCATCCTCCTCAGCTGATCGGTGGGTCTCAGCTGGGCCGAGAGACCCCACAACTCTTTCTTTATGTTTTCATACCTACCAGTCAATCTCCAAGGCAGTGCACATTCAGATGACTTCTGGGTATTGAAAATGGATCATGGAACCTGAAGCAGAGAGCAACCCAAGTCATCTTACCAAGGTCACCCGAATGATCTGTTATCATCTGCTCACACTGAGTATCAGGTCCTGAGGGAAAGGGCACAGCCAGACATTGCCTGGATTTTAATTTGTGTTAACATAGGTTATCTAATATATGACACTTATTATATATATTATGCCTTTAGAAATAGCCACAATTCATATTAATTTTAGGGAGAAATCTCTCTAAAGTACCAGTTACACAATTTACCTAATTGATGGTTATCTGTCACTTAATACACTGTGAAATGAGAAAACTCCAAAATAGATTAAATCTAACAAAGGTCATTTGAGAGAAAGTTCTTGTGTTTTTGTCTGATACACTAAAGAAAAATCCCAGAGTGAAATGTCTTAACAGGACTGATAAGTACTTGGTTCCAGTTTAAAAGAGAAATTCAAGAAACCATGAGGACGGGGTTTCTGAATATGTAATCGCTGATAAGCAGAAGGAATTAAATATCATGGTGTGGTGTGGTGTGGTGTGGTGATCGGGCATGACAGCAGACCTTTCTTTTTTATCTATGCCCTTCTATGCTGTTTGATTTGTTTGTAGGATACAATAAATCAATAAATAAATGAAGCATTGCACTGTGGTAAATGTTTTCCCATCACTAATGTTCTGTCTGGTCTCTGTCCAGCTATATCACCTGTGCCATCCTCTGCAGAACAGTACAGAAAAAGAACAAGTTAAATGCAGAAGACAAGAGACAGAAAGCACCTATTTTGGTTTTGGAGAAGGTAATGTACAGCTTGCATTTGGTTTCCATGTAGGAACTTGGTGTGCCTGTCTTGGTTTGGTGATTTTAAATCTTGATGTTCCACTTCTCCAAAAACAGATTTATTGCAAACTGAAACTTTCCTTCCCAATAATCAAGTCCACTGGCTTCAGTTCAAATCTACCCATTCACCTGCTATGTCTGTTCATTGATTATTACCTGTACATCAACTGAGTTCTGATTAGTGAGCTGTCCGTCAATTACAAATGACCCTGCTCCTGCCACATAATCTCAGCTAATCTAGTCTGATCTTGGTGGGTTGTGATTCATCCTCCAACTCCAGCTTCTTCCTCCACATTCTACAAAATATTCTCCGTTCCATGCATACGAGTTATTCCCCTACGTACACCAAGCTTCTAGACTACTTAACTCCAAGGAAGGAAGGAAGGAAGGCAAGCAAATGCCCCTTTCATCAATTTATGGAAATTTTATCAACATTCTGAAATTTTTCCTCAAGACCGAAATAATAATTCAAAGAAATTGTGGCATTTAGTCAATACTACCATTAGGCATTTGCATGTGTGTGTCAGAGGGAATCAAACATCCCTGATTTATATATCAGCTATTGAACTCTCTGAAGTCCATTCCTGTGCAAATCCCTTCTGCACAGCTGGGCCTGCTGGCAGGGCATTGGTGGTCTGCAGCTTCCCAGCTGTGGCGATGGGCTAGAGCTGAGCGTGTGGACACCTGTGCTTTCTGAAGGTCTTCCTGCGTCTCCACCCTCTCTTGCTTGCCTTAGGGAATTACACATCACTTCTTAGGCTCACCTTCCCCTCTCTGTCTGAGGGGTTCCTCCAGCTCTTAGCAGGGTCTGCGATCACTCTTCACCACGCTCAGAGCTCCGTGGACGAGGACCTGCCAGGGTCTGTTGAAATAAGAGCTGTTTCCCACATGTTGTACTTGCTTGTTTTTCTCTAGGATAATCCTGAGGGACCCCATGGATGTCTCCAGAAGCTTCGCTTACCCATTGCAAAACCCAGGCCTCCAGAGGTGCAGGCCTGGGTGAGAAACTGAGGGGTCCTCTGAGAAGCTGCAGAGCACAGCGGGAGCCCCACTGCCACCTGCCCTGGCAGGTCCTCCTCCTCCATCTGTTCTGCCTGGACTCTGATCAGGACCACTGAGTATTACTGCACGAAGAATAATCATACTGAGTTTGTTGTATTGCTTTTGTTTTAAATGTTGTTTGTTTAGTCATACTCTTTGTTAAGGAGATGACAAACAGAATTTTTCCTTTCTTCATTATTCTGTGACATAAAAATTAAAGAATTGGGAATTTACAGGTTTGGGAAACAGCCCAGGTGGCACGTTGCTCGCACTGGGCCAGAGTCTTTCCCTGATGCTCTGTGGGAGGATCACCTACCTGGCAGCTGCTGGCTGCAGGGCACAGAGCTTCCAGCTTACCTGGAAGGAGAGGGCTCCCAGCTCTGCCCTCCCCGCAGTCTTCCTGTCTATAAAATGACTGTGATCGTATCCTCCCAGCAACAGCTTGGTGCTTCCCAGGTTGGGAAAATAGAAAAAGAGACATCAAGCAGTGAGGAGGAGTGGGATTTGGAAATAACTGTGAAAGTGTTTTAAACAAATCTAATGGACACCATTAGCATACCTTTAAATAAAACTGTTCTCATTCAAAACTGAAAATAGTCATTCACTCTTGAATAGTGCTATTAATACATATTTCCTATTACCCTGGAATTTACAAACACATTGTATAATTCCATGGCTCCTAATGTGATCACAGAATTCTGCAATAATGACACAATTTTAGGCACTGACATTTTTTTAGTGGTGCTGGGATTGAACCCAGGGCCTCATGCATGCTAGGCAAGAATTCTAATCCTAAACCACACTCCTCAGGTCTTGTTTTAAAATGTTGTTTGAGACATGGTCTTGCTGAGTCACCCAGGTTGGACTCAAGTTTGTGAACTTCATGCTTTAATCTTCCAGGCACTTGGGATTACAGCTGTGCTCCACCATGCTCTTGGGATTATAGGTGTGTCCCACCATGCCCTTGAGATTACAGGTCTGTCCCACCATGCCCTTGGGATTACAGGTCTGTCCCACCATGCACTTGGGATTACAGGTGTGTCCCACCATGCACTTGGGATTACAGGTGTGTCCCACCATGCAGTTGGGATTCCAGGTCTGTCCCACCATGCCCTTGGGATTACATGTGTCCCACCATGCACTTGGGATTACAGGTGTGTCCCACCATGCACTCGGGATTACAGGTGTGTCCCACCAAGCACTTGGGATTACAGGTGTGTCCCATCATGCACTTGGGATTACAAGTGTGTCCCACCATGCCTTTGGGATTACACATATGTCCCGCCATGCACTTGGTATTACAGGTCTGTCCCACCATGCACTTGGGATTACAGCTATGTCCCGCCATGCACTTGGGATTACAGGTCTGTCCCACCATGCACTTGGGATTACAGGTGTGTCCCACCATGCACTTGGGATTACAGTTCTGTCCCACCATGCCCTTGGGATTACATGTGTCCCACCATGCACTTGGGATTACAGGTGTGTCCCACCACGCACTTGGGATTCCAGTTCTGTCCCACCATGCACTTGGGATTACATGTGTCCCACCATGCACTTGGGATTACAGGTGTGTCCCACCACGCACTTGGGATTTCAGCTGTGTCCCACCATGCACTTGGGATTACAGGTGTGTCCCACCATGCACTCGGGATTACAGGTGTGTCCCACCATGCACTCGGGATTACAGGTGTGTCCCACCATGCACTCGGGATTACAGGTGTGTCCCACCATGCACTTGGGATTACAGGTGTGTCCCACCATGTACTTGGGATTACAGGTGTGTCCCACCATGCACTTGGGATTACACATATGTCCCGCCATGCACTTGGGATTACAGGTCTGTCCCACCATGCCCTTGGGATTACAGCTATGTCACGCCATGCCCTTGGGATTACAGCTATGTCCCACATGCATTTGGGATTACAGCTGTGTCCCACCATGCCCTTGGGATTACAGCTGTGTCCCACATGCACTTGGGATTACAGCTGTGTCCCACCATGCACTTGGGATTACAGCTGTGTCCCGCCATGCCAAGGCACTGTGGGCATCATTCATTGGCAAAGCTCCTGGAATGTACATATAATTTAATAACTACATCATAGATAATTTTATTTACTTTAATATGTGTTACATAATGTTACATAATTTGAGTTTTGTGCTTTGTCATTCTGAATGATGATGTCTACCTAGATTTATGTAGATTTTGTAGCATATCTTTCAGCACATCAAGAAATTAAAATGTTTTGAATAAATAACAGAATAACCAACTAACTCTTCTCCTTATGAAAATCCATGCAGTGCTTTCCCCTAGAATTAAATATCCTATCCTATACCCTCTCAACCACTCCTGCTCAGTAGTGGAAGAGTGTGGATTAGAGGCTGTCCCATCAGTTTAAAGAAAGGACACTTTGTGAGAGAGGGATGGAGGACCTGGGTGCTCCTGGGTGCTCAGGGACAGTTCTGAATTAGGGATGACAGTCTGTGGCTCCTAAGGGTCCCTCCAGGAGAAGAATGAACTGTGCCTCCTCCCGCCGAGGGGTCTCAGTGGGGTGAGGGTCTACAGGCACACCCGTGGTGAGGGAGAGGTGAGCAGGAAGGGCACACTCAGAGCAGCCCCAGCCCGTGTCCATCAACAGCAGGACGTGGTCCAGGCTGCACACAGATCTCAGCCCAGGTTCAGTGAGACAGTGAGGACACAGACCTACTTCATACCACAGAAACAGCAGCCCAGGGCCACTTAGCACAGAATCACCAGGAACTGCTTGCCCAGCCTTGGTCAGTGGGAGGGAAGGGACTCTTGACAGTGGCAGTTGGTTTGGAATGTCCTGAGTTCTGATTCAGTTGGAGAGCCAGGTGGACACTGAACCCAGAGTGCTGTACTCATCACCAGGAAGGTCCCCACAAGGCAGCTGGTGTGTGGCCTTGCTGAAGTGTGGCCCCACATCTAAACTTCATCCCATCCTCCAGAGGAGCTGCTTTGATGTGGACTGCATCTCATTTGGCTCAGGGACTGAAGCCCAGAGACAGAAGGCTGGTCAAGGACCTGAGCCTGCTTGGCTCAGCCACCTCTTCTAAGGTGACAGCTGTTCTCCCCGCTGAAATCTCTGCTGTGTTTCAGAAAGAGCATGGAGGGAATTCGTGGTTCAGAGAAGGATGAAGGTCTTGGAATTCAGGTGTCTGTCCTCAGGAAAGCAGCTACATCACTGTCCCAGGTCTGGCAGCTCTGGCTTGTCCCTCCTTGTAAATGCAAAGTCCTCAGCTGTGAAATCTCTCTACTCTGTGCTTCTCACAGGGTCGACTTGGGGATCACAAGCATGATGCAAATGTTCCACATAAGCTGCAGATCACCACAGACAGCAGAGGAGCAGAGGGACCCTTCACCCTCCCTGTCTTCAGCCACCCAGCTCCCTCCCGGGAGGCAGCCACTGGCCAGTGTGTGGATTTTCCTCCCAGATGCTTAAAATTGAAGCCCGTGCTCATTTATACTGAGCCAAGCTCTTTACCCTGAGGCTTCACCTGCATCTGATTACATTCAGTCTCAGGACACCAGCAAGGAGGCACACGTCACTGCTCAAGTGACAGTGCAGAGACCCGAGGACACAGGATTGCATGACCTTCCCAGGTTCATGTGGCTCCAGGCTGGTCTGAGCCCAGGCATCTGCACCATGCCCAGGCCCCAGGTCCACCTGGCTCCAGGCTGGTCTGATCCCAGGCATCTGCACCAGTGCCCAGGCCCCAGGTCCATGTGGCTCCAGGATGGTCTGAGCCCAGGCATCTGCACCAGTGCCCAGGTCCCAGGTCCATGTGGCTCCAGGCGGGTCTGAGCCCAGGCATCTGCACCAGTACCCAGGCCCCAGATCCTCTGCCCTCTGGCTCTGCACTGTCTCATCTACGTGAACACATTCCACACACTCCGTCTGCAGCTGTGTTGAGGGCCCATCTCCACCATCTCCCTGAAGCCCACTCTGACTCAGGAGGCACTGTGGGGCAGCCAGTGGACAATGGAATCTTGACTTTAAACTCAGTCTCAGCAGCAATTCCACCCTGGACCAACCAGGAGGAATGTGAGCCAAGAGCTCTCCAGGGGAGCCCAGCACAGAGCCCAGCGCCATCTGTAGACTCAGCATTTCAGGCTGACATGAGTGTCCTTCAGTTGCACAGTTGAGGACCTGGGCCTCATGGCTGTCCTGTCCTCTCCTCTCCAGGCTTCTTCCACCTAGGATGGTGGCCCAGCAGTCGCTCAGTCCAGGCTGGTGTAGCTAACTCCTCTGTCCACTCTGGCCAACTCCCTGAGTGATTCATGAGCAGCTGACCACTGTGCTGACAGTTCCTCCATGTCCTCCTGGCCTCCTGGGTCTCTGCTGGAGGACGAGGCCACTCTAACGCCAAGGCAAGATGTCCCGACTTGGTGGGAAGGAGTTTGTTGGTTTATCTTATTTTCAAGTGAACTTGTGTATGAAACTCTGACAACATACGTGACAGATGACAGGCACGTTTCCTTAGAGAGGGGATGGATTGCCTCTCTCAGGAAGTGACGCTGATCAAGTGGGCATGCCATTGGCAGCACTGGCCTGTGTACTGGGTGGGAGGGGCCCGTCCTCTGCACCATCTTCCTCCTGGACTAGGAAGCGTGTAATTTCCCACCAAGATGGACATGAGAAATGGCAACTCCTAGAACATCCCACTCCTTCCTCAGGTGCCCTGCTCCTGCTTGGGACCTTCACTGGACGTCAGCTCCCACCTGTGTTCACAAAGCAACAGGAGACCCAGGCCTGGCCCACAGTGCACAGCCTCCCCTGAGCCTCAGTGTTTCCTGTAACCTCTGTGGTCTCAAGATCAGCTACAGACAGCAAGGTTCCAGAACCATCCTCACTGAGGGAAGCCCTAGGTGAGGAGAAGGGTGGGCTTTCCTGCCGGCTCTGGCCTGGGAGTCTCCCTCCTCCTGGCTCCTGCTGCACAGGACAGGAGAGTGTGGGGACCAGATCACATTGCAGGTGAAGACCCCTGGCCCCTGGTGAACCCTGGTCCTCTGGTGTGTGGGTTTGCATAGCTATTTCCTCGTGTGCATCCCTGTGGTGTGTTCTGAGCAGCACGGGTGTAGGATTCACTAGACTCAGATCTTCTTTGCCAGGGAAATTGGTAGATTCTACTCCTGAAGTAAAACAAGCAAATCCCATCATCCTGATTTCCTGTTTACAATTGTGGGTGTGTAGAGTGCGTATCCTTCAGATTCAATGATGTTTCCTACCTTCAATACACACAGTTCACACTCGATTACTTGAGTTCACACTATGCCCCACCATCAGGCTTTGTTCCAGAGGAGAAAGCAAAGTCCTGGAGAGCTGGAGGGTCCCTGGTGGCCAGGGGACCCAGGTGGGGACTGTGCTGCAGTCAGGTCCTCCCCTCCAAGTCCCACTCCCTCTGCCACAACCGTCTTCCTGGGGAGACTTTAACCTGTGCTCTGGGCTCAGCACCCATGAGGACCATCACCCCTGTGGTCGAGTCCCCCATGTGGGCGCTCACCAGGACGGAGTCTGCAGGGTCCCAGTGTCCCTGCTCCTCCACGGAATGTGGCGTCCAGTGGTGGGTACCTAGGGCTTCACGCTGGCCCCTCCCTCTTTCCCTGAACATGGGCTTGCAGGAGGGATCAGAATGACCCTGCCTGGGCTTGGACACCTGGAGAGCTGGGCAGGGCTCTTCCTTCTGCAGTTAGATCCAGAGCAGCACCTGCCACCCAGAGCTGGTGGGCACCTGAGGGGGCAGGAGGTGAGGAGGCCTGGTCACTGCAGCTCCCGCCCCCTGAAGTGCGACTTCACTTGGGAGATGTTGCCCCAAGTGGAAAATGTCGTCACGTGTGGAGAGTCTGCCTCCATGTCCTGCGCCCGTCATGGTGTCTGTGTAGTGCCGGAAACACTGTGAGCAGCAGAGAGAGGCCGCCTTCAGGGGCTGAGGGTCGGGGGCTGTGTGTAGGAGGTGGGGGTGACCTCAGCCTGTGACAGGACCATGGTCAATGTCCCTGCCCAGCCTGCCAGGGAAAGCACATCCTGGGCTCCTCTGAGGGACTCACCAGGTGACTGTGGTGTTTCAAGTAAATGTAAATGTAAAGTGGGCACAGGTTTGAGTTTCCCTGCACTGCCGGTCCCGGGTGGAGTGCATTGTAGTTATTGGTGTCGGTGACTGCTGCAAATATCCACGAGACACAGCACTGAGTTCAAGCAAAGGTTTATCAACAGAGAGCGTCTGCTGGGCAGCCCTGTGTCTGCTGTGAGCACTGTGTGCTTGTCTCCCTTGAAACCTGGAGGAGGAGCTTCCTTCCTGCTCCAACCCTCAGGGCCACGGGTGGAGGCAGGGAATGAGGCCAGGTCAGCAGTTTTCTGACCAGAGGGGCATGACTCAGGTCAGCAGGGATGGACCATAGGGAAGGGACAGAGAAGGGAGACCTAGTCCTTTTCCACCTAGGCTGGGTGGAACCCAGTTTTAGCTGCCCTGGGTTTCCCTGCCAAGCATTCCTCGTCAACACAATATGGGTCACTGGTTGGTCCAGAAAGGTGTTTGTGTGGAGAGACTCACGCCAGGGGCCAGGCAGCCCCGCACAGTCCAGGTTTCATGCAGGGGGGCAGGACAGGGACCCAGTGCAGGGAGAGCTCGGCAAGGCAGGGCAGGTGCTCCTCTGTGGCCCAGAGGTCCTCAGTTGGAGGTTTCTCTGAGACATCCTGAGATTCTCAGGTCCAGACTGTCCTCCCTCTCCTGAACAGAGGGACCCTGGCCATGCTGGTCAGTGCAGGGCAGGCACTGTGTCCTCGTTATTGCTCCTCATCTAGAGCTCAGCCCTGTGCAAACTGCCTTGGGTTCAGGGCCTGTATGATGATACACCCTGTAAAGATCTGTCCAGCTCAGGTGTGAGAGGACCCTCCTCGGCTGCTCTGGGGGCCTGGACACAGCAATGTGGCCCCAGCCCTGGTCCTGCTGCCCTGATCCTGCCCAGCCCAGGGGAGGTTGAGCCCAGCTCTTTCCATGTACACAACTGTGCCCCCTGCTGAGAACCCCCCTAGGACCTGGATGTTGGCCCTACATTTTTAGTGTTTTCGGGACCTGTGTGTGCCAGGTAATTACTGAGATTCATATGAAACACCACCTATTAAATGAATTGCACTAGGTCATTACAATTTCCCCATAAGGAAAACGCAGGGGAAGGAAGCTTACGTGTTCCTGAAATCTTCCTCTCCTGGACTCCCGACTCCTCTGCAGTGACATTAGCCCAGTGTGTGGTTCCGTATTTGAGGTACTTTAGTAAATACAGCTGGGCATGCAGTCCTTCCCCCACCAGGTGGGTTTCAGGTTCCCAGTAGACCATCTGTCACCCACAGCCAACACTCCATATGGAGGGCAGAGCTCCGAGCCTGGCCTGGGTCCCTTCCGTGGGGTCAGTAACACAGTGTGTCCTTTGCAGCTGCAGCTCCAGCTCTGCACGGACTGGCACTGAGGGCGGCCATGACCCTCGGCATGTGGGAGGTGACACCCTGAGCATGTGGGGTTCTGCAGATGTGAGCGGGGACTGCTGGACCTCTGACCACAGAGCCCAGGTGAGTTCTGAGAAGCCAGGAGAGGAGCAGGCCTGGTGGGCAGCGTGGCCTCCCTGCAGCTGATGACTCTCACTGACCTTTGTCTCTGAAGGCTCCACTGTCACTAGAAGGGATGATCCAGGCAGTGACCATGAAGAAACTCCAGGTAGATTCCAACAGTGAGACGCGACCCAGGGAGGAGCTTTCTGGGAGTCACTGAGCTGTTCCTGCTCAGCTGGAGACAGAGGAAGGGGTGCGAAATCAGAAAGAAAAAGGAAACGTGCCTTTTCCCCTGCTAAGGGCGTAATAAAGAGCTGTATGTCTCTGGGCTCTGAGTGCTGGATGCCCAGTCCTCTTGCTTTACTGTCAAGTGGTCTTTCCTGCAAGATCGGCTGTCTCCTGAATCGGCCCTGACAGCTCAGCCCTGGGTTGGTTGGGTAAGGGCTCTAGAAAGTGGAGCAGGAAAAGTCAGGGTGTCCTGGTGTCGATGTCCAGTGCTGGATGTCTGGTGGGTCTGACCATTCAAGGCACTTAGACACTTGGTCCTGGACACCAAGTTCTCCTAGATGGTCAGGGGTGGACCAGAAGCCGTTCCTCTCCCTAGTGGAATGTTGGGTACCCTAATGACTCCACATTTCTGTCCTCACAGCTCATCCGTGGTGGGTGATACCCTCGTGGTGGTGACTTAGCCAGCTCAGGGTGATGCAGGCACAGCAAATCTGGCATCTTCCATGGTGAGCTCTGGACTAGGCATGCTCCTGGGATGAGTGAGAGGCCTGGAGTTGGCTGACTGTATACACCGCAGGCACTGAGAGCAACTGTCCCCACAAGGGATCTCTGACATTGTGACACTTGATACCCAAGGGAAGGATCCATATGGGTCTCAGCTGACACCTTCTGACTTATAAAACTTCAGTCCTTTAGGAAGAATTTTTAATCACAGAGAGGACCATCATGGGTGGATACCATGAGATACACTAAATCCCAGGTAGGAGTGTGAATAACCCCAAGAGAAGTTCCTCTGGAATCTGCTTGACCTCTTTCTTCTGCTGGATATTGAAAGATAGGTTCCTGATTCCTGTCCAATGATAAGGACAAGGATCTGAGAAAGAGGAAAAGAAGTTTTACTGTTCTTCTAGCACACAGAGGACTCGTGTGCTAGAGGTTGAGATTCTGCCAGGGAGAACACTGGACTTTTAAAGAGGGGACACACAGGCTGCACCCGCTGTGCCCTGCCAAGAGTCGAGACTCATCCATAGCCTTGAGGGAGCTGCTCCTCAGACCCACCGGTGCCAGCCCTAGGTCTGCATTCCTTCATTCCTGTGGGTGAGCCAAGGAGTGACAACTCAGTCTAGAATGGGAAATGTTTATCTTACTTCCTCCTGTTGGGAGGAGGAAATGGACAGGAAGGAGGAAAGAATGAATTTTCTCTTTTGACATAACCTCAGTGGCAGAGTAGCAAGGTCTTCCCTGAGAGTGTGAAGTGGACCCTGGTGTGTTTTCCGTCAATTTCTACCTTCCATTTCTGTGGGAACGTGCGTGATGACATCTCCAAGCTGCTTCCTGCTGAGTGTGGGCGATGTCTGAGGTCCTGGAACTGAAGGTTTCACCTGTTGTCCTTTATCCTCTTCTGGACTCTTACTAAAATGAGTGGACAGGGGATTCCCACCTCGTTGGTGACTGGGAAGGAGCACACTCCTGTACAGCGTTTAAACTTCCCTCGTTCCGGGCACGTGGTCTTATTCTAGATTCTCTGCCTGTGTCCACACTTTCCCTCTCCAGGAGGCACCAGGAAGGGTCTCCCACACACGGTGTGTTTTCCCGGGCTCAGGTTAAGCCTGCTTCTCCACCCACTGGAGGAGAGCCATTGGCAGCACGGCAGACGGGTTTCTTGTATCCACAGAGCTGTACCTTCATCTCTCTCTCCCTGTCTGCATCCAAGGTGTGGAGCAAAGGTTGCCCTTGAGCCTGTCAGGTCACTCTTCCTATCAGGATGCCACTGACTCTCAGTGAGTCCCCACTGCCATGGCACCCAGCGCTCCCTGGGTCTTTTCTCAAGGAAGACTTGGTTGTATGGAGGGTGGTCGTCCCTTCCTTGAGGATTCCTGGAAGCCCCCCTGTCAGGGCTGCACAGCTCATGTGGGCGCTTGTCTCTGTTCCTCCCAGGGATCATGCACCTCAGAGAGAAGGGCAACCACTCTGTGGGTTCCTGTCAACAGCCCCTCCGCCCGCTGACGCTTCCTTCTTATGTCCAGGACACTGTGTCCAATGAATATCACATTGACCAGACTGAGATTTTACGCTATTATTCTTGGACAAAGCTTGAGGACCAAGGGGCAGTCACCTGCAGGCATGGGACTCCCGCAGACCCTGGTGCCTGCTGAGCGCTGGCAGCAGGAGGGCTCCACAGAAGTGCTCACGGGCAGGAGAAGGGCTTGCTGGTTCAGGGCCATGAGGTGGGGGAGCAGTGAGAGCAGGAGGCGCGGCTCAGGTGCCCTGGCCTCTGCCTGGCTGCACCGTCCTCTGGTTGCAGCCCGGCCTGGGGTTGGTCCCAGGTGGGAGGCCGCACAGGTGCTCCTCGACATCCCCTGGGCTGGACCTCACTTCCTGCAGAGCCGCTGCAGCCCAGGCCTCTGGCGTTCATGACGCGTCCTTGGGCCCTGTGGCTACTCAGCTGGTGTAACAGCCACTGCTCTTGTCCCAGCTGCAGAGTCCAATGGAAGAGGCTCCAGATTTTCACTTTTCTTTGTCTTTACTTTAGCTGCTGGTTTTCAAGTCACAGCTGGGGTTTCATTCCCTTTTTCTCATGCACGGTTGTTCGTCCTGCCATTTTCATCAGCTGGAAGCTGTCACAGCAAGAATTGCTCCCTCCACCGGCCCGGGCCAGATGGGGGATCCTGTCAGGTTACAAAGGGGACACCACTCCTGTGCCCAGGGCATAGTCTAGCAGTGCCCAAACCACTGGCATGTCCTCTTTGGCCAGCAGCCCTCCTCCTCCCTTAGGCAAAAGAGGCTGGCAGGTGGGCAGTGGCCAACTCCTCTGGGATCAGTCCCCCCGTCCACCCAAAGAAAAAGACAACCCCAAAATACCCACAAAGTTAGGAAAGCAAAGGAAACCCTGAAACCCAGGCTGAAGAAAGGAATACCTCTGTAGTAGGTCAGTGTTATGGAAGGGGAGAATCCCTTGACCCCCTTCTCCCACCTGACCTTGCCATCTACACACTGGAGCCGCATATGGTCCAGAAAGATTTACCAGAAGGTCCCATGGAGGGAGGGGACCAGATGTTCCAGCAGTGGGAAGCCAGCCATGTGCAATCAAGAGACATGACATGCTTCCTCACGGGAGGTTCACCAGGTGACCAGGATGTCACATGTTTACTGTATTCAGTTTCCTTTTATTCGACCTAGACCCAGTGATGCTGGGAGAGTCCCTCAGTCCCTCCCCTTATGGGAACAGCTCCTCCAGTCAGACCCAGGAAAACGGCCCCCTCCCAGCTGTCTAGCAGAGGTCTCAGCAAGCTGACAGCCACCTGCGTACTCTGCATGGAAGCAGAGGGTCACTCAGAGTGCCATACGTGCCCAAGAACGTGGGAACGGGGACACTCCCAGGTCCCGTCTGGTTCACCAACGGTGAGCCCAGAAGCTTGCTCCTTGTCCCAGATGACAAACTACTAACAAGGAGAAGATATTTTAAAAGGGAAAAGAAGTGATATTGCTTTGCTAGCAAAGAGGCACTCCCAGGGGACCCTCATCCCAAAGGCTGAAATTCTAACTTTCAGGGGGTCAGTGGGGCTTATAGAGGAGACATGAAGACTGAACTCCAGCTGTGTCCTGCCAGGGTCCTCCTTCCTTCATAGCCTTGAGACACGGCTGTGTCTCAGGCCTGCTGGTGCCACCCCAGGGTCTGTGTCCTTGAGCGACCTGGGACATGGAGGAGGAGAAGGTTGGCATCGCCTCCTGCATGGTTATGGAAGGGGCAAGAGGAAGGGAAGGCGGTGCCCGTTTAAATCAAGCACCTGGGGTGGAGTAGCAGGTGCTGCAGTCGCAGCAGTAAGAAGCCTGCTGCAGGCCTGGGCACTTGGTCTCCATTCCTTCTTGCCAGCCCTGCCCTGGCAGTAGGTACTTGAGGAAGGGAGTTGGAAACAGGCAGTGGCACGATAATGAATGAGACTGTGGTTCCTGCAGTGCCGGGGTCCAGCCTAGCAGCAGTCGGGGGTCCGAGGTGGATGGGAGGCGTCGGCACAGGGGAGAAACAGCACACAGAGACACCAAGTGATCTGAGACTGAGTCTGAATCTTTATTGTTCACAGAGTCTTTTCGTATGTTTTTTCTTTGGTATTGATTACATCATTTCATGGTTCATACAAGGAAATGTTAAGTAAAAAATCTTCAAGAGTGTAATTAATGATCTTATTCAAGAAACATGTTTTTACTGTATGATAGCTTAAAAAAAACAGTTCCCAGCAAGGTAGAGGGCACCGTGCTCCATTTAGTTTTAATTTTCCTTAAAGAACACATCATTAAGTTTCTGTAAAAATCACCCCTTCCAAGAACTCTAATGTTAGTTATTAACAGTGGAAAGTTTTTGTTATTACTAACAGAGAATAGAGGAATCAGCTTATAGTTAATATTTATTCTATTTCATGTACTCAACGATGGACTAAAACTCTAACTAGACATAGGAAGAATACAAATTGCACCTATGATTAACCTATTTATTTATTAAGTGGGAAAAATATCCTTAAACTTAATCATAAACACTAAGAAAGCAATGAAGACCAAACACCACATCAAAGCTCAGAGGGATACTCTCACATACCTATATGTAACACTTAGGGAATTTGTACACTAAAAGAAATCACAGGCTCCTTACAAATTTGAGCAAATCATCATTGCTTATTTATGATTTCATCTAAGTATTAATATTAAACTTTACTGTACGTTATTTTGAGTCCCAGCACCACGAAATCTCCCCAGTGTTCTCTATGATCTGAATCTAAGGATGCACTGATGATTAGTATTAAAAGCAACTGCACATGGAGACATGCCATGCCTATGGCCCCCAAGAGGGAGGATGATCTTTCAACAGAACCGTGTCAAGTGTTGAATCCTCTGCTCCAACAGAACCGTGTCAAGTGTTGGAGAGGTAGGAAGTAGACGCGGCACTGCAGGAGTGAAGGACCCATGGTGACGTCAGTCTGCCTGTGCTCAGGCAGTGCCACTCTGGAGGCAGACTTGCCTGCCATCCCCCTA
This sequence comes from Sciurus carolinensis, assembly GCF_902686445.1. NCBI lineage: Eukaryota > Metazoa > Chordata > Mammalia > Rodentia > Sciuridae > Sciurus > Sciurus carolinensis. The sequence goes on along the minus strand of NW_025920112.1, from coordinate 1,214,073 downwards.
CCCCTCTCTGGCAGTCTGCCACGTGTCCTTGCTGTAAGAGAGTAGTGTCGATCGTACTCACAGCACGAGTGGCTCCACAGAACCCCCCACCGGCAGAGTGCAGGTGAGCTCCTCCCTACTCAGCCCTCATCCTAACCTCTCCTTTCTCCTGACTCACTCCTGAGTGGAGGAACCAGGCACTGGGCCTCCACAGATCCAGAGCAGGGCACCCCCAGTTCAGCCCAGAGGAGGCATGCACATGGAGTCCAGTCTGGGAGGCACTGCCAGCCTTTAAGAAAAGAGAGTGAAGGGAAAGTGACTCAACTTTGAAGGTTTGTGAATGGCTGGGGGCATGTCCACACAGTAGAGGCTGGTTAACGAGGTTACACAGAAGGACAAAATGGTAAGGCCACACCTGCAAGTCTGTTGAATCTGGAGCATTGTATGGAGTCTGTCCTCCAGAGATGGGAAAGCCATGGGTGGAATCAGGTGCCCGGAAAGCAGCTAAGCAGCTGTCCCTCAAGTAAGCGAGTTCTCAGATGCAGGTCCTCATTAGGTGAAAGCCGGCTCTCTCTCTCACACACACACACACACACACACACACACACAATCTATGTTATTTAATTGACAGGCGATGCAAGGGTTTATCAATCGAAGGTAAGGTCATTCACTATTGAAAACCCATGTGACAGTAGTTCTGGCATGTCCCAAAGTCTGAGCCATCTCGGGGCACAGGGGGACACTGGACCCTGAACGTGGTCCCCGGCTCACCCTGAGCACTCACTGAGAGGCCGCGGGCAGTGTGAGGACCGTGGGGGAGGACTGCCACACATCTGCACTTCTTTCCTCCCGTGCAGGAAGGGTGCCATGTTTGGGGTCGGGGTGGAAATGGAGAGAAAAAGCAATGGTTTCTGCTTTGGGACCTGCCTGCCCTTCCCTCCTCTGGTGCATCAGCTCTGGCCTCCCGGTAGCCTTGGGACAGATCTGAGAAAGGGCAGGAGGGATGTCCTAGGGCCAGGGTCAGGACAGGATCCAGGGGCCTCAGTTACTCAGGAGCCCTGTCCTGGGGGCACTAAGTGCATCCACCCTCCCAGGTCTGTGCCTCAGCAGTGCTGTGATTCTGCAAGTCAACCATCTGTGCACATCAATTCCCACAGGAGAACAGGAGGCAGAGCTCTTCCCGGGTCACCTCACCGGGCTGCTGTCAGGTCTCAGGAGATGCAGCTGATGTTCTGTGTGAGCTGTGAAGCACCAGACGCGAGTTCAAACTGAAAAGCAAGCCCCTTCTCCACTGCCTGGAGCCGCCGCACCTCCATCTGCGTCCGACAGCTCCCTGGGTCTCCCTCAGGCCTCTGTGCTCAGTGAACAGGTAGAGTGCCTCTGAAGGACCTGCCTTCCCTCTTAAGGCTTCACCTCCATTAACCTACCTGCACGCATACACTCTTTAGAAGCAGTGCATATTCAACATTTAATCTGGAAGTGCAGGAAACAGACGGATTCGGTGAGCCTTCCAGGTCCACATGGTTTCCAGAGGGATCTGAGCCAAGTGCAGGCCCAGGTTCCTGCCCATCGCTCAGCTTCCCCACTGACAGTCTGCATTGTCCCCCCAGCTAACAGCGCTGCCCACACAGGCTCTGATGGCTGTGTGAAGTCCCCACTGAACTCTGTGGCACCCTGAAGCTCACTCTGCTCCATTGGGCAACTTTCAGGTACTGGGAACAAACGTCGAAACTTGAAATTCAGCAATGATTTCATCTTGGCTAAGAATTTTGTCATTCGCAACCAAGATAAATGTGATGGATGGGTCCTCAAGGAGAAGCGTTTATGTGCTCCGCAAGTACCACGTGCTTGGGGGTCTTTGAACTGAACACTGTTCTCCACTCCGTGTTCCAATTCAAGTAAATGAAGACCTGAGGAACACAACACTGTAGAGTGTGGATCTGGAAAGCCACCTGAAGGCCTGTGTGTTGAAGACTTGTCCACTTGCAGCTCTGTGTAGAGGTGTGGATCCCGTGGGTGCTTGTCCTCTCAATGGACTGATCCACCAATGGGGCCATGTTTGAATGGACTATTGGGGTGCAGACTGCAGGAGGTGGGGCCTGCTGGAGGAAGTAGATCCCTGCGGGGAGCACTGGAAGGGTCAGTCTTGTCCCTGGACCTTTCCTCTCTCTGTCTCTGTCTCTGTCTCCCCACGCCCCATGCCAGGAGGAGAGTGGCGTTGCTCTGCCCTCCTGCCCACCATGCCCAGAAACAAGGGAGTCAACCAGCTTGGACGGAAACCTCTGAACCAGGAGCGGAGTAAACCTTTCCTCCGTTAATGTTGGTGGTGCTGGGCTCTTGGCCAGGGCAGTGGAGTCCTGACTCACACAAACTTGACCTGACCCTCCTGGGGCTCCTTTAACCACAGGTGGACAATGGTGAAGATGGTCTGTACTCTGGAATCACCCACTTGCCTAGGAAATTCTAGATGGAAAGCTGGACTCCCTGCTGGCATTTGCACAGAGAGCCAACCTGAGACCGAGCTTGGAGTGAGGACTGGGGTGTGGTGTAAGGAGCTGTTTTCCCAGGTGAAGACCCAGGGCCACTCACTACACGCAGGTACCAATGTCACCGAACCATAACTCTGTGTGGAACCCCTTTCTTAGAAATTGCCAATGCAACAGTTGGGGGTCCTCAGATCTGTTAGCCACCCAGGTTGAGCCATGATCAGTGTTCTTGGCACTGAAGACAACACAGAACTTTCTAGAAATGTTCCTGTGATCACGAAAGCTATGTTCAGAGACTCCAGTCCTCAAACAAGGAGATGCATTTCCACATCATTCCAAGCAAAGCCAGAGCGTGCTGAGGACAGTCAGCTGCAGGAAAGTCCCGTCGCTGTGGCGAGTGCAGCCGACCTCCCCGGAGCAGCCCCCACCTTCCCACTGTGCACCCCGGAGATCAGAGGAGGGGGCCCAGCAGCGGGGGTGGGTCCTCTGCGGGAAATGCTGGTGAGGAGTCAAGATGGAGGCCGCTCAGCTGGAGCACAGCGGGTTCAGGAGGACACATGCTCCTGTCTGTCATTTCATCGTCACACAGCGGCACTTGAGTTAGGGAACAAGGTGAGGGACCACAGGGACCCTCGGCCAACTGCAAAAGTAAAGCCCTGATCCCGCAGCCCAGCCAGACCCTGCCCAGAAACGTGGCGCATCAGGCTGCCTGTGGGTTCTCGATGTCCTCGTGTGCTGACCCAACGCCCTTATGCCTGGCTCTGGTCCCACTTGCTCTGACCCCACTGCCTGCCCCCCCTTAGTCTCCAGCGTCCTCCTCATTGCAGAGGGACGCCTCTTCCCTCCTCTCCCTGCCTCTACAGGGGCAGTGATTTGAATGAGGAGAAAGGGCTCAGGGAAACGCGGTGGGTCAATCCACTGGGCACTGATTCCACTGCCCCTTCCCACCTCTGAACTGCACACCCAGGCCCAGGCATGGAGCTGTCCCCAGCCCTCTGATCAGTCCCTGCCCGCCGAGGCACACTGCCCATCACCCGAGGACATGGACGGCTATGACAGCACCTCTCTCTCTGCTGTTTCCCGTGACCACCTTAAACCTAGACCCGGCCAGTGCCCTGTTGGCTGGTCTACTCAGTGGACCTGCGGGGAGGGGCACGGAGCGTCACAATGCACCTTCTTCCATCCTGGAATCCGAGGAGAGAACTGTGGGAGGCCTTCTGCACGGGCTCAGGCACTGTCTGCCGTGGCCACCCAGGAGCGCCTCTGCCCTGGACAGACATGACAAGGAAGCTGCCCCCACTTGCTGCACCCCAGCCCCCGCGCCCTGCTGCTGTGCCCCCGCCCTCCCGCCAGATCTCCCGCCTCCCTGCCCTGCCCCGCCAGGCCGCCAGCCCGCAGCCTGCTGCCCAGGGCAAGCCCTCCCCGTCCGGCTTCTGCCCCACCTTCCCTCCTCTCCCCAGCAAGGTCCCGTCCCAGCTCCCTGCCTTGAGGGGCTCCCTGCCCAGCTCCTCCTCTGTGGTCCCCAGGCCACCTACTCGCCACCCCGCTGTTCGTCTGGCTCCCCTTTCCCGACACTCCCCCATCTTCAGCCCCCTCTCCTCCCAGCCCTCCCTTCTAGTTCCCATTCTCCAGTCCCACCCACTATCCAGCCTCCCTGATCAGGAGGCATGGAGGACAAACCTCACCCAGGGGAGACGGACCTCCTACTGAGGGTGCCAGTCACAGTCCCTGGGACTGTGTGCCCAGTCACCTGAGCAGGTGGACACAGGGACCACAGGGGGATGGCTCCCACACTCACCTGGAGCACTTCTGAGGTCAGTTTCAAGACCCCTGGTTCCACCCCAGACCCCACCTCTCCTGCTGCTGCCTGTGCTTTCCCTTCCTCCTGTCCCAGTAAGATGGCAGAAATAGCTTCACATGTCCTTCTTCCAGAGTCAGCTCCTCCCGGCTCCTGCTGGTCAGCCAGCTGCAGGAGCCTGCAGGAGCAGGCACTGAGGCCAGGAGCCCCGGAACAGCTGGCTGCACTCAGGACCCTGCAGAAGCGTCCACACCACCCACCCTGCCCTAAGCACTCGGGGACACCCGTGTCACGAATGCAGGAATGGACCAAGGAACAAGGTCCACAGGCGATGAGCTCGGGCTTGAGAGTCAGGGAGAGGTGCTCCCTGGGCCAGGGCCTCCCTCTCTGGGAGAGGCCACTTTGGGCTCTTTTAAAGTAAACTCTGGTCTATAAGCATCCAGCGGGGTGACCAGACACAGGGAGTGGAGAGGTGGTGGCCAGGGACTGGTGGAGGGGTCAGGGAGAGCAGCTCAGGGGTGAGGCAGCTCTGGACATGGGCTTCACAGGGTGTGGACACACTCAGCAGCACTCCCTGTGTGCTCAGGAAGGACCACGAAGGGACACTTCCTACCCTTTGTACCTCACCCCAGTTACTTCAATAGGGAAAGGGTGGTTCTGTGTACGACCACCCTGGACAGAAGGTTTTGTCAGATAGGAAAACTCTGGTGTGAGAGTGTGTGTGTGTGTGTGTGTGTGTGTGTGTGTGAGTGTGTGAGAACCAGCCATAGTCTTGGTTCTGGGCATCTGCTTCAAAGTGCAAGAGGGTCCTGACCCCTCCCCAAATCTTTTTTAGGAAATGACTGTCCAGGGTGAGGTGCGGCCCTCAGTTCCTTCCCTGGGCCTCCACTGGATGGCGAGCCCTTTCCTGATGACGTCCAAGGACAGCTCTAGTACCCAGGTTCTGACGGGAGAAGCTGGGGCAGTGAGTCCAGAGCCTGCCTGGGGCGCTGAGAGGAGGGAGCTGGGGGCAGTGGGTGGAGGCAGGGGACTGGGCCCCCAGGGGAGGGCGAAGCCTGGAGGCTGGTGTATTCCAACCAGAACTCTGTTGCCAGGAGACAGTGTGGGACGCTGTTGCTGGATACTGCAGAGGACCTGGCACCACCCCAGCCAGAGGCAGCTTGGAGAGCCCCCAGCCCCCAGCATGACCAGGCCATGGCCGGACACCTGAGGGAGGAGGAGATCCAGGAGCAGGTCAGAACCACATCCTACCAGTGGTCCCTGGAGACTGCACACCCAGAAGTTCTACACGGAAGTTCTACACGGAGCACCATGTGCATCTCGGCTCAAGGGTGAGGACTCTGGGGACAGAGTAGGGTGTGGCCAAGCAGGCCGGTGGGGCGGGGCCTGTCCTGGTCTCCGGTCTCCAGGAAGAGTGGATTCCAGGGCTGCCCCAGCCTCCGAGACACTCAGATGCCTTGAAATGCATCCATGTTGAGATCAGATTTTTACACTTTACATGTAAAAAGTTTTTGTTTTTTTGTTTTTGTTTTTGTACTAGGGATTGAATTCAGGGACACTCAGTCACATCCCCAGCTCTTTTTACCATCTATTAGACACAGGGTCTCCTAAGTTGCCGAGACTGGATTTAAACTTGCAATCCTCCTGCTTCAGCCTCCCAAGCTCTGGGGATCCCAGGCATGTGCCATGGCACCCGGCTGGAAATGGCTTTTAATATTTTTTGCTTTTGAAGTAAATACATTTTGCAGGGTTTTAATGTTTTGTTTTTGTGTATATTTTGGCTGCATTTTCATACACAGAGGGTTTTTAGCCTTTTATGTGGTCATTAGCCTTGACCGCCTCAGAAGGAAGAGAAGACCGTCTGGGAAGGGAAACGAACTTAATCGCAGTTTGGCCAGAACCGGGAAAGCAGCTGCCTGCGCCGTTAGCCCTGCAGGACTGTCCAGTCTACAGAAGCGAAAGCCAGGAAACCAGCTTTCCCGTGGAGACCCAGCCAGGTGCAGTCGCCAGGGAGGCGCGGCCACCGGTTTCCCTGGGCCCACGGGTGATGGGGGCGGGAGGGAGCGCTTCTCAGTTCACAATTTCCCTGCAGGAAGTGGGATGGAGAAATGAGAGAAAAATGGGGGCGCTGGGCGCACAGTCCCCGGAACCTGGGACTTCTCATGGGGGACCCACAGGCATGCCCTCCATGTGGGCAGCGCAGGGCAGAGCGCCAGCTCAGCAAAGGTGACGGCGCTTGCTCTCGTGAACCTCTAAGTGCTGGCCAGGCAGTTTGCAAGCTGCATTAAGCAGGAATGCCCGGTGGCCACTCGTGGGGAGGCCTGATTGAGCCCCGGTCTTCCCCTTCCTGACCACCTGCCCCTGCCTCCCCGTCTCAGGTCAACCGGAGCACCAGGACCACGGGATGCACTTCAAGTCCACAGGGACATCACTGTACAAGGCCCGACCCTGGCTCAGCGGGAGGAGGACCACCGCAAGTGGCCTTCGTGGTGAAGCCGGACTTCGCACTGAGGGCCCAAGTGCGCATGTCCAGAGAAATAAACGTTGTCTTGCTGAGAAACAGAACTGCCGCAATCTTATGTTACAGATCTCCGTCAACTTTATCTACAGTCCTAGACTGGGCAGCAGTCTGGACCAAGAATGGCCCAGGTGGCTCGCTCCACCTCATGGGTGTTGGCGTTTGCTGCCAGGGAGGGCAGTTCCTTGGGTCCAGCTGCTGCCCATTTGATCTGAACTTGGCTGAAAGGGTGGCCCCTGGGATTGGCTGAGGCACAGCTCAGTGTTAGGAGAGGAAGGTCCAGGGTTTGCACTTGAGTTTAGGCTGCGCTCAGGACACATGCAGAAACCTTTAAGCCAAGCTCACCCTGCCCTGGGGCCACTTCAGGTCACACAACACGTTAAAGCCCAAATCTGGCTTCTGCTGCCCGAGTCCCACTTTCTCATTTCTGCCCAAGTCCATGGACACACCAGCAGAGAATCCAGGTGGAGATGGTGGACTAGGCGCATGCAGTGATCTCCTCTGCATTCTCAGACACCAAGGAAGGGTGATAACGGGATTTTAAAACACATGCCAGTCCACAGCACAGAGAATGAGGACGCATGGGCCAGCAGGAAAAGTGAAGACACAGGACCAGAAAGCGTGTGGTAGGAGGGCGAGGAGACCCCCATGCAAGCTGAAGGGGCCGCCTCTGTGCACAGAGCAGGAGAGCAAAGCCAATGGCAGGAAAGGATCCACCCCCGTGTGGCTGCCAAAGCCTGTGCTTTTACCCTGTCATACAATTCTGCCTGCAAAGCTGCAGCAAATCACGCATTGTAACGCGGACATTGCAGATACCATCCCCAGTAGGTGCTCTGCAATGCTGATAGCTTCATAATGTGCAGGACATGCAGATCACATGCCAAGCAAATGCTTAAGTGATGGTCTGACATGAAGTAACTTTGACAAGGCAGTACTGCCTTGGGAAGTTTGGATTTTCCTTGAAGAGAAGAATGCATATAGACTGGGAATGTGAAAAAGGAAAGAAAACTTCCAAAGCAATGCTACCAAAAAAGTCAACGAAGATAAGTAATTTAGTTTGAATTTCAGGGACCCCCACAACCCAAATTATGGGGGACGATTATTATAATTCCATGAAAATTAAAAGATTACATTTTCCTTAATTAAAAGAAAAGTAGGGTGAAGAAACTTGTCACATTTATGTGAGCTGTGTAATTGTAGTCTAGGGACACAGACACCCACAGGGATGAGTATTCTGATGTCACGTCGCTTCCAGATGGGGCCCTGGCCCACCACGATGATGCAAGCTCTCCTATTTAAGCCCCTTGGTCTCTTTGTGTTTTGCAGCCTACCTGATGTAGCTGCTGTCAACCTCTGCAAGCTCGCTACTGGGCATTTAGGACTCAGGCTGTTCTGCCTCTAGGTCACTGATTTGTTTGCCCATCCCTGTCTACTTTAGAGGGCCTATGAGATTGCCCCAAGTCCTTACTCAAACAAGACGTCACTCAATGCTCAAGCCACGGACCTCTTGGCTGACTGCACGGCCACCCACTGCCTGCCGCACCTCCCTGCTCCTCTCTCCTCTCCGCTCTGCTTCACTTCACAGCATGGAAAGTCTTCTGGTTGGAAGACCTGTGTTCTGCGTCTCCTTGCTCACACTTACTAGATGAGAAGAAAAGCTAAACAAATCACTTGTACTAGTTTAAGATTCTTCTCTGAACAGTAGGCACTTGATCTTCAGATCCGGGTCATCCGATTTGAGGAAGCTACATACAGTGTAAGGTAAGTAACTTTGAGGACCCTGTATCCATCAGTCTCAGATTGTTTTAAATATGAGACTCTGGACTTAGTGCAAAGTTGATTAAAACCAGGGAAACTGGTTAATACTGAGGTTGCCGTGTCTCATCATCCTAATTATAGGTGTTTTATGAATCAGCGTGACTCATAAATTTTCTCGTGTCAGCTGACATGAGGGATTCACTTATATACTGTGTACATCAGAATGTAGATGATTTTCTGCTCAGGAAAATCCTCGGCAGATCTATTTCAGTGTGAAGACCAGAGAGAGTTTTTGTCATTGGAACCACGTGCTCGATTGTATAATTTGAAAATGTCACTAGGGAGAGGGGCTTGTCTGATCTCTCTGCACTCTTCTACCTCCTGTGGTCACTATGTCCCTAAAGACGGTTTGGTCACAAAATCCTCTGCTTCCGCCTCCTCGCTTTCCTATCTCCCACTCAGGGCAGAGGGTGCCAGGTCTGCGAGAGGCTTGCCAGACATCCAGAAGCTTATGAATGATGTGGGTGGGTTTTCCTGACCCCCATTCTGCTTAAGGTTCACGATATTACAGTTCAAACGCCATGGGAAAGCAGGCGTCCGGGAGAGAAGACAGGGAAGGCCACAGCCTTCCTTCTCAGGGTTTCCTGAGACATCACTACCAAGGTGGCCACACCCTTGCTCTGACTTCAGAATGAAGGATGGTCCCTTGGCGTTGTCAGAATTCTTCCTCCATTCTAAAGATCCCCAAATGACATCCTTTTATAAGATGTCTTTTATTGAACAAGCAGAAGTGGCCTTCGTATAAGAACGCTGTTTGGGAGAAGCATCATCTGCAGGATCATAGGCTGCAGGAGGGTCACTCTGCTTCCCAGGAGACACTGGCTGTCCTCACAGCCTGTCTCCATCAGCCTTCCTGCACTCACACCTTCCAAGGTCGGTGTCACCAAGGACTGAGTCAAGTCTTGACAGAGAGCAGCTTTTTCACAGGGAAACGACAACATCCACAAGAAGAGAGACAAAGAACCCCAGCTCCTTGCAATTGGGTCTGCTGCTCTTGCAGAGGAGAGATGAGGAACGCTGGGGAGGGAAGCCGGCAGGTGGCCGTCACTGCTGGTGCGTCCTGCCTAAGACCCACCTAACACTCACTGGGTCTTGGAACTCACAGTCTCTTACCAGGTTCCCCACCTGGAGGCGGGAGAGAAGTGACTTCTCATCCACAGAGAGACGGGTCATGCCTCAGGGGCAGGAGGCCCCTGGACGTCACTCACTTGCACTCTTGCTTACGGCAGAACTAGAAGTTAGGTCTCATGGGCGCGATCGTAAAGGGCAAATGGTTATATCCTTGGCTTTACAGACAACGCAGAGTTTCAGAGCTCTCAACAGAGACCAAAATAATTCTCAAGGTTTTAAAATATTGCATATTTTTAAAAGTATGCCAACTGAATTAAAATAGAATTTTACACAGCAATCAAGTATCTATATGGGGAATAACTTTCACCAATGAACACAGAGTAAAAAGTGACAAAATAAATGTTTTAACTCATAAAAACTTAGAACTTCTCTGGCCTAAAATCAAATAAAATGAAAATAAAAGTAATGGTTTGGGTAAAGTAGTTGCAAAAAATATTACGTTTAAAACAATGTCCTTATTCTATAAAGTAGAGCTTGCCAATTTTGAGAAATCCCTAATATATAAAAGGGAAAGTGTCGTGGACAATTAAATCCCAAAATAAATAATAGAAAGAAAAAATACACACATGAAAACATGCTCAAATTTCTTAGTTGCAAAAAAATCATATCGATGAACATTTAGATGCTCTTGCTCAGTGCTGGGCAAGCGGGGAGTCCAAGTGTGCTCTGTGGTTGGCGGGCACCACTGGACAACAGCTCGTCTAGCACTTTGGTGATGGGCTTCTAAAGCCCAATAACCCACCTTCCACACCTACCCAGAGAAGCAACCTCATGATACAGTGTTTCATAAGCCAACTTAGAAGCAATGTGCTTGTCAACCAACCACGGAGCACTCGAGAGTGCACGTCACGTCACTCGGCCATCGCAGTACTCTGAGCAGACATGGCTCATCTGCACAGAAAAGGTATCTTAACTTCATATCAGATTGAAAGTATGCTAAAGTTTTAAATTATGCATAGGATTGTAGTGCAATGGAAGAGTACTTGCATAGCCTATTCTATTTGTAGCACCATCATAAATAATGAAATAATGGAATGGAATAGAATAGAAAGAGTTGTGTGTGGACAGAATAACATTGTTTGTTCAGGGGCCTGGCGTATTCCAGGTGCTTCCTTCCTTTCTCTGGTTTTCCATATATTGCTCAGTGCTATTATCCTCCTTTGTAGTTGTTTAAATGTAGGACATGAGACAACACTGACAGAGAGAGAGGAAGATGCTCTTAAAATCTGAGGAATTATGGGGCCTCCCGATTTGCCTTCCCTTCGTGAGCAAGGCTGAGAAGGCTCCAGGGCCTCATTAGCAAGTTCAGCTCCAGGAATGTTCGTGGTCAGGGCTGGGGACAATGCCCTGATAGGAAGACATCTGTGCCCACTGTCCCTCCTGGGCTTTGACATTCCCCATGGACTGATGGCAGTCGCTGTGCCTGGTCTCCACTGACCACCTGTCATCACCTGGATTTATAGTGCAATAATGATGGCAGCCCTCCATGGGCTTGTTCTCATTTAATTGCTGAGGGTCAGCGCTAGGAGGTATTTCTCTCTCTCTCTCTCTCCATCATTTGGATCGCTGCTGAGTGTTTGCCTTTAATTTCCCCAGAGGTTTAGCACAGTGAGGAGAAAGAAGACAAAATTAGAACGGGGCATGCATCAGGAAGATGTCTCAGGATGAGGAAGTTGGACAGTGTCCATGAAGCAGTCTCCTTGGTGGAGGCCAGCTGAGGTGGGTCTCCTTGATTGACACCCATCCTTGGTGCCTGTGGCAAAGTGCACAGAGGGTCCTGGTTGGACCTCGCGTGTGCGTCCCTGGGCTCCAGCTTGCATTGCCACTGCCCTGTCCTCTCCCTGCCCTGCCCTCTTCTCTCTTGTGCCAGCCAGAGAAAGTGGAAACGCTGGAGATTCTGATCAAAGCCATTCCTGAAGGACAGCCCAGCCACACACACTGGCTCTTCACGTCCCTCCTCTGCTCCGTGCAGGAAGGGACCAGGCTGGCACAGGTCTTCAGGTCTGCTCAGAACCTGAAAGGTCGACTTGCCCAGGGTGGAGTGTTGATGGACTACCTGGTTTGATTCGAGTTTAATTCATGACACTCTCTGTCCACTCTGGCTCGTGGCACAGCCTAGGCAGCTAGACTGCCTGCTGCAGCAGAGCCCTGTGCCCTGGGAAGTTTCTGGCTCCCGTTAAGTCTCACTCTCTTCCTCTGTGGGTGGGGAGGGTCCTCTCGTATTTCACGAGGTGTGGGGGAAAGTGACCTCACATTTAGGAGTCACCAGACCTCTGTGATTACCGTAGAGCTGCAGCTCATCCTCAGTTAAAGTAATGTTTCAGGTGCTCAGCAGCTTCACGGGGCTCCTGGTCATCAGGTGCACAATGTCGGACTCTACAATGTCAAAATGGACTGTCCAAGTGGCCCATGTGGTGATTTATTTGGTAGAATGCTATTTAACTGAAATGGCTGTATGAGCATGATCTAACTTCAAATTTAAGAGTAAAATACCTTGGGAGACAATAACTTCTAGTATTCTATAAACCCGTTCATTTTTCCATCTTTTCTATTAAAACCTGATAAATTAATTATTGCGTTTACTCACTTCATCGGGTCAATCAGTTCTGTGTTAATAATCCATAGTTTTCTGCTGTAAGAGGGCAGATAAAAGCCCCTGATCCTAAATATTATTTCTCTGTTGATGCTTTTCGGCTGCTGATTTCTGGATTGCTCCTCACAGCCGAGAGCTCTGTGGTTCACACTTGAGCAGAGGGTCTTTGACGGCAAATACCGAGCACCTGATGAGGATGTTAAGTGTCAGATCCTACAGAGTGCAAAGATTCAGGAACGGTGCGATGAGCTGAAGTCCACGTGGTTGTCTCCCTGCAGGCCGAATACCTGCCCTGGATGTGTGGCTTTGACTGCAGTGTGAGGACCAGAACCTGGTGCAGGGGAGGCTGGGGCCACTCTCTGCCTCGCCCTCGACTCTACCCTGTTCAACAGGATGGCTCCTCCCCAGGGTGGGACGGTGTTGAGAGAGAGATGAATGTCCTTACACAGAGGAGATGGACCTGCTGCGTCATGACCTCTGAGTTACAGGGCAAGGTCGCAGGCGGGCATCCTGGTCCTGAGTGGGCGATGCTGATGGGGGTGACAGGGGAGATGGACCTGCTGCGTCATGACCTCTGACCATGACCTATGACCAGGGCAAGGTCGCAGGCAGGTGTCCCGGTCCTGAGTGGGCGATGCTGATGGGGGTGACAGGGGAGATGGACCTGCTGCGTCATGACCTCTGACCATGACCTATGACTAGGGCAAGGTTGCAGGCGGGCGTCCTGGTCCTGAGTGGGCGATGCTGATAGGGGTGACAGGGGAGATGGACCTGCTGCGTCATGACCTCTGACCATGACCTATGACCAGGGCAAGGTCGCAGGCGGGCATCCTGTCCTGAGTGGGCGATGCTGATGGGGGTGACAGGGGAGATGGACCTGCTGCGTCATGACCTCTGACCATGACCTCATGACCAAGGCAAGGTCGCAGGCGAGCGATGCTGATGGGGGTGACAGGGGAGATGGACCTGCTGCGTCATGACCTCTGACCATGACCTATGACCAGGGCAAGGTCACAGGTGGGCATCCTGGTCCTGAGTGTGCAATGCTGATGGGGGTGGCAGGGGAGATGGACCTGCTGCGTCATGACCTCTGACCATGACCTATGACCAGGGCAAGGTCGCAGGCGGGCGTCCTGGTCCTGAGTGGGCAATGCTGATGGGGGTGACACTGCTCGGGCTGCTCTTCCGAGCTTCCTGAGCTCAGAGCCGTGAGCCTTGGTCTGTCTAAGGCCCCATCATGATGCCCTAACCAGCCAGGCGTTTTCCAGCTCTGTCCCGCCTCCCGTGCAGCCTGCAGTGCCATGGAGTGGGGCAACGGCTCCCTGCACGCTGACTTCGTCCTCCTGGGATTGTTCAGCGGCAGCCGCGCCCCTGGCTTCTCTTTGCCCTCATCCTCCTGGTCTTCGTGGCCTCCATAGCCAGCAATGCCACCATGATCCTGCTCATCCGCGTGGACCCGCGGCTCCACACCCCCATGTACTTCCTGCTCAGCCAGCTCTCCCTCATGGACCTGCTGTACATCTCCACCATCGTGCCCAAGATGCTGCTGGACCAGGCCACGGGCCAGAGGGCCATCTCCTTTGCGGGATGCACTGCCCAGCACTTCCTCTACCTGACCTTGGCAGGGGACTCATGTCCTATGACCGCTACGGGGCCATCTGCTACCCTCTGAGCCACAGGGTCTGCCTGCTGATCGTGGCGGCAGCCTGGCTGGGAGGGTCTGCAGATGGCTTCCTGCTCACCCCCGTCACCATGCAGTTCCCCTTCTGCGCCTCTCGGGACATCAACCACTTTTTCTGCGAGGCCCCCGCCCTCCTGAAGCTCTCCTGCAGGGACACGTCAGCCTACGAGACAGCCATGTATGTGTGCTGCTTCCTGATGCTCCTCATCCCCTTCTCTGTAACCTCAGCCTCCTACACCAGGATCCTCATTGCTGTGTACAGGATGAGTGAGGCCGAGGGGCGGCGCAAGGCGGTGGCCACCTGCTCCTCTCACATGGTGGTGGTCAGCCTCTTCTACGGGGCTGCCATGCACACGTACGTGCTGCCCCACGCCTACCACACCCCTGAGCAGGACAAGGCTGTGTCCGCCTTCTACACCATCCTCACGCCCGTGCTCAACCCGCTCATCTACAGCCTGAGGAACAGGGACGTCACGGGAGCCCTGCAGAGGGCTCTAGGGAAGTGTTTGTCCTCAGGAAAGGTCACCACTTCCTAGAGAAATTGCACTTGCTGCTAAAGCTCTGAAAATAAGGATACGAGACTTCATCATCACCTTCGGATTTGAGTGTTCTCGGCCTGCAAGCTTAAAAGTCACCCACATGCCAGCAACAGTGGGGAAGTCCCGGGATTTGGGCAGCTGAGATTTTGTGAATCTGGCTCTTTCTTGAAGGGCGTGAGGGTGCTGAACCTGGAGTTTGGGGTGGGGCAGGGATAAAGAGGAGGCTCAGAGGCCCCGCCTGCTTTTCAGGATTGCTTTCCCCTGGACCTGCCTGCTCACAGGCCGCTCCTCTGGCATTCCCCCCACCACTGTGTGCTTCAAAGAATCAACTTGTCAAATACAACTTCCGCTGTATTCCAAATATGTCGATATCAACTGATTCTTGTACAAATGACTCTTTTGTCCCTTATAGAAACAATTCCATGAAGACATCGTTATTTGTTGGAAAAATTAGTTCCGACTAATTTGCCATGATTTTTTCAACTGAATTCTCTCCACACAACTTGAAGACACAAAAGTACATGTCAAAATTTTGGGGGATGCCAGGACCTGAAGATTGGTCTTTTATTTTTACTACTACAGTGTTTTCCTGAAATCATCCTGGAACCATGGACTCAGTGACTATGAGCAAGTGATCATGTGGTGTTTGTGAATGTGGATGACACCCACACTTCCTGTTCCTCATTGTTCACATCCCGAAGATAAAATTTAATAAAAATAGACAGAATGGCCTTAGACCATATCTTTTTCCCCACATTTAAACTGTCTGACGGCCCGCGTGCTCTCTGTTTGAGATCCTCATGTGAAGCGATGGACTCTGAAAGCCAACCCTGGCTCATCCTTTTGGAGGCTAATGCACAGTGCTCACTATTTTGTTTTTATACTGTAGCTTAGTGTATCGTACTTGGTCAGGCTCATACTCCATCTCATCTCGACCACTGTTCTTCTGGCACAGGGGAAACTGTCTCTGTCTCTTGCTGTGGCCCACTTCCCCAGACTGATTTTGTCTTTCCATTTTCCTACTTCCATATCTTGACACTTAAAATTTTTATATTTCATTATCTGAGAAGGAAATTGTGTTACAGGGAACAAGATGTACCTGTCTATGAGCTCATTCTTACATCCGTAAGTGTTCACTACTTACACATACACAGAAAAGTCGGCTGGGACTTGACGTGTCTCAGAAAATCTGGAGCTGCTGCAGAAGAAGCGCCTGGTTTCACAGATTGTGCATCATTTTTCCTTCTCATGCTTCCAGAGAAGGCAGGTGGGTGGAAGACGACTGCACGTCTTATCTCCAAATCGCCTATTTCCCCAACGACATCCAGGCTGCGACTAGAAGTCGGAGTGGCTTTCAGAGTCCATCACGTCCTGGTTTCCCGGGATCCCAGCCCAGGCCCAGTGCTCTCTGAGCTCTAGTGCTCCAGCCTTGGTGTGAAGAGAATGGCTTAGTCGTGTCCAGAAGTCTTGTAGATCTTGTGAAGCGCTAATTAAAGATGTGGGTTGCACCAGTTTGGATTAATGGACTTTTTGAAGCCCTGCTTCTCACTACATTAAATAGTTTAACAAAATTCTTATTACAAAGTGAGAGTTTTGAGGGGAAATGAGATAACTGGAACAAAAACCATTTTAGCTCAGGAACACACTCTAGGCCACAAAGTGTCAAGATAACACATCACTCTATGGAAAGTGCAGAGAAACCCGCTCTCTGCCATCCTTACTCCACGGGTGGTCTTCTGCCCTCAGAGCAGAACCCTCTCTGGCCGCAGAGGCGATCAGTGATGGCTTCTAACCCCAACCTAAGACCTTAGATTAAAGAGGCAGACAACGTTTTAAAGTCTGGTGTTGATCGACTGGCCACCACACTTCCCTGTGATAAAATGATAGTCACAGCCTCTCACATACCGTGAACAGTGGAGAGGAAGGAGGTCCCTGGACCTCCCAACTTCAGGAGTTGAAGAAAACAGACACTCCAGTAGGAAGAAAACGTCTTCATGAGACGAAAATACTGGACCAAGTCTGAAAAACTCAACTCCTTTCTTTTCAAAGTGGGGAGACAAGACTGGCCACAGTCTGCAGGCCTGTCTTCTCACTCATGCCACCATTTTTAGCTTGGCCCTTGAGACAGCGTTAGCGCTTAGATGATGTACTTTGAATGAGAACTTGAAGGTCAGATGCACTGCTCTCTGCACTATGTCGGGGTCCCTGAAGCCACTATGCAGCAACGGCTAGTGGAGCTGAGCCAGTACCTGTACCAGCACTTCCGGGTGACAGTGGAGAACAAGAAATATCACTGAAGAAAAGCTGTACATTCTATATTGGAAATCTTTTCTTTTACACAACTGAGAAATTCACGAACTCTTCAGCCAAAGCGGTGACATAAAGAAGGTTGTTATGGGTCTGCATAAAGTTAAAAACACAGCATGTGGATTCCGTTTTGTGGAATACTATTCAAAAGCAGATGCGGTATGTAAATGGAACAAGTCTGGATGACCGCACAAGCTGGGATGTGGGCGGTAAGGAGGCAGGCAGTGTGGACATGGCTGATCGGGAGCTGGATTCGAGGCGAGTATCCACAAGACCACGATGCTGGAGAGATGGCATGGGAACTGGCGCACAGGCAGTGAGAGCTAAGAGCCCCCTCAGTGCAGAGCTCTCTGCGCTGCCTGTTGAGTTTGCTGAAGAATATCACCCACTGGCTGGAAGCCTTTACATGGTTACCTCCGAAAATTATTAAAGGACAGAATAGAAAAGAATGCCCTTAATTCTAGTCTTAGGATATCAGACGTGTGTCAAGTCACCAGATGATCTTCTGTTTCCAGGTCTAAAATCGTGTTCTATGGCGCTGGGGAAGTGGCTCAGTGGTACAGCACCTGCTTCACGTGTGCAGGGCCCCGCTTCCATCCCCAGAAACACCCCTCACAAATGCTCAAAGTGGTCCTTAGCAAGAGGATTGATCCACATGCTGTTATTCTGTCAGCCAAAAATGCCACACTTTTTAAAGGAAGATGTAAAGATGTAAAAATTTGTTTTACCATGTTTGTGTCTTCACTAGGCTCATGATCTACATGGAGGCCTGGAATGATTATTTTTTAAAATTTAAGTTTGCATGAGATAAAGTTTAAAAACTGGAATTTTGATCTTTTTCCATTCTTCTGTCTGTCCTCCTCACTTTTCTCTATCTTCCTGGCTTTCCACTCTCTCTAGTGTGTGCCCTTTCTTTTCCTTTTTCTTTTCCTCTCATTTTCTCTCTTACCCTGCAGGGAGCCACTCTGTTTGCTTAATAAACTCCCTTATGTGAAAAAAAAAAAACTGGAATTTTGCTATGTGGTATAGCTTTGTTCTAAATCAGCAACAGGTATATGGCAACTGAATTTGTTTTCCATGCTGAATTCTAATTTCTAAAGGGTCAAGGGAGCTTCCTAAATAGTTGGCACAGAAGTAAGTGAACCTGAGATGGTTCCAGGGACACATCCCACTTCCATTCCTTACATATAAGGAAACTAGGTATAGGGTTTGAAGAATCAAACAGATTCCTCGAAAGATGTTTTACCTAAACTCACAAAAAAAAAAAAGCAAGGGTCTATAATACAGAGAACCTTGCATATTCTAGGGGGTGATAGGAAACGGAAGGAAATACCAGGAGACATGAGTTAGGGGATCGCCTTGACACGATGACGTCTGCCTTCAGATCTATTCTTTTGTTTTCATTATAATATTGGGAGCAGAATGGGTTATTTTTAAAAGAGCTTGATGATCAAGAGAACACTTCACAAAAACAGAGGAAGGCTTCCTAAAGAAAATGTCTACTTGAGCTACTTCTCACACTCGAGTCTGTTTTATTTTTCTAAAATTGTGCTTACTATGTTTCAAGCTAAGGGAGTCCAGAGAATTTATTTTGCATTCATAAGACAAGAGGTAATTTCTAATATTATAATGAGTATAATTTTTCCTGACATGAAAAAAAGTGAATTATTTTTCAAAGTACCTTCCAGAGTTTATGAAAGTCGGGCTGAATGTGAACACATTTCACATTACAGTAAATGTAGATTTTCTCATTAAATTCTAAACCGTACGAATTTTTTAAAGAGCTGTAACGGTTGTCAAGTGCTTAGGAAGAAACCATTCACAAATGTTTAGTCAGGACACATGACTCTTTTTTAGAATCTGCTTTTACACTGCAGTTTGAACTAATACACTTCGTACTCTCACGTGGCAAAAAAACTCAGGTTCTACAGACCTTAAAACCAAAGACAGTGATTCTTATTTGAACTGTGTTTCTATAACAGATTTCAATAAGGCTGGGCCAACTTTAAAATAAAAGAAAGCTCAGGTGCACGGTGCTGTGACCCTCAGCCCCGGCCCCCGCTGCCCCAGAACAGGTGAGCACTCTGTGCCGATCTCCATTAGTGCACCTCCATCGCAGCCCAAACTGCAGCTCTTGGCTTTGGCATCTTTCTATACCACCTCCTCCTGATTCCATGCCCCTTACATTCTTGACTCCCTGCTTCGACCTTCTACCCCCCTTATTGTTTTCTCCCCAGGTCAACTGGCAACACGGGGTCACACCCTATTGTGCTCTGAACAGTGACACATTACTCTGGAGGGTCTGTTCAAATCCATCCAAAGGGTGATCGAATAAGTCTATGGGTGAAAATTACGATATTCGCTAGGAGAAATGAGTTGTCGAGTAGCACTTCAGCTGAGGGTGCGCAGTGCTGGGTTTGTTTTCCGTCTGTAATAGGGAAGGTATGCTGATCAGCTTTTCATTGTGGAACTGGAATACCTGACAGGAGCAACTTCAAGAGGATCTCTGGGCTCCTGGTTCAGAGTTCTCGGGCTGTGGTGGAAGGGCATGGCTGAGGAATGCTGCCCTCCGAGATGAGAGGCAGAGGGAGAAGAGCCCTCTCTCCCTGCTCTACCTTACAGGTGATCATCAACAGTCTGCTGAAATTCACATAACAGGCATGTCCCAAACACCTGTAGACTTGCCTGGCACTCCCTGAGGCCCTGGGCGCTCAAAAAAGGAGAAGAACATCAGGTGCTAGAAGGGTTCTCAGTAGGGGGCACATTTGTGCACAGATGTAAGGAGCTGGGCTCAGCTACCCCTGGGCTGGACAGGATCAGGGCACCACGAACAGGGGTGGGGTCACATTGCTGTGTCCAGGAGCCCCCTCGGTACCCCCACACTGGATCACTCCCTGAACAGGACCCTGGATAGCTGAGGAGGGTCCTTTCACACCTGAGCTGGACCAGATGTCTGAGGACAGGCTACTCAGGACAGAGCTCTGGATGAGGAGCAATCACGATGACACAGTGCCTGCCCTGCACTGACCAGCAGGGCAGGGTCCCTCTATCCAGGAGAGGGAGGACACAGACAGAATCAGGACCTGAAAAATGCCAAAATGTCTCAAAGAAACCCTCCAACGGATGACCTCTGGGTCACAGAGGAGCACCAGGACCAGATTCCCTCTGGGGTCGGCCCTGCCTTGCTGGCTCACCCTGTACCTGCCAGGTGACACTGTGCACTGTGGACCAAGGCCTTTCATCTATTCTAGCTTTGTGAACACAAGTGGGAGTTGACATCCAGTGAAAGGCCCCAAGGCAGGGGCAGGGCATCCGAGGAAGGAGTGGGACGTTCTAGGAGTTGCCATTTCTCATGTCCATCTTGGTGGGAAATTACAAGCTTCCTAGTCCAGGAGGAAGATGGTACAGAGGACAGGCCCCTCCCACCCAGTGCACAGGCTGGTGCTGCCAATGGCATGCCCACTTGGCCAGCGTCACTTCCTGAGAGAGGCAATCCATCCCCTCTCCAAGGAAACGTGCCTGTCATCTGTCACGTATGTTGTCAGATTTTCATACACGAGTTCACTTGAAAATAAGATAAACCAACAAACCCCTTCCCATCAAGTCGGGACACCTTACCTTGGCGTTAGAGGGGGCTCTTCCTCCAGCAGAGGCCCAGGAGGCCAGGAGGACACAGAGGAAATGTCAGCACAGTGGTCAGCTGCTCATGAATCACTCAGGGAGTTGACCAGAGTGGACAGAGGAGTTTGCTTCACCAGCCTGGACTGAGCGGCTGCTGGGCTACCATCCTGGGTGGTAGAAACCTGGAGAGGAGCGGACAGGACAGCAATGAGGCCCAGGTCCTCAGCTGTGCAACTGAAGGACACTCATGTCAGCCTGAAATGCTACAGATGGCTGGACTGTGTGCTAGGCTCTCCTGGAGGGCTCTTGGCTCACATTCCTCCTGGTTGGTCCAGGGTGGAATTGCTGCTGAGACTGAGTTTAAAGTCGACATTCCATTGTCCACTGGCTGCCCCACAGTGCCTCCTGAGTCAGAGTGGGCTTCAGGGAGATGGTGGAGATGGGCCCTCAACACAGCTGCAGACGGAGTGTGTGGGATGTGTTCACGTATATGAGACAGTGCAGAGCCAGAGGGCAGAGGGCCTGGGGCCTGGGCACTGGTGCAGATGCCTGGGCTCAGACCTGCCTGGAACCACGTGTACCTGGGGCCTGGGCACTGGTGCAGATGCCTGGGCTCAGACCCGCCTGGAGCCACGTGGACCTGGGTCCTGGGCACTGGTGCAGATGCCTGGGCTCAGACCTGCCTGGAGACAGGTGGACCCGGGGCCTGGGCACTGGTGCAGATGGCCTGGGCTCAGACCCACCTGGAGCCACGTGGACTGGGAGGGACAGGCACCTACATTGGTGCCACAGGGTCAGCTCCGTTCATTCTTTCTGACTGGAGGACACTACAACTTCCCACTTCTTTATTTTTGGTGTATTTCTTCACATCTTTGTCTTTCTTTACAAATTTTATCCAAAGCAGCTGCATCCCAATATACTATCATGACCTAGTTTTCCTCTTGCAGAAACAAGTCATCCACAACTTTTTAGAACCATAGAATGCTTTTGATTAGCAGTGTGATTTCATCCTCTCTCTGAAAGAAGACTGAGGTGCACAGCCCAGGTGCCTGTTAACAGGTGAGTGGTAAAGAAAATGTGACATATATACACATTGGGGTTTTATTCAGTCATAAAGAATAAAATCATGGCATTTTCTGGTAAATGGATGGAACTGGAGAATATTGTGCTAAGTGAACTAAGTCAGACCCAGAAAGTCAAGGGTCAAATGTTTTCTCTCAAATGCAGCAGCTAGACCAAGTTACAGGGAAAGGGGGCAGGGGAACCCCGTGAAAATAGAAGAAAGATCAGTGGAACAGGAAAAGGGGATGGAGAGGGAGGGAGGAGGAGGGAAGAGAGCAGAATGGGGGAGTGGAAATCAGGCTATGTTCATATATGGACATGCCACCGTGAACTCTGTATTTATCTAGAGCTATAAAGCACCCATTTAAAAATGAATGAACAGAGCAAGAGCCAGAGAGCAGAGGAAGGGAGAGGAGAGCAGTGGGGCGGGGAACGGAGGTCCTAGAACTGACATGAGCCAATCACACCTCACAGACATATACTGATCTCAAGATAAACCCCACTATTATGTGAAACTATTACGCACTAATAAAAACTTTAATAAAAATGCATATTTCCTACAAAAAGAGAAAAAAAGGGAAAAGGAAACTGAGGACCAGAGAAGGAGGTCCAGGCCGCCCTCCCAGGGTGTCCTTGGCTCCCAGCACAGCTGCACAGCTGCCCGGTGGCCTCATTTCTGCGCTGTGACATGTACTTACTGACAAAATGCATTTCTCGTCTCCAGAAGGCCCCACATAGGCTCACAGTGACCTGCCCTCTGAGGACCTCTGCAAGTCCCCCTGTCCAGCCGGCAGCACCCTGGGAAGCATCAGGACTCCTGGTCTCTGTGGCCCACGCCGTGCTGGGCATGGTGACTTCAGTGCAGGCTTTGTAGTATCATCAAAGTGGGGTGCCCCTTGGTTCCCACAGAATTATGTGCTTGGTTTGGGACAGGTCTGGTTAGGAGGAAACTGAAGCAATGTGCCCCTGAGTTTAACCCCTAGAAAGGAAAGAAGGAAGGAAGGAAGGAAGGAAGGAAGGAAGAAGGAAGGAAGGAAGGAAGGAAGGAAGAAAGAAAAGAAAGGAAGAATAGAAAAAAGGAAAAAAAGGAAATCAGGGCCTCTGGTGGGTGTGTGGGTCGCAGCTGTGGGTGGGGTGGTCTGCGGGGCTGGTTGTGCTGGCCAGCTGGGTTGCATGGTCCTCCAGCAGCTGCCCCAAGGCCTATGCTGCTGGTTAGCTGAAGCTGGTCCACAGTTTGACTCCGAAGCAGAAGGGCAGAAGAAGGAGCAGTTCTACAGAACTTCTCACTCCTCAGAAGCAGAGGTTTAAAAGCTCAGCTCTAGTCCTAGGGCGGTTCAGGGCCACTGGGTGGGGGCAGGGCATCAAGCAGTCTGCAGGCGCAGAGAAACAACGCAGCCTGCGCATGCCCGAGGGAGCAACCAATCAGGGGCTGACAAACGACCCAGCCAATCCCAGGAGGACAAGAGTCCTCAGCCTCCCTCTCCCACCGGTTAGGAAAACGCAGCCCCATCGGCCGCGTGGGCTCCCCTGCACAGCGCCCTGGTGCGCCGCGCGCCCAGGAGCTGCTCCGCAGTAGGTTTCTTTTCGAAGCACACCAGGCCTGTTCTCCGGTACCCGGTCTGCTCAGCTTACCCCGCTCTGATCTTACACTCCGTGCCGAAGCCGGGGAGGATCCTGGGCTCCCCCTTGGGGTTAGGTGCACCCTCTCCCTGGAGAACCAGGAGACTCCTGCACCCCTTGGTCTCTCCATCCAGGACAGAAGTGGGGTGGCGTGGCGCCGGTGGGAACAGCATGGGAGTTAGAGTCCGGAAGAGAAGGCTGACCAGCGCCATGTTGGGAGAAGTAAGAGCGGTGACCTTATAGCCTCTAGAGGGAACCTGTGACTTTCAAATCCTCACCCATGTGGACAATTACTGTCACCGGACAGAGAAATGGCCACAGGTGGCTTATGTCCAGGCCTTTTAGGGCATGCGCTCTCGTCCCTCCCTTTGTTCTACCTGCCCCACTGCCCAAGTTCTCCTAGCCAGAGATGGCCCCAACCCTCCCCACTGCTGTTCTGCCTCCCCTTCCTCCTCTGCAGATCCTCCCCTCCCTGTCCCCCTCCCCCTCCTTACTCAGGCCGAACTTCCTCCTCTTCTCCTCTTACAGCTACAGTTCCTCCTCTTTTCCTCCAGCTCCTCCTCCTCCACCCCTGCCCTACTGCTTCCACTTCTCCCTAGAGGAGGACCCCTCTTCTTCCCTCCTCCTCCCTCCCCCTCCTCCTCCCTCTCCTCCTCCCTCCCCCTCCTCC
Organism: Sciurus carolinensis; assembly: GCF_902686445.1. Classification (NCBI taxonomy): domain Eukaryota; kingdom Metazoa; phylum Chordata; class Mammalia; order Rodentia; family Sciuridae; genus Sciurus; species Sciurus carolinensis. Next base: position 1,190,250 of record NW_025920112.1, on the reverse strand, counting down.
TCCCTCTCCTCCTCCCTCCTCCTACCTAACTCCCTCCTCTCCTGTCAGCGCTCACGCTCCATCTCATCGGCCTCTCCCCCACCCCACTTGTAACTCCCTTGTCCTCTCCTGGACATAGCTGGGGCGGAAGGCATTGTCCGAGTCCACATCCTGTTCTCACTTCAGATCTTTCCCAGATGGAAAAGCACCTGGGGTCTTTCTCTGCTGACTCCTCCACTTATGTTAAGGAATTTAGAGACCTTTCTCAGACTTATGATCTCACCTGGCGTGACATTCGTGTTGTTCTTTCTTCCACTCTCACCCCAGACGAGCAGGCTGCATCCAGCAGGCAGCACAAGGTCATGCCTGCCAAGTCCACCTAATGGACATAACCCTACCCCCAGGGGCAGCAGCAGTCCCAACAACCCAACCAGGATGGGAATACTGAGATGGCCAGCAGGGTCACTGCCATTGTGCCCGTATGATCCAATACCTCATAGCGGACACGTGGCCCTATCCAACACAGTGGTTAACTTTGATAGGTTGAGGGAAATTACCCAGGATTCAGATGAAAATCCGGCCTTATTCCTTACTTGTCTCACAGAGAACTTTACCAAGTATACTAAACTGGACCCTGAGTCTCCCTCTGGGGAAGCAGTGCTAGCAGCCCACTTTATTTCTCAATTGGTTCCTGACATCAGAAAAAAGCTCAAATGAGCTGAGGAGGGCTCTCAAGCCCCTATCCAAGACCTGGTAAAAATGGCCTCTAAGGTCTATAATGCCCTAGAGGGATCGACTGGATTGGCCAGGCAGGCTCATTTACAGAAAAAGGTGACACTCCAATCCCAAGCCTTGGTAGCTGCCCTGCAGCCTGCGGCTCCAGAGAGAATTTCTAAGGGGGACCAGCAATCCTCTCCGCCAGGGGCTTGCTTCAAGTATGGACCCAAAGGCCACTGGACCTGTGGGTGCCCAAACCCACAGCCCCCCTCCAGGCCGTGTCCCATCTGCAAACAAGCAGGACACTGGAAGAGTGACTGCCCTATGGCTGGTCCCTCCCCAGCGCCTCCACACGGGGGTGTGGCCAGTCAGGCAGTCCCTTCCCATGGGATTCATGGAAACTGAAGGAGCCCCGACTCGAGGACCCCCGTCACCCTGGCCGAGCCCAGGGTAACACTCCAGGCAGCAGGTAAGTCCATAACTTTCCTGTGGACAAGGGGATTACCTGTTCTGTCTTGCCTGCCCTCTTGGGATCTTTTTTTCCTTCCCAGGTCTCTGTTACGGGTATTGATGGGACACCCTCCTTCCCAAAAGGGACAGCAAAATTAGCCTGTGCCCTAGAGGGACACCCTTTCATATACTTTCCTGGTCATTCCCTCCTGCCCAGTTCCCCTCCCGGGCAGGGACATCCTCCAACTCCTTGGGGCTACCCTACGCTTCTCCCCAGGGGACCCACTGCACACCTCCTCCTACCTCTCATCCGAACACTCTAGCTCTCCTGTACCACCTACTCTACCACTGCCCCCAGGCCTAGTTGACCCCCAAGTCTGGGACACCTCCAAGCCGACCACAGCTTCCCACCACAAGCCAGTCCTTGTCCAACTGAAACCTCAAACTAAATTCCTTCTCGTCCTCAGCTTCCTATTTCCCGTGCTCACACACAGAGGTCTTAAACCCGTCACAGACTGGTTGCTTAACCAGAGTCTCCTCATTCCTACTGAGTCCCACTGCAGTACCCCCATCTTGCCAGTCCGCAGCCCTCAGGGGCCTGCCACTTGGTCCAGGACCTCCGCCTAACTAACGAGGCGGTCATTCCCGCCCAGTCAGTGGTTCCTGACCCTCACCTCTCCCTTCTCACATTCCCCCTTCCACCTCTCACTTCACAGTCCTGGACTTAAAGGATGCTTCCTTTGTGACTCCTCTCCACCCTGACTCTTACTACCTCTGCCTTCACATGGGGGGATCCTACATCCTTTAGGCCTCAACCGCTAACGCTGTACAGTGCAGCTGAACTGAGCTGGCTTGCTCAAGCCTCCCTTCCTAGGATGAAATGGGCTATTTTCCTACCAGTGTGGTCGGACTCTCCCTAACCTCCTCCCTCACCACTTCTGGGTTGGGGCCAGGGGGACTTGGTTATGTGGTCACTGCCACCCAGAAGCTAGAACAGCAACTCCAAGAGGCAGTAGAGGCATCTGCTGCCTCCCTGGTCTCGTTACAAAGACAAATAACTTCTGTGGCCCAAGTTGCCTTACAGAACCTTCGAGCACTAGATCTCCTGATGGCAGACAAAGGGGGACATGCCGCTTCCTAAGAGAAGAATGTTGTTACTTCATTAATGAAACCAGTTTGGTGGAAAAGAATGTTGAGACCCTGAGATGGCTGGGTGAAAGACTTCACAGCAGCAATTGGGTGGTCCCTGGCCAGGATGGCTAATCTGCTCTCCTGCCCCCTGGCTAGCCCCCATCCTCACTCCTGCATTAGTGGTAGGACTCCTACTAATGGTCGTGCCATGTCTCCTCTGGTTTGCCCTCAACCCAGTCAGCGAAGTTGCCCGGGGCACTGTTGACCAGATGCTCCTGCACTCCTACAGCGGCCTCCCCACCGACCCTACTTCCCAGCCCTTTCCCCAGGACACCCCCTAAGAAGCAGGAAGTAGCCAGATGGACTCCGGCCAGCACCCTGTCATCAAAAAGGCTGGACTGTTAGGGGGTTCAGGGTGACTGGCTGGGGACAGGGCATCAAGCAGCACATGCGCTGAGAAACAAGGTAGCCTGCGCAGCTCCAAGGAGCAACCAGTCAGGCACTGGCAAATGACCCCAGCCAGTCCCAGGAGGACAGGAGTCCTCGAGCTTCCCCTCCCCGACCCTGGGTTAGAACACCTCAGCCCCACAGGGGCGGCATGGAATTCTCCGGCCCAGCACCCTGGTGGACCGGTGAGCCTCCCGGAACAACCATCCTGCAGTAAACTCTTTCTGATTCACACCTGGCCCATCTGTTCTCCCATTACCTTCGTCTGATCAGGTTATCCAGTGTGATCTTAATAGCTTCTCTTTCGCTTGAAGAATATGAACTGAAAAGAAGAAAGCCCACCAGCAGTGTGTGCCTGATGTATGAGCAGGAGGCCCTCCTACTCCCCAGCCAAGGAGCTACCTCTACCGCAGGAGGCTGCCTTCCAGCAGGGCGTGCTGCAGTGACCCGTGACAGTAGCATCGCGTTCGGGGAACACTGCACATACTGGACAAATCCCTGCTGACCGTTTCCCTGCGAATCCAGACGTCCCTTGTTCAGGAAGAGAGGCCCCGGCTGCGACTGCTCTGCGGAGAACGCTTCCCCAGCATGGTATCGGTCCAAGTCTCCCCTGTGCTGGCTGCGCCACTGTTATCACAAGACACACAAAGGTGGTGATTCTAGCAAATTAATCATTTATGTCTGCGACCTTGAAAATTTCCTTTGACGCATGCATGGGGCTGTCAGCTTCATGTCAGGAAGCCTAGGTGAGAAAGCGGCGGCACAGCCTCTCCTGGGTTCAGACCACAGTGGCCCTCTGGGCAGCCGGGCTGGTGCCCCGCGGAGGCAGCGGGAGGGAGGACCGCCCTGCGCATGCGTGGACAGTCACGCCCAGCCCAAGTCCAGAGCTCCCGCAGGTGCACGGCACCTTCTGGCGGCTGCCCTCCGCCCCTTGCTCAGCCTGCCTTCCGCATTTTGAAAGATTATTACATTTAATTGCGAAGGATAACCCTAAGGAGGAACCCTGGGGGTTTTACTTGCATGCTAGACGGGCAGCCTAATAACGTTTTCCAACGAGATTTGAAGTTGGTTTTCTCCCAAGGCATCTTGGAAGGCCGGGTTTCCCAGCAATGCACTGGCTTGCTTCTTTGCTCAGAAAGCTATTTTTCCAATAGTTTTAACCCCTTTTTACAGAGGAAGATGCTGTGGTCAAAATCATGAAATCTTACCTTCATTATGGTTAAAGCTCCTTCAATTTAATCTCTTTCTTCCTGAATGTTAATATAAAGTAGCAAGGAGAATCGTAGGCAAGGATTTTAACAAATGCAGATACTGGGCACGTTTTCCACCTTGGAGCTTAGGACCGCTGCTAACCTGTCTGTGGCTCCGCAAGAAACTGCACCTGCGCTCCATCCTGGGCGCCTTCCTCCCTTTCCTACAAGCCTTCTGACGGTCTAATATCCATATCTAACATAATATCTAACACACCCACTAAAACTCAGCACATGATGAAGAGAAACTCACTTGTTAAAACTTGCCTACACAAAAGAACAATGAGAAGGAACAGAAATCAATAGCGTTATTATAACTGTTCACCATATGTTCAAAAACTTAAGTTGAGACATGAAGGATAAAAACAAACAAACCTCCAGAAATAGTATTTATAATCACATGAAGTGAAATTAATATGGTATAAGATTAATAATAAATTACCCATTGCATATTTAATGAAAAGATTAGTGGTCATAATATAGTAATAGAAAATATTAAAAATAAAACTCAGGAATAATGGAAATTAAAAGAAAATACTGAGTTGGATGACATTTTAAAAGTCATCAAAGCAGCCAGTCAATAGTGGTGCATGCCAGTAATCCCAGCAACTCTGGAGGCTGAGGCAGGAGGGTCTTGAGTTCAAAGCCAGCCTCAGCAACTTAATGAGGCCCTAAGCAACTCAATGAGACCCCCGTCTCAAAATAAAGTATAAAAGGATGGGGAGGTGGCTTGGTGGTTAAGCATGCTTGGTTTCAATCTCTGGTACCAAAAGTAAAAAAAAAAAAAAAAAAAAAAAAAAAAAAGTCCTTAGTGTATCTAAGAAAGAAATTTAAGCACAGAAAAGGCATTTGAAATTATGATAGCAAATTTTAATGTTTTATAAAAAGTAATACAATTTCATCAATCCAAGAAGCAATGGCAAACTGAAAACACAAAGACCATGAAAAACCTGCACAAAAGCACAGCAAATAAAATTGATCAAAATCAGTGCCTGAGGCAAAAATTTCAGTAGCAAATGGTGGAGGAAGAAGCTCACCTCATGGTGGCTGGGAGCTACAGAAGGAGGAAGAGGCCAGCACCCCCTTTGAGGTCATGCCCCCAGTGACCTGAGACTGCCCACCAGGTCCCTCTCCTGAAAGGTCCACACCTCCATTGGTGACAAGCTGAGGATCAGTGTTTCACACTGTGCTTGGCGAGCTCTTAAGATCCAGACTGCAGCACACTGTACTACAGTGGAAACATCCTACCGGGGTCCAGCCCAGCAGCGGTTGGGGGTCCTAGGTGGATGGGAGGCGTCGGCACAGTGGAGAAACAGCAGACAGAGACAACAAGTGTTCTGAGGCTGAATCTGAATCTTTATTTTTCTGCCAGTCTTTTTATACACATTTTTTCTTTAGTAATGATTATATCATTTTATGGTTATTTTAACATGAGAAAAACCTTTAAAAGTATAATCTATGTTTCGTCTCAAAGTACACATTCTCTCTGTATGAGAGCCCAGACCAAAACAACCTTGTCTCCCAGCTAAACTGAGGGCACCATGATCTGCCAGCCTTCAACCTTCAGAACAAACACGTCACTAGATTTTCTGAGAAACCACCCCCACCATGAACTCCAGTGTTTAACAGCGAAAAGCTTTTACTATTATTAACAAAGGGCAGAGAAATCAACTTATAGTTAATATTTAGTCTATTCTATTTCATTTAATGGCAGATTACAATCTTGATTCTCAAAGAATTAGACTAAACATAGGAAAAACACAAATTATATTTATGACTAACCCAAATATGTTTATTATGTAAAGTATCTCTAGAATCAAATATTAAAACTAGGAAAGAAACAAAGGCTAAACACTGCGCCCAAGCTCAGAGGAATGCCTCTTTATTCATCTATATTTAGAAATTATTATACCAAAGCAATCACAGGCTCCTTTTAATTACAGCTACAATTGTTAATTTTCATATATTTTATCTATGTATTACTACTGAATTTTTATTTTGTACTATTTTGTGTCCCAATACAGTAAAGCCTTTCCAATGTTTTTCCAATAAATTTCTAATGATATATTGATTACTAATATTAAAAAGCAACTACACATGGACACATGCCATGCCTGTGGTCCCCAAGAGGTAGGATGACCTTTCAACAGAACTGTGTCAAGTGTCGGATCCTCTACTCCAACAGAACCGTGTCAAGTGTTGGAGTGGCAGGAAATAGATGCGGCACATATGCTCTAATGACCCAGAGTAATAAAATATGCAGAAGGTGACCAAGACAAGGAGGGAGGACCTGGGGACAGGTCTGTAACAGGACAGCATATGGACAATTCCACGTGAGCAACACCAGGGGGAGAAACAACATACACATTTGTGGCCAATAATAATGAGGTATTTTTTCCATTTGCACTTTTCCCCCTTAAACCCCAAATTATAGAAATGTTTGTAATTTGGAGCAACAATTCATCTTCAGAATAAGAGGAGTTTGAGACAGAGGAATGATCAAACGTGCAGCAGTCAGTAGAGTCTTGGCTATGATACGTGAAAAAAGAATGGTGTCAAGATCTTTGTCCTTTACAAAAGTGAAAACTTACTTTTGCTCACCTTACACATTCAGTATACATCAGCTGTGGCTCTTCAGTTCCCAGAAGTTCAAGTTACACAAGTGTAAAATGAAGATCTGAGTCTATGATCTCTCCTTCTCAATAACTCCTTGATTGCCTACCCACCTTTGTTTATTGCATTTGTTTATTGCTATTACTAATAATCATGGCATAAGTTCTCAGAAAATCCATAAAGAAACATTAACTTTGGATTTAAAAACTATTTCTAGTCATTTGCACCTACTTGGGAAAATAACCACATTATATCATAGTTCGAGATAAAATAATCCTATCTTCATTTCTGAGTCAATATGATTTTTAATTGCCTTGCATATTTCTCTCTCTTCTAAACTGTTTGGTTTACATGAGTCATTTTTCTTTGTAATTATTTTATCATTTTCATGTATTGAGTAAATCACTTCAGTTTTTAACTTCCCATCTGAAAATTTCTGTTGAAGTGATGAACACAAATATTTCTACAAATATTAAAAATAACAGTCCTGTTTTTAAAATTTAATTGTACCCAATTTTGTGCTTAGATTTCTGTTCTGAGCCTTGGTCAATTGGACACTAAGGCTCTCATTTCCAGAAGCAGTCATCCCAGGACCATAAATCTCCAGAGTCTCTCAAAGTCCAATTGGCAAGTTGGGATGGTGGTCTCTATGGAGTTACCAATATAAATAAAACATACCCTGAGTGTAGGCTCTCTACCCCTATAGGGAGGCCCTGTTCTCTGAAGCATTCATTGTTTCCTCTAGACAGCATGACTCATGCTCTTCTGTGAGTTTCACTTTCCTGGTCTCCATGTACACAACTACGCAGAATAAGTAGGCCATGTGTCTTACCTCCTGCCTATCACTCAGGGGCCATCTCTTCCCTTTTCTCTCTCCAATAAATCATCTATATTTTTTCAGTACTTTACTTTTTTCCCTGTCCATATTACCTGAAATTTTTCATTGGAATCACAGAAATGTTTACTGAACCAGAAAGAAGCAGCTAGGGTCATCCACCTCAGGTACTCTAATGTGAATTTTAATAGTTTGAAGTATGAATCAAATTCTGCATGTGGAAGTGTTGACATTTTTGTGAGGAAGATCAACTTAGATGTGTTTATGGGTATTGACTAGCATATGGATTGCAATAAAAAATTACAGCATGATTTAAATTTCTCCCTAAACCTGACCTATCTCCAATCCAGAAAAGTCCATGCTCATAATTACATAGGTTAGTGAAGGGTACAATTGCAGTCAGCTTCTCCAAATCTCATGTAGATGGTCTTACTGTGTAGGGCCATGTCAAGTAGACCAGATAAAATGATCCCTTATGGTAAAGGCAGTCTTTGACAAACACTGATATTGGAAACTGACATGGCTTTGTTCTCATTGATGAGGGTCACTACTTACTAGTCCTCCAGATGCCTAAAAGAAATACACTTCAAAGCCACTGGTTATTGTGCCCATCCTCATTATACCATGAAAACGACTTTGACTTTTTCCAGATACTTGATTGGTGTGGCAGAATGCTTCAGGCTTCCCTGGAGTCTTTCACCAAGCTCAGATGGTGCCTGCAGAACTGAATTCAGTGCCTGGCTAAGGACAGAATTTATTGGATTAAAAACACTTCACTTGTGCTTAACAGGTCTTTAGGTGCACAGTGCAGTGTGGGTGCTCCAGGCAGAGCATCGTGCAATGGAGCTTTAGAACTCTCTGAAGACTCCATACCTGTTGGACCATGCATCAGGTGAAGGTGTGTGTGGACCGTGATGCAAGGATACAGGACAGGTAGAGGATGCTGTTGGCATCAGAAAGCACGTTCCTCTTCTGAGTTCAGTTGTTACCCTCATCTTCTAAACCACGCTGCTGATTCTTGAAGCTAACTGGCTGCAGACAAAACGGTCTTTCACAAACCCGTACTTAAGACCCATGGACACAGAAAGACGCAGCTTCCTGAATCCTTCCACCCTCTCTTGCTGCATGGTCACCACTCAGCAGAGCTCTGCGTGCAGTCCCAGATGAACAACACACGCTCAAGGGTCTAGCAGCCCTGAAGGCTGGGAAGGGAAAATGAAGGGTCAGGGAAGGCTGAGGAGGAGAAAGGGTAACTCTGCTTGTGAAAATCTCAGCCCGAGAAAATGACATGGGCTCTGTGGCCTGACGTGGGTGTTACTCAGAATGCTTACCATGGGGAATTCTTTAAAAATCAAAATTGAAAATATACACATCTGAAAGACTAATAGAAGAAAATGCCAGCATGGTGTGAAATAATGCTCTATTTACAAAAACAGAGGCATATACACAAAATACAACACACGCCCACGTATTCAAAAGTTTGATAGACCTCATCTGCCTTTAGTATCTGAAATATCTTGGAATTTGGCATCTCATAAATACTGAGTGGAAATAGTGTGTATATTGTTTGTCTTCCATATCTTCTCTCAAGCTAAGGAAAGACATTGTGTGTGTGTGTGTGTGTGTGTGTGTGTGTGTGTGTTTATCAGAGAGAGAGAGAGAGAGAAAGAGAGAGAGAGAGAGAGGGAGAGAGAGAGGATCTGGAGGTGTGCTTAAGGGCTGGTTCTTCTAAAGATGACTTCTCTAGTGGACGGCAGGAGGCAGTAAGAGGGCAGACAACTGTTGACTCCCTATTCCTAGCCGTGACCTAATGCTATTTGGAGGAATTACCTTCAATTAATGTTTGACGATGTAGTGAAATGTATCATACATATTCCTTACAATTTACAATTAACTACTATTAATACACTTAAAAGAAAAATCTGCAGGCGTGAAATTAGCCATCATGGGTGAGCCTGTCACTACTCTTTTTTCAGGTAGGCCTTAAAATACTTTCAATATTAGTCTTATTTTATTTTATTGTAAAAGCAACTTTGAGATGTTCTCCTTCCATTCTCTTTCTGGCAGTAATTATTTTGAGTCCTTAATCATCATGCTTGACTCAATCCTTATCTCCCCCCACAAATGACCAAATATATTTAGGGAATAATATTTTTGAGCATCTACTCTGAGGTTGGAACAGTGTTAGACTTTTAAGAGACACTGTTGGAAAAAAATAAGTAAAATGTCTCATTTCAGGAACCCCTCCTTCTATTGTCAAGTAGATAAATGAACAAAAAAATGTAAAAAAATACTGTGGGGATTGTTCATATTGTATAGGAGAAGAAAGTAGGTGAGGGACATAGCACTATTTTATATTCACTGGTCATAGAAATTTTCTCAGATAACCAAGTAGCAAAGACCTGGATGACCTCAAGAAATTGGTGATGGTGTGTCACAGGAAGAGAGTCAGGGCAGAGAGGGTCACCTGATGCCTTTAGCAGGTTTGTGGAGCTCATCGATGTTTAACAAAATGCCCAGTAAGATTGTGTTCTCTCACATTTTGTGTTACATATTCTTCCTGTTTTAAAAAGTCTTTCACTATGTGGTCTATTGTTAATGCTTTTTAATGTAAAGAGGGATTTATAGTTGCACTTTTTTCCTTATAGCTATAATTTACAAAGTTATTTTGTGAAGACCAACCTACTTGCTATCTTCCTGTTGATACAAGGCCTGTTGGTTCCCCAGCATAAGTAGGAATGAAAAAGCTTCTGGAATGCTTCTCTCTGCTCCTCTTTGCTTATCATTCAACTTCCATTGATATTTCTATCCTAGCGTTTATTATCATCTCTTTAAATATCCTTCATGTTCCACTACTTGATCTATCAACTTTGAATATCAATCATTTAGCTGTTGAATTCTAACAGGGCTCCATGGTCAACTTCTGGGTCAGCAACACTAGCAATGGATGGACAAAATGTCTTTAGAAACCTTTTTTCATTCTCCTCTAAATGTTCCCAGCTCTGATCAAGATTTTTATATGATACCTGCACCACACAGGGAGTTTGGATTATTTTGTTTCCACATGGCCATGAGAAAAGAAAGACTTCAGTTCTGACTGCAGAGAAACCTTCATTTCATTTCATTAAAAAGGACCTATCATATGAAATGAAGTGGTGATCTCTCTATGCATTATCATTGTCTGTCATCTACTACCTGATCCATCCATACATACTCACCTTCCCATTTGTATCTACAAGTCTCATAAGCTACAGTAAGGCACTCATAATTGAAGTGTAAGATGCCTGTTTGGGGCACGCTCATCACCTTCATCCCTACTACAAACACACACAACCAAAATACTTTTATCATCTTGTGGGGGCTCAGGAGGTAGGGTGAGGGTCATTTTCAGCTCTGCACTGTGCATCTTCTCACTAGAATCCGCATTTTCTACATGGACAAACACACGTAACAAAAGCTGTCCTTTTGATTCCAACTGACTAAGCATGGCTGTGCATATATAATTTTTCTTAGTCTTCTACTTCACCCATGTTTCTTGTTAATTTTGATTTTCTTTTTCACATAGTTTTACATAGATGTTACAGATCTGCAACAATATATACACACTTTTCATTGTACACATTCTGTATCTTAATTTGATTTGCTATTTGACAATATCATTTATTAATAGCTTTTAAATACTTCTCAAGTTTTATATGCCTACAGAATAAAACATTTATTATTTAGATAAAATGTATTATTTAGGTAAAATCCACTTATTGTTGAAGTGTTTAGAGGCTGAACCTAAGTGCCATATATAAACCCACAAGTGTTTCAGTGTATGCATAGAAATTTATGAAGTCTGCCATGAAGTAATTGCTTCTGACCTGAATGTGGGAAGAAGAAAGAGTGGCTTAATGTTAGCACAAAAAGACCAGGCAGGACACAAACCTCAGGCCTCATCTCAGCTCTTTATTCAGGGGGATGAAATGGTGCCTGTGGACCCACTCTCCTGCTGGAAAATGAGCCATGGAACAAATAAAGGGTCTGGGTTTATGTAGGTTAATTCGAGGGGTGGTCTAGTGAACATATATCAGTTTGCTTGGGCAGTAGGAATGTGGGCCGTTTTTGGTCAAGGCCTGTGGACAGTACCTGAAGAGGATTTCCTTTGGAGGAGATCATGCCTGCTGGAGACTATTTCCTTTAAGAGTGATAAAATGCCTCCTCCCTGTCCGCAGCTGACTGGCACCTGGAAAACGTGTCGTGGGAGATGAGGACAGTCAGTGCATGGCCTTATTTTTACTTCTTTTTTCTCAGGCTTCATTATTTGGGGAACTTCTTATTATCCATATCCATTACTTGAGTATTTTATTTTTTAAAATTTGAAATGTGAAGGCCACACAGGTTCATGTCAATGTTCATAGTTACATATTTGGTTCCCAGAAGAGAACATCATCTTCAGAAACAACTGAAAAATATAACATAATATAATAATCTTATATTTTAATAAACCCTTAATTCCTAATTCAGTTTTTTCTCTCTCCTACATTTGGACCTCAATCTCTGTCTTTCTTCTCCCTCTAAAAGAGATTGGATTTCATCAATTTATCAACATCAAGAATTTAAAACAATTGTGCAATCACAGACAAAGACTGTCTTGCCTAATATACTCAGTTCTCCATTATCTTCTCATTATGATACTGACAGGAAAAATCATAGAAAAACAATGTAAAGATTGAAACAGAAACAGGATCTGGAGGAGGCTTTCCAATGGTTTATACTAATGATAACCTGAAAGCTTACTGGGCTTAACCTAAAACCCGCGCTCATACCAGAATGTCACAGACTAAAAATGTTAGGACACGGTCTCATCTTTCCCCACTGCCAAAGCTGGGAGAATGAGCAAAATGCCCACAGATAAGAAAGAGAGGGCATAGAGGACTTAAAGCATGTGTCAAGTCAGGAGGAAACAAGATACACTCTGGAGACTGGTGGGAGTGGGTGTGGGGGTGGGAAGGCGGCAAATGTTTCCCAAGTTGGAAATAAGGTGATTTTATGATTTTCCTTTATTTGTACTATTGAGATACATGAGAGTAGAGTGTATTTTGGCTCCCTGGTCTGGAGTGAAGGAGACCTTGGCCACCTGTCTTGCCCCCTCTGCTCACCATCGTGAGGACACTCAAGCAGCCATGTGAAGGACCGTGGGAGGAAGGCCCACCCTTCTGCCCATATGTGAGGAGAGAGATTCCCCTGAGCCTGGTAAGTGTGCCCTGGTGGAGCCCGTCTTCCAGCCAGTCCAGTCCTCGGGTGCAGCGCCAGCCACGTCCTGGCTGTGAATGCAGGAGAAGCCCGACCTGGAAACTTCCAGTCAAGCCCCTTCTGGATTCCAGACTGACAGGCGTTCTGAAAAATAACTGGCGTTTTGTCTTAAACTTCCTAAAAACAAACAATGAAAAAGCAGAGTGGTATTGGCAATGACGTAAGGAGAGACCTACACACAAACAGAACAGAAATAGAGGCACAGTTTACAGCCGGTAGATTTTCAACTCAATGCGAGGTCCATTCAATGAGGAAAGAAGGTCATTTCAGACATTATGCTGGGACAACTGGATTATCACACACAGCAGAATGAAGCTGGGCTCTTGCTGGACAGTAATACAATAATTAAGTCAAAATGGATCAGCAACCTAGACAAGTTAGAATTTTAAAATGTGTAATATAAATTAAGTATTCCTGACATTGGGTTTAGCAAGGTGTCATTAAATGTGACTCGAAAATAATGAACAACAATAAAGAAAAAGTCATAAATTGAGCTTTGTCAAAGTTATGATTTTGGTGCATTAAAGCTCATTATCAGGAAAGTAATGAATCCTATTAAATCTTTGGTCAAAATTGTAGAGATCTGTGAATATTAAGTAAAACGGGGCGTGGAAGCAGGAGTTGAGCTGAAGCACATTTGTTGTCATAAGGGAGTCCCAGCCAGGAGGCGCTTCCTGAATCTCTCTGCTCTTTGACTCGGTCACTGACCCCACCAAGCTCCACCTCGTCAATCTCATAAAAGGTAAAAATGTAATGCCCACTGCGATGACTGACTGTCAACCTGAGAGGGCCACCAGCTGGCCAGACACTTGGACAGACGTCATTCTGGGTGTTTCCATGAGGGTGTTTGGTTGAGACTGTTGAGCTCCCTACTGTGAGCGAGCCTCCCCCTCAGCTAAAGCCCAGGTAGACTCAGGGCTGACCTGCCATGGAGAGGACAGAGAGTCCTCCCCTCCAGAGGTGGCTGTGCCACAGCTGGTCTCCTGTAAGTTCGTGTCCAGCATCTGGGGCACACTCTGGCCAGAGGTCAGCTCCAGAGGGTGTGGACAACCCTTCCCCGTGACCTTGCTGCCCACAAGACCTCTCTCGGAGACTGGCTCTGTCCCTGCCCAGTGTTACTTAGCAGGAGGTCCCCACTTCTGACAGCCCTTCATTCCCGGGGTCTCCACTGCAGCTGCAGCTTCACTGTCACAGCCTCACGCCTCACCTGCGCAGGGACTTCCTGCAAGGAGCCCCTCCCTCACACGAAGCGCCTGAAATCTCTGTAGAGGCCTCACAATCCTGAGCTCCACCGTCCTAGTTCCTGCCGACCTTCCTGACACCGACGATGGCAAAGTCTGCAGCCAGCTTGCAGAGGGTCGGGACACCCAGCCCACGCTGCAGAGGCGTGGGTGTCTGGGTGATGAGAAGGGCTAACGAACCCGGGGACACCTCTCTAGGCACCCCTGTGTGAGCAGGAGCCCCCGTCTCTTCCTAAGGCCATTTCTTCCAGACAAGTGTACGGATGGCCCCCGGGAGGGCTCCTGGATGCCCTCGGCACCTTTCCTGCTGGCGCTGTGCTGAGTCTGCAGGGCCCCTTAATGGCAGCCAGCTCCTCAGCGACCTCTCCTCCCTTGCTCCAGGTTCACATGTATTTCTTCTCTGGCAGAACTACAAGTTTTTCAAGTTTTTCCTATTTTTTGTTTCCAGTTCTTACAATAAACTAGACTAAGCTTGACCCATACCCATGCCACTGCCTGAGTGCTGTGCTGCCTTAGAATCATTCCCTCCAACCCGGTGTGCTGGAGCATGCCTGTGACCCCAGGGGTCGGGATCGTGAGTTCAAAGCCTGCCTCAGCAACTTAGTGAGGCTGAAGCAACTCGCTGAGACCCCGATCCTAAGTAAAACACAAAAAGGGCTGGGGACGTGGCTCAGTCTTTAAGCACCCCTGAATCCAATCCCTGTAGGGAAAAAAATTATTTCCTCCATCAGGTTAATGACCTTTAAATTTAACGTACAGAAAATCTCAGGACATGCCCCCAAAAAAACCCTCTGAGTACAGGAAGAATGGGCTTCCCTGATAGACAACATCTCACCCAGATTCACACTCTTTATTCCCTGGGGACTGGGCTCATCCTCTGGTGACATCAAAAGAACAACTGTGGTTTACTTCAAACCAACTTTAACCAACTTTAACCAACTAGTAAACAAGAGTAATAATCAATAAATGGAAAAAAAAATAGTTGTATTGGTTAAGGCCATAGCAAAATAGGATGAGAAAAAAGAAACCTCGTAGCTTAAAAACAACTCACTATTACCAAGAGATCAGCTCCTTGAAATGCTATTCATGCAAAATTTCATACTTCTCCAAAACAGACTTCATAGCAATCAGCAGAAACTGCCCTCCCAAGCCTCACAGGAAGGACAGGTGTCTGATAATGGCCAAAGCGCCCTGAAGAGTGGACTGCTGGCTTGTCCAGTACAGTCATGTGCCACAGAAGAGTGTGCTCAAGGTCACCTTTCTCAGTGACCGGCCCTTCCCACCAGGTTGTCTGCAGTAAAGGGATTCCTTGTGCCTTTGAGGCAATGCTGGTATAGACAAGCCCACGGCATGACCACCTCCAGAGTCTGGTACAGCAACGTGCTGTGCAGGTTTGTAGCCTGGGAACCCAGTGGTTACTCCATGGAGCCCAGTGTGGGAGAGGCCAGCCCACCCAGGACCGTGTGAATTTCTGTGCTCTGTTCACTGGTGGCAGCACAAAAGGATCACTTCCAGAATGTGTCCCTGTGTTGAGGGACTCATGATCCTACATAAAGAATTTCCAGATCTTAATACACAAAATAGTATAGTATGAGCAGAGGTGAACCAAGACAAGGACCAAGGGAAAAGTTGCCAGTGGACTGACAGTTACAGTCGAAGTTGGTTGATGACATGAGAGGGTGTGGAACAAATGGCATCATATTTAAAGCACCAGACAAGACCACCTGCATCTGACAGGGAGAATGCACTGTGCTCCTCTCCATTCCAGGGACAAAAATTTTCTGCAGCAATAATGGGAGAAATGGTTTCTCGAATTCTTTCCTCTAATAGCATTCTTGAGACTAGGACCTTGAATTACATTTGAAGTCACCCCAGAGAAAGGAGTAGAGCTCAGTTCTGCCACCCTTGGTCCTGGGAACAAAAAAGGTAAATGAGGGCTAGGGAGATAGCTCAGTCAGTAGTGTGCTTGCCTTGCAAGTCCAAAGCCCTGGGTTCGATCCCCGGCACCGCAAAAAAAAAAAAAAAAAAAAAAAAAAAAAAGGTAAATGAGAATTTTGAACAAAAGGAAATGAAAGTATATATACATATGTATTTATACACATACATGTATGTTATGTGTTTTTCAGAATTCACTCTTTCCAGCTGCTTTAAAACTATTTCACCTTTTCTCTCAACTGTGAACATGTCAGACTCAAGTGTCAGTTAAGGTGGTCCACCAGCTGGGACATTCTCCCACTGGAGTTGCTCACTGATACTCCATGATCGCCCTCCTGAGAGACCTGGACTATGGCTCAAGCATGTGCTCCTCAGGTTTCCACAGCACTGCACGGGGTGGAAGAGGTGTGATTCCCCCACCATCTGAGAGAACCCAGAGGGCAGAAATAATTCCTCCTTTCCTCAGCACCAGCACCCCGCCTGACCAATGTGCCTCTAAAGATTGGGCTTGGGGGGCCATGTCCCAAGGAGTAGCTGTCCAGATGAGGCCTGTTCCAGGACACTCCTCAGTCCAGGGCCTCCAGCGGCTCCCCTGAGAGGCTGTGCTCCACACCTCAGGCTGCCCTCTAGGAGGAGCTGACCCAGGGCCTGAAATTCCCTGCACCCTGCAGGGCACAGGGCAGCTGTGGGCACCTGTGGCAGACCCAGGAAAGGACAGGACAGTGATGAGGACACAGGACCCTGCAGTTTCCAAAGGGAAGCTCAACCTAAGACTCCATGCCTCTGTCTAGGGAAGACAAGGGCCTCTGCCGGGGAAGATAAAGGAATGGCGGGATGAGATTCCAGAAGTGGGTTCCAGGCCCTGGTTCTCTGCTCCCCTCTTAAGGGAGACACTCACCAACACTAGACAAATGTTTTAAAATGTGCCACACATTACTCAATGAAAAGAAAAGCGTGGCACCTAAAACACTGTCCACGTGAATGCAGCAGGAGCCACAGGTATGAGGAAGGTCCTGTGAGCTGGGGGAAAGATGCAGAAGGAACTGGAGTTTGGGACCTGTACCAGGAGCCCTCGGAGGTAGGCTGGGGACACAGGAAGGAGACTTGGAGCCCTGCCTGGCACACGCTGGAAGATTTGGGGGAAACAGGTGGTGCCATGCAACAAGGAAGGACGGGCCACATGGACTACCCACGGCTTCCCCACACACAAGTGCCACGCCACATCAGCACCTCTTAAAGCAGCCCCACCTTCAGTGCACAGCAGGGACGTGGGGAGGGTGGGCAGAGCTGGGCAAGGAGGGCTCAGGTCAAGTTAGCCCCAGACAGGATGGGATGGGGGCCTCACTGCTCCCCCAGTCACCCTGTCCCAGAAGGCTCAAGGGGACCAAGGGCCAGGTGCCCACACATCTGACTGGGGCCTGGTGTTGGAAATACTGGGGTCCTGGGCACCCCAGGAGCTGAAGCACTCAGAGACTAAGCAGCTCTGTCAGCAAGATAAGAATTTTAACTTCTATACACAGAAGAGGGCACAGCAACCAAACCCAAAGCAGGCAGTGAACAGGCACTCTGCTCAGTGGTCAGTGGTCATCCCTGACTCAAGGTTACTTGGCCAAGACCCACTGGTCATGGCTGACTGCCCAACCCTTGACCTGAACAGCTGCCCAGGAAAAGGATACTTGGCACTGCTCCTTGGTGGGGACTGACTGCACAGTCTCCTACTGGGTTATTTGAATAAATACACCTTGGGTTATGTCCACCTTCCTTTGTTCTCTTGAGGTGGGAAAGTCCTCTTGGGTTGAATGCCTTTGGGTGTGCACAAGTACTGAGGAAATGAAGGCCAGCGAAGCACAGGTTTTAGAAAGGCAGGCAGCCATTGAAAGGAGATGAGTCTGGAAGGGAGGGGGTTCAAGTGGAGCGCCTCTGGTTTTATTAGGTAGGAGTTTATTAGGTAGGTTAGGAGATGGCAGGGACAGGGTATAAGAAAGAAGCCGCTGGAGGAGAAGACAAGGGAGAGTCCTGTCCCTGCTTACAATAAATCCCATCTCCCTGACAACTCCCCCACTGAGGTCTCATCACCATGACAACTCCTGCAAAGGTGTGAATTTTGAAATGACCAATGGGGAATAAAGTGGGCAGTATTCCAATTAGGTTTTCTAAAGTTACCAATGGGGTGGAAGGAATTGGAAAATATTCTAATCAGGGATCATAAAGGAACCAGTGGAAACCAATGGGGGAGGAGAAGGCCCCTCCGCTCAGGACATAAGTCCCTAATTCCTTATTTTTGTAGGTCATCTGGTTTTAAATGAGATAAAAACCCATAATGCTGGTTCTATAAGAAGAAAATGGCTCCCCTTTGAGAAAACCATTCACTATCCTTAGACATGTTTTGTATCATATCATATCATGACCACAAGGCATCCGTCCTTGGGGCATGAGACAAGGAAACAACCATGACAAAATCTTCTACTAAAATCCACCTAACTTTGGACTGGGGTGTAGCTCAGTGGCAGAGCACTTGCCTCACATGTATGAGGTACTGGGTTTGTTCCTTGGCACCACATAAAAATAAAACAATTAAATAAAAATATTGTGTCCATCTACAATTAACAATAAAGGAAAAAAATCTACCTAACTGTGTTCTGTCCAGACGTACCTCCAAATCCTTTTAAACTTACACCAGGTTGTTGGGTTCTTCACTATTTTAGAAAATCATAAGTTGTCAATGTGAAAGGCCCCAGCTCTTTGTCTTAAACCCATGACCTAGGACACTGTACCCAACCCCCTGGGAAGGTTGCACGACCTACCCGGAGGTCGTTAAACTGATAAATAGGTTAAGAAAGAATAGGGCGGTTGGGAAAGCATAGATCATCGGGTCCCAGGGAGTGCCTGAACAATCAGGAACTGATAAGCGGGAATCAGGAACCATAAAAATACCAAGAATACCAAGCAATAATTGTGGGTTTTTTTTGGGATATAATAACCTTACCCTTCAAGTGACCTATGTGCTGTGTACGTGCTGGATTCGAAATAACCAATAAGAAACCTGTTGCTTACCGCGCGCGCGAAACCTGCCCCTTTACCCTATAAAAAACCTGTACCCCAAAGCCCGGTGTGCCAGTTCACCGAAGCTCCGGCTGAGGTTTTGCTGAGCACCCGCAGGCGCCTGTGTAACCAATAAACTGCCTCTTGCTTTTGCAGCCAGTGTCTGCGTGAGTTCTTCCTTGGACAGGGGGACGGAGGCTCTTTCATTTGGAGGCCCCAGCGAGATCACCCCTCGACACCCCGGACCCCTGCCCAAGGAACGGCCAAATACTCTGGGAGGTAAGCTAAGCTGGCCAGCACGAAATTTTTGTTCTCGTCTGTCTTGGTTTGTGTAGTTGCCTTGTCTTGTTAGTTCTGAAGCGCAGCGATTGTACTTTCTGTACTTGTAGGGGCACGCGTGACCCATTTGTAGTTTTGGGCAGTCTGAGAAGGAGTTGACGAACTCTGACTTCTCTCCTGCCACTCCTGGGAGACGTCCCAGGGGTTTGAGATTTGGCCAAGAACTCCCCAGTTTGTTGGCACCTTTGAATGCTTTCGGTTTTGAATACTTTCGGGTTGTGCCGAAAGCGTTTTGAATTTGAATACCTTTGGTTTTGAATACTTTCGGTTTGTGCCGAAAGCGCGCAGTGTTTGTCTCTTGTGGTTTCGTCTTTGTCTTGTGTCTTGTTGTGTACTTTTCGTTACCTCCTTTTACATCTAGGGACAAAGATGGGGCAATCCATGGTGACCCCTCTAAGTCTCACCCTCGACCATTGGAAGGATGTCCGGAACCGGGCCAACAGCATGTCGGTCGAGATCATAAAGAAAAAATGGATAGCACTCTGCACCTCTGGTTGGCCAGCCTTCAATGTCGGCTGGCCCAAAGAAGGAACTTTTAACCCCAACATTATTTCCCAGGTTAAATCCCAAGTTTTCCTTCTAGGACCCAGAGGACACCCAGATCAAGTTCCATACATCGTGACCTGGGAAGCTCTAGTCTCTGACCCACCTCCGTGGGTCGCCCCTTTCTCCACTCCCCTCCCCTCTCCCCCTTCCCTTCTTAGCCGTTCCCGCTCCCCGCCACCTCCTCCGTCTGCACCCCTTGCTCCCATTCCAGCACCATCCATCCAAAGCTCTAGGCTGTATCCTATAATAAATAAGTCTAAAACCCCAGCCTCAACCAGGCCAAAGTCGCAGACAATCCTTCCACCCGAGGAGCCCATTCTGATAGACCTAATGACAGAGGAGCCCCCACCCTATCCACCTCAACCTCTCCCAGCTCCAGCTCCCCATTCAGATTCCTCTGGAGAAGAGGAAGAAACACCTGTCGCCGGCACCCCTCCAAACCCATCCCCCATGGTGGAGCGACTCCGGGGACGAGAAGAACCCCCAAATCAGGGAAAAATTTCAAAAGCCTTCCCCTTGCGCCAGACCGGGGGCCCTAATGGTCCATACCAGTACTGGCCATTCTCCGCCTCTGATCTTTATAATTGGAAGACTCATAACCCTTCTTTCTCTAGTGACCCAGTTGCCTTAACTTCTCTGATCGAGTCTGTTCTAGTAACCCACCAGCCAACCTGGGATGATTGTCAGCAACTTCTCCAAACTCTTCTCACCTCTGAGGAGAGACAAAAAGTATTACTGGAGGCTCGAAAGAATGTTCCAGGGGATAACGGGTGTCCCACTCAGCTACCAAACCTGATCAATGAAGCCTTTCCTTTGACCCGACCAGATTGGGACTATAATACTGATGAAGGTAGGAACCACCTACGTCTCTATCGCCAGTTACTTATAGCGGGTCTCCATGGAGCAGGGCGACGGCCACTAATTTGGCCCAGGTAAGACAGACTATCCAGCGGACGGAAGAAACCCCGACCGCATTCCTAGAGAGGTTAAAAGAGGCTTATCGAAGATTTACTCCCTTCGATCCAGATAGTGAGGAACAGAAGGGCAATGTCTCTATGGCATTCATTTGGCAATCTGCCCCTGACATTAGAAGCAAGTTACAGAGACTGGATAATTTACAGGATTTCTCCCTAGCAGATTTGTTGAAGGAAGCAGAAAAGATTTAAAATAAGAGGGAAACTCCAGAAGAAAGAGAGGAGAGAATTAGGAAAGTGCAGGAGGAAAGGGACTCACGATACCGAGAGGAACTAGATAAGAGGGATCAACAGCGTACTAAAGAAATAAGGTACTGGCCGCAATAGCTCAGACGAGGCCACAAGAGACTAGGCCAGGGAGAGAAGGGGAGCAAAGCAGGCCCCAAGTGGAACATGTGGAACGTGACCAATGTGCCTACTGCAGGAAAAAAGGATACTGGGCTAGGGACTGTCCAAAGAATCCAAAAAGGCTCCCCGACTTAAGGAAGTACCCAAACCGAGCCCCCCAATTGCTAGCCTTGGATGACGAAGATTAGGGGCGTCAGGGCCAGGAGCTCCCCCCTGAGCCCCGGGTAACTTTTCAAGTGGGGGAGCACCCGATTACTTTCCTAGTAGACACCGGAGCCCAACATTCGGTGCTAACCCAAACTCCAGGGCCCTTGAGCAACAAAACCACATGGGTCCAAGGAGCCACCGGGTGCAAATCCTACCGATGGACCACTAAACGAGAAGTGCATCTTGCCTCAGGTAAAGTCTCCCACTCATTCTTACATGTACCTGATTGTCCATACCCGCTACTAGGAAGAGACTTACTGACTAAATTGAAAGCCCAAATTCATTTTGAAAAGGGAAAAGCCTCAGTCAGCGGACCAAACGGGGCTCCTTTACATGTACTAACCTTTAAATTGGAAGATGAGTACCGGCTATTTGATATCACCCCACAACCCGATCAGAACATGGACTATTGGATTACTACTTACCCAGAAGCTTGGGCAGAAACCGGGGAAATGGGGATGGCAGTACGCCAGCCCCCTATAGTGATTCCACTTAAGACTACTGCCTCCCCTATTAACATCAAGCAGTACCCCATGTCACTGGAGGCTTACCAGGGCATTAAGCCACACATCCAACGGCTCTTAAACCAGGGCATTCTAACCCCTTGTCGATCGCCCTGGAATACCCCCTTACTCCCAGTTAAGAAGCCCGGGACTAAAGATTACCGGCCAGTTCAGGACTTAAGAGAAGTAAATAAAAGGGTAGAAGATATTCACCCCACGGTGCCTAATCCCTACAACCTCCTGAGCACGCTGCCTCCCACTCACTCTTGGTACACAGTATTGGATTTAAAGGACGCATTCTTCTGCCTAAGGTTAAGCCCCCAAAGCCAGGTCCTCTTTGCATTTGAATGGAGGGATCCTGAGAAGGGGCTCTCTGGACAGCTGACCTGGACCAGACTACCGCAGGGATTCAAGAACAGCCCGACGCTCTTTGACGAGGCTTTACACCAGGACTTGGCCGATTTCCGGGTAAGACACCCCTCCTTAATAATGCTCCAATATGTGGATGACATCTTATTGGCAGCCACTTCCAAAGAGGAATGCCTGGAAGGAACAAAAGCATTATTGCAAACCCTAGGGCAACTAGGGTACCGGGCATCAGCCAAAAAGGCACAAATTTGTCAAACCAAAGTTACTTACCTTGGCTATGAGTTGCGTGATGGCCAAAGGTGGCTAACCTCAGCCAGGAAAGAGACTATTTCAAGCATCCCAGCCCCCAAGAACCCTAAGCAGCTGCGGGAATTTCTGGGGACTGCAGGATTTTGCAGACTATGGATTCCTGGGTTCGCTGAAATCGCAGCCCCTTTGTACCCACTGACAAAACAAAACAACCCATTTATTTGGACTGAGGAACATCAGATGGCATTTGATCAAATTAAATTAGCCCTCCTGTCTGCCCCTGCGTTGGGTCTGCCAGATATCACCAAACCTTTCGATCTGTTTGTAGACGAGAAACAAGGCTATGCTAAAGGAGTCCTAACCCAAAAATTGGGACCTTGGAGGCGTCCTATAGCCTACTTGTCCAAGAAATTGGATCCTGTAGCATCAGGATGGCCCCCTTGCCTTCGGATGGTGGCGGCAGTCGCCATCCTAATTAAAGATGCCACCAAATTGACTCTGGGACAGCCATTAACTTTACTAACACCCCATACCATCGAGGCCATTATTTGTCAACCTCCCGACCACTGGATTTCTAATGCTCGGCTCACCCACTACCAATCTCTGCTGTTGGACACAGACCGAATCCAATTCGGCCCCGTTGTCACCTTAAACCCAGCAACACTCCTGCCCCTTCCAGGAGGACCCACCCCCCATAACTGCCAGCAGATTCTTGCAGAGACCCAAGGAACCCGACCAGATCTCACAGATCACCCTATGAAGGACGCAGAGCTGGTATGGTACACTGATGGAAGCAGTTATCTACTTGATGGGGAATGACGGGCGGGAGCAGCCATCACCACCGAGTCAGAGGTAATTTGGGCAAGTGCATTACCGGGAGGAACTTCAGCACAACGGGCAGAATTAATAGCCTTAACACAGGCATTAAAACTAGCTGAAGGAAAGAAACTCAATGTGTATACAGACAACAGGTATGCCTTTGCCACCGCCCACATTCATGGAGAAATTTATCGACAGCGAGGATTACTAACTTCAGACGGAAAGGAAGTCAGAAATAAGACTGAAATTTTAGCCTTACTAAAAGCCTTATTCTTGCCAAAGAAACTAAGCATCATACACTGTCCCGGCCACCAGAAGGGGAATCACCCGGAGGCAAAAGGGAACAGGCTGGCAGACGAAACTGCAAGGAATGCGGCTCTAGGGCCACAACTCCTAGTGACCACCCTATTGCCACAAAAGGTTAAGAAGCCACCTGAGGGCTTCGAGGAACATTGGGTCTATGAGGACCCAGATTTGGACATTGTGCAATGCCTAGAGGCCACCTACAACCCGGCTGAAGGCACCTGGGAATACCAGGGAAAAACTGTAATGCCTATCAAACACACCAAAGAATTAATAAGGTCATTGCACAGACTTACTCACTTGGGAGCTAAAAAGATGAGAACTCTCTTAAACCGTGGAGAAAGAAATCTGTACCTGCCCCACAGAGATTCAATCATCAGGCAAGTTGTGGGAAACTGTCAAGCTTGTGCTCAGGTTAACGCAGGTAAAATAAAATTTGGGATTGGAACCCGGGTCAGAGGGCACAAGCCTGGGACTAGTTGGGAAGCTGACTTCACTGAAATCAAGCCTGGAATGTATGGATACAGGTATCTTTTAGTTTTTGTGGACACTTTTTCAGGATGGGTAGAAGCATATCCCACTCGGCATGAGACTGCTAAAGTTGTGGCAAAGAAGCTGTTGGAAGAAATTTTTCCAAGGTATGGTATCCCAGGAACTATTGGTTCAGATAACGGGCCTGCCTTCACCTCCCAGGTAAGTCAGTTAGTGGCCAGTACATTGGGGATTAATTGGAAATTACATTGTGCTTACCGACCCCAAAGCTCAGGGCAGGTAGAAAGAATGAATAGAACTATCAAGGAGACTTTAACTAAATTAACGCTTGAAACTGGCACTAGAGACTGGGTGCAACTCCTGCCATTAGCTTTGTACAGGGCCAGGAACACCCCTGGCCCTCAAGGGCTAACCCCCTTTGAAATTCTGTATGGTGCCCCACCACCCGCTGTTAATTTCTATGAAACTGAGGTTTCTGCTCTATTTACCCCTACCCTGCAGACCCACTTACGTGCATTGCAGTTAGTCCAAAATGAAGTCTGGAAGCCCCTAGCGGCAGCCTATAAGGAACAGCTGGAGAAACCAACAGTGCCACACTCCTTCAAGATAGGAGACACCGTCTGGGTCTGGAGACATCAGAGCAAAAACCTTGAACCTCGCTGGAAAGGACCATACACCGTCTTACTGACCACCCCTACCGCCATCAAGGTAGACGGCATCGCAGCCTGGATTCACGCAGCCCACGCGAAAGCGGCACATCCACCAGACTCCATCTCTACACCCCAAGAATCAGCATGGAAATTACAACGCACTCAAAATCCCCTAAAGATAAGACTTGCTCACGTTTGATTGTCCTTATTGTTTGTTTTCCTTTCATAGTAACCAGTCACAGTCCCCATACCCCTAGGCAACTAACTTGGCAAGTTTACTCTCAAACTGGAGAAATAGTTTGGACTACTACTGCAGTCCATACCCCAGGGACATGGTGGCCTGATCTAACTCCGGATTTCTTTCAACTAGCTGTGGGCATAGACTGGTGGGATATACCCGACCGACAACTTGACCAACTCAGTTCCAATATGGCCCCTGGGCCCCAGCAGGGCACCGCTCCGGGATGTTCAACCCCGGTCGCCAGGTGTCTGTTGGCCCAATCTGATTTCTATGTATGCCCCCGAGATGGCAGGGACAGGCCCCTAGCACGTAAATGTGGAGGATATGAAGAATATTTTTGTGCCCAGTGGGGGTGTGAAACCACTGGAGATGCATACTGGACACTGACTTCTCAATGGGATTTAATACGGGTATCCAAAAACTTCCCTTCCCCCGATTCAGATGGCCATACCTGTTACGTGTCAAACTCCCAATTCTCCTCAGGTCTCTCACTTCCCCTTAAAATCCAGTTCACCCACCAGGGTAAAACAAAGCTCGAGCCCCGGATTACCGGGAGAACATGGGGACTTAGATGGCATTTATCAGGTAAGGACTCCGGAGTGGTTTTCAAAATCAAATTAACACAGCTCCCAAAAGTAAACCTCCCCATAGGACCCAATCCTGTGCTAGGGGATCAAAAAGCTCCCTCGCCGCCCAGAACACCACCCAAGGTAGCCCCGGCCCCAGTAACATCAACTACTTCAACTACTTCTGTGGTTCCAACTTCGTCTCCCACTATTCCTGGAACTGGAGATCGGCTATTCAATCTAGTCCAGGGAGCCTATCAGGCCCTCAACGCCACCAATCCAGATAAAACCCAGGACTGTTGGCTATGCCTTACCCCAAGCCCTCCCTATTATGAGGGGATTGCCATAGTGTCTAACTGGACAAACAGCAGTAATCCCAATAATAAATGTTCATCCCTGCCTAGTTTTAAGCTTACCCTCCCTGAGGTAACAGGACAAGGAATTTGCATAGGAAATGTTCCCAAATCCCATCAGCTCCTCTGTAACCAAACCCTCCTAAATCCTAATCAGAACCATAATTACCTATGGGGACCGGATGGAACCTATTGGGCATTTAACACTGGACTAACCCCTTGTGTGTCCACTGCCGTTTTAAATGTCACAACTGATTTCTGCTTATTAGTTCAACTATGGCCTAGGATATCCTACCTACAATCAGAGTATGTTCTGGGTCACCTAAAAGGCCAAAGGAGGTACCCCCGGGAACCTATCAGCCTGACTATAGCCCTGTTGCTAGGAGTAGGGGGAATTGCTGCAGGAATCGGTACAGGAACAGCTGCAATAGTACAGGGAAATCAATACTTACATCTACAGGCCGCCATGAATGAGGACTTAACTGCTATGGCAAAATCTATTACAGCCTTAGAAAAATCTCTTACTTCCCTCTCTGAAGTTGTGCTGCAGAATCGAAGGGGGTTAGACCTACTGTTCCTACAGGAAGGTGGCCTTTGTGTGGCCCTAAAGGAACAATGCTGTTTCTATGCTGACCATACAGGAGTAGTCAGAGAAACCATGGAAAAGGTAACAGAAAGATTAGTCAAACGGCAGAAAGAATTTGAGGCACAACGAGGATGGTTTGAACAATGGTTTAGTAAGTCCCCCTGGTTGACTACCTTGCTATCTACTATAGCGGGCCCTTTAATAATTTTAATACTAATTTTTACCCTCGAGACTAGTACAGTTTATGAAGGACCGACTTTCCACAATCCAGACTATGGTCCTTACTCAACAGTACCAAATAATTAAGCAGACTGATGAATACTCTCCATAACCGAGGCGGAATGAACAAATGGATATAAGATTCTATCCATGATAAAGAAAAAGGGGGTAAATGAAAGGCCCCAGCTCTTTGTCTTAAACCCATGACCTAGGACACTGTACCCAACCCCCTGGGAAGGTTGCACGACCTACCCGGAGGTCGTTAAACTGATAAATAGGTTAAGAAAGAATAGGGCGGTTGGGAAAGCATAGATCATCGGGTCCCAGGGAGTGCCTGAACAATCAGGAACTGATAAGCGGGAATCAGGAACCATAAAAATACCAAGAATACCAAGCAATAATTGTGGGTTTTTTTTGGGATATAATAACCTTACCCTTCAAGTGACCTATGTGCTGTGTACGTGCTGGATTCGAAATAACCAATAAGAAACCTGTTGCTTACCGCGTGTGCGAAACCTGCCCCTTTACCCTATAAAAAACCTGTACCCCAAAGCCCGGTGTGCCAGTTCACCGAAGCTCCGGCTGAGGTTTTGCTGAGCACCCGCAGGCGCCTGTGTACCAATAAACTGCCTCATGCTTTTGCAGCCAGTGTCTGCGTGAGTTCTTCCTTGGACAGGGGGACGGAGGCTCTTTCAAATGCACCTCAATTTTTGGTATCTCAGGGATATTCTTTTATAAGGAAGCTAACTTCTTGAAGACCCTGAGAACATATTAGAATGTATCCCTTTAGGGGCTCACCAAGCACCCTGAAATGTCCTCATCAGGGACCAGGGTGCTCATACCACTGATAACTTGTGGAGGGTAGGAAGAAGCCAGTTTTGGTGCTGCCGTCTGTATTGCAGGGGTGCCTGGCCACCTGTCGATGGACAGTGTGGGACAGAATAGAGTCTGATCCTGGTGGGGACTCATAGGCACCCCATGGTTTCAGTATGAAAGTCCAGTCCCAGGGAGGACTCAGAACACACCGAGGCCCACTGGAAGGGTACTGCAGGCCTGAAATCCAAGTGGTGCAGGAGGCCCAGGCAGGAGGATTTTAGGTTTGAGGTGACCTGGGCAACTTAGTGGGACCTGTCTCAAAATGAAGAGTAGACAGAGCTGGGGGGAAGCTTCACACACACACCCACTCGGTTCACGAAGGCCTGCTCTTCGTTCTTGTTTTCATGTTGACTTAAGAAATCCCTCAAAGCACATGAGTTACAAGAATATGGGTAATATCATGTCTAGTCAAGATTTAAAGGTGGAAGACTTAAAGAAATAAAAAGAAATTGGTTTTTATTCTGTTGTAGCACAACTTGGTCTCCGTATAAATTAGGGAATGAGGAAATGTGGCCAAGAAATGGGACCCTAAATATTTCAGTTTATCTTATTGTAGAAGGGGTGGGAAAATGGACAGACACCTGTCTGATATTTTCTTTGTGTTGTCTTACAAGTTTCTCGAGCGCTGTGATCTGAAGTTGTCCACGGCCAACCCTACCCTCCAGTGCTCTTTCCTGTCTGCTGCTCACTACTTCACCTGACAGCCACCTCACCTTAATGGGCATCTGCAGCTCTCCTGCCCTGACCTCTGGAGGCCGACACCTGGCAGGCGAGCGCTGCGCCTCAGTGTCCTCTGTCTTTGGTGCCTGTGCCCATGCGCATACGTGTGCTCTGCGCCTGCCCATGCGCGCACGTGTGCTCTGCGTCTGCCCATGCGCACACGTGTGCTCTGCGTCTGCAGGAGCACCGTCTGCACTGCACCAAGGGGGCTGAAGATGAGAGTTCTCCTACGTTAAAAACAGAAATGAAAAAAAACATGAATCCAGTGTCTTTTAGTTCATTTAGATTAAATAAATCTTTAACAAATAAGTTAATTTAAATTTTTGGCAAAAGAACAATGAAGATGTGTTTAAATTATCGTGTCTTTTAGGAGCTGGGGTTGTGGCTCCGTGGTAGAGCGCTTGCCTAGCATGCATGCGGCACTGGGTTCAGTTCTCAGCACCACATATAAATAATAAAATAAAGGTCCATCAACATTTAAAAAAATTATCATGTGTCTGCTGAGATTGCTAGCCCGTTAGAACTGTACTTGTCTCTCATTGTTTAAAGTGCAGTGCCCATTGCTTTTAGGGTTCTTATTTGACAAAAATAATAATTTAAAGTATTAACGTGATTACCTGATACCTTCTTTGCCAATGGTCATCTAAAAGTAGCTATCAAAATTGATATATTAGGCAAGCATAAATGGAATAAACATTTATTAATATGGTAAAACATGTGAGTTGCTCATAAGTCAAAATATTAAAACATAAATTGCTAAGCATAAAATCAAGTACCCTTGACATCTTAAAGTCTGTAAGAAGACAATATACATGGATCTATAAAGTGTATTTCATATGTAGTAATTTCAAGTTTTTCTCTTTCTGGACCTTCAATAACTATGAATTAATAAACCAATTAACATATAATTTTATATACAAGGAAAGCAAAGTGTTTCTAATTCTGTTTTGATAAAGAACTACAAAGACAGGGCTGGGGATATAGCTCAGTTGGTAGAGTGCCTTCCTCGCAAGCACAAGGCCCTGGGTTCAATCCCCAGCACCGCAAAAAAAAAAAAAAAAAAAAAAAAAAAAAAGAACTACAAAGACCATAAATACTGCATTAAGAAATACTTCATCTAATACAAAATTTTACAAGAGATGTTTCGAAATATGAATATTAAAATTTTTCAACAAAGGAAACCCAAGAAATTTTTAAAAAGGCACTTTTTTAAGTTATAAATATGAGAAAGTAATTGGGTAAGGAAAATTATGAGAAAAAGAACATGCTTTTAAATGAGAAGGAACATTTTATAGAAAGGTAACTGCATGACCAATGTGATCCTACAATATGTACAATCAGAAAAATGAGAGATTACACACCATTTATGTATTTTTATCAAAATGTATATGTGCATTCTGTCATGTACAACTAATTAGAACAAATTTTAAAAAGTAATTAAAAATAAAATACAATAACTGAGCTGTCCTAACATTGAAGCAGGACAAAACCAGAGAATATAAGAATTTGTAGAGTGTAAGGAACAAAGACTCTGGGTTTTATGGACATGATCCTGGCGGGATGACTTTACAAAGACAGCCATGCACGGTGCACAGCTGCAATCCCAGGAGCTGGGAAGACTGAGAAAGTAGGATCTCAAGTTCAAAGTCAGGCTCAGCAATAAAGAGGTCCTTATAACTCAGTGAGACCTTGTCTATAAATAAAAAAAAGGGGGCTTAGCAAGACTAAGTTGATAAGTGCCCCTGAGTTCAATCACTATAACCAAAAGAAAAAAAAGAAAAAAGACTGAGGACTAGCAGATACAAGATCAGCTCAAGAGCTGTTTTACCTCATCTGAATGACTACTTCATGACGCTTGTTAACCTGGACAGTCATTATTTTGGGTTGCTGGAGAGTATTTAACACCTTTGGAGTCACAGGAGAGGGCGGGAGGGCTCTGGCTCCGGCTCTGACTCCAGTGCTCTCCTTGGAGGAACCCTTCTCTGCTGCTGGCACTGGCTCCAGAGCTGCCCCCGGGGCTACTGTACATATTGGGGTGTGCCTTGGGCTGCAGCTGACCCTGAGATTGCAGCTGGCTCTAGAGCCAAATTTGGGAATGCTTCTTGCTGAGTGGGAGTCAGAAGGAAGACATGAAAGGGTCACCAACACTGGTCACTCCCCGTCCTTTCCAGGCACAGAAAATATCCACAACAGCACCCCAGACTGTCTGAGACTGCAGTGCACCTTGTCATTAGTGTCTGCCTCCATGGTCTGGTCGTTCAGCTGATCAGGAAGTACACACGAACCTCCAGTTCTGCACTAGGAAAGTTGACATGCAGGCAGTTGAATGACATAGCAGGGGGATGATAGAACTCTGTCATCTGTGCACCTGTCATGCCAGGGGACCAGGTGGAAGAGATGGGACTGGGGACGGCTGATTCCACAGGAGAGCCGGATTTCTGGCCTCTCTGCGTCTTCACAGCACACTGCTGTGGTCTGGGTTCCTTTGCCTGCCACGTCCTGTCCAGACAGCAGACCAGGGCTCGTGCAGTCCCTCTGAGGCACACCTTGTTCCACTGGACTAGTGCAGACAGCTCTGTGCCTCGGCTTCCCACTAACACTCTTCTGTCAATGGAAGCGGTACTCCTGGCACCTGGGCACTCGGGACTGAGGCTCTTTCTGGGCAGACTGCTTGTCATAACCCCAGTTCTGGGACCTGGAGCTGTGGGTGTGATGGGTTGGTGTGGAATGGAGGAGGAGGAGAAGAGGTGAGAACTGAATGTGTGAGGACAGGCCCCTTGGGCACCAGCGTGGCTACCCTCTCCTGTGAAGGGGTCGGGACCCCATCTATACCTCTTTGACCTGTTTCCTTCTACTGGGGTGATCCCCAGACTTTAGCCCTCTGTAGGAATTTTAAGATTATGAGGATCAGGGTTCTACCCATCCTTGCCCAGCTGCATTCCATATAAAGTTAGTTACCTTGCTCCTTTGGATACAAAACCACCTTCTGGACCTAAAATCCACCCACCCTTTAGCTATTCCTGGTTTATCTCACCCTGCTCAATATCTGGGACGAATCATCTGTACTTAGTGGAGGCCGTGAGAGCTTCACTCCTAACACTTATTGTGAGGTCCAGTTTGAACTGCTGGTTCTTCAGTTGAAGCAGTTTATATCTGTTTTACTCATTGAATTGCATCAATCATCTAGAAATTTCATGAATCAAGTGCTTAATATGTGTTTATGTGTGGATAGATAGATGTACTACAAAAGAATACCCCATGATCAGTGAGGGGCTAGGGACTCTCTTCCAAGACCCAGGGACCCCTAATTCTGCATACTTCAAGGATGAAGGCCTGCACGCAGGAATCCCAAACCATTTTTACACATGAGAAAACATCTTCTTCTACGTGTTTTTTCAAATGTAGGTATACACTGGGCTAGTTGACATCAGGCAGAGGACTACACAACGGAGGGGTAGAAGAAAGTAAGTATGGTCACCCACAGCATGTCCAGCAGCCTTTCCACACAGGCACTTTGTCCCTGCTGGCCATGTCCTGTGCCATTTTGCCTGTGCCAAAACTCTTGAGAGGCTTGCCCTTTTATCAACCTACTGTTTACAGTGCACACTGATGCTCGGAGTGTTGATAGCATTTCCATAATATGGAGAGTGGCAGTCATTGCTGTGTCCCGGAGGGACAGACACTTATCCCACTGAAGAGCTGGTCTAGGAAACGTGGGATGGTGGGGAAGCCCCTGTTTTGAGCAAAGGAAAGGACAGAGAGGGTTCCACCTTGAAAGCAGGCTTCCAGCTACTCCCTTGTCGCTGGCTGGAAGGTCACACCATGCAGATCTCCTCCAGGTCCATGGTAGACATGCGTCACACTGGGGAGGACTGTTGCACAGGGCTGCAACACTTACTGATGAGGCAGGCCTTACGTGGTGCACCCAAGGGGAGTGTGAACACTGCCAGATGATGGGAAGGACTCAGACTGCACACCAAAGTCCAGAGCTTTATTTGGGAGGGATGGAGCACTTATCACAAGGAAAGCTGCTGGTCTTTATTATGTATAACACTGTCATTTATATGCCTGCAGTTAGGCTGGCCATACGCCTTAAAGGTCAAGCCTCGCATAAGCAGTTACTATATATTTGGCAGATTATTGGTCAGTAACAGAAAGCAACAAGCAATTCTGTGAACCCAGGAGGTGACAAGCTCACAAGCCACAGAACTGTTTCACTGACCACAGAACATCCTGTTCACCGAGCACAGGAAAAAGTGGTACGAGGTCCTAGTCGCCAAGTGACCTGAAAGGCACAGGCCATGTTGGTCTCCCTCGAGGGAGCAGGGCAGAGTCTTAGTCCCCGAGTAGCCTGTCCTGTGTGTTTGTCTCCCAACAAAATGCTACATAGGCCTCCTTCCAGGAGACAGGTCCCACAGAGGACCAAGAGGTACACAGAATCAGTGACAACATGAACCACCAGAGGACTGGGATCCAGAGTTCAGACAGGAAGACTCAACATTTCCTATTTGGATGTGGAGGACAAGGTGGAAAAGATTCTACGTTTCCAAAATAAAATCTGATGTATGGGACAGAAGATGAAAAAACAATTAGTATCTTCAAGGTATTTTGTTGGCTGTGAATCAACAGCCCCGACCAGTATTCAAAGTCTGTGTGAAGAGCATCATCACACCGAGTCCTTAAAACCGTTCCCAGCACATTCAGGAGAAAACCCAGCCTTCTGCGTGCCAAGTGGATGCTCAACAGCAAACATGCTGAGAAACACCCAGAGCTGTGTGGCCCTGTGAGCTGCTTGAGGCTTGGTCTGTGTCAATTTCTCAGCATGTATGAAGGGGACCACAGCATTTCCTACTTCTTAGGGAACTCAAGAGTCCATTAGATAAAACAGAAGTCTCATGGTTTGGTGTCACATGCAGACAACTCAATGTTAGAGATAGAGAACTTCAAGGAGTGGAAGGAAGCATGGAATGAACTGAGCACCCTGGTTCCAACTGTGTGATCCTGGACAGAACACTTCCCCCCTGGGCCTTACTTTCCATTCTGCATTAGTGAGATCTAGGTTGAGATCATACAAAACACATTGTAGTACTCTAGTAATGAAATTTCCAGTGCATCACCTGTGCTTAGAATCAGACCTGTGGGGCTCATTGCAGCCTGTGTAACTGGCAACCTCCCCATGGCTCATGACCCCAAGTGGAAAATGTAGACAGACAATAAGTGGTTTTTCTCTTTAAATGGAATAATGGCAGTCCCAAGCATTCCATGAGCTTTGGAAAAGAAACAATGACATGGGGTTGAGAAGAAAAGATGAGGTTCAAATCAAAAGGTGTTTCGAGATGGAGAGACAGTCAGAGGTGACGCTGAGATGCAAGGAAGAATGCTGAATGCCTTCCATCGACCCCTCGAGCCCCTCGAGCCCCTTACCATCTGTGAACACATTGATCTCTAACGGGCTGGTTTTCCCAGCCATGGCCTTGTCCACTTGGCAGGACAACGGAAAATCCGACAAGCCAAACACATGGTTTTACACATATCCATTCACCACCACATCTGCTCAAAGATTCCTAGAGTGAAGACATGCTGCTGAGGGTGGAGGTCTTGGAACCAAGTGCCTTCACTGTGACCAAT
Source organism: Sciurus carolinensis (assembly GCF_902686445.1). Lineage (NCBI taxonomy): Eukaryota > Metazoa > Chordata > Mammalia > Rodentia > Sciuridae > Sciurus > Sciurus carolinensis. Next base: position 1,156,324 of record NW_025920112.1, on the reverse strand, counting down.
GGGCACTCCTTCACCTGACTGTCAGCAGATCTTAAAACATACCCTAGAGTAGGCAGAGAGGCCCGTCTATAATGAAGGGCTTCTACTGGGGGTGGGTGACCTCTATCAGGGGTCAGGTCCTTCAAGGTGAGCAAGGATGGAATCTGGCATTAGCTCTCAGGGGCTGTTATGTACAAATTATTTTAATCATACAGTGCTGGGGACTGAACCCAGGGACCCACACATGCCATGCACACTCTACCACTTAGCCAGATCCCCAGTTCATACATATGTCTTCAAAAGTTCCTTGGTTTATTTAGAGTTTTTTTGTACTGATCATACAAGAAATACATGGTCTTTGCAGAAAATCTGGAAAACATAAACAGGACAATATTCTTCTTCTTGTGATATAAACTCACTTTTTGTTTTCCCATCAAAAAATTTTAAAATGTTTCCAAAGATAAAAAGCTTACTCAAGAATAGAGGAGTACTGAAAATGGAATGCATCTTATGTGGTAAATCATGACCACATTCAAGGAAGATGAGCAAGAAGACATTTCAAAGGGAAAATGAGGATTATCCAAGTTTCTTAGAAATGATAACCCAATTCTTTGGCTATAAAAGGAAAAATATCAGTGGAAGTCCACACTGTGCAGACAGTTGTGGGCAAATGTCACATGCACACACTTGGTCCTGGCAGTCTCTCGTGACAGTTATTGGGCATAAGTGCATGAGATTCATTCCTTTCATAGCCTCCTAACAATTATTTTTAGTAGGGGTTGAGACAGGTGACTCCATTTAAGTGGACAACATTCACATATTCTCCTTTGATAGAGAGCTTCCTGTAAAATCACTGCATGTCAGTAATGTTAGGTTCTGGTGGTCTCTCAGTGCCAGGATGGACCTAACCAGTTGATGATCTGGTCCTGTTTCAGAGAGAAATTCACTGTCAACTAGGACTTGGTGTCTAAATCCAAGCAACACCTACACAACAAGAGGCTTGGAAGGAGTGGCCCTCAAGCTGCTTACCTGGAGACCAAGGTCACATTCAGAGTTGTCTGACAGGCACTGGCTCTCACCTCAGGACCTTGCCTAGCAGTATGCTGTTAGCGGTTGAACTTCTGCAGACAAAGTTTTAAAAGAAAAAATGCAGAGTAAAACCTAAAGGAGTACAACAGTTCAGTCAGTGCAGCTGTTCCGAATCAAGGCAACCTAAGCAAACTGAAAGATTTTCTTAGGGGAGAAAGTAAGGCTTGTGTAGCTACATTAGAGGAGATGAGAAAAATTTCAGTTTAGGCAAATATATACATATGTATCATAAAAACAATGAGCAGTACTACTAACCACAATGGTGCTGTAGTTTTTCTTTAGAAACATTTTTTTTCTGTATCACCAATACAGTATTTTACAAAAGAATCAGAGAAAAACCAATTTGTATGCAAAGTTAGTTTTACCTAATCATTTACATAGAGGCTTGCAGAATACCTACATATAACATCAGATTTGTCTTGAAGAAACATCTTCAGCCTTAGGAGTTATGATACCAAGGCAAATTTTAGACTTGTCTGAGCATCTATAATTTAAATGACATCCCATTGAAAATTTTGGTAAAATAATTGTTTTAAATTTTATCCCGTTACACAAGGGAAATTCTCTTGTAACTGCATTGCCAAATAAAAGAATACTTTAATATTTTTTAATTTTTTGAGGTTTGCACATCAAGTATGGTGGAAAAGTAAATGTTTCCAACTCTGTTCACAATCACACCTCCCTGAAGAGGACTTTTTTTCACAGCTGTGATAAAATGCCCTACGCAGGCTGAGATAAAGAGGTCGGGTTTTGCAGGTTCTGAGGCAAGGCACTCACACAGCTTAGTTCTGGCGAGGACTGTGGCTGCAGAACGTCATAGTGGGAGGGGACGGGAGCACACATGAGTGCAGTGGAAAGTAAACGTTTCCACTTTTGGTCACAATCAGTTACTGCTGGACGGCTATAAGATGCCCATGCGAGCTAACTTGGCAGGAAAAAAGGTTTGTTCAGGTTGGCTTCTCAGGTTTGGAGAGAGGCCCTGGCACTGCTTAGCTCTGGTGAAGGCTCTGGGCTGCAGAACGTCACCGTGGATAGTGACAGTGGAACCATGTGTGGAGAGCTGAGTTCACCAGACAGAAAGTGAGAGGAGGGTGCAGCCCCACCCGAGGCGCAACACCACCCTCTCAGGAGAACTGACTGGGCATCAAGAAACACCCACTCCCTTCTGAGGACAGCGCCCCAGGGATCTGTGGCCACCCCGGGAACCATCTCTTAAAATTCCCAACAACTCCCACACTGCTGCACTGGAGAGCAAGTCTCAGCACATGAGCTTTTGGGGATGCACTTAAACATACCCAAGCCATTGTTTTCAGTCTCTTGCCACAAGGCTCATGTCTGTCTCACAATTTCAAAGTTCAAGTCCAACATCTCCAATGAGAATTAACAAGGATGCTTCACGTATGAGCCTCCTTTAAAATCATTCCTTATTTCCAAAAAAATACAATGGCACAGGATAAACACAACTATTACAAAGGGAAGAACTAGAGTAGAGAGGAGGAATCAGCTCCAAGCAAGACCAAAATCCAGCAGGGCAGAATTCAACCCCAAAGCTCCACATCCAGGCTCTCGGGCACACTGTGAGGCTCACCTCCCCAAGGTCTGGGGCAGCCCCGTCCCTGTGGCTCTCCTGGTCCCTTGGTTGCTAGCAAGGCTAATGCAGTGGCTTCCCTAGGCTGGCACATCCAGTTGATGGTGAGCTGATTTTCCTGGGGACCTCACTGCACCTCCACACCCACAGCTCCATCAGGAATGTCCCCATCAGGGGCTCCCTGCAGCACACCTGACCCTGACCCTGAAGCAAACCTCCTGGCCTCCCAGGCTTTCAATGGTAAGTCAAGGAGAAGCTGCCCTGATCCAAGGACTCCTGCATCCTGTGCACCTGCAGACTCCGCACTGTGTGAATGCCAACGTCTGCCACTTGCACAACACGCACCTGGGTCTGCTAGGCCAGCGCTGCAGCTGTGGGGGACCACGGACAGTGCACAAGAGAGCAGGGTCACCGATGCAGAGGTGACCCCAGGTTAAACGCCTGTGGAAGGCACCTCTGACTAGTGGTGCCCCTGCTGTGGCCAGAATGCCTTCTTGCTCTGACTTCTCTCCACCACGTGGAGCCGCTCACCACCTTGGGATTTCTTAGTGTCTCAGGCCATGGGCGCAATGCAGGCCCAGCTCTGCCATGGTGAAACAGAGGGCCTTTAGCTCAGTTTCCCACGGAGTCCTCATTCCCACATTCCCGTCATGTTCTGCTCTCCTGCCCGTCTCCAAACTCTAAGGTCTTCCTGTGACCCAGTCTGCTCAACTCCTGAATGCTCCCCAGAACCACCCATAACAATCTCCTGGGAACACGCCAGGCTTTGTCTAGCCTGGACCTCCAGACTCTGCAACCTCTGTGTGTTCCCTAATTCCAAAGCTGCCTCCCACTCTCAGGTAGTTTGATGACCCTGTTCCTTGGCACCAGTGTTCGGCAGTCACTGCTTTTCCCTCACATTATAAAGTTTGTCACCATCAGTTGCAATATTCTTTACAAAACATGCTCACCATACAGATTCCTTCACCCCTCTCTCCTACTTACTGCTTCCCTGATGCTTTATTTTTATATCCCCATTATGAAAAATTCTGAACAGCTTATTCTTTTTTCAACAAGTCATATTTTCTTGCTTTTAACAAGTTTCATCACCAATAACACATCTTTATATATCATGTACAATTTTTATAGAGAACTATATATACCAATTAGAAAGCTCAGCACTCCAATTTGTAATAAAAACCTATGGAATTAGCAAAATTTAAAGGGTTTGCCTTATAATAATTTAAAAATGCACATTGCATAAATTCTAGAACCATAGGCTCCCTCATAAAAATTTTTAAGGTGGAAAGACATATGTAACAATAGATATGAATATATTTGATCTTACAAAATTCAAAAGTTGAGAGTAGATAATTTCAACTTTATGATAGTTAAAAGTTCAGTATTTTAACTCCAGTACAATTGCTTTATGAAGTTTAGGTTATTTAATGAAACTTTAGGACTACAAGTCACACAAGTCATAAGCATTTATTACATTTATGTCCACCTGATTCACTGTTAACAATTGTACTTGGTCAACATGGAAACAGTGAGCGTAAACAGAAACAGCCATCAGGCATCTGGATGCTGACCCATGCCTCCCCCTCTTTGTCCTCTTCCCTGCTGACATGACACAGCTAGCTCTGATCTCCCACCATGCGGTTTTAAGTCACCTCAAACCAAACCAACAGACTCCCAGTTATCTGCAGAAATCTGTGATCACATGAGCCAAAGGGAATCTTCCCTCCATAGGTTGAATTTCTCATGTTCAACACAGCAATGGAAAGCTGAGTAACAGGGTGATAACTGGAACAAAAGACGCCTTTACAAGCTTTATTACTTGCACAGGTTTTTACATGTGTGAATCTTTGTCTTTCAAAGGAACTGGAAAAAAAAATGGATGCTTTCCCACATCTCTCACATTCACAGGCGATTTCTCCATTATGGGTACTTGCAAACACAGGAAGAAAAATGAAACATCACAATTCTGGGGGCTTGCTTCCCCAGGTGAGTGAGCAAAATGCACTGAAGGCAACAGAGAACACTCAATGAGAGAGAGAGGTAAACAACAAGTTTTCTATGAGTCCATTCATGTCAGTAAAGGTGACTAAGAATACTACATGATTTGTCAAGTTTTTGGCATTCAATGGGTTTTTCAACAATGCAACTACTTTCAGGTTTAAAACCCCACAAACAGAAGGCATGTCACAATTTTTTCATTAATAGGGATTCTTTTGAGTACAAGTTGCTTGATGTTATAATATGTAACAAGTGAAGGCCTTCCCACATTGCTTACATTCACAGGGCTTCCTTCAACATGACTTCTTCCATATCCCTGATGGCGAGCAGACCTAGTGAAGGCGTTTCCACATTGCTTACATTAAAAGAGCTTCTCTCCAGTGTGAGTTTTCTGATGTTTCAGAATGTAACTGTAACAAGTGAAAGCTTTCTCACACTGTTTATATTCATAGGACCTCTCTCCATGATGAGCCCTTTCATGTCTGCGAAGGCCAGAGGAGGTAGTGAAGGCTTTCCTGCACTGCTTACATTCATAGGGCTTCACTCCAGTGTGACTCCTTTCATGTCTCTGCAGTTCATCCGACATGCTGAAGGCTTTCCCACACCGCTTACATTCATAGGGCCTCTCTCCAGTATGAGTCCGTTTATGTCTCTGAAGGTTGGTAGAAAAAACGAAGGCTTTCCCACATTGCTCACACAGATAGGGCCTCTCACCACTATGTGTTTGTTCATGTGTGTGAAGATGAGTGGATCTGAAGAAGGCTTTCCCACATTGTTTACATTCATAGGGCTTCTCCCCAGTATGGGTTCGTTTATGAATTCGAAAGGAAAAGGAATGAGTGAAGGTTTTACCACACTGTTTACATTCATAGGGCTTCTCTCCAGTATGAATTCGTTTATGAATTTGAACATAATAGGAACTACTGAAGGATTTTCCACATTGTGTACATTCACAGGGATTCTTTCCTGTGTGACTTTGTTCATGTGAACGAAGCAATCTGGCTGTTGAAAAGGCTATGCCACACTGTTTACATCTATAAGGCTTCTCTCCAGTATGTAATCGTTCATGTATGTGAAGGTAAGCGCACGTAGTGAAGGCTTTCCCACACTGTTTACATTGATAGGGCTTCTCTCCAGTGTGTGTTCGTTTATGTATGTGAAGATTACTGGAACTAGTAAAGGCTTTCCCACACTGCCTACATTTGTAGGGCTTCTCTCCAGTATGACATCGTTCATGTATATGAAGGTGATGTGAACTAACAAAGGTTTTTCCACATTGCTTACATTCATAGGGCCTCTCTCCAGTATGAATTCGTTTATGTCTCTGAAGGTAAGCAAAACACTTAAAGGCTTTCCCACATTGTTCACACTGATAGGGCTTCTCTGCAGTATGAGTTTGTTCATGTGTATGAAGGAGAGTGGACCTAATGAAGGCTTTCCCACATTGCTTACATTCATAGGGCTTCTCTCCAGTATGAGTTCTTTTATGTACTTGAAGGTAATAGGATGTACTGCAGGTTTTCCCACATTGTTTACATTCATAGGGCTTCTTTCCTGTATGAAATTGTTGATGTGAGTGAAGCTGACTGGACGTAGCAAAGGCTATTCCGCATAGTTCACATCTATAAGGCTTTTCCCCAGTATGCACTCGCTCATGTATATGGAGGTAAGTAGAAGTGGTGAAGGCTTTCCCACAGTACTCACATTGAAAGGGCTTCTCTCCACTATGAGTTCTTTCATGCTTTTGAAGGGTATTATAACAAGTGAAGGCCTTTCCACATTGTTTACATCCATAATGTTTTTCCCCAGTATGACTTCGTTTGTGTACTTGAAGGTAAGAGGAACTGGTGAAGGCTTTCCCACATTGTTCACATCCATAAGGCTTCTTTCCAGTATGAATTAGTTCATGTTTTCGAAGGTAACTGGAACAAGTGAAGGCTTTCCCACACTGTTTACATCCATAGTGTTTCTCCCGAGTATGAGTGCGTACATGTTTTTGAAGGTAATTTAACTTACCAAAGGCTTTCCCACACTGCTTACATTCATAGGGTTTCTCTCCAGTATGAGTCCATTCATGTGAATGAAGCTGACTGGAAGTAGCAAAGGCTTTCCCACATTGTTTGCATCTGTAAGGCTTCGCTCCAGTATGAGATTGTTCATGTAGGCGAAGGTAAGAAGAAGTAGTGAAGGCTTTCCCACACTGTTCACACTGGTAGGGCCTCTCTCCAGCGTGCGTTTGTTTATGTATGTGAAGAGAAGAGGAACGACTGAAGGCTTTCCCACATTGTTTACATATGTAAGTCATCTCTCCAGTATGAGTTTGTATGTGTATTTGAAGGTATTTTGAACTACTGAAGGTTTTCCCACATTCCTTACATCCATAGGTCTTTTCTGCATTATGAGATCGTCGATATTTTTGAGAACATCTGGAACAACTGAACTCTTTTCCATATGTCAGACATCCATGAGGTTCGTTTACAGTGTGCATTGTCAGTGGTTCTTGAACATTTGTGATAGAAATTAAACATGTTCTCTTCTGCTTTAGTTCATGTGGCTTCCCTCCACTCTCCACATTCTCATATGGTTTGTTTGCAGAGTGAGATATGATGGGCCTGTTAAGGAAAAAATGATACATGAAGACTTGTCCACACATACTGCTTCCACATGCACTTACTCTAGTAGGAAAGTCCTGGTTAACACTAAGATTTGGAATCTCACTGAAGGTTTTTCCACACTGAGCACCTTACCTTTTTCCAGAACCTACCATAGACTTCTGTTAAAAATTACCAGTTAATTTATGCTTGGCTCCTTAATACTTTTATATGCATCAGTCAGTATTGCACTTATGCTATCATTAATGTCAGGGAAAGTACTGGTTTCCTGTCATGTCTAAACTGTTTGGAACTCAATGGCATGATTACTTTGCAACACCACTTCTCCATAGCTACTACTGAAACAGTGATATCATGAAAGCAGCTTGTTAGCACTGGCAGCAAGTCACTTATTTTGAAAACACTAAACATGGATCTTACATTAAAGTTCACTTTTTTGGTTAAAAAAAGAATAAATATAATATCATCCTGTCTTCTCTGCTTGTTTGTAAAATAATAGGACATGCTAGAATTCCCTCAAGGTACTCTCTTTCATCTTGTGAGTACAAATTACCTTACATCCATCCTGGAATGTGTGTTCTGATCTTCAATGTTCTGGTCCTCCCATTTGTCTCCTAAAATGTAGACCCAGAACAATCATTATAAATAACATCGACTTCAGAATAAATTATAAGATTGATAATATAAACAACTGCGATACACCATTTGAAAAGATGGAAAAAAAGGGAAAAAATTATGGTTAGTTATACTACAGAGTATATTGACATTAACCCAAATTTATTTCCCAAAGTACTCCCTCTCCACATTCCAAATTCATGAGGAACAAAGACTCTCACTTGCCAGGCCTGGTGACACATGGCTGTAATCCCAGCAGCTTGGGAGGCTGAGTCAGGAGGATCTGAAGTTCAAAGCCAGCCTCAGCAACTTAGCAAGGCCCTATCTCTAAGTAAAATGTACAAAAGGGCTGGGGATGTGGGTCAGGGTTGAGTACACCTGGTACAATCCTTGGTACAAAAAAAAAAAAAAAAAACCCTTCCCAACTACTCAGTGTTTGATTATTAATGAAACACCATCCTTACCTACAGAAGCCAAGTTTCTTAGGACTTCCTGCATCACGTCTCTGTGGAGATTCTTCTGGGAAGGATCCAGCAAAGCCCACTCCTCCTGGGTGAAGTTCACAGCCACATCCTCAAAGGTCACTGGGATCTAAAATATCCCACAGAAGAGTGGTGCAAGCCAGGAGAGATTAAGAGCATGAAGGCTCTGTCTCTACATGCGAGATGTTCTCATACCTCTGTGATCTCCAAATATTTACTCCCTGATTTTGTCACTAAAACGTGTCCTCTCTGTCTGCACTCACTAAGAACTGAACTATCCAGAAAAGCACTGGCAGAGCAAAAACACCCTTCTTGTTATACAGTACAGGGAGTAAGTCATGCTCCCAGGTCACCTCTAAAGTCTTTGTAGGGTGCACGTCTAATACATGGAATAACGAAGCCCTACGGCCTCGTGCAGAGAGAGCTGATCTTAGTCCTCCTGACAGTACCTGCCCTTAGAAGACCTGATGGCAAAGTTGGACCTTGCTGGTAGGGGAGCTAAGGATCTGGGTGGGGTCCCATCCAACTAAGTAGTAACTGAGCCACAGTGCTGAGAGCAGGCAAACAGCATGATCTTTACTGAACATCCATCTTCCTTCAGAAAGCCTACTATTTTGTTCCACTCTTACCTTAGAACCTAAAGAATCACCACCCTTCTGCAAAAAAAAAAAAAAACACAAAACAAAGAACAGAACCCAATGCTCTGCTCAAGGAGATGGGAGCATCGCTGACAGACACGGTCTTGTCTAGGTGGTCACAACGTGTTCTCTGGGGACTGAGAGAAATTAGAAAGCTGCAACTGGTTTACTCCAGACCAAATCTAACAGACCAGCAAACAAGAACAATGACCAATAAACAACTTGCTAATTTCTTCTGATACTGTCACAGAAGAATGGGTTAAGTGGAAAGATGTGTGTATCTTAGGAAAAACTCAGTATCACCAGAGGTCACCTCCTCTATGACACCCTTGCAAAATTTTATAAATCTCCAAAATAGACTTTAGAGTGATCAAGAAAGTACTTTTTCGGCTGCTGGGGATGTAGCTCAGTTGGTAGAGTGCTTGCCTTGCATGCACAAAGCCCTGGGTTCAATCCCCAGCATCACAAAAAAAAAAAAAAAAAAAAAAAAAAGTACTTTCCCAAGTCTAACAGGAATAACAAATAAGTAACAACTGTTAACACTGTCTGAACAGCAGACTGGCGGCTTATCTAAGATACAGTCACGTGCCACATAACGTTTTGCTCAAAATGTTTTTGGTTAATAATAGGCTGTTGTATACAAAAGTTGTCTGCAGTAAAGGCATTCCTTGTGTGTGCAGTGAAGCTGGTTAAACACAGCTGGCAACTGCGATATTTGGTAAAGCGACATGCTGTGGAGGATCATCAGAATTTATAATGAAAATTTATACTCAAATCTACTAGAAAATCTTGAAAATACTGAAAAATTCCAAGAGATGTATGACATACCCAAAATAAACCAGGAGGGTATAGAAAACTTAAACAGATAAATATCAAGTACTGAAACTGAAACAGCTTCTAAAAGTCTTTCAACAAAGAAAAACCCACGACCACATGGATTCTCAACCGAGTTTTACCAGGCCTTTAAAGAAGAACTAATACCAAATTCGCCTCAAATTAATCCACAAAATAAAAATGGAGGGAACACTGCAAATTCATTCATGAATAAAGACACATCAGGGGTGCACTTCTGAAAGTCAGCAGCCTGGGAAGCTGGTGCAGGAGGATTGCAAGTTTAAAGTCAGCCTCAGCAAGACACTCCAAGGAAAGAATATCTCAGGCCAGTATCACTGAGGAACATAAATGCAGACATCCTTCATCAACTATAAGCAAACTGCATAAAAAAACATACGATCAAGTGGACTTCATCCCAGAGACGCACGTTTGGTTTAACATACAGAAATCAATAAATATAATGCACCATATAGAGTTCAGGACAAGAATCACATCCTTAACTCAATAGATACAGAAAAAGTATTTGACAAGGCCCAGCACCCACTGATGTTAAAGCACTAGGGAAACAAGGGACAGAGGGACTCATGTCAACTCTGTGAGGGATACATGTGAAAAGCCCAAGGTCAACACCATCCTGAGTGGAGAAACGCTGAGAGCAGTTCTTCAAGGAACACCGTTCCTCACCAACATGTACAACCTTAAAATCAACAGACATCAGGGGTGAGCGTGTGTCCATGCTGAGAGATCTCCTCAAGGAACACTGTACCTCACCAACATGTACAACCTTAAAATCAACAGACATCAGGGGTGAGCGTTTGTCCATGCCGAGAGATCTCCTCAAGGAACACCGTACCTCACCAACATGTACAACCTTAAAATCAACAGACATCAGGGGTGAGCGTTTGTCCATGCCGAGAGATCTCCTCAAGGAACACCGTACCTCACCAACATGTAAACCTTAAAATCAACAGACATCAGGGGTGAGCATTTGTCCATGCTGAGAGATCTCCTCAAGGAACACCGTACCTCACCAACATGTACAACCTTAAAAATCAATAGACATCAGGGGTGAGCATTTGTCCATGGGACACCAACAGAGTGATATGGCACCCCAAGGAACTGTAGAAATACCTGTCACCATGCATGTGGAGAGGTGGTGATACCTGGAAAGAATGAAGAAGAAGATGACAAAGCTCAACCCATCTTCACAACATAAGCACACATCTAGCTGGAAAAGAAGGAAAACCCTAAAAAGCCACAGGGTTCTACAAAACCCAAGGCTGAAGGACGAAAGGCTCTCTCCATGACAACAAAAACGCGTCAAGGACGCCTGCTCTCTCCACCTCTAGACAGTACAGCAAGAGGGTGCTACCAGGGAAACCAGGAAGACAGTCAAGGTGTTCAGAACCCAGGGAAAAACTCACACAGCCCCAGACACTTGACGCAAAGTCCAGGACTTTGTCAAGCAGACACAGGTGGGTGCAGGAAACACAGACTCAGACTCACTCACCTGCAGAGCCAGCAGCCACAGGCACCAAGCGGGAGGAGGCAGGCAGCCTCTGCACCTTCACTCCCTCTCCCCAACAGCGACCACCTGACATGGTGCACATTTGACTTGAATTTCTGGCTTCCTGCTCCCTAGAGTTACTGCAAGTGGACAGGGCATTTGATGGGGTTTCTCACGGCTGCACCTACCCTGCTACACAGGGGGATCAACTCCTGGGAAGTCGTGGGCTCTAACAGATATGAACACACACAGGTCTCACACACCTCCTCACAGGCACAGGACCACGTGACTTTCACAGGCTGAATGTTCAACCCCATCTCGTGTTACATTGGTGGTTCCTGGACCCCAAGCCATTTCCCAAAGCTGGGGTAACAGAAATGAGCTCACCATGTAGGTCCACATGAAACCCTGCACCACAACGGTCACACAAGCAGTACCCGTGGTGTGCACCACAACGGTCACAAAAGCGGTACCCGCAGTGTGCACCACAACAGTCACACGAGCGGTACCCATGGTGTTCAAACCTGGGAAGTGCACAAGAGGAAGACCTGAGCCCAAGGTCAGCAGGAAAAATTCATACACAAAACTCAACAAGAACTAACTGATCATCAAAAACCAACTTCTGTACACATGAAATACTGAAAGGCAATTAAAACCCAAGAGCCACGGTGACTGCAACAGCCTCGAATATCACACAATTGCGCGACGCAGCTCCCTGGAACGTGGTTGGCAGCCTCAGGAGGATTCGCCTGTCCTGCTGAGAACCCTGGGACTCAGCACTGAAGTGAAGACAGCCCCCTGAGTGCCCATGTGAAATCCACCTGCGGCAGGGACCCCGTCCCACCACGATTCACAATATCCAGGCAGCGAACCAGCCCCAGTGCCCACCGACAGACGAAAGGTAGAGAAAACGTGGTGTGTATGAACAACGGGATTTTACTCCATCATAAAGAATGAACTTTTGTCATGGGCATGGAAATGGGTGAAAAACAGGCTGAGTGAAATAAGTGACAGTCAGAGAATCAGATGCTGGAGGTCTCTTCCCATGTGTGGGAGGTACAGCAACATGAAGAAGAACCTGTGCAGGAGGGATCCCACGAAAAGGGAAGAGATCAGTGCAGCAGAGAAGGGAGACTGAGGGGAAGGGAGGAGGAACGGGAAGAGGGAAGAGTGGAATCAAAGTGAACAAACCATGAGACATGCAAGCATCAGTGCATCACAGTGACTTCCACAATCACGTTAATCTATGAAGCACTGATCGAAAAAAAACTATGAGTACATAGAAGTAAGCCCAGTAGAACAGAGGAAAGGACACAGGGAGAGAGGAGGAGGGCGGGGGAGTCACTGGAACTGAGAGGGAGCAAATTACCCCCATGCTGCATATTATGTAAAAAATAAACCCAATGTTCGTCAGGGATCGGGGTGCACCCGTAATCCTAGCAACCGGGGAGGCTGATGCAGGAGGACGCAAATTTGAGAGAAGCCTCAGCAACACAGCAAGGTCCTAAACAACTTAGTGAGACTGTCTCAAAACAAAAAATAAAAAGGGGTGTGTGTAAGGCTCAGTGGTAAAGAGCATAGACTCAATCCCTGAGAGCACAAGAACAAATAAATTTAAAAAATTATGTATGACATTAATGTACTAATAAAAATGGAAGGAAAACAGAGCCAAAAAAATATTTTTTGAGAAAACAGGAGCGTAAGTAATGCCCAGTGTTTGATACCCAAAACCACAAAAGAAAGAAAAGAGACACCATAGCTTGTTAGGATCATCTTTCCTAAATTCCAAAAATATGTCCAATGAATAAAATGATTCAAGAGAAGTTTTTTTAAAAAAGTATATTTCACCTTTTAAGCTATGAATAAATAAATTTCAGGAAAACCTGGGCCTCAGATTAAGGGAGCAGATCATTTCAAAGTGAGAAACACAGAAATGGTCAGGTCTGAACAAGCACAGACAGGTCAGGGTCCAGGGCCTGGGAAGACCCCTGCCAGCTGGGCCTCCTCCCACCTGGTCCTGCTCACTGAAATACTCCCTGGCCGCCCTCCCAGGAGACCTGCACCAGGACTCCATCTGTGAGGCTTTTCAGGTTTGCACAGCACTGCACTGGTCTGGGTGGCTCTCATGCTCTGGAGAGTTCTTGCTCCTTGACAACTGTGAGAGATGCGAGGGGCAGGAATCACTGCTGACCTGGCCCCTCAGCACCAGCATCCACAGGCTGCTGCCCACCTGTGTCCAAGGAAGGGGAACAGGGCTTGGGGAAGACCATGTCCCAAGGAGGCAGCTGTCTAGATGAGGCCTGTTCCAGGAGGTTCCTCAGCACCAGGGCCTCCAGCTGCTCCCCTGGCAGGCTGCACCCCACACCTCAGGCTGTCCTCCACAAGGAACTAACCCAGGGCCTGAAATTGCCTGCACCCTGCAGGACACAGGGCAGCCTTGGGCAGCTTGTGGCAGCCCCAGGGAAGGACAGGACAGTGGCTGAGGACACAGGACCCTGTGAAGAGTCCAAAGGGAACCTCTGCCCAAAGACATTAAGGTGTCTGTGCCTGGGGGAGGTGAAGGCAGACAGGCCCAGAGATGTCTCTCAGTGCAGTGCTGACCGCTTCTCTGCCATCCCACAAGGGCAGATGTTCACCGACAGAAAACAAACCTACAAATTATCGTCTACCACTCCTGAAAAGCCAACTGAATGCAGAGAGAGGAAGAACTGACAGTGCTGTGAACTGGAGGGGGCGTTGGAGTTCGGAAACATGGGGACGGGTGTGCGTTTAGGGGCTGCTGCCTGCCAGCCCTAAGACGGGCTAGGCTGGGGAAGGAAAGGGAATCTGAAACGCATGGAAGATGGGGTGGGGCAGATGAGCCTCCTGGGAGGAGAGGGACAGGGACCCCTCAGTCAGCATCCTCCACCCAGGAGCTCACACCTCAGTCACGAGCCCCTGAGGCCCTCTGCCTACACTGCACACTCAGAGCCTTGGGCAGGGGTCCAGCTGTGCACTGAGGGCTCTGCCAAAGTGGCTGCAGACCAGGCAGCACACTGGGAACCACCCTGGACCAGCCCACACCAAGGCCTGAAGGCATCAGGGCTGAACTGGAGCAGCATCTGACTCAGCTCTGGGTGGGCCCACTCTGGAGCTGACAGAGGGAGGCCAGAGTCCAGCCACCCCTGCTCCCACCAGTTCTAACCAGCCCACCTCCCCCAGGAGTCCCAGCCCCACCACTCACCATTTCCTGCCTTCTGGGGAGTCCAGACATCCTTCCTGGGGATCTCACAGCACCTGCAGCTCACAGGGAGACAGTCTCAGCCAGAGCCACTGGGGCCTCACACAGCAGAGGAGCAGTCCTGGAGATGGATTCTGAGCTGCACAGGGTGAGAGACCAAGGCCTGTGACTGTGGAAGGCCACCCCCTCCCACCAGCTGCCTGCTGACTGCCCAGGGCTGCACAAGACCCCTCTCTCACCCCAGCCCACACATGCACACTGTGGGGCCATGAGTGACAGGGGATGGATCAGACTCCTGGATAAGTGACATAAGAAGGACAGATTTTTGGCACAAGGCATTTTTAGGCAGGGTATCCACCCAGCAAGGGACCCACCAGGAGCACATTTCCACATAGAACTGAACCTGGCTTTCCACAGCAGGCCCTGTAGTCTCTCTGCATCTTCTGCCTGTACAGTCACATGCATGTGTGAGGAATCACACACTCTGTGAAGGCAGCCCACCCTGACCTCAGAGAAGGTGGGGGCCAGGTCAGGCAGGACTGGAAGGGAGATAGACAGGCTTCCATCCCTTAGGAAGAGCTGGGGCTGCACAGCCAAGCATCCTCACACTTTAACTCTGTCAACTCATTTCCAGACAAGAAAATATAGACAACAAGGAAATGCAATTACGTTCATGAAAAACTAGTTATATGGCAATAAAAGGAATCAAACGGAAAGAAAAGCAAACACCTGAACCTGCTCAGGTAAGGAGCCTGCTTCACCCACAGGTCAGGATGAAACCCACTTGCAGAGGGGTGACACACTGCCAAGCTGGGAGCCAGACTGACTGTGGCTGAATGTGGCCCAGGAGGGCTGAGTCCCCATGCCCAGGAGGGGACACCAAAGGATTTACCTCTGGAGGCCCCACTTGCCTGCTGACCTACAGGTTTTCTGAGTCTTTCTCTCTTCACCATTTGAACATTCTGAACTCTTTGACCTTCCTGTCACATCGCCTCTTCTCTTGAAGAACTCTGTATCTACTACCCTTTAGAACTGTTCCGTTATATAAGTCCTGCCTGGGCAAGGGTACAGTCACGAGCAGGGAGGGAGGGCAGTGGGCGCCTGCTGCTGGACTCGATGCAGTGCACGGCTCCGTGGGATTTGTGGTTCTGGCAGCTGCTGACCCCACTATTCCAGTCCATGAGGTGACCAGTGCTGCAGATGTCACAGAGACCCCGGGTATTAATTTCAATGCTGTGTGCCGTTTGCTTCTGTCCTTGTTATTGTTTGTTTCCCCCTTTTCTGTGCAGTGGTAGGAACCGACAGGGACTGTATAACTTCACAGGGTCAACATTCTGCTTCTAAGGCTCCACCACATCAGCCAGCACACAACCCTGCTCCACATACAAATGAACCACGCTCAAACTTCAGCGACACTTAATACCAGGAATAAACCAGAAAAAATCCCCAAACTAACAACTAGGCCTTCAGTAGGAATGGCTGGGATGGGTCAGTCCCACCACTGGGCATCTACCTCCACAGCAGAAAGAGAACTAACACAACGGCTGTGAAGATCACAGCTGCAGGGGTCTGAACTAGACCACCAGCTGCCTCTAGAATGCACAGAGCTGTGAAAGAAGAGCCATCGCAGACCGTGGGCCCCACGCACCCGGCAGCCCACCACACATCTGCCAGATACAAACGGAGGATCCCACTCTTCTGAGATCTACAGGAAAAGGGGATCCTCAAGATCTGACACCATGCACACTACATCAATAAACACTGATCATCAGAGGAACTAGCAGGAGAACATACCACAAAATCCACACGAAGTACTGAAAATGTAGACACTTTTGCAAGAAAAAACTGTCCTTAAAAGACCACAAAAAAAGAAAACAAAACAAAAAAAACACAGGGTGAATTCAGGCACGGTGGTACATGGTACATGCCTGTAATCCCAGAGACTCAGGAAGCTGAGGCAGGAGAATCACAGCTTCAAAGTCAACCTCAGCAACTCAGGGAGACCCTGTCTCAAAACAAAATATAAAAAGGACTCGGGGTATGGATCAGTGGGTTAATGCCCCTGGGTGCAATTCCCATTACAAAAAAAAAAAAAAAAGTCTACACAATTCCTTACATCTTATCATAATGTTATGAAATTAGAAATCAACACAAAAACAACAGAAAGTTGTTACACAGTTCACAACTATGAATGCCTACGTAAGAAAGCCAAACAGTTCCCAAATGAATAACCTAATGATGCAGCTCAAGACCCTCAAAAAACAAGAACAAACCAACTCTAAAACCAGTAGAAGTAAACAATATCAGAGTTGAAATCAATGACACATAAAGAAATACAAAGGATCAATGAAAAAAAGAATTGGTTCTTTGAAAAGATAAACAAGAGCCCTTAGCCAAACAAATCAAAAGGAGAGATGACCCAAATTAACAAAACAAAACCAGAGATGAAAAAAGAGAAATAACCATAGACATCACAGAAATTCAGGATCGTTATGGACTATTTTGAAAACTTATGGTCTAATAAATTGGAAAACCAAGACCAATGGATAAATTTCTAGATACATATGCATGACTTGCCCACAGTGAATCAAGACGCTAGAAAACCTGCACAGACCGAACCCAGTAAAGAAATAGAGACAGGAGTAAAACACAAACAAACAAACAAAACCCAGCTTCCTATAAGGAAAATCCCAGGTCCAGATTGATTCTCAGCCAAATTCTACCAGACATTTCCAGAACTAATATCGATGCTCCTCAAATTATCCCATGAAACAGAAAGAGAGGGAATACTTCCAAATTAAAACCAGTTTAAGGACACTTCAGAATTCATTCTATGAAGCCAGTATCGTGCTCATACCAAAACCTGATTAAGGAAACAAGAAGGAAAGCAAATTATAGAACAGTATACCTGATGAACTTAGATAAAAATCCATAAAATTCTGCAACAAATTATATTCAATATATTAAAACCACAATGCATCATGATCAAATTGTTTTTATCTCAGGGTACCAAGGATGTTTTAACTAACTCAAATCAGTAAAAGTAATTCACCCTATAAATAGAATTAGGACAAAAATAATCACCTGGTTATCTCAATATATGCAGAGGAAGCCTTTGTCAAAAGGCAGCACCCATTCGTGACAAAGCCACGCTGCACCTGCCAGGGAGCTCACCATGCTGCACCTTAACCTCAGGGTTCTATGGCTGCAATCAACTCTACCCATCCACACACTCTGCAACTTAAACCTCAGGTGACAGTGGACACGTTTTTTGTTACATATTAGGAAACTCAGACTATAGAATTGACTTTTTATTTCTTTTCTTTGGTGGCGCTGGGGGTTGAACCTATTCATGCTAGACAAGTACTCTACACTAAGTGGCCACCCAGCTCTACAGGTGTGTAACTCTGATGGAGAACATTCACCCTACGCCTCCTTCCTTCCTCCCTTCTTCTTTTCATAAGTACTTTTAAAGTCAACTTCCAAGTCATTCTTGTATTTCCCTCAAGGGAAAAGGTCACCCACACTTCAAACAGAGGAGGACTCTACCAGTGCACATGCTCCACACTCCTTCAAGTCCAAATGGCAACACATTTTATTCAAAGCCAGTTTTGAAGGAAAATACAAGTGTTTGTTTTCTATTTTTCTTCTTCAGACAACTCAAGTGGAAGAAAAAACTTATATAAGAGAAAGGGCAGCAAAGTGAGGAAGAATATGCAACTTCCACGTGCAGACTGACGTCCCTGAGCCAGACAGACCCCAAGTCAGTGACTCCCGGCAGCTGCAGGAGGAGCCAGCCCTCTCAGCCCCAAGAGCGGTTCACAGGCAGGAGCCACCTGGAGGATGCAGGACGCAGCCTCAATTTCAGCTCCTGCAGGAACTGGTATCTTAGGGGTTTGCCCCCAGCCCTAAGGAGCCACTCAATGAAGGAACACTGGGTTTGAGACCCTGCTTCCTGCTCATTTTGAAGAGTGTGAACATGTAAATTCACTGCTCCTGGGAGTACAGAGGGACAGGAACTCCACATGCCACTGCTGCTTCACACAGAAGCCCCACTGAGCTCAGACTGGCAGACGCCTTCCTGGCAAGCTGCACACTCTGGGTGACCTGGGCTGCAGGAGCTGGCCCAGGGCCTGCACTGCACTGCACCCTGCAGGACAGGGCAGCTGCAGGCACCTTGGGCAGCTCCAGCACCGCTGACACCCACCCCCCAAGGCAGGCCAGAGGCTGAGGACGCATCGCCCTGTCAAGGTCCCAAAGGGACCCCTCACCCAAAGACATTGGTGAGGCTTGTGTCGACGCGCGATCAGGGACCAGAAGCGCAATCCCACTGCTTCCTCTCAGAACAGGATCCATTTCATGCTTCACCACAGCCCTTCCGACTCTGTCCCTGTGGCATTTGAAAAACTGACATATGTTTTCCGCCTCTCCTGCTCCTTGACCTTGGGGAAGCAAGATTACCCTTCTGCCCACCCCGAGGCCAAGTAACTGTCCTTGAGAACACACAACACAGGTCTTCAGGGACAGTGACAGAAGAACTAAGAAACAGCCCTCTCCAGCTCTGCAAGTGAGTCATGACCCCTGACAGGCCACCCCTGGAAGGTCGCCTTTGAACCACCTCTTTGAAAGTCCTCTCTTCCCCCAAAGGGCAGAATCGCAGCCTCTGGAACAGGAGTGCCCTGTGTTACTCCTTTGACAGCAAAGCAGCAAACTTTCTCCTTTGTCTCAAAACCATGCCCTCGTTACCAGATTGGCCTTGGGGACAAGCAGGATCAGCGTTTGGTAGCACACTGGCACCCACCGGCACCCAACAAGGGGTCCAAAGCGGCCCCTACTCCAGCCGCAGCAGGTTTCTGGGGCAGGTCTGGTAGCTGGGCAGCCCCTCCATGCTGAGGATGCAAGGTGGCTCTGAGGCAGGAGAGGGGCGAGTCTGCCTCGGGCTGAACAGAGGAGCTCTTCCTGCAAGTAAAGGGAGGGACTGAGGGGCTGTCCCAGCACTGGCTGAGGCTCCCTTTGCTGAGGGAACACCCGCCTTCTCTCCCTGAACTGCATGGGTTGCTGCATCAAGTGGTCAACTTCGAGAGAAAGGACACTGAACAGACTGGGCCATCTCGCAGACCCCACTGGTGTACAACCCCACACCCTTGATGCCACATATCTGATCCCCCTTCATGACAACTGTGGTGCTGCTGGTGTAGGGGTCATGGCTAAGTGGGAGTAGGAAACAGGGACTCTCCCCCAGCGGGTCTCTTTCAAAGGCTCCCATCTGCTGGCCATGAATTCGGGGAACCCCACT
This sequence comes from Sciurus carolinensis, assembly GCF_902686445.1. NCBI lineage: Eukaryota > Metazoa > Chordata > Mammalia > Rodentia > Sciuridae > Sciurus > Sciurus carolinensis. The sequence continues at coordinate 1,136,466 of NW_025920112.1, read as the reverse complement.
CATTGTCTGCTTTTGATTCTGTCTGTAGGAACCATTTTAAAACACGGGCAATTCTGTGTTGATCCTACTGGGAGTCTCGGGAACGATCTTGGCTGAAAAGGTAATCCATAGGTATAAAACGAAGAAAAAGATGTTTACTGTGACAGTCTAGCTTTGAACGTCTGTCTGTCTCTAGGGAGGACAAAGAACGAGACTCACTTCTGAATTATCGTGAAATCTTACAGCTGGGTGGGTCTGTCAGGTGACGAAAGTGGAAGAGATCTGTATGAGCAGGTATTTATGCAGTTGCACAAGGAGGACTCTGAACAGGCAGAAGCTAATTTGATGGTGTGAAAAGACGCTGCCTCTGGTGAGCAAGGACAGTGGGACACCAGGGAGACCTCAGTCCTCTCCACCCAGCGGGCCGTCCCAGCACTGCTTCTCACTGCAGCCCAAGGCAACCTCTGATCACCCCACTGTGGGTCAGGGACCGCAGCCCTGGCTAAAGCCCAGGAAAGCTGCCTGGGCTGTAGAGAAATGGGCGAGGAGGACCTGGCCTCTGCCCTGCGTCCCAGTCCCTTTTGCCTATGGTGGGGATGGGGGTGGTCTGCAGAGGCTGCTGGCCCAGAAGGATGTGGCAGTGGATTCCAGCACTGCTAGATTATGACCCCAGGACAGGAACGGTCTCGCCTTTGAAGGTGGGAGAAGACTCCATTTGGCCAGGGGACACCCATCACTGGGGCAAAGCAATTCTTGCTGTGACAATTGCCTATCAACCAAATTCAGGGGGAGGACTGGCAGGATAAAGAACTGCATGTAGAAAAGAGGCAAAAGAAACAGCTTTGGCTCAAAAGCAGATAGATGGCTAAAATACAGAAAACCTCCTGGGCTCTGTACAAAAGCAGCAGCTATGAAAATGGAGCGGAGCCCTGCAGGCTGCTATGCCCCACTGAAAATGCTAGAGGCCCTGGGCTGTGGGTACGCTGCAGCTCCACTACAAGAGCAGGGCCAAGCTCATTCAGAGACTAAGAGGAGACACCTGTGTGGCTCGCACTGGAGACAAAGCCCCTCAGGCCTGAGACCAAACCAGCCTGGCCTGCTCCCCACCTTGCGTGTCCTGAGCCAGATGCTCAGCTCTTTCTCTGGCCAGTGGACCCTTGTGCTCAGCCTTGCCTGCTGCCCACAGAGTTCAGGTACAAGGGCCCCTTCGACTCCCCATGTAAGCAGGCATCTTCCTCTTGGCTCTGCTGGTTTCTGCAGACAGAGGTCCCCAACAATCTCTTTATGTTCAATGTGACCTTCATTGGACAGAGTACACTGGACATAAGAAGGAAGCTTCAGCAGATGGGAGAGGGGGATGGCCAACTGACACAAAGTCCTCACAGCTGGCTGACAGTGCCTTTAGTGGATGCCTGGGAGGAACAGAAACTGAAGCCAGCAATGCTTTGTTGGCAGACCCTGCAAATGACTCTGCCGTGTTTGGGTCCCTGATGCCGAAACCCTTGTATGAGGCTGAAGTGGAAAAGAAACAGAAGCTTGGAGCCCAGAATGTCAGGTGCCTCTGAGAAGTTAAAACACAGCCCTGGGACAGGCCCTGCCCTCGGCCAGCCTGACTCACAGCTCTGTCCTGAGTGTGAAACAAGGTCCATTCTTGCAGTTCTCAGACACCGGGAGACACGCCTTGCAGTTCTCAGACACCGGGAGACACGCTGGCTAGGAGCCCAGCTGCCAAAACAGCTGGACCCCACGCACAAGGCCGATTACTGCCTGCTGGAGCAAAGGCCAGCCTGTCGGAGAATCCAGATGCCAACCACATATCAGTTCGGACACCTCAGCCTGACCGGGAACAATGCAAACACTTCTGTACTGAGAAGGAGAAGAAATGGGCCAAATTAGGGGTTTTGACTTCTGGGGTAGAACTGCCTGGTGAAGACCAAGTTGCCATGGGCTCCTCCTCCTGCCTGCAACAGGGGACTGGGCCCTGGAGGAGCACCTGCCTGAGTGCTCACCTTGGAAGGGGAGGCTACTGACCTTCAGCAAGCCCCACCTGCCAGGGCCATGCCACCAACCAACTCTTGAGCAAGCGAGTCGAGCTCTGCCTTGTGCACCCAAAACAGTGCCAAGACCAAAGGGCAGCCCATGTAAAGGGCAGGAGACGCAGAAAAGCCCAGGCTTCTGATGACTGACAGGTACAGTCTGCAGGAAACCCAAATGTCTGTTGAACTGGTAGACACCTTCTCTAGGTGGGTCAAGGTGGACCCTGCCAGGACAGAGAAGGTTCTGGAAATGTCTAGAGTCCTCCTGAAGGAACTGATCCCAAGATGCAGAATGCCCTCCTCAAAGGAAGTGACAACGGACAATGTCTCATGGCAGGAGTGACCCAACAAGAGAACACAGCTTTGGACAGCCAGAGGAGGTCACACGTATCCTGTAGATCCCAATCTACAGGGAAAACACAGAAGGTGAATCACACCTTGAAAAAGACTGTGGCAAACAAATGCCAAGGACCCACCTGCAATGGGAGGCGGTGTTGCCAACTTTGCTCGATTTAAATCCAGCCTAGAAGCAGTATGTCAGCGACCCTGCTGCTACCCTGGGAGGGGGAAGGGTGGGCTTGGCAAAGGGACACCAAGGACATGCTGTCAAAGGTTAATTGGTGTACTGAGGGCATTTCCTCCAGGTCCCCATGAGGAGGAGGCACCTCTTCACCTGCTCCAGGGAAACTCCCAAAGAGAAAAATGACATTCCATTCCAAGACCCCACTTGTCACCAGCTTCAGCAGGAAGTAGCTTACAGATGTCGTCGCCCACTTCTCCACAGAAATGGGAGGTAGACATTGACAGTGGGAAATGTAAGGGGACTCCATTTCATGCTGTGAACATAACCCTGTAGCTTATTTCAAGCCTGACATGGGTTTTTCCCCCTCCCTCCTTACCCCCTTCCCCCTCCCTAACCCTGGGAAGGGGGACTGGCATTCCCGTCCTAGCATCCTAGAACTGCTCAGCTGCCCTTGAGCTCACACACCACTGCACAGAAGTGCTTCAGACTTGGCACAGCACCCGCAGAGCTAAGAAGCAGCCTCTCCCAGGGCACCCCTGGACTGCAGCCCCTGGGACGGGGGTCCCCTGTCTCTCCTCTGCTGGGAAAGCCATAAATCTTCTTTTTCCTTTTATCTGAAAACTGTGTCTTCCTTATTGGGTTGGCAGTGGGACAAGGCCTGAGGTTTCTGTACCACTCTGTCTGTATGCTGCCTGGACACATGCATACAATATTAATGAAGTGCTAGCACAGGAGGGAAAAATGAATGCAACTGCCAACAGAAGAAACGAACTTGAACAACTCAAGTCCCATAAGCAGGGGAACAGCTGAGCGCAAGTCCAGGGCTCGGCTCCACAGCACTCCCCTCTACAGATGCCAGCTGCAAGGCAGGAGGGCCAGCCATCCTGCTGAGGGCAAAGAGCTACAAACAGGGACTCCCATTACCCCCTCCTCACGTTCAGTGAGTTCATTTGAGCCAAGCGAATCACTGATGTTCACTTTGCTCTAAAGGATGCAACTTAGGATTGGCCAATGAAAAAGAAACTGCCAAAGGGAATCCTGGGAAAGATCTATGATGAAGAAACCCCTCCTCTGCATTCTGCTGGAGCAGAGCCTGCACAGAGACCCCTTCCCATTAGGACTCAGGAGATGCTCCCTTTTCACCAGGGCAGACACACCCTGATCCCGAAATGCCTCCCCTCTTTGTTCCCTCATAAGCAATTAGCTCAACACACTTCTCTTCAGGGATCAGAACAAATACTTGTTGATCAAACTTGCCTCCAGTTTCTCTCCCTCCTCCAGGACCCTGAACTCTGACCCACTGGCCCCTGGAGCCAGCACAGGACCCCTCTTCCTGCCCCCTCCTGAGAACAGGCTGACTTCTGGAGAAACACTCTGACCTGGGATCTGACCCTGCCCCTCCTTGCTGCCTCCCCTCCAGCTTCTTCCTAACCCTGCCTGCCCTCCCTGGGGAGCAGCCCTGTTCTGCAGGAGCTGTGGGTGCCTGCAGAGCTCACCTGGGATTCCCGCCCCCGAGTGCACTACTCCTTCAGAACAGGGGCGCTTCTTGCCCAAATCCACACTTGCTTCATTGCACACTCTGGGGACCGCCCTGGACAACATCAACTGCACCCTCAGGAAGGGCATCCCTTAGCCTTCCCATCGTGTCCCCCACCACAACTGCCTGAGGACCCCAGCTCTCCAGAGCTCTGGAGCTTCTCAGCCTAAAGGGCTCCTTCCAGGGTTGGTGTGAGCAGCCTGGGCCTCTGCAGGGAGGCTGCCCAGAAAGCTCTGACTGGACCTTCAATGGCCTCCTTTTGCAGGATCTAGTCTGGTCTTAGATTGCAGTCAGAGATCAAAGATCTCTTCTTCGAAATCAAATATGAATCAGAAGACACTTAGTGTTTAAGGAACCCATTAAAATCACTCAAATGGGCTCAGCTGGTGGAGTGCTTGCCTCACATGCACAAGGCCCTGTATTCAATCCCTGGTAACACCAAAAAAAAAAAAGTCACTCGAACTCAGTGTTTATGTTTATAGGAGAAAAATTTTACGACCCTTACATTTAACACTTCAGTAGGAAAATCAAAATTATCTACCTTGTTTAGAAAAAAAACATGTTATTTAGTTACTATTTCTGAGATAACATTTGGTAATCAATCATCACAAGTGACTACCTGGGAGTTGTTCAGTTCCTGGCAATAGAATCAGTGTTAAACATTCACTGCAGTTGACAGAATATAGAGCACAGCCATCCACTGTTAAAACCCTGCAAAATATAGGCCCTTGGGGCTGGGGACATAGCTCGCTTGGTAGAGTGCTTGCCTAGTATGCACAAGGCCCTGGGTTCAATACCCAGTACCAAAAAACAAACAAACAAAAAAGAAAAAAGAACAAAGCAGGCTCTTATGTTTTGGCAAATCTTTGCAATAAAGAAACCAAGTTATGTACCGTGCTTTGTTCTAGGAATGCATTCATTTCTGCAGCACACTGTTTCCAGGTAGTATTCCCAAGCAAACCCTGAAATTCTGTTTTAAATTAGCAACACCCCCACCACCACAGGTGGGAGAACACATCTGAGAAACTCAGTAAACTTACTCTGGGGAAGAAAAACTGTAGGTAAGAATCTTTAACTAATGGAATAAAAGACTAAATGTTTGGTTTCTTTTTTGTTGTTGTTTTTGTTTTTTAACCCTGACTTATCCCTCAATCTTGCCCTTTAGGAATATGTTCTAATCTTTCAGCTCTACTAATAATCATATTTTGCAATCAATGAAAAACTGAAGCTAAAATAAGGGAGCAATTCTTTCCAAGACAACTAACCCAGGGAGGGGCAGCACCACTGGACACTGACGTGTCAGACTTGAGCTTCAGGTCAGGCATCTGTCACCAGGAACATCCTCCCACCCTCCTGCTGCTCAAGAGCTTAGCAGGGTTTTTGCTGCACCTTGCTGAGGTCAGTTTTCCCTGCTCTTCATGAAGACTGTTCTTCCTTCCCAACTCTGAGAGAATCCAGAGGGCATGGTCCCTGTACACCAGCATCTCATCCTGACCTTGGTACCACCAGCTGCTCCCCTGAGAGGCTGCAGCCACACCTCAGGAAGAGGTCTCCCAGGGCCTCTAGGAGGAGCTGACCCAGGGTCTGAAATTCAGGGCAGCTGTGGGCCCTTGTTGCAGCCCCAGGAAAGGACAGCACAGTGGCTGAGGACAGGGGACCCTGGCAAGTTGCCCAGAGACACTGCACAGATGTTGTACCTGAGCAAGATAAAGAGAGACAAAAGTACTTTGAAAACTCAACTTGCAATTCATTTCTCTGCTTTCCACTCATAGGAAAAAAACAACACAAAACAAGCATACAATTCAAATTAAGTGGCATCCAGTACGCAATGAAACTACAAACATTAAAACACTGTCACTCCAATACAGCCTTGGGAACAAATAGCTGACAGTGTGCCCTGACGGGTTCTGAGAGACGCTCACCAGTGCAAACCCAAAGAATGGTCTGTGACTGCACTAGAGCAGGAAGCCAAGCTTTTGCAAGATGTGGCACCTGCACAGTTGTGACAATCAGCATTTCATCCCTAGGGCGGAAGGTCCCTCCCCCAGTTCCTCATCAGCTGAGCACTTCAGGTGGAAGGTCTTCTCTGAATGTCCCCTAGGGTTTACTGTCTCCTATTGTGTTAAAGAAGTACACCTTTGCTTGTCCCCCTCCCTCTGTTCTCCTGTGGCAGGGAAGTCTTCTTGGGGAGAATATATCTAGGCACAGACACAGTTCTCAGTTCTTTACCTAGTTACTATTTCTAAACAGAAAGATCTCCACTTCTGTGGGTCTGGACACTCCCTCCCCACCTGTTTGTCAAGGGCTGTGCAGGTGGAGCACTCTGATCTGCCTGTCCACAGGCTGTGGTGCAGCTGAGTGTCCACTGCTTGTGACCTTCTGCTCTGCTCTTTCTCCTCAGGCTGCCTTCTCACATCCAATTTTACACTGAAGGCTAAATACTATATTCTGAAAATGAACCCCCGGACGTTCTATTTCCCAGAGGATGCAGTTGGCACCTGGGAATGTTGGGAGAGAACTGGTATTTTTGCTGCCAGCCATGGAAGAAGTGAGGCTCCAGAATGGAAGATGTATTTGAGACCCTGCTTCCTGCACATTTTGCATGTGTGCCTGTGGTGAGCGCAGGTTACTCCTGGCAAGTGGGGCCCCCCTGGGCAGCACTGTCACACTCAGGGCACACCCGGGATCCCCTGACACTCTCCTGTGCTTGTGGTAAGTCAGAATGGAAAGGGGGCAGCTTAAGAGCTGACAGGCTGTGGTTTTGCACGCTGACACAGGCAGCTCCGCGTACTGACAATGAGCCTCAGGGCCTGGCAGGACCCTCAGCAGCAGAAGCAGGAAACAAGTAACTGGGACGGAAGAATCCCGTTAGGCTTAGTGCAGTAGGAGCCCCGACGCTGTGTGCGCCCTGTCCCAGGTTGTCCACAGCCTGCACCCACACAGGAGCGGAGAACGCACCCTCCAATGGAACTGCACCAACCCCCCGCCTCCAGGCCCCGAACTACCTTATGATGGAAGGGAGAGGCCTTTCCTGCCTTCGGGGCTCAGGTTTCGGGGAATGCGCCCAGGACCCCGGCACCACTCGAGCGCTCTTCCAGACTTCGGTGTCCGCGCCCTCAGGTCCCGCTACACCGCACACTGTGCGCGGGCTGCAGGAGCGCCCGGGACGACCTAGGGAGGTCGCCAGAGGCGGGGGACAGGACGCCAGGGACTAGCCCGCGGGCTCCGGGTGACAGGCCCAGGGCCACCCGCTATCCTCGGGGACCCGCGCCCAGCCCACCCCGCGGGTCCAGGGGAAGGTCCCAGGGCCACCCGCAGCCGAGAATCGGCCACGCCCCGCAGCCGACCTCGCGGACCCGCGCCCAGCCCACCCCCGGGACCAGGGGACAGGGCCCAGCGGGGACCCCGCCCAGCCCACCCCCGGGACCAGGGGACAGGCCCCAGGGCCACCCTCCAGCGGGGATTCGGCCACGCCCCGCAGCTCACACGCACCCCGGGTCCCACCAGCCCTGGTCGCACACGCACCATTTTTGGACTCCAGAGTGACACAGCGACCTCCTGAAGTCCCTCACGGGGCTGGGGGGCGGGGAAGACTGCGCAGGGTCACCAGGGACTCCACAGCAGAGGACGCCGGGCCGCGGAGGAAGGAGCTGCGTGGGTGGAGAAGAAAAGCCCGCGAGACCGCGGAAGCCCTCCCCGCCCCTCCGTCCGCGCGCCTGATTGGACCGCTCCGCCCCAGCGCCCTGACGGACGCCTCCAGGCACCGCCCCAGCCCCGAGCGACAGCTAATGCCACCCAATCCCTGGCTGAAGTCGGCAGAGCGACAGGCGCTTGCCCCGCCCTCTGCAGCAGGACTCCCTGCCCGCGGGGACCTGACCCTGGCTGGGAAGGGTTTGTATTTCTCCTGGTGTAGAAGGTGGTGTCTGAATGGGAGTCACAGAGGCCAGCGCCGCGTGGAAACGAACGTGCGGCCAGATCGGAAGTGTCAGAACCAGAACGTCCGCTGAGCGTTCTCAGAAGGCAGTGCCCGCTTTCAGTGTCAAATGACGGACGTGGAAAGGCAGCTGCAGGGAGAGCAGGGTGGAGAGTCACGGGAGGTAAGGCGAGTGTGGAGGTCGCACCTGAGGGACGGTGAGAGGGAAGCCCCACCGCCGTGGAGGGAGAACTAGACCAGGCAGTGGGACCAGGCCCTGGGGCGCTGGCCCATTCAACCTCACCTGGAGGCTGACCGCAGACAGCGAGGAGCGCCATCAAGGCCCAGTTCACAGAGAAGACCCTGAGGCTCCCCGAGGGGACACCTTCGACTCAACACACGTCACACAGGAGTGGACCTTAGGAACGGGTCTCAGTAAGGAGTGAGCCTTGCTTATTCGGGGCTTATAGTAATTTAGTGATTAAGTAATGTGTGATATTGGTGTGATTAGAGTTAAAATAACTATAATACTTGTGTGATTAGCATCAAATAAAAGCCAATTGATTTTGAACCAAATTTATTCTCATCGACTCCTCCTTGCCGCTCCTGACAGTTTCTCTTCCTCTCCTCCTGCTCCTCCCTAATCTCTTCCTCTCCCTAATCTCAGGCGAAACATGATGTCCTTTCTTCCCCATCCCGGGCAGATTTGTAAGTCCTTGAGCACACATTCACCATGGGAAGGAAGTCATCCAGACTTGGGGATGGCACCAGAAGATCTCAGAAATGACTGTCTCCCAAATCAACAAGTGAATTACAATTCCAGGCAGAGAATATGTGCAATGTAACCTTTGAATCACCTTTTTAAAAGCTCCGTCTTCCTGCTGATGGGAAAAATCAGCCTTTGGGATAGGAGGTCCCTGTGCTTCTCCTTTGCTAGCAAACCAATACACCTTTTTGCTTTTTCTCAAAACCAGGGCCTTGTTATTGGATGGGCACTGGAGACAAGGACTGAGATTTCAGCAACACCTAACCAACAGAGATAAACTACTTAATAGCCAAAATGCACTCCAACTGAGATAGGAATTTGGGATAAGGTAGATACACGAAATCTTAAGGGAAACACCCGAAAGCCCATTGAAATGCAGAATGAAGCCACAGAGATGCAAACTTTGCAAACTTTGGCCCTTGTCCTTGGTCTTTGCAAAATGAGGAAACTACACAAGGGCAGGGAAACTGGCAGGAAATCGTGCAGCTCCACCCTGGACCCCCCTCCAGTCTAGCCCCTCATCCAGCCCTTCTGTACATAGTGGACCCTCATCTCACTCAGGGTCATTTCTGGACACAGCCTGCATTCTCCCTTTAATGTGTATCTGCCTTCCTAAATAAACCTCAGTCTATGCCTTGCTCTGGATCCTGCTGAAATTGTTTCATTTTATATACCAAGGACCCCAATGATGTTGAGTTCCCCTCTCTTCTGGGACTCCTCAGACCCTTCTCTTGTGACAAATCCAGGGGCCTTTCCCACCACAAGAGAACCAAAATGGAAGGTGGGAGTGAATGCAGACGGGAGTTAAGGAAGGACTAAAGCCCAGGCTGAAGGAAGCAACCAGCAGCCTTGATACTCTGTCAGTGCCTGTTGGGCAGATTTGGATCAATGCTCAATGTACCAGTGCTGCCCTTCACGCTCTGCATGCAGCCCTGGCTGCTCTGCACTGTGACTTACCTTATAAATAGCACGTTCCTTTCTCTTCCTCTCTCCCTGCTCTTCCCTGCTCTCTCTCTCTCCCTAATCTCAGGGGAAACAGGATCTCCTTTCTTCCCCATCCAGGGCAGAGGTCCCTGTCCTCCAGCACACACCACCACAGGGACCTGGTCATTCAGATCTTGGGGATGGCAGCAGAAGGTGTCAGAAATGACCACCTCTCACTTTAACAAGTGAGTTAGAACTCCAGACAGAAAACACATGCAGTGTAGCCTTTGAGTCACCTGGTTGGCTGATAGGCAGAATCACAGCCTCTGGGACAGGAGTTCCCTGTGTCTCCTTTGATAGGAAAGCAATAAACCTTCGTTTTCCTTTTCTCAAAACTGTGTCCTTGTTACTGGATTGGCATGGAGGACAGGGACCAAACTTTTGGCAACAATATCCCAAATAATATAGCCCCTGATATAGCAAACCAAAAGGGGTTTTGCTACTGTTTGTCCCCCTCCTGCTTCTTAGGAGTTCTCTCTTCTTGTGTTAGCACAAAAGACCAGGCAGGATGCAAACCTCAGGCCTCATCTCAGCTCTTGATTCAGGCGGATGAAATGGGGCCCGTGGGCCCACTCTCCTCGTGGAAAATGAGCCACTGAACAAAGAAAGGGTCCGGGCTTATAGAGGTTATTTTGAGGGCTGGTCTAGGGAACGTGTATCAGTTTGCTTGGGCAGTCAGGAATGTGGGCCTTCTTGGTCACGGTCTGCAGTCAGCACCTGAAGAGGATTTCCTGTGGAGGAGATCATGCCTTCTTGAGACTGTTTCCTTTAAGGGCGATAAAATGCCTCCTCTCTGTAAGTGCAAAAGGATGGGAAGCAGACCTGGATGGATTCAGAGAAGCCTTTATTCTGGACTTTGAGGACTCAGCCGCCATTGAGATCCACTTTCCGGTGGGAAATGGCCCACAGTTACAGAGGGGATTTTGGTTTTATAGGGTACAGTGAGGATGATGTAGTCATTGGAAACCCCAAGTGCAGTTTTGACCACAGAGTTTTGACCGGTGGGGGCTAGTTGTACAGGTTTAAACCGGATCCCAGGAGAAAAGTACTCAAATCTTGACCATTGTCATTCAGGGCTAATTTGCCCTGCGGAAAGGTCAAGGTTTATGGTTCCATATCCTGCATCCGCCCCTTTCTTTTAGGTCCCATTCTTAACTGGAATGCCCTGGGAGAGGTTTAATGCTTGGGCAATTTCCCCCTCCTTTCTCCTGAGCCACGCCATCTCTCCATTTTTCTTGGGGGAGCTCTCTTGTATGAATGTCATTTTCCATAACCCTCACTCTGTACCTACAACCAGAATCTGGAAAACATTTGTCTTGGGAGATGAAAGCTGTTAATGCATGGCCTTTGTAATACAAAGCTGCTCTCCCCGCCCTTTCCATTGCATCACAACCTAGCTGTCAGTCTGAAAGCTGCTCTCCCCGCCCTTTCCGGTACAGCCATTTTCCCCGCCTCCCAACTATTGTCAGTCTGTGAACATCCTAGCTAGCTATTGGTTCATCAGTCAGCTTGCAAGTATCCTCCTCCGTTATTGGTCCCCTGTTAGCCCAGCGGGATTCTTAAAGACAGCTTCACTGCCATCTTCTCTTTCTTGCTTTTCTCTCTCCCTGACTTGCTTTCTTTCTCTTCCTCACTTTCCACTCTCTCTAGCGTGCGCCCTTTCTCTTTCCCTTTCTCTTTTCCTCTCATTTTCTCTCTTACCCTGCAGGGAGACACTTTGTTTGCTTAATAAACTCCCTCATGTGATTTCCCGTGTCCGGCTTGGTTTTCGTGGGATCTCTTACAGCCTTCATCTTGTAACAGAAAGAAAGCTTGGTCCTTGTCCCCAGGGTCATTTCATGTCAATTTAATAATAAGTACTCGGTTTGCAGAAAAAGGAAAAAGTTATATTGCTTTGCTAGCAAAGGAGAAACAGTGGACTCCTGTCCCTCAGGCTGTGATTGTGTCCATCAGGAGGGACAGGGGATGTGAAAGGAGCTCTTCATGGGCTACATTCCAGGTGTGCCCTGACTGGGGGTCCCAGGGTCCCTGATGCTACGTTAGGTTTCACTTGTTAATTTGGAAGATATTCACCTCCAAGATCCTCTGGCAGACATCTCCTTCCTGTGGAGTGCAGATAGCTCAAGGTAATCTAGTTTTTCCACCCCCAGGATAGGGAGTGGGAGAGGCAGAAGTGGAAAAGAAAAACACATCTCTTTAAAAATAAACCCTTATTCAAATAGCCTTTATTCAGAGCTATATTTGTCAGATCAGGATTTAAGCAGTTACATGGGAGAAAGCAAAACAACTGGCAACCCACTGCAAACGCGGAGAGCAGAGCATCAGGCAGCCCCACTCACCAAAGAACAACCAATCAGACGCAGGCAGATAAACCTTAGTGGCATCTTGCAACCGCCTGTCAATCAATGGAGTCCCCAGCCATTCCCAGGGGGACTCTAAACCCTCAAGCCTTCCCCCACCTATTCTGGCCTATAAAGACCCTGGGCAGCCTGGGCCACATGCAATTTTCTCCGGCTTTCCACCCTGACCTGGAGGGCTGGGAATTTCAGTGGAGAGCCAAAATCCAATAAAGCTTTGCTTTGGTTGCTTTTGTCCAACTTTTGTTTGGCCACCAGCCTTCGAACTTAATATTCAAAAGGTGAAGTAGCCCACGGTTACATTCTCAAGTAAATAAATCCTACTGTTTGCTCTTCCCTTTCCTTGTTGTCCATGGATTTCATTCTTCATATTTGGGAGGCAAAAACCCAGAAAGAAATTGGTGAAGCGAGGAATCTAGTCTGATCTCAAAACCCCAGCACAAATGAGCCAATAAGGAACAGGGAGGGATCTCGCACACTAGGGGATCTCCCACACTAGCCCAACATTGGACTCTGGTTGTGCCCAATCTCTTCTTGGCCCCGTCTTACAAGACTCATTTAAGCAAAGGCTTGTTTTGGCTGTACCCTGTGTCCATTACTTCAGCTCGGAGAGATGAGCGTGTTTCTCACAGAAACAATGTGAGAATTATTGTGAAATCTGAAACTGAAACCTTCATGACTTCTGTTCTTTTCTTCTTCTTCTTTTTTCTTTTTTCTTTTTGGACTGGGGATGGAATTCAGGGGCACTTAACCACTGAGTCACATGCCCATCCCTATTTTGTAGTTTATTTACAGATAGGTCCTCACTGAGTTGCTTTAATGTCTCACTTTTGCTAAGGCTGTCTTTGAACTCCCAATCCTCACAACTCAACCGCCTGAGTCACTGGGATTACTGGCATATGCCAATGCACCGGCATGATTGTGATTTCTTTAACACAATACATGCAAAATATTATTGTTTTAATATGCAATCAATACAATAAGGTAGATTACTATTAATTATTTGTCTTTTGGGTACTGAAGGCAAAGTTTTGAGATGAGACTGGATTCCCTGCTTTGAAAATTTTCTCATGAGTTCTTGTGTTACATTTTTTCAGTTATTTTTTTATTAAAATTTTTTTTTAATTTTTCGACTGTATTTTAATTCATTGTACACAAACGGGGTAGACTTTTAATTTCTGTGGTTGTACACAATGTAGATTCACACCATTCATGTAATCATACATACACATAGGGTAACACTGTCTGCTTCATTCTACTATCTTTCTACTATCTTTCCACCCACTTCCACCCCATTTTCCTCTCCACCATTCAAAGTTCCTTCATTCTTCTCTTCCCCCCGCCACTCCCCTTCATTATATATCACCATCCACTTATAAGAGAAAACATTAGTCCTTTAGTTTTCTGGGCTTGGCCTATTGCACTTAGCATAATATTTTCCAACTTTATCCATTTACCAGCAAATACCATAATTTTATTCTTCATTATGACTGAGTAATATTCCATTGTGTATATATACCACAGTTTTTTTATCCATTCATCAACTCAAGGGCATTGAGGTTGGTTCCACAATCTAGCTATTGTGAATTCAGCTACTATGAACATTGATGTGGCTGCATCACTGTAGTATGTGATTTTAAGTCCTTTTCTATAAATCAAGGAGTGGTATAGCTGGGTCAAAGGGTGGGTCCGTTGCAAGTTTTATGAGGAATCTCCATACTCCTTTACAGAGTGACTGCACCAATTTGCAACTCCACCAGCAATGTATGAGTGTGCCTTTTTCTCCACATCCACGCCAACACTTATTATTGCTTGTGTTCTTGAAAACATCCACTCTAATTAGTCTTAGATGAAATCTTAGGGTGGTTTAATTTGCATTTCTCTAATTACTAGTGATGATGAGCACTTTTTCATATATTCGTTGATCACCTGTACATCTTCTGTGAAGTGTCTGCCCATTTCCTTAGCCCATTTATTGATTGGGTTCTTTGTATTTTGGGTGTAAAGTTTTTTAAGTTCTTTATGAACTTTGGAGATGAGTGCTCTGTCTTAAGTGTGTGCACAAAAGATTTTCTCCCATTCTGTCAGTTCTCCTTTCACATTATTTATTGTTTCCTGTGCTGAGAAAAAGAATTTTAGTTTGAATCTATCCCATTTATTGATTCTTGCTTTTATTTCTTGTGCTATGGGGGTCTTGCTAAGGAATTCTTGTACTAAGCCAACGAGATGGAGATCCGGGACTACTTTTTCTTCTATTTGTTGAAGGGTCTCAGGTCTAATTCCTAGATCCTTGATCCATTTTGAGTTGAGTTTTGTACAAGGTGAGAGATAGGGGTTTAGATTCATTTTACAGCATATGGATTTCCAGTTTTGCCAGCACCATTTGATAAAGAGGCTATCTTTTCTCCATTGTAAGTTTTTGGCACCTTTGTCTAGTATGAGGTTACTGTACTTATATAGGTATGTCTCTGTGTCTTTCATCCTGTACCATTGTTCTACCTATCTATTTTGGTGCCAATACCATGCTGTTTTTGTTACTCTTGCTCTTTAGTAGAGTTAAGGTCTGCTATTGTGATACCTCCTGCATCACTCATCCTGCCCAGGATTGCTTTGGCTATTCTGGATCTTTTGTGCTTCCAGATGAATTTCATGATTGCTTTTTCTGTTTCTATGAGAAATGTCATAGGGATTTTAATTGGAATTGTGTTAAATCTGTATAGAGCCTTTGGAAGTATGGCCATTTTGATAATATTAATTCTGCATATCCAAGAACATGGGAGATCTTTCCATCTTCTAAGGTCTTCTTCAATTTCTTTCTTTAATATTTTATAGTTTTTGGTGCAGAAATTTTTAACCTCTTTGGTTAGATTGATTCCCAAGTATTTTATTTTTTTATTTTGAGGCTATTGTGAACAGAGATGTTTTCCTCATTTCCCTTTCAAATGTTTCATTGCTTATGTATAAAAATGCTTTAGAATTATGTGTGTTGATTTTATATCGTGTTATTTTGCTGAATTCATTTTATGAGGTCTAGAAGATCTCTGGAGGAGTTTTCTGAATGCTGTAAATAGAGAATTATGTCATCAGCAAATGGTGATAACTTGAGTTCCTCTTTTCCTATTTGTATCCCTTTAATTTCTTTAGTCTGTCTAATTGCCCTGGCCAGCATTTCAAAAGCAATGTTGAATAGAAGTGGTGAAAAAGGCCATTCCTGTCTTGTTCCAGTTTTTTAAAGGAATGCTTTCAGTTTTTCTCCGTTAAGAATGATGTTGGAGGGCTGGGGATATAGCTCAGTTGGCAGAGAGCATGCCTATCAAGCACAAGGCCCTGGGTTCAATCCCCAGTCCCGCAGGAAAAAAAAAAAAAAAAAAATGATGTTGGCCATGGGCTTAGCATAAATAGCCTTTACAATGTTGAGATATGTTCCTACTATCCTATTTTTTCTAGTGTTTTGAACATGAAGGGGTGTTCTATTTTGTATTTTGCTTTTTCTGCATCAATTGATGTAACCATATGATTCATATCCTTAAGTCTATTGATATGATGGATTACATTTATTGATTTACAGATATTGAGCCACCTTTGCATTCCCAGGATGAACCTCACTTGATCTTGGTGCACTATCTTTTTAATATGTTTTTGGATGTGGTTTCCCAGGATTTTTTAAAAAGATTTTTGCATCTATATTCATCAAGGATATTGGTCTAAAATTTTCTTTCCTTGATGTGTCTTTGTCTGGTTTGGGTATGAGGGTGATATTAGCTTCATAGAATGAGTTTGGAAGGGTTTTCTCCTGTTCTATTTCCCAGAATACTTTGAGAAGTTTGGGAATGAGTTCTTCTTTGAAGGTCTTCCAGAACTCGGCTGAGAATCCATTTGGTCCTGGGCTTTTCTTGATTTGTAGGCTTTTGATGCCTTCTTCTATTTCATTGCTTGATATTAATCTCTTTTAATTGTGTATGTCCTCCAGGTCCAGGTTGGGAGGATCATATGTCTCTAGAAATTTGTTGATGTCTTTGATATTTTCTATTTTATAACAATATAGACTTTCAAACTAACTTCTCATTATGTTATGTATTTCAGTGGAGTCTGTCATGATAATTCCCTTTTCATCATGAATCTTAGTAATTTGAGTTTTCTCTCTTTTCTTTGTTAGTGTGGCTAAGGGTTTGTATATTTTGTTTCTTTTTTCAAAAAACTGACATTTTGTTTTGTCAACTTTTTGAATTGTTTTGTTTCAATTTCATTGATTTCAGCTATGATTTTAATTATTTCCTGTCATCTACTACTTTGGGTGTCATTCTATTCTTCTTTTCTAGGGCTTTGAACTGTAATGTTAGGTCATTTAGTTGTTGACTTTTTATACTCTTCTGGAATGTGCTCCATGCAATGAATTGTCTTTGTAATACTGCTTTCATAGTGCCCCAGAGATTCTTATATATTGTATCATCATTCTCATTTACCTCTAAGAATTTTTTTATCTCTTCTCTGATGTTTTCTGTTACCCATGCTTCACTCAATAGCATATTATTTAGTCTCTAGGTGTTGGAGTAATTTCTTTTTTATGTTGTCATTGACTTATAATTTAATTCCATTATGATCTGATAGAACACAAGGTAGTGTCTCTATTTTTTTTTTTCATTTACTAAGGACTGCTTTCTGGCATAACATATGGTCTACTTTAGAGAAGGTTCCATGTGCTACTGAGAAGAAAGTGTATTCACTCTTTGTTGGATGGAATATTTTATATATGTCCGTTAAGTCTAAGTTATTGTGTTATTGAGTTTCATAGTTTCTCTGTTTAGTTTTGATTTGGAAGATCTGTCCAGTGGCAACAGCGGTGTGTTAAAGTCTACCAGAATTATTGTGCTGTGGTCTTTTTGATTCCTGGCATTGAAAAGGATTTGTTTGATGAACATGGATGCACAGTTGTTTCAGGCATAAATATTTACAATGATCATGTCTTCCTGATTTATGGTTCCCTTAATTAGTATGAAATGTCCTTCTTTATCCCTTTTGACTAACTTTGATTTGAAGTTTAATTTATCTGAAATAAGGATGGAAACACCTGTTTTTTACTGAGTCTGTGTGCATGGTAGGTTTTTTTCTCATCCTTTAGTCTGTGGATGTCCTCATCTGTGAGATGAGTCTCCTGAAGGCAGCATATTGTTGGGTCTCTCTTTTTAATTCAATTGGCCAGTCTATGTCTTCTGATTGATGAATTGAGGTCATTAACGCTCAGGGTTATTACTGAGATATGATTTGTATTCCCAGTCATTTGGACATATTTTTGGTTTTTAACTTGACTTGGTTTCTCCTTTGATTGGTTTTTTCTTTAAGGTATTTCTGCCCTTTGCTGACATACATTGTTGTTTTTTATTTCCTCCTCTTGGAATATTTTCTTGAGAATATTCTGTAGCACAGTCTATTTGTAAATTCTTTTAACTTTTGTTTATCATGGAAGGATTCTATTTTGTCTTCAAACTGAAGGTTAGTTTTGCTGGGTATAAGATTCTTGGTTGGCAACCATGTTCATTCAGGGCTTGAAATATGTTGTTCCAGGCCCTTCTAGTTTTTACAGTCTGGACATAGAAATCTGCTGATATTTGAATTCATTTCCCCCTATATGTAATCTGATGCTTCTCCTTTGCAGCCTTCAAAATCCTATCTTTATTTTGAATGTTAGGCATTTTCATTATAATGTGCCTTGGTATGGATCTGTTGAGATTTTGTGCATTTGGTGTTCTGTAAGCCTCTTGTATTTCATTTTCCATTTCATTCTTCAGGTTTGAGAAATTCTCTGATATTATTTCATTGAATAGGTTGTTCATTCCTTTGGTTTGTATCTCTGTGCCTGCCTCAATCCCATTAATTCTTAAATTTGATCTTTTCATAATGTCCCATTGTTCTTGGAGGGTCTGTTCATGATTTCTTACCATTTTCTCTGTTTGGTCAACTTTATTTTCAAGATTAAATATTTTGTCTTCATTGTCTGAGGTTCTGCCTTCCAAGTGGTCTAGTTTGCTGGTGATAATTTCCATTAAGTTTTTTATTTGGTTTATTGTGTCCTTCATTTCAAGGATTTCCACTTTTTATTTTTTGAGAATCTCTCTTTGTTGAAATGATCTTTTCTTCCTGCAGTTGCTATTTCAACTGCTTATTATTGTGATTATTCATTGCCTGCATTTGCTTTTATCTCATTCTTTGCTCATGAATCATTTAAATTATGTATATTCTGAACTCCTTTTCTGACATTTCATCTATCACACTGTCACTGGATTCTATTAATATAGAATCTAAGTTTGTTTGCATCATTTTCTTCCCTTCTTTTTCATGTTGTTCATGTACCTTCCACTCTAGCAGTGCAGATCGGGGGTACTGCAGTTTCCCCTCTATAGGCATATAATGACCCTGCAGGTTTCCAAAATCTTTTCATTAATGGGGAGATCAATATTAGTAGTGCCCAATATAGACAATATGCTGCCCTAAACCAAATAGTCCCTATGAGGCTGTTAAAAATGTTGTCATAATAAGCAGAATTAATTTAAATATTACCTACAGTATAACAAATAGATTTGCAATAAGGTCTGCGGTTTCTAATGGAGGACACAGAGGATGGGAAGGGGTGTAGAATGTAGCTGTTAATGGGATAAGAAAAGAATATACAAAAGCTCTAGATTGTAGAAAGAGTGAGAGTGTACTCAAAAGAAGTTGGCTGTTAGCCTGTGAAAAGTGAGAAAAACTCTAAGGTAACAGGTAAACAAAAGGAAAATAGAGTCAGAAAAGTAAAGAAATAAAAATGTAAAATTTTTCAATAAGGCGGAAAAAAAAACTACACTCTAATAGCCATGTAGTATTCAAACTCCCCAGTCTTCAATAGCCTGATGTATAAGAGGTACCTGACAATGAACTTTCAGTATTCAGCAGGTGTCTCAGGATGATATTTGCCCCATCTAAAGATGGGAGCTACAGTTTCCAGGATTATCCAAGATGGCCACTCTGGCATCCAAACATGCTGCCAAATGGGGAGCTTCAGCACAGGGTGTGGGCATGGTCGGCTGGAGGTTCTGGAGGCTGGGAGCAGTTGGTTGGGCAGGGGTCCTCGTAGTATGGTGTAGTTAGTCCATCTGGGGGTCCCGGAGGCATTGAGTAGTCAGTCAGCCTGAGAGCAATGAAGGCAGGGAGTGATCAGTCGAGCTGAGGGGTCCTGGAGATGGGGCTCAGTCAGTTGACCAGAGGTCCTACAGGTCCTGGCTGTTGTCTCAAAATGATGGCAGTCACATGTAACCAAATCTGCAGGTACCATGACAGTGAACTTCCAGGCAACAGCAAGCAGCTGTCACTCTGCTGTGGTCTGCGGTCAGTCTTCTGGTTTCCAGGATACGATCAGCAGGTGGACCTCTGGCTGTGGGTGATGGGTAGGTGAAAGGCAGGTGATAGGCAGGCAAAAAGCAGGCAAATGGTGGATGATAAGCACCAGTAAGTGAGCAATCTACACACAAATAGTAGTGGATATGCTGCAGACTGCTGGTGATTGTAGCAGACAAATGGGGTGAACAGCAGGGGATGGGTAAGCAGCAAACACTGCCTCAGAGAGAAACAGATATCCTCTGCTTGAAACTCCACTTATGGAGTAACAAAGAATGCAGCTTCCCTCTGGTCCACCAAGTTGGATCTCTACAATTTTCTTCTTATGGCAGCAGTTTTGACTCATACTGCCTTCTGCTCATTCACAGTCCATCATTGTACTTTGAGACTTTTATTCTACAACACAACATCCTCATAACAACACTGTCACCATCAATTTCAATAGTCCTTACCACACACAATCATCTTGAAATTCCTTTACACCTCTCCTACTTACTGCTTCCCTGCTGCTTTTTTGATTTTTATATCCATACTATGAACAATCCTGAATGTGTTATTTTTTAACAAGTCTTACTTTCATGCTTTTAACAATAGCTTCTTATCAAAATCATGTCTTTATTATAAGAATATGTATTGAAACTCATATATACCAATTAGAAAAGTCAGCACATTTATTTGTAGTGAAAATCAAGGAAATTGGCAAAAGTTAAAGGGTTTGCCTTAAAACAAAAACGTAAAGTCTTATTACATAATTCTAGAACCATATGCTCCCTTTTCACGCTTTTTAACATGAAAGAGGACACATGTAATAATAGATAAGAATATATGTTTTTACAAATTTAAATAGCCAGAATGGGTAAATTCCGACCTCATGATAGTTAAATGTTCAGTATTTTAACTCAGACATTGCTGCACTGAGTTTCCATTACTTATTGTAACAATTATCAGACCACAGATCACATTCATATCTACCTAATTTATTGTTACCTGTTGTACTTAGATGACATGAAAACAGAGAGATTAAAGAAAAACAGTCATCAGGTGTCTGGTTGCTGGACTGTCCCTCTCCCTTTTTATTCTCTTGCTACTGCCATGACATGGGCCGCCCTGCTCTGTTTATCCACCATGATGTTGTAAGTGACCTCAGACCACACAACAGAGCCACCGATTATAAACAGAACCCTGTGCTCATCTTTCCTCCCCTAAGTTGATTTCTCATGTGTTCTGCATCAGCAATGGAAGACTGAGTAACATGGAGAATTGGAACACTGGTATCCTATATACTATTTATCTTGCATAGTTTTTTTTTTTTTTTAACCTTTGTGAACGTTTTTTTTTGTCTTTCAAAGAAGTTGGACAACTGGAAGCTTTCCCACATTCCTCACATTCACAAGTCACTTCTCCAATATGAGTACATTCATGCACAGAAAGGAAAATAAACCACACATTCAGGGGGTTTGTTTTCCCCACTGAGTGAAATGCTTCGAAGTCAACAGAATACTCTCAAATATTTCATACACATACATACACATACATGTGTTTTTTTCTTTCTTTCACTCAATTTTTCAACATGTCCTCTCTTGTATTTGAAGGTGACACAATATTAGATAATATCTCACTTTTTTGCATTGAATGGACTTTTCCCCAATAGAACTACTTTCAGATTTCAAAGGGAACTGCTAGAATGGATGGCATTTTGCCTATTCTTCATTAACAGGACTTTAGTGAAGTATGACCTTTTTGATGTTTCAGAATGTAACTGTAACAAGTGAAGGCTTTCCCACATTGTTTACACTCACAGGGCTTCTCTCCACTATGCATTCTTTCATGTCAGTGAGGTAAGCAGACCTAATGAAGACTTTACCACATTTCTTACATTCAAAGGTTTTCTCTTCAGTATGATTTATGTATTGTACAGATTTCAGACCAGTCAGTGTACGGAGGAGTAGAGCAAACTCCTTAGTACAATAAGGCCTTCTGTTTAAATGGCTTAGAAATGTTCTGCAAATCCTCTGTTCTTGAGGCCTGAAGACATTGTTATAATAACATTTGGTACTAGTGGACTCTGAGGTTCTGCCTTCCAAGTGGTCTAGTTTGCTGGTGATAATTTCCATTAAGTTTGTTTACCCCCTTTGTTTAAATGAGCAGTCAATCACAGGGTTGTTGGACACCAGTCCTCATATTAGTCACACCCCTCTCGATGTGGCCTTGTGCATGGCCTTTACAAAGGGCCAGCATGGTTTGGGACATAGGAGACAATAATAAACATATTTAAGAGCTCTTTTTGGTTGCAATACTCCACCTCTTCCAACCCATGGCAAGTTATTACTCGTATTCAAGACATTATGGCAGTTACCTTTCCTGTATGGGGCGGAGACGTCTTGCACAAGTCTCAAATGTCTATGGAGTTGTCTTTTTTTATAGGAGCCTCTGAGGATTTGACCACCTTGCCATTAAAATGAAAGGTCACCAGTCTTGTCTAGGTAGAGTAATGACCATTGTCTTAGGAAAATGTGGCATCTGCAGAAGCCCTCATTCAAGAACAGTTACAACTGGGACACACTGAACCTTCTACCACTCCATGGAATATGCCCATTTTTATCATAAAGATCAGGAAAATGGAGTTTGTTACAAGATTTAAGAGAAATAAACATATACAACCCCATGGGTCCACATTAATGTAGATTGCCTTACCCTAATCTCATTCCTCAGGATTTTTCCTTATATGTAATAGACATGACTTTTTTTTTTCCTATTCCTCTCTTTCCTGAGCAAAATTTGCCTTCACAGTTCCTGTTTTCAATCATCATAAGCCTGCTGATAGATATCCATGGAAAGTTCTTCCTCAAGGTACATTCCACAAGGTACATTCCACATTCTGTGAATATTTTGTAGATAAGGTCTTCAGTCTTTCTGACAATTATTGCCAAGTATTCTTGTTTATCAATATAAGGACGTTATTTTGATTGCTGGGCCAAAACTTACAGAAGATACTTTAGCTAAATTGCAACACGTTCTACTATAATGTGGCCTTCATGTTACCACAGAAAAATTCAATGACAACTCCCTATTAACTATTTAGGACATAGGATACTCCAACATCATTGCATTCCTCATATTCCAAAATGGACACTTACTTCCAAATTTACCTTATACACAATTTTTTAGGACAATTAAATTGGGCCCGACCTTATATTTCTTTAACTACTGATATGCTGTCACTTATTGCAGCTGTTGAAAAAACAACATAATCCCACCAGTTTTTCCATTTAACTCCTGCACTGACTGCAGCTCTTCAGAGTGTTAATGAAACATTATCTACAGTTCTTAGACTCCCAACACTCAATTTTTTTTATCTCTACTAATCTTTCCTAGAAAGCATTAGGTCTTTGCTGCAATTGTTGCCATTTGTACTCAAGACTTGTATATAATAGAGTGCATATATTCTCAATTTTCAGGAAGAAATGTTCTCCCTTATGCTCAATTAATCTCAGATGGCTGCAATCATATTTTATCTCTTACTGGAACATATATTCATGTACTTTATCTTACTTATGGAAACACTTTACATTTAAGGTATTTACAATTTTCTTCATATTATCAAGCTGTCTTAATTTTTACCTTCTAATGCTTTCCATGCACCTCTGGATGAACACTTCCCCTTATTGTGTCAAGTCTCTCATGCTCCATCTTCTAAAATCTACTACATTCCACTTTCCAATGGGATTACTGTGTATACTGATGGAGGAAAACAAATGGATATGGTATCTATATTCAAAGATAAAAAACTGGACTGATTATTACACATTGCCTCAAGCTTCTCCTCAGTGAACTGAATTAGCTGCAATTATTTTGGCTCTCTGTAAGTTTCCCACCACCTTAAACATCACTATAGATTCTCCATGTATAGCCAAACTGATGCCTCATATTTCCTCTGTAATTGTCATCTCATTTGGACTCCAATTTGTTATCCCTGTTTATCACTCTTCAATCTCTTTACAGGATTGTACAGCTCCAGTATTTCTTGCTCATTTCTATAGCCACACAGATTCCTAGACCACTCATTCAGGGAAATACTCATGCTGACGCTGCTATAAAATCAGTTTATTCTCTCTTCAGATGCCATGGAATCACACATTTTCTTTCATTGAAGTGGTCACTCTTTAATGAAAACCTTTTCTATTTCCATTCAACAGAACCGTTTCATCATTAATTGTTCTCATTGTCCTCCCTTTTGTACCTGAGCTTGGGAAAATATAAGCCATTAATTTATGTACTTGAAGATCACATTCTAATTCACTCTGGCAGAAGGATGTAACTCATTTTCCTCATTCCCTCTATTCCTCATTTCCTCTATTCTTTTTCACATGTTACCATACATACATCCTTAAGCCTTATATGGCCAGTGCACATCATTTGTTCACAATAAATGCTCTTAATGTACAATATGAAGATAATATACATCACTGGTCCTCTGCCTTGGACAGACACATTACCCCTAAGGAACCACTAACCAAAGGTTTATATAAAGTACTGAGTTCCACAAGATATAATATGGTGGAACTCTGTACCTTTGATTACATGGGGGAAGGGATATTCTGCTGTTCTTACTCCTATAGGTCCTATCTGGATTCCTGCTCAGGATCTGAGACCCATCAATCAACGTTAGTTCCCATCAAGGACTTCACAATTCAATTCCCAAATTCCATTTGATACTGGATGAAAAGCACCTTGGTTCAAAGAAGGATTCTCCAACAAAACAAGAGGCCCAAGGGAACCCTGGTCTTCTAATCCTCTAGTGACTTCAGGGGATATAAAGAGTTTCACAGCATCTGCTCAACAATTACTAACGTAGATCAATTTAAATGTACCCTCGAGAATTTGGTTACAGTTTTGTTTACCAAACTTACCCCAAATTCCACAATTTTGGCTATTACGGTTATTCCTCTGTTGGTAGTGCGGCCATACTGAGGGGAATTTGTTAATTCTACTGAAGCTTGTATCTGTCATACTATCCTTGATATTAGAGCTATTGATTATCTGTTGCTTTTACATCATAAGATATGCCAGGAATTTCATAATATGTGGTTGTTTCAATTTAACTGATAGTAGTAATCCCATTCAAATGGAAGTGGGTCATCTTAAAAGACATCAGAAAAAAGGTCCAACAACATGATGGATGTTGGGAGTTATTAGATTAGTTAACCTCATGGCTACTAAATTTTACACAGATCAAACAGCTTTACAATGGAGGATGTTTCTTGACACTTGCCTCATTACGCTCTGATTGTTTTTGCCAACATCTGCCTTGCTTTCTCCCTCCATCTTCCTTACACAGAAGTTATGTTCATTCAAAAGCCCATACAACACAAAAAGAAGAGATGTAGGGAGTTCAGGCCAGTCAACGTGCAGAGGAGTGATGCTCTCAACTTGAGAAAACTCAGAACAATAGACCCCCTGTTTCAATAGCTTAGAAATGTTCTGCAACTCCTCTGTTCTTCAGGTCTGGAGATGTTATCTTATAAGACCACTTGGTACCAGTGGACTTTGAGAAGCATGTTATGTGATATGCACATTCACAAAGCTAACTGCACTACATTACCTAAAGTAACTTGATATGATCCTGAAATAGATAATAAAAGCACATGGAAGCCATCCTGTGTGCTTGCCTCTTTATTGCTCTCCCCTTCACATTTATACCTGGACCCCAATTAACTTTCACAATGTATTTGAAGGTAATTTGAACCAGTGAAGGCTGTCTCACATTTACATCTGTGAGGCTTCTAATATGAGATAGTTCTTTTATATGAAGGTAAGTAGAATTAGTTACTGAAGTCTTCAGCACATTCTTCACATTCAGTTTCTCTCCAGTATGAACTATTTTGTGCATATTAAGTTGAGCAAAATTAGTGAATGCTGTCCCACATTTCTTACATTCAAAGCGCTTCTCTCCACTGTCAGTTAGTTCATGTGTGTGAAGGTGACTGGACCTAGTGAAAGCTTTGGAACATTGCTTACACTCATAAGGCTTCTCTCCAGTAGGAGATTGTTCATGCCTGTGAAGATAATCAGAAATAGTGAAGGATTTAAAGCATTGTTAACAGCCATTTTTTTCTCCCCATTATGATTTTCTCCATGTAAGTCTAGGTAACCGAACTGAGTGAAGGCTTTGCCACATTGCTTACATTTATAAGGCTTCTCTCCAATATGAATTGATATGTCAGAAGAGTGTGCCAGACAGAAGCAGCTCACACCAGTATCAGGATGCAGAGAGAGGTCTCTACTGGCTAAACACAAACATATATCCAAAGCCATATCCCCAATTCTCACTCCTCCAGTCATGCCCTACAAATTCAGTTAAAGTGGAGAACAGTGACAGAGGATAGGATGAGAGAGGACGGGAGAGCAGTGACTAAGATTAGGGTTCTCTGATGACCTCATGGCTGTGGCATGCCTGGGAATGTTCCTGTGCAACAGCACAGGATGCTTAGCTGCTGTGGAAATGCCCTGCATGAGGAGGCTCTGTGTAAGAGTCCTATCAATTCTGATATTGACTGCAGGCACATAGCTCCAGGGAATAGAGAAATTCTCATGATGGACAACCACAGTGTTCCAACAGCTCTGCTTCTGTTCCCAACCACTTAACAGTAACTTAAAACAATGAACTTTATTGAAAGCTACACACCGCTTCCAACATTGCACTTTACAACTGTGGAAAAGCTACATAGATGTCCTAGTTTCTGCAACATTGCTGAATACAAATAATAAGGCTTGCACAGTCTTTAACCTGATTTTGAGACATACATAAATAAAGATTGCTGGCATAACTCCTTAGAGCTACTTCTCCATCAAAAGTAGCACTCCACCTGCTTTAAAATCTACACTTGTGAATCTCTTTTTCTTCTTTTCTTTTTTTTTTTTTTTTTTTTTTTTTTTTTTTTGCAGTGCTGGGGATTGAACCCAGTGCCTTGTGCTTATATGGCAAGCACTGTACCAACTGAGCTATACCCCATCCCATGAGTCTTTATTTTTCTAATCACCCATTGCCGCTCACCAGAACTACAGATTTGCCTGTGTTGGACCCCAGAAGTTGCCACTCATTTAATCCCTATCAGGGGATTAATACACTCGTTCGGTAAAGACTCTCACAAAATTATTACTCCTCTGAACCTTCCTGCATTGGCTCATATATGAGGATGTGGGGGACACATCACATGCACACTGTAACATTCTGACACTGGCCCCCAAAAGCCCACAACCACCTCCAGTACAAGCGACATTTTGTCCATTTCCAAGACTGCCCAGGAGTTCAACTCCAAAGGCTCCACTCAGACTTATTTCAAACTCAGATTATAAGCTCATATAAAAATCAAAAGCTATTTACAATGAATTTATGCAAATACACAATAAACATTTCAATTTATAAAAATAGGGGCATAGAAAGAAGGGATAATACCATAGGTAAACCAAAATTCAGCTGGGCAAACAGGTCTTAGCTCCATGCCTGGCACAAGGGGCACATTATAATATAATATAAAGTGGCTCCCCTGCCATTTACGCTGCAGTCATTTCCCTGCCTCCCAACTACTTGTTAGTCTGTGAACATCCTAGTTAGCTATTGGTTCATCAGTAGGCTTGAAAGTATCCTTCTCCTTATTGGTCCTGATAACCCAAGGAATTTGACTGCTTAAGGATAGCTCCCCACCATTTTCTCTCTCTCTTCTCCTCACTTTCATGCTTTCTCTCCAACTCACTTTCTTTCTCTCTTCTCCTCGCTTTTCACATGCTTTCTTGCATGGACTCTCTTTTCCTCTCATTTTCTCTCTTATCTTTCAGGGAGACACTCTGTTTGCTTAATAAGCCCTCTTATGTGAATTCCCGTGTCCGGAGTGGTTTCGTGGGTTCTTAGATTGGTGCAGTGACTTCAATGGGCTCTTCCACTGCCTCTTAGGCAAATGGAACACCATCTGAGGCCCCAATGCCCCCCAGACACAGCCTCGCCTTTCATTTGCCAGGATGCTCTGCTCTGCATTCATTACCAGACTTCAGAGTGGTGAGTTCCCTAAGCAGGTGGCCCTACGGCAATGTAAACACTCCTCTGCCAACCTGAGAAGCAACGGTTGAGTATCCGGGACCCTCGAGGTGGCTGAGGGGTGGGGTACCTCCAGCCACGACTTTTATAGTTACGGCTGACCCCCTTAATTGGTCTTATCTCCCAGGTGGGTTCCTGATTTTATGGTGGAGATTCTCTCTCAGGGTTGACGACCCTTTTCACACTCGCACTCACTCTCGAAAACCCTGACATCAGGTCCTTAACCCTCTTGGCTTTGGCCTGGCCCACATTGATGCTTGGGTGACAACCCCATCATTGTGCTGCCTTCTCGTCTCCAGCCTACTAATCTGTGGCCTCGGGATGCCGGGGCACAGACATGGCTGTATCAGTCTCCACCATGGGATCTGGGTCCTCCATTCTGGCAGATTTACCCCTGGGATGTCTACTAGACAACTTTAAAACCCTTCACCTGACCCACAGCTAAAAGCCATCAAAATTCGTTTGTGTACACTTTAGTCAATCCAAAATGGCCACGTAATGGCACACAGCTTCTGTGAGCGAGTGGGCAGATGGAAAGGGATTCCTTATCTTCAAGTCTTTTCTTTCTTGCACTCCTTTGCTTTTCCTGCAAACTTGAATGCCTCCGGTCCCTGCTTCTCCATCTCCTTTACCCCATTCTGTTTCTGCTTCTGTTCCCCTGCCCAGCCCACCTAGTCCTCCTGCCACAAGATCCCACATACATATTCTAGTCCTCTCTATGGGAGGTGACTGGTGTGGAGGGAGTAATCAGCCCAATAGTTAGTGGCATGTCCCAGAAAGGAGTATGATATAGCAGCCCCATTCCTCACAAGTAGTGGGAGATAATATTTCACAATTTTCTGCATCCAAACCTGAATTGATTACTAACCAGGAAAAAGGGTTCAAATACCCTAGGTATCAAGTTTCTGCTAGAACCTGTTAGCTACTTTCAGATCTCAGTCAAGGCTTATATTGAAATGTAAATGGGGGAAGCCAGAAGGCGCAGTGGGAGATCAGTATCAAAGTCAAGAAAAGAAAAAAAAAAAAAAAAAGTCTCCACTTTAAATTTCTCCTGGGCTGCAACACAAAACACTATCTCTCCCTTTCACCTCTTCACTCTGCCCTTCTCCTTCTCACTCTCTCATTGCTATAATTAATGGCCATTATCATTTTTCTTCTAGGACTCATGTTTTTCTTAAATGCTATATTTTTGAGCTCACAATTTTGATCCTACATACCTAGGTTAATGATTTTTGATCAGTTCTTTTTATCCACTCTAGAGTTATGTTCGAACTTCTGTTACATTGCAATAGAGATAAACATTACAAGGCCTTTATTGTGTTAAATATAAGCATGCGTAAAATTACAATTTAAAAAAATGGATCCAAATACTTCTAATTCACGTGATTTAAAAAGGTTCAATTTAAATTGGGTAAACTAATAGAAGTAAAATGTCTTTAAAATTAACTCACAAATCTCTAGGTGGTCAAACTAATAAAATGTTGATGTTTATAAAATGTCTAACATCAATTTTTCTAGGACTTTTCAACAGAAAAGAGATGGCAAATACTGTTGGTGCACTTGTCTATTAGAGTTGAAATGTATGGGATTACTCAAATGTGTTTGATAGACATCTGATTAATTTACAAAGTTAAAATGCTAATTATTAAATAACATCGAGTATTCTCAACTCGTTAAATTCCATGGAGTAACACTCAAATATTATTGGTGTTTTCATAGGTTGGTAAAATTTACTCTTAATATGTCTGTTAAGTTCTAAATGTATTCATATTTTCCAGGTATACAAGCCTTTAAAGCAGAAAATTTATCAAGCTGCTAGTCTCCAAATTAAACTTGTGTGCATTGGTAATTTAAACTTATAAGAAGAGTAAATGTTATTGGGGATTTATTTCTACCATTTAATGTTCTATTATGGGACCTGTCATCAATAGGGTATATGTAAAATTTGTTACTTTTTTACGCTGAGATAAAAAAGTTAATGTATTTCTAAAAAGTTAGTGAGAGTCTGATTTGTTTAAAGGTTAATATCGTGAAAATGAAAGCATTTTGCCATTTTGCCACACAAAAGGAAAGTTAAAAGCTCTTTCAGCCTTTCTTTAATTCATGTTTTAGATAAAATGTAAAATTGTGTTAACTAATGTTCATATAGACTCAGGAATCAATATATGTAAACTTTTTAAAATGACATTTAAAGAGTACAGATCAACATCAGAATTAGAACACTTAAGATTTGTAAAGAGTCATGCCTTACCTGAGATAAGGCTCTGACTCACTTCCCACCCTGCTGCATGTAAGAAGGGCTCCAAAGTAAGCCAGATTTTAACTCATTTAAAGTTGTGTTCAAAAGTTTGACGCTTGCTGTAAAGATTACTGTGATCTCAAACAGGGGATATAATGAATAACTCAGCCAAAATTCAAGATAGCAATTGCACAAAATCAATGTTTTACTATTGGTGTTTCCATTTTGTATTTTCCTTGTAAATGCTAACTGTTGCCTGATTAATATTTTGCAGAAGTACTGCTTCAAGTGCAAACACCGTAAATTAATGTGAAATAGTAAGGCATCACCTATAGGACAGAAAATGTAGACCCCAATTAGATAAAAGGAGATAAATACCTGTAAAGTCATAGCCATTGAATTAATGCCCAGCTCTCTTACTTTATGACTGGTGAGATTGACTTGCTGGTTGGATAAGATCAAACTTAGAGATTGAGATTAAGTACAGAGGCCAAGAAAAGCCAGTATTTGGGTCTTGCCCTCAGTCAGCCTGAATCCAGCAAACAAGAGGAACTTTCTAAGGAGCTTTGCAACTCTGGGTCACGTGACCTCCCGATCAGGGAGACTGATGAGCTCACTAGAAGATGAAAAGCCACTCAGTGCACCTGCTGCAGAGGAGGGTCATGGAAAAGGGAGACATCCCTGATGCTTCCAAGGGAAGTCACCTCATTGAGGAGACCCTGCCTAAGAGGCAGCACTAACAGAGCTAAGAGGTACTAAGGAGGTAAGAAGTTGCCTGTAAGTTCTCTATGAGTGACCCCTGTGGGAACTCAGCTGAGTCTTTTAACAGACAAGAACAGGTCACTTTGACCAGCTTCATCTTAGACACCTAGCAAAACAGTTAAAACCAAAACATAGCCATTCTTGGGCATTTAAAAGAAATAATAATTAAATGTAACTAAAGATGTACACTTGTGTTAACCCACTAGAATAAAGACTAAAAGTTACAAAAGAGAGATTCTTAGGCAAATGTGCCTGATAACTATCAAGAGAAACTAACAGAGTCAGAAGATTTCAGTCAGTTTAAGGTCTACAGACACAGGTAGGCTTAATCTGTTTGCTAGTAACAGAAATATAGAGATCTCTACTAAATGTTGTGTTTACATTCCTGATAACCTGGACAATGTTAAAGTTCTCAAATAAAGGTCTTGTCCTCTCCAGCCTTCGTTAGGCCTTGTTAGGGGAACAACTTCTCAGTTCTTCCACCCCTGGTGAGGAATTATTGACTTCTGTCATCTTTATGATATGCATTGGCATGTTCCAGATTCTGCAACATTTATATTATATCATCTCATTTCAGTACTCATGTCTTTTTGTTCTTCTCTCATAAAAGCACCCATCCCCAGATGCCTTTAAAACCTGCTCTTCCCCAGCCAGACTTCTACCATGGACCCCTCAATTGACCGGATTTCTAAAAAGGAAACTCCAAACTGCTTGCCCCACAAAGCCCCCTGCTAGCTTGAAAAACACAGAGTGGTCATCGTCCCCCTTTCCCTACAGCAGCCAGAACTGGGGAGAGGCAGTTAGTGTAGAAATAGGGGATAAGTCAAATCAAGGAAATGAAGTCCATGAAAGCCATCTGCCTCTGGAAGTCTGAAAGTTGAAGACTGCCCCTGGGAGAATGGACTTTTTACATCTCATCTGCAAAACCAGGCCTAGTCATGGAGGCAGGAAGGAGAGATGAGGGGGAAAGAACTGGAAAACAAAAGATCTTCTTATAAAAATAGAAATGGGGGAATGTAATATAATATAAAACTGCTCCCCCGCCCTTTATGCTGCAGTCATTTCCCTACCTCCCAATTACTTGTCAGTCTGTGAACATCCTAGCTAGCTATTGGTTCATCAGTCAGCTTGCAATTAGCCTTCTCCATTATTGGTCCCATTAACCTGCAGAATTTGACTGCTTAAGGACAGCTCCCCGCCATTTTCTCTCTTCTCCTCACTTTCATGCTTTCTCTTTCCTACTCTCTCTCTCCTCCTCGCTTTTACACTCTCTCTTGCATGTGCTTCCTCTCTTTTCCTCTCATTTTCAATCTTACCCTGCAGGGAGACACTCTGTTTGCTTAATAAGTCCTCTTATGCGAGTGCCTGTGTCCAGAGTGGTTTCATGGGTTCTTACACACAAGGTATTGTGATGTTCTCTTCAAAAGACTTCTGCAGCCACCAACGTGGTCTTCTTGGTTGCAGCTGAAGGATCTTTGTGTTGTCTGTCCTCAGTTCCTGCAGCTTTCTTAGGACGATGTTGCACATTACTGTTATTTTTTAATCTCCAGGTTCTCCACTACATCAACTTCCTCCTAAAATATGCACACCTTGCCTTGTCAGGGAGTGCCCAAAGAGACTCTGACCCTGCTGCACCTTGCCTGGCTTACTTGGCCTTCCCTTGAAATCTTCATGGAAACTCCATGGCCCCCTAACTCTAACATTCTGCACTCCTGCAGAGAGAGCAGCACATGGCTGTCACCATCTCAAATAGTAGCCCAGCCTACAGGGATCCTGGCTGCAGCAGCCTGACTGGGTGGCTGAGCATGTTGAAAAAACTTCCTAGGCCCCCTTGTGTAAGAAAGGTGCACCACCAGTCTCTTCTCTAGAGAATTTTCACTGTTATTCCCTTGAAATTCATGAGAATGGTGTGGTTTTGCCAGCTCCTGAGATGCCCTCAGGCCATCTTTCTTTTCGTCTCTGGTCAAAGTATTTAGCATTTCTTTAGTGGCCATAAAGACTTTTTTAACAAATGCAACATCCTTACCTCCAGTTTTACTCTTCAAGTAGATGTTTTCCAAATCTTTCTCCTAGCTCTGCTTTCTGCTCTTGATTAGAATAAATTTGGCTAAAAGTTGCCAGCAAAATCCATGCCAGTACCTGAATGCTATGCTGCCTAGAAATTGTGCCACAGAAAGAAGTCCATCAGTTTTAAAATGTCTCAGAAATACAAGGACACAGGTAAAATGCAACTTCTCAGCAGAATATAACAGGAACGGTCTCTAGTCCAATTACCAACGGTGTCCTCCTTTTACTCTAAACACTCTTGATTCATTTTTACTGTCTGCAGCCCTATATGCATTCTGGTCTTCTGAGCTCTCACCATTATTGGCCATTAAGCTCCCCATACAAACTAAACCATTTCCAGCTTGCACTGCTAAACATCTCAGAATTCCTCTAATTCCAAAATGCTCCAAATGCTTACAAACCACATGATCACGTTACTCACACCAAGGACCCAAATCTCAATGCCAATGTATATTTTACTGAG
The DNA here is from genome assembly GCF_902686445.1 of Sciurus carolinensis. Lineage (NCBI taxonomy): Eukaryota > Metazoa > Chordata > Mammalia > Rodentia > Sciuridae > Sciurus > Sciurus carolinensis. Next base: position 1,103,380 of record NW_025920112.1, on the reverse strand, counting down.
CTTTTTCACTGTTGTGTCTAAAAGAGTCAGCAGGGGAGATAGCTCAGCAGGTAGAGTGCTTGCCTTGCACGCTCAAGGCCCTGAGTTCGATCCCCAGTACCGCAATAAAATAAAATAAAAGAGTCAAGTACAATTGTAGAAGAGGGAGAGTTTATTTAAGACCTCCATCCATAGAAAGCAGGCTCCATTCTTCGGGCGCTTGAGGTGAGGCACAGTATCATTGTGCAAGAATGTGACAAAGGAAAGCAGCTCACATCATGAACAGGAAGCAGAGTGAGAGTTCTCCAATGGCCGAACACATATATGCCCGTAATTCCCACCATCTCCAGTCACTCCCTACCACTTCAGTCATCAGTTAATTCCTATAAGGAGATCAATTCACTGATTTGGTTAAGACTCTCAAGACCCAATCATTCCTCATCTGATCCTTGTTGCATTATTTTACACTTAAACTTTTGGGGGAAACCTCAATACAAACCGTAACAGAGCTTCTCTCTAGCTCACTTAAGTATTTCAAGGTAAGAGCAAGTATCAAAGGTGTTCCACACTGCTTACATTCCAGGGCTTCTCCCCAGTATGAGTCCACTTATGTATCTGAAGGTAAGAGGAAATAGAGAAGGCTTTCCCAAATTGTTTCCATTCACATGGCTTCTCTCTTGTACAAGTTTGTTTATTTAAGTGAAGGAGTCTGGACTGAGTACAGCTTTAACCACACTGCTTACCTTCACAGATTTTCTCTCCAGTATGAGTTTGTTTATGTATTTTAAGGTAAGAGGAAGCAGTGAAGGCTTTTCCACACTGCTTACATTCTCCAGTGTGAATTTTCCACACTGCTTCTCTCCAGTGTGAATTCAATTATGTATTTGAAGGCTGGATGAAGTAGTGAAGCCTTTTCCACACTGTTTACATTCATAGGGCTTCTCTCCTGTATGAGTTTGTTTATGTCTTTTAAGGTTAGAGGACCTATTGAAGGCTTTCCCTCATTGTTTACATTCATAGGGCTTCTTTCCTGTATGAGTTTTTTCATGTGAGTGAAGGTGACTAGAGGAAGCAAAGGATTTCCTACACTGCTTACATTCATAGGGCTTTTCACCAGTATGAATTCGTTTATGTACCTGAAGGTAAGAGGAAGTAGTGAAGGCTTTCCCACATTGTTTACATTCATAGGGCTTCCTTCCTGTATGAGTTTTTTCATGTGAGTGAAGGTGACTAGAGGAAACAAAGGATTTCCTACACTGCTTACATTCATAGGGCTTTTCACCAGTATGAGTTCGTTTATGTACTTGAAGGGAAGAGGACCTAGTGAAGGCTTTCCCACATTTTTCACATTCATAGGGCTTCACTCCAGTATGAATTCGTTTATGTATTTGAAGGTAAAAGGACCTAGTGAAGGCTTTCCCACATTGTTTACATTTATAGGGCTTCTTTCCTGTATGAGTTCTTTCGTGTGAGTGAAGGTCACTGGTTGAAGCAAAGGCTTTCCCACATTGTTCGCATTTGTACGGTTTCTCTCCAGTATGAGTTCGTTTGTGCACTTGAAGGTAAAAAGAAGCAGTAAAGGCTTTTCCACACTGCTTACATTTATAGGGCTTCTCTCCAGTATGTGAGCGTTCATGTATTTGAAGATAAGAGGAACTATAGAAGGCTTTCCCACATTGTTTACATTCATAGCGCTTCTTTCCTTTATGAGTTCTTTCATGTGAGCGAAGGTGACTGGATGAAGTAAAGGCTTTCCCACAGTCCTTACATTCATAGGGCTTTTCACCAGTATGAATTCGTTTATGTACCTGAAGGTAAGAGGAAGTAGTGAAGGCTTTCCCACATTGTTTACATTCATAGGGCTTCTTTCCTGTATGAGTTTTTTCATGTGAGTGAAGGTGACTAGAGGAAGCAAAGGATTTCCTACACTGCTTACATTCATAGGGCTTTTCACCAGTATGAATTCGTTTATGTACCTGAAGGTAAGAGGAAGTAGTGAAGGCTTTTCCACATTGTTTACATTCATAGGGTTTCTTTCCTGTGTGAATTTGCTCATGTGAGTGAAGCTGAATGGACTGAGTGAAAGCTTTTCCACATTGCTTACATTCATAGGGCTTTTCTCCTGTATGAGTTCGTTTATGTACTTGAAGGGAAGAGGACCTAGTGAAGGCTTTCCCACATTGTTTACATTCATAGGGCTTCTTTCCTGTATGAGTTCTTTCGTGTGAGTGAAGGTCACTGGTTGAAGCAAAGGCTTTCCCACATTGTTCGCATTTGTACGGTTTCTCTCCAGTATGAGTTCGTTTGTGCACTTGAAGGTAAAAAGAAGCAGTAAAGGCTTTTCCACACTGCTTACATTTATAGGGCTTCTCTCCAGTATGTGAGCGTTCATGTATTTGAAGATAAGAGGAACTACAGAAGGCTTTCCCACATTGTTTACATTCATAGCGCTTCTTTCCTTTATGAGTTCTTTCATGTGAGCGAAGGTGACTGGATGAAGTAAAGGCTTTCCCACAGTCCTTACATTCATAGGGCTTCTCTCCAGTATGAATTCGTTTATGTACTTGAAGGTAAAAGGAAGTAGTAAAGGCTTTTTCACATTGCTTACATTCATAGGGTTTCTCTCCAGTATGTGATCGTTCATGTATTTGAAGAGAAGAGGAACTACAGAAGGCTTTTCCACATTGTTTACATTCATAGGGCTTCTTTCCTGTATGAGTTCTTTTATGTGAGTGAAGGTTACTGGATGAAGTAAAGGATTTCCCACAGTCCTTACATTCATAGGGTTTCTCTCCAGTATGAGTTCGATTATGTATTTGAAGGTAAGAGGAAGTAGTGAAGGCTTTTCCACATTGTTCACATTGATAGAGCTTCTTTGCTGTATGAGTTTGTTCTTGTAATTGAAGGTTAGCAGAACTAATGAAGGCTTTCCTACATTGTTTCCATCTGTTAGCCATCTCTGCAGTATGAGTTTGTATATGTTTTTGAAAGTAATTTGAACCAGAGAAGACTTTTCCAAGTTCCTTACATTCACATGGATTCTCCCCAGTATGAGATCCTCCATATTCTTGAAAACACCTGGAACTCAACTCTCTTCCCCATGTCAAATATCCATAAGGTCTATTTACAGTGTGCTCTGATGCTTGTCTTTGAATGCTTATGAGAGGAATGATGGATTTGTTGTACTGTTTAAGTTCATATGGCTTCCCTCCACTCTCCTGCTTCTCATATGCTTTGTTTGCAGAGTGAGATATAATGTGCCTGTTAAAGTAAAATTGATAAATGATAATCTGCCCACACATACTGCTTTCACATGAACTTTCTAGCAGGAATGTCCTTTTCAGACTGGACTTGGAATCTCACTGAACAATTTTCCGAGTAACTTTTTAAATTTTTATGGAGCCTATCATATGACTTCTATTAAAAAAAAAAAAAATACAAGCACAATTTATGCTTGGCCAATTACACTTTTGCATTTATTAAAAGGCATTGGAATTACACTATAACCAAAGTCAAGAAAACTACTGGTTTTCTGTCATGTCTAAACTGTTTGAAAGACAATATCATGATCACATTGCAACAATGTTTCTCCATAGCTACTTACAAAAACATGGTTCCATAAATGCACTTTGTTAGTACTATCAAAAATCAATTATCTTAAAAACATGAAACATGTATCTTAAAGTTTGTATCTGGTGAAAAAAGAAAAACAAAATTCACATCATGTTTGTTTTCATTGGTTGTTTGTAAAATTATATAACAGGCTAAAAGGCACTCTGTTTACTCATAACTATAAATTACCTTACATCTCTCCTGGGATTTGTGTTCTGATCTTCAACGTTATGGACCTCCCATCTGGCTCCTAAAATGTAGACCCGGACAGTAAATATAAATCATCATTGTTTCAGAAAGAATTATGGGATTTATAATTTGGACAACCAAAATGCAACAAAGATGATAAAAGCGGTGGGGGGAAAGAATTCCGGTATTTATGAAGCACAGTGCAATGACATTAGGCCCATTTCATTCCACAGTACTGCTTTTTCACATTCCAAATTCATGAGAGAAAAAAATACTCCCCGCTGCTGTGTATTTGATTTTGTAATGAAACATCATCCTTACCTAGAGAAGCCAGATTTCTAAGGACTTCCTGCATCACATCTCTGTAGAGATTCTTCTGGGAAGGATCCAGCAAAGTCCACTCTTCCTTAGTGAAGTTCACAGCCACATCCTCAAAGGCCACTGAGTTCTAAAATGTCCCACAAAAATGTAGTGAATCCCAGGAGAGAGTGACAACATGAAGGCCATATTCTCAACATGTGAGATGTTCTCATGTTTCCGTGATCTTCAAATATTTAGTCCATGATTTGGACATCAAAACTTGTACTTTTAGTGCTGGGGATAGAGATCAGTTGGTAGAGCATTTGCCTTGCAAGCACAAGGCCCTCGGTTCAATCCCCACAACCACACAAACATACACACACACACAAAAAACTTGGACTCTGAACCAGAGCAATCAGACAGGTGAAAGAAATTAACAGGATATGAACAAGAAAAGAAGAACTCAAACTATTACTATTTGCTCATGCCATGAGTCTACATTTAGAAGATCAAAAAATTCCACCAGAAAACTTCTAGAACTCACAAATGAATTCAGCAATGCAGCACCATGTAAAAAAATACACAAATCAACTGCATTTCTATACATAAGTGATAAACCCACTGCAAGAGAAATTAGATGAAAAACCACATTCACAATAGCATCAACAATAAGATACTTGGGAATCGATCCAACCAAAGAGGTGAAAGACCTGTACAATGAAAATTACAGAACACTAAAACAATAAATTGACGAAGACCTTGGGAGAAAAAGATCTTCAATGTTCTTAGACAGACAAAATCAATACTGGCAAAATGGCCATACTACGAAGCGCTTTACACAGATTAAAGGCAATTCCTACTAAAATCCCAATGACATTTTTCATAGAAAAAGAAAAACCAATCATGAAATTCACGTGGAAAAATAAGAGACCCAGAATACTCAAGGCAATCCTTAGAAGAATGAAGCAGAACACATCACATTACAAATTATACTACAGAGCGATAGTAACAAAACTGGCATGATACTGGCACCCAAATAGACATATAGAACAAAGGTACAAAATAGAAGGCAAAAAGACAAACCAAAATAAACACGGTTATCTCATACTACGCAAAGGTGCCAAAAATACACTTTGGAAAAAACATAGCCTATTCTACAAATGGTGCTGAGAAAACTATAAATCTAAAAAAATTGTAAAAACATGAAGTTAACCTCTATCACCATGCCCGAAACTCAACTCAAAAGTGGATCAAAGACTAAGGCACTAAAACAGAGACCTGATGCCTTAAAAAACAAAAAGGCAGGCCCAAATCTTCATCATGTTGGCTCAGGACCTGACTTCCCTAACAAGACCTCTAGAGTACAAGTAAAATTAAGAATCAATAAATGGGATGAAATCAAACTAAAAAGCTTCTTCTCAGCAAAGAAAACAATCAATGACAAGGGAGAGGCTACAGAATGGGAGAAAATCTTTACCACATGACCTTCAGATAGAGCACTAATCTCCAGAATATACAAAGAATTCAAAAAACTTAAAAAGGCAAATAATCCAATCAATAAAAGGGCTAAGGAACTGAGCAGACACTTCACAGAAGATATACATTTGAACAACAAATACATGAAAAAATGTTCATCTCTTGCAATTAGAGAAATGCAAATAAAAACTACTGTAAGATTTCATCTCACTCCAGTCAGAATGGCAATAATCCAGAATACAAGCTACAAGAAGTGTTGAGGAGGATGTGGGGGAAAAGGTACACTCATACATTGTTGTTGAAACTGCAGATTAGTGCAACCACTTTGGAAAGTTGTATGGAGATCTCTTGGAAAACTTGGAATGCAGCCACCATTTGACCCAGCTATGCCACTCCTTGGTTTATACCCCAAGGACTTACAATCAGCATACTACAGTGATGCAGCCACATCAATGTTTACAGCAGCTCAATTCACAAGAGCTAAACTATGGAACCAACGCAGATGCCCTTCAACAGATGAAGGAATAAAGAAAATATGTTACATACACACAATGGAATATTTCTTAGTCTTAAAAAAGAATGAAGTTATGGCACTTGCAGGTAAACTAGAGAATACCATGCTAAGTGAAATAAGCCAATCCCAAAAAACTAAAGGCCGAATGTTTTCTCTGATAATGGGATGCTGATTCATAGTAGGGGGTGGGTAGGGGAGAATAAAGGAAATTTGGATTATGCAGAGGGAAGTGAGCGGAGAGGTTGGGTGCTAGGGATGGAAAGGAAGGAATGACATAGACATACAAATGTATGAAAATTTTAAAAAGATTTCCTGGTTTAAAGTTGCTGTAGTTACCATGATGAATCTCTTGAGGAAACGAGAAAGAATAGTACATGAGATTTTCCTATATCATTTGCACAATTATGTGTAAATCTGTAATTATTTCGAAATAAAATTTATTTTCTTTCTTTTTTTTCAGTACTGGGGATCAAACCCAGGGCCTCATGCTTGCAAGGCAAGCACTCTACCGACTGAGCTATCTCCCCAGCCCTCAAAATAAAATTTAAAAAAAAAAAGAAAGAGAAAAAAAAGCTTGTTTTCTTTGGTGCACTCACTTCTTAAAACAGAGGCATAAGATTGGAACTATGGAGAAAAGCATCAGAAGAGTAAAAACACTGTTCCCACTGTTCAGTCCAGGAAGTAAGGAGTGCTCCCGGGTTACCATTATTGTCTTTGTAGGGTGAATATCTAATACGTGGAAAGAAAGAAAAAGAAAAAGAAAAAGAACCCACTGAGTAAAGAGTCTAAGAGGTTGCCTAGTAAAAATTTCCAATGAAATTGGAAAATGGTTGTGGTCACAACATAGTAACTGGGGATTGAGTTCAATCCTGTGTGACTACATCAAGAGAACAAGTAGAATTGGTATGCTTCACTCCGGATCAAATTCAACCAAGTAGTACACTAAGTTGGAACCATCAAGAAACAATTTGATGATATCTTCCAATTACTATCAACATACAATGGGATATGTGGCAAATACCTTTTCTGACAATTAACAAACAGAATTACAGTCATCAACAAAACATACTTGTCCAAGTCCAATAAAAATTAAGAAATGTATAACACCTATCATATTCTAGACAGCAGACTGTTGACTTATCCAATATAAGGTCGTGTACCATAGAACAATGTTTTACTCAAAACACTTTTGATTAACAATGGGCTACACATACACAGTTATCCATTGTAAAGGAATTACTGTGCTGATAGGGATGGTAAAATAGACAAACCTAATACATGACCACTTTGGTATTTTGCAAAGTAAATGCTGTGCAGGGCTATAGTGTAGGAAGCACTGAAGACAGACAGCCTAGGTATATAATATGCTATTCCTTCTAGGACTGGCTAAATACACTATGGTGTTTGTGTGATGGGGAGGAAGCCTAAAAATGCATGTCCAGAGGGCTTAAGTGACCGAGACTATAAATAAAGAACTTTTATATTATCTTACTGGACACAGCATAGTATTACCAAGGAGATGAACAAAGAGATACAAGAAAAATTTTAGTGGCTTGAAATATATATGGAAAATTGAATAATGACCCAAAAGGTATTGTAGATAGAGACATTTATATGCAAATGTCATATATATATATTTTATCTTTATATAAAAGATGAGTCATGATGAACAGGTATCTAATTGAAAAAATGCATCATTTCCCTCAATTCCAGGGAAAACATTAATTCATTATAGTTTCTCATGTGAAATACAAAACTAAAACAGTTTCAGAAGTTTGCAGGGAATTTTTTTCTGGAGGAATAGGAAAGCATTTTGACGTAACAATAGTAAGCAATAATAAAGAATAACAAATTCAAATATATTAAAATTAGGGGAAAAAAAGATGAAAACGAGTGGAGGAGAAGCCTGCAATACATGGGACATCAGAGAGACAGGGCACAGGGTGAGATGAATAAACATACAACTAATATCGAAAATAGCCAGAACATGGACAGAGACTGACAGCTGCACTAACACGTTTAGAAACTATCAGTCAAGTCTTGTCTTTTTTTTTTTTTTTTTTTTTTTTTGCGGTGCTGGGGATCGAACCCAGGATCTTAGGCTTGCAAGGCAAGCACTATACCAACTGAGCTATCTCCCCAGCCCTCAGCCAGGTCTTCAAAAACAAAATTACAAAATACTTCTGAAAGAAATGATACATGCAAAGATAACTGGTATTTGTGAGCATAAGGAATTATCCAAATTAACCATGGTCAGTTCAATCACTTTCCAATTGTGAAAGTGGGGAGGGTCCCAGGGATTGAACTCGGGGCACTCAGTCACTGAGTCACATCCCTAGCCCTATTTTGTATTTTATTTAGAGACAGGGTCTCACTGAGAGGCTTGGAGCCTCGCTTTTGCCGATGTTGCCTTTGAACTCTGGATCCTCAGCCTCAGCATCCTGAGACACTGGGATTATAGGTATGTGCCACCATGCTCACAACCAATGACATTTGTACACAAAAATAAGAAGTATCATTCTAATGTTCACATGGAATCACAAAGACTCAAAAATGGAAGGAAAAAAACAATGTGAAAAGCATCATATTTCCTGATTTCAAAACCTGCTCAACATACAGTAACAGAGACAGTGTAGCTCTGGTTAAAGGCAGACACGTACAGCAGTGGAGGAGAATGGGGGCCCAGGACAAGGCTGACCCAGAGAAGGAAAGGATGTGCCACAAGGGGCCAGGGTCACTCCAGGGGAACCAGACCTCTGGGGAATGAATGGCTAGCAAACTTGCTGTTCATATCAACACCTGAAGTCAGAGCCTCACCTCACAGCACACGTGCACAGGAAATCCATGGGGACCAAAGTCCTGAAGTAAGATGTAAACCTCACTGTTAGGGTGACTGGATGGGGGCAGGGCATCAAGCAGCCTGCACATGCCCGAGGGAGCAACCAATCAGGAGCTGACAATTGACCACAGCCAATCCCAGGAGGACAAGGAGTCCTTGAGCTTCCCCTCCCCCAACCTGGGTTAGAAAAACCCAGCCTCATTGGGGCATGTGCACCTTCTCAGGTCCAGCACCCTGGTGGACCATGAGGCCAAGAGCCGTCCTGAAATATTTTGATGCACATCTGGCCTGTCTGTTCTCCAGTTACCATTGACTGATCAGGTTACCCCTGTCTGTTCCTACACTCAACAATTCTTAGGACAAAATGCAGACACAAGTCTCACAAGATGGATTTGGGAATGGTTTGGAGTATGATACCATCTTCAAGATTAAGGAGAATAAACAAACATGATTATACCAAAAACCGTTTTCAGTCCTGTTCTGCAGCAATGAGTCTGGAAGTGAAGGACACCAGCTAAGTGAAATAAGCCAGGCACAGAGACACCATGTGCTCTCACTCACATGGGAGTTGCAAGCTGACTTCATAGTAAGTACAGAGTAGTTACCAGAGGTGAGGAAGACAGGGGAGGGAGAAGATGGGATGGGGAGGAGGCTGGACAACAGGGACCAGAATGCATTCAGCAGGAGCCAGCAGGACTGCCCTCCAGCACAGCAGGGGGACCACAGTGCACTGCATGTCACTGTACTATTCATAATGAAGCTGGGGGAGCAGAGCACAGACACCAGGAAAGGACAAACGTTAGGAGATGGAATGGCAGATGTCCTGATCTGATCAGACGCACTGGGACAGGTGAGCAGCTAGCTCACTGTACCTCATCAGTATGTGAATTTAACAGTGAATCAACACCAAAGAGTGAAAACTCTGTCCTTCGTGGGACACCATCAGCAGAGTGCATGGAACCCCAGAGAACTGTAGAAAATACCAGGCCGTCAGGTTTCTGGAGAGGTGGTGATACCTGGAAAGAAGATCTTCATAGTCCAAAGCAACCTACATTGTCATGAATTCTTGGACTCCAAATTTACCTACCACGTATTTTGTGGAAATGTCGCCCTTTTGTGCACCAACAATGACAGATTTATTTTTCTCTTTTCACTAGTAGCATTCTTCAGCCTAGCACACAAAAATTCATTTGAAATCAATTTTTTAAAAATGTGAGGTTTCAGAAATATTCTACACATGCTCAGATGAATCAGAAAGATGAGAACTCAAATCAAATGGAAAAAAAAGGCAAATGAGGTACTTTTCTGAAATCTACTTCTTTTTACTCTTTTAGAATATTTTACTTTGCTCATGTGTGAATAAATATACTTCACATTTGAGGAAACCTGGGTCTCAAATAAATAAGCAGCACATTTCAGATGAGAAACACACAAAGAACTGGAGCTCAGAGAGCACAGACATGTCAGGATACAGGGCCCGGGAAGGCCACTGCCAGCTGGGCCTCCTCCCACCTGGTCCTGCTCACTGAAATACTCCATGGCCGCCCTCCCAGGAGACCTGCACCAGGACTCCATCTGTGAGGCTTTTCAGGTTTGCACAGCACTGCACTGGGTGGGTGTCTCTCATGCTCTGGAGAGTTCTTGCTCCTTGACAACATGAGAGATGCGAGGGGCAGGAATCACTGCTGACCTGGCCCCTCAGCACCAGCATCCACAGGCTGCTGCCCACCTTTCTCCATGAAGGGGAACAGGGCTCAGGGGAGACCATGTCCCAAGGAGGCAGCTGTCTAGATGAGGCCTGTTCCAGGAGGTTCCTCAGCACCAGGGCCTCCAGCTGTTTCCCTGGCAGGCTGCACCCCAAACCTCAGGCTGTCCTCCACAAGGAACTAACCCAGGGCCTGAAATTGCCTGCACCCTGCAGGACAAAGAGTAGCCTTGGGCAGCTTGTGGCAGCCCCAGGGAAGGACAGTGCCTGAGGACACAGGATCCTGTGGGGTGTGCAATAGACACCTGTGCACAAGTTGTTCTGATGAGGTGTCTGTGCCTGGGGAAGGTAAAGGAAGAGAAGCACAAAGAGCAGTAACAGTAGAGTTCCAGGTGACTGCTCTCTGCTTTCCCATCATGGCAAATTCATGAACAAACAATCAATCTTTGATGCTCTGCCCAGTTGAATGTGGTGTGAGACTAATGCTGGGAGCCGAAGAGGAAGTCAGAATCTAGAAATGTGAACAGCTGAAATTTTAAGGATCAACTGACATCCTAGCAGGGCTAGGTGAGGAAGCAAGGTGACTCCTGGGAGGAGGAGGGACAGGGACCCCTCAGTCAGCATCCTCCACCCAGGAGCTCACACCTCAGTCAGGAGACCCTGAGGCCCTCTGCCTTCACTGCACACTCAGAGCCTCGGGCAGGGGTCCAGCTGTGCACAGAGGGCTCTGCCAAAGTGGCTGCAGATCAGGCAGCACACTGGGAACCACCCTGGACCAGCCCACACCAAGGCCTGAAGGCAGCAGGGCTGAGCTGGAGCAGCATCTGACTCAGCTCTGGATGGGCCAACTCCAGAGCTGACAGAGGGAGGCCAGAGTCTAGCCACCCCTGCTCACACCAGTCCTAACCAGCCCACCTCCCCCAGGAGTCTTGCCCTACCACTCACCATTTCCTGCCTTCTGGGGAGTCCAGACATCCTTCCTGGGGATCTCACAGCACCTGCAGCTCACAGGGACAGTCTCAGCCAGAGCCCCGGGGGCCTCACACAGCAGAGGACACAGTCCTGGAGATGGATTCTGAGCTGCACAGGGTGAGAGATCAAGGCCTGTGACTGTGGAAGGCCACCCCCTCCCACCAGCTGCCTGCTGACTGGCCAGGGCTGCACAAGACCCCTCTCACCCCAGCCGACACATGCACACTGTGGGGCCATGAGTGACAGGGGATGGATCAGACTCCTGGATAAGTGAGGGCAGAAGGACAGGTTCTTGGCAAAAACCCTTTTGATCAGAACTTCCTCCCTCCAAGGGGACCTGCTCCATCAGGGGAACATTTCCAGGCAGGCAGTTAAGACCTTTCTCAAGTAGGCCCTGTTGTCTTCTCCTCTCAGGAGCCTCTTCCTGCATCTTCTGCCTGAGCACAGAGTCACAAGCAAGTGTGAGGAATTACACACTCAGGGTCCAAGGCAGCAGATCCCGACCTCAGAGAAGGTGGGATCCAGGTCAGGCCAGACTGGAGAGGAGGGACACAGGCAGCTTTCACTTGGGAAGAGCCTGGGGCTGCATGGCCAAGGCCTCCTCACACTGTAACTCTCTCAACTCACTTCCAAGAAAATGAAAAGACAACAAGGGAACACCATTATTAAAAGCACAAAAAACTAACTGTATGGCATTAAAAGAGATTTAAAAAGAACGCAAAGCAAACACTTGAAGTAGCTCAGGAAAGGAGACTGCTTCACCCCCAGTTCATAGGAAAACACATTCACAGTTGGGGGTTAGACACTGACTGATGAAAGGCAGCCCCAGGAAGGCTGAGTCCCCAGTGGCCAGGAGGGGACATCCAAGGATTTACCTCTGGGAGTTCAGCATGTCCTCCGTTCTATAGGTTTTCTTATGTAAGAAGATAAAGTCCAAAGGAAGAGACTGAAAAACCCAAGTTTACTCCATCAAACTGCAACAGGGTGCAGAGAAAGCTTCCCTATTCAGGGGAAATGTCTTCAGTCCCACAAAAGAAATGAATTCACATGTAGGTATGCTGAAAGAAAAAGAAATAACCTCATAAATGAATTAAACATGAGAAAAAGAGTGAACTCCTTTTCAATAAACAACTGCACAGAAAACTGCTCATGCAAATGGTATTCAGTGAAAAGCATCCTGTAGCCACATGGAAGTAAAGAAGATAGAATACACGTGTGTAGGGGATGAACACACAAGGATGAACAGGCAGAGCTCATCCACACACTGCACTGGAATTTGCCAGTAATCTGAATTCATTCAAAATCTATAACCTGACAAAGATCTGCCAATGTGAAAACACTCATGAAGTGTGGGCACTTGGGGAAGAACTAAAAAAAAAAAAAAAAAAATGAAATTGTCCAGAACATAAAAAACCAGAAGACTGTCAGGTTCCTGAAGCAGGAACAGGTGGGAGAACTGGAGACCCACAGCCTGAGACAGCAAACCCAGTCTAAGGTACTGAGGCCCAGGAACCACCAAACAGGTCACAGCACCACAGTGACAGAGGACTAATGCAGCACTAAGTTAGTGAAAACTCAGTAAGACAGAAGCAGGGAACATTCTGCCTCCTCACAGATGGTGAAAGACTAGGAATGAGAGAAAGAAGTGGCACCGCGCTCACCTGCAGGCACAGGTAGGGCAGAGCAGGGAGAGAGGGCGGCCTGCCCAGGGCCCATTCCCCTCTATTTGGACGGGACGTGCACAGGTGTTCAGATTCTCACTAAAGTGAGCACTGAAACTATTTCAGGAACTCCCTCCTCTTCACATCTCACTACTCTGTCCACGTAAACGTCAACCAAGAACACAAAAATCTTACATTCAGTCAAGGAATGAAATACATGCTTGGGGACAAACTGGAACTGAATGGCAGCAGATCTGATGGAGGACACAGGACCCAGCTCAGAGAAGCAGCCTGTCACCGCTGTTCACCAGGAACCCCCGCTTGGTGGCTGAGCACACTCCCAACCTTGGGGACCACTCTCAGTGCACGCAGCCCAGGTGGCTCCTGCGAGGCAAGGAGGGGACCTCAGCAGCTGGGCGTTGGTTCTGGAAGGTCACTTGCTCTCCTCTCCCCAGAGTGGAGGGTTCCTTCCTGCAGGACCTCAGTTCTCACTAGCACCCAGCACCCGCCAGCAGGCACAGGAAGGTCCTCGCCTGTGAGGCCACGCTGAGCAGCCCAGGCCGGGGACCCGAGCCCAGCCCACCCCGCGGGACCAGGAGACAGGCCCCAGGGCCACCCTCCAGCGGGGACTCCGCTGCCTTAGGCAGCCGCCCTCGGGGACCCGCGACCAGCCCACTCCCGGGACCAGGGGACAGGTCCCAGGGCCACCCTCCAGCGGGGACTCCGCCGCCCTAGGCAGCCGCCCTCGGGGACCCCGTCCAGCCCACCCCCGGGACCAGGGGACAGGCCCCAGGGCCACCGCAGCCGGACTCGGCCACGCTCCGCAGCTCACACGCCGGGTCCCCACGGCAGGTGCTGACCGGGTCCCCCGAGCCCCGGCCGCACACGCACCTTGCTTCCTCCGGGGTGACCCGCCGTCCTCCCGAGGGACCTCCGGGGCTCGCGGGGCGCACAGGCTGCGCAGAGTCAGCGGAGACACCCGAGCACAGGACGCCCGACCGGTAGGAAGGAGCTGAGCGCTGAGCAAGGAAAGCGCGCGAGACCGCGGAAGCCCGCCCCGCCCCTCTGTCCGCAACTGATTGGACAGCTCCGCCCCAGCGCCCTGACGGACGCCTCCAGGCACCGCCCCAGCCCCGAGCGACAGCTAATGCCACCCAATCCCTGGCTGAAGTCGGCAGAGCGACAGGCGCTTGCCCCGCCCTCTGCAGCAGGGCTCCCTGCCCGCTGGGACCTGACTCTGGCGGGAAGGGTTTGTATTTCTCCTGGTGTAGAAAGCGGTGTCTGAATGGGAGCCACAGACGCCAGTGCCGCGTGGAAACAAACGTGCTGTTCAGATCCGAAGCAATATGAGAATACATTAAAATTTCAGATTGCATGACCTGCTGACCTGTGTTCTTTTGAGTGGAGGGCCTGAGTTTTGAAAAGCATAATCGCAATGAAATGTGCATCTTTTAAGTAGCTTTAAATTTCCTGAAAGTAACTTAAGAAGTATTTAAACAACAGGTAAAATACCTCAGGTACACTTCAGTGGTAAAATATTATCTACCAAAAGCAAGGCCCTGCATTCCATCCCCAGCAAAAACCAATGATTAAAAAAACCAAAAAGAAACTCACAGGTGAAATTGGATGTGATTCCCTTAATGCAATGTATGTAAAATACCATTGTTTTACTACGCAATCAGCCCAATGAGGTATTACTATTAATAAAGTACTCGTCCTTTGGTACTACTTCTTCAAAATTTTACTGTATTACAATCTTTCTGTAGAGCAGTGCTGACCAGGCACACTCCATGTGCTCAGGAGCCCAACTTACTCCTTGTGGCTCTCACTTGACTCGTGCATCTTTTTTGTGACCCACCTGTCCGCATATCTATCAACAGAAATTAGTGAAACACCCAACCTGTTTTATGCTCCAATAAAGAAACATCCTTTCTGAAGAATATGTAGAATAAGTTTAAATACATTTCACCCTATCCTCAGTCCCACCCCCACTTATCTGGGCAAATTGAAGTTATTTTCATTTAAAGGCCCAGATTCAGAGTGAAGGAACACAAAAGAAACTGGCACCTGACCCCCCACCATAATGGTCAGCTGACCCCAATACAGTAAGCTCCTGGGAAATTCCCTACTCACATTGCTAAGCCACTCTAATGGATCTAATGGACCCCAAAACAATGAGTGTCAGGAATTACCCTCCAGTCCCACCCTAGATGAAGCCTATATAAGCAAGACACTGCCTTTTCATTCCCTGAAAAGTAGCCACAACAGAGATTCAACCTATGGATTCCACCACTGTCTACTGAATAAACAAAAGCTTGCTGATCAGAGGTCTGCTCACACTGCCTGCCTTCATCATGTGTGCATCATTTGTGCTATTATCTTCCCTGCCAGTAGTTCTCCTGCTCTCCAAGGAACACAGAATCAGAGCCCCAGGAGAGAACTGGAGCTGCATGCAAAATATCTCCAAAGGTTGACCACAGCTTCCCAGCTGCTCCTTGGTGGTGGCCCAACCCCTCCCAGAGGTCACGCAGCAAAGGAAAAAAAAAAAAGAGAGGGAAACCCGAAGTCTTCAGCTGTGTCCCCAGTTGACCTCCATGGTTTAGATGTGCAGGGAGTAGATTAAAAGAATACTTTCTCTGTTGTTTGATCTTGACTCTAATCTTCAGGCAGTGGCTGATTCCTCTTCCCATGTGTGCAGTACACGTGACTATCAATCACATGTATAGATCTTCTCATGCATGTCTCTATGACTCAACACCTTCTAATAGGACATGCATCCTTAAACAGGGGAAGATGAAATCAGGGCTTCCTGTTGTTGACCAGGTAACTCCTAGAGACCATGTTGAATCTTGGCCTCCCATCTGCACTGGGTCCATGTGTCAGGTAGCTATGACTGCAGAACAGATCACTCCACAACTTACCAGTTCATGATTGGGCTGGTCAGCAATCTGGGCATAGTGGGGTCCACTCAGGCAAGTGTCCTACATGTAGACCAGGCAGCTCTGCTTTTGGGGGACAACTGGCTATAGATTGGGGCACCTGGGTTCTCCTCCCCATGGTATCTCCTACTCCATCAGCAAACATAGTCTTGCCTCTCATGGAGATGGAGGTTCTGGTAAGACGACAAGAAGCACTCAAGACCTTTTGATCCAAGATGCAGAAAGAGACACTGTCACATTCATTGTGTTCTCTTGGATGCAGTAAGGAAGGAAAATGAATCTTAACAGCATTGAGTATTGTACTTGAATATTAGCTACCTTTCCATTTACTTACATCTTCTTGGATTACATTCAACTTTCTGTCTTGCCTCTCTGGTGGACAGGACTTAAACTTCTGTTGTAAAATTCATTTCTATGTATTCTCTCCTACACTTTGGAGTAGAACTGCTTTCATTTTCATTTTGAGATTGTTCGTTTTCAGGGTGAAAATCTTTTGTTTCTGTGTGTGTTTGTCTTGTCATCTGTACTTTGCTGAGCTAAATGTGTCTAGTGTTGTGTGTGCTTATGTGGGTTTGAATTCCTTAGAAATTTTTACACATGCTTCCAATACAATCTCATTAGTTTCTCTTTGTTGTTCAATATGCAAACATCCACTTAGATACTGATTACAAATAGTAAACTCAGACAACCTGGTCTTATCATTCCCTGAGATATAAAGCACCCAGGTTTTACCTTCCATCATGCTGTCATCTGAAGTTTTCCGTAGATGCCTTTCAGCATGTCTTAGAAGCCCTCCTGTAATTCAGGGGTGTTAAAGGTTTTATCATTGAGGAGCATTGGATTTAGCTAAGCTTAATCTGTGTCAAATTCACTTTCATATTTTGTGACATTATGATAATGTGTTATATTGCTTTTGTTCTCTAAATCATATTTGTGCTCATGAGACAATTTTGCTTAGTTTCCAGTAATTGTTATACCTTGCCACATTCAACCTGTCTTTGTGTTTGAAGGTACGTGTCTACACTTATAAGAGATAAAGGCTGATGGTTTTCTTTAAGAGAGGTTATTGCCTATTATCCGGGTAACAGTTTATGCATAGGATACACAGGTAAGTTTTCTCTTCCATTTAAAAGATAACCTTTACTCAGTGTCACATTGTTGTTTGGGATTTACAATATCATGAAATACAATGCCATCACATTATAATATTGCTAACTCAATCTTATTAACCATGCATTACTTCACATGCTTATTTTTGTGGTGAGAACACTGAAGTCTACTCTCTGGGTGATTTTCAATAAAAATTGCATCCTTATCACCTGTCATCACCACATTTTACAAAGGATCTTTTGCATTTCCCCCAACTAAATGAAATTTTTTGCACTTTGAACAACATCTCCCTAAACTCCACCCCAACCTGTGATAACTATTTTACCATCTGCTCTGTTTTGGAGTTCACCTTGAAGCACTTGTACTAATTTTGTTCCAATTATGGTAAAATTCACTGGGGGCTGGGCATTTATGAGAACATTTTAAATGAATGTCTTTGTGACAGTTCCTTGCACACGGTCTGTTTCTTTGCATATAGACTTGTTAATATATTCTACATTCTCTTGTGTCTAATTTCATCCCTTGCCCATCTAGTGATGTATTTATGAGCTGTATTCCACTTTTCTATACCTCTGTGTGTCGCGTCCCCTCTGCCCGCAGAGAGAGACACGGCAAACGTCTGAAGCTTTGGAAGTTTATTGTGCACAGTTTCTTTCCTACGCTTCTCTTACCCCTAGCTTCTGCGCACTCTCAGCTTCCCTTTTCCCAGCTCCTTCCACTCCCGCGTACTCCCTTCTTCCAGCTCCGCTCCAACTGCTGCTGCTGCGGCCGCCGTCGCCGTCGCCGTCGCCGCCGCCGGTTCTTCCGCTTCTTCCGTCCCTTCCTCAGCTTCTGCCCCTACTCTCCCACCCACCAGGCTTATATACACTTCAGTCAATCAGGGGAGAGTACACGAGATAAACGCGGACAGCTGCAGGCACAGGATGGGTACACGAGGGGGGGCATGCTCTAATCACATCGTTAACTAGCCAATCATTGGAATTCGCTGGTTGTTTACTGTATAGCTGGCCGCTTTTGGCTCAGCGTCAGGCGCCATCTTGACCATGTCTAAGGCCGGGGGCTCTAGGAACCCCGACATCTGTGGCAGTTGAGAAAGGACAATGTGGTTCAAAGAGGGTTTGGGTAGTCCATGCCTGATGTCTCAGGGTCTTCTGTGGTGGAATGGAGAAGATCATCTCCTGTACTTGATACTCATTTTTATTGTGTGAGTTAAATGAGGTGTAGAATACAAATTAGGGTTTTGAGTGTCAATTCCTGGTGATCAGGAATGCTGAGCACCTGTTAGCCATTTTATGTCTTCTTCTGAAAATATCTGTTCAGGTCCTGGCCCATGTCAAATGAGGTTAATAGATATTTTCTTTTTTCTACTGACTTGCATGTGTTCCATGTACATGTAGAAACAGTACCATAATGAGATATGTGGTTAATAAATATTTGGGTTTTTTTTCACCAGCTTATTCCTTTGTTGTGCAGAATGATTTAATGTATACACTCACTTGTTTTGTTTTTATTCCCTTTGTTCTTGGTGTCCTATCCAAACACATAATGGTTAAGACCCACACCAAAAGCTATTCTACTACTTTTTTTCCTAGTTTCATGTTAAATCACAGGGAATAGTACCCCTTAAGATGTTCATTACAAAAATGTGTTATCAAAGTTTGGCCAGAATATGGAGAGAAGGGATCACATGTAAAATGGTGGTGGAGATGACATTTGGTACAGACATCATGGAGAAGACTGTGCAGGTTCCTCAGAGGAAAGAAAGATAGAGGTAATTATGACTCTACAGCCCGAACTCCAGCTGTGCACACACAGGACATGAGATCAGCACTTATGGGCCCATCTGCATTCCAATATTCATTTCCACTTCAGTACCAGTAGCAAATACATAGAAACAAGCTAAATGTACAATGAAGGAAGACTGGATTAAAGAAAGGCAGTGTGTCTGTGTGAATTTTAGAAAGAAGATGCTTTGTCACTGTGTGCATTGAACTAAAAAATGATTCTAAATGAAAAAAGGAAGACAAAAAGGAAAATAATCACATAAACTCTGTTACATACTGAGTCTAATTCACAAGACAAATATGAAGAGAAAAAGGGAAGCTTGTTTTAGGCTGGGTAGACTGAGAGGTACTGAGCAGCCGTGGGAGGGAGTGCCAGCGGAGTAGGTCAGCTACGGCCCTCTCACGTTTGTATAAAAGCATCCTGTTGTGCCAGGATAGACATAATTTTATTTGATGCTGAAAAAAATGAAACAAAAATGAAAAAACAACTTCTCATTTTTAAAGATATTTGAACCACATTTAAGAAACAAGGTAATGTCCGGGGGACTGAAAAGTTTGCATGTGCCAAAATTTGCTTTCAATAGTCAAATTTGACTAGGTCAGACTTCAAAATTTCTTGTGCCTTAATAAATTAAAAGACAGATGGTAACCTGTCAAGAAAATGTACAAGTCAGGCAAGGTGGCAGACACCTCCAACCCCAGCAGCTGGAGAGGCTAAGGCAGGAGGATCACAAGTTCAAAGCATCCTTAGACAGCCAAGTAACACACTAAATAAAATATTTCAAAAGGACTGGGTATGTACCCAGGACTGGGTCAAGGACCCCTGGAGTCAATCCCCAGTACAAAAAAAAAAAAAAAAAAAAAAAAAAAAGAAAAAAAAAAAAGAAAGAAAAAAAGAAAAGAAAAGCAAAAGAGAGAGAGAATGTGCAAGAACTGCGAAGAACTGTCGAGAGGATCAAAGCACCAATGTGGAATCTCCCCCCTGCTGTGGTTTGGATAGGTTTGGGTGCTGAATAAGCCTTCAGCTACTGAAATTTAATTTCCATGGTGAAGTATTAAGAGGGTGGAAATTCCTTAAGGCTCTGGGGCTTAGGGGTGGAAACGAAGGAAATAATTAGGGCTCTATAAGGTGATTACAGTGGAGCAGCCATGATTGTTTCATGGTGGCCTGTATGAATAGGCAGAGAGAGACAACACACACACACACACTCACACTCCCCGTTTGTGGTCATATTTGTGTGCTGTGAGCAAGAAGGGCATCACCAGGTGCAAGTTCTCAAATCTCTGCAACTCAGAGCTACATGAGCCATTTTCTTCTTAAAGTCAACTTGCTTCAGATACTTTGTTTCAGTGATGAGAAGCGGACTAATTAGGAACTTGGCAATGACAGTGAGATCATTACTATTGATACTCTGAAAATGTTTACGCATCTTTGGAACTTGTGACTGGGCAGGAAGGAAAAGCTAGAACAACCACAGAATGCTGAAAATAACCATTATGGGTTGTTCCGCTCAATAGGAGGAGACGGCAGGACTGGAAAAGAGCTAAAGTGCATCAGAGTGACTGGGTTGTGCCAAATCAAAAGCCCAGGGGTGTATTTTCAGAATACAGTATTTAGCTTTAAATGTAAAATGATGGGATGTGGGTAAGGCAGCTGGAGGGAGAGCAGGGTGGAAAGTTACAGGTAAGTTATGGCAGTGTGAAAATTTGCAGCTCGTTGGCAAACAGGAGGTGAGAAGGAAGCCACCTACCACCACCTGACCAAGAGATAACTGTGTACATGCCAAAAGGCACTCAATCCAGGGGACTTTCCCACCACAAGAGCACAAAGGGATGTGGGGACTACTAAAGATACATTTTTTTAAATAACCCAATAGGAGACAGTAAAAGCTAGGAGGCCTTTCAGTAAGACTGTGCTCCCCGTAGCACTTGGCCAATGAGGAACTGGGTGAGGGATCTTGCAATGCAGGAGATAAAACACTGGTTGTACCCAATCTGGAGTTCCCTGACCACCAGGCACCCAGTCTTGCAAGACCGTCATCAAAATAATGTCCTTTTTGCTGTCTCTTGTGTCTTTTAACCCATTCTTTAGACTTGGACAGGTGAGTGTTTCTCACAATTAGCTATGAATCCACTACTGTCCCTCACATTGCCATTGTGGATTCAGAAATCTAGCAACAAAACATTTGATAAGAATTTTCTGTGGTTATATTCTCTTATAATTGCAAGACACCAGTTTTGAATTATTCCTCTCATAAAATCATTTTCTTTGGAGCATCAGATAAGTTGGGCCACTGGTTGAATTCTAAGCAGAAAGCAGTCACTCCTGAGGGTCATGTGATCTCCACCTGCAGCAAAACGGTCTCCCCTGCTGGCTTCTCCAAATCTCAGCCTGAAAAGTGGTCCCCACAGATTTTTCAGGCTGGCAGGCTTTCAGGACATCTTGAGAAGAAAGCAGGGACAGTTTCAGGTTGTGGGAGCTGGCTGGTGAGCTCTGCTTCATATAGAGATGTGGGCGGGTGCGTGCCTGCCATCCCCAGAGGCCTCTGGGAACACAGCACCCGCCTCCTGACAACAGCAGGCAGGCTCAGGAGTGCTCCAGGCAGACAGTGCTCTCCAGAGCACATGCGAAGGACCCGTCAACATGCCAGTGTGGACATGGGGTCAAACCATTAGAAACACTTCACCTGTGCAGGTGTGTGGTGGTCATGAATCAGGTACTATGAAAACTGAGAGTGCAGTCCTCCCCTGTGGGTTCACTGTGGCTTCTGTGTGTGCCCCAGAGACCAAGCCCTGTATTTGGAGGAGCCCAGTGACTAGCCTTGCCCTGAACCTGCTAATCTGAGGTGGCCTCCCATTCCCTCTCTGAATGGCAGCATTTCATATTTGCCACGTTCAGTGTGAGAGAAAGTGCCGAGGCTCACTTGCAGCCATGTCTTTGAGATCGCTGAACATGTGCACCGTGTCTTACATGCAGAGAACTCAGAAAAACTCTCAGCTTCTTTTCTCAGTGATGGGTGGAGAGCTGAGTCCCTGAGCTTCTTTTCTCAAAGGGATTAGAAAGTTGAGCTTCTGCTGACTTTTGCCTCCACATTTATTGTTTTAGATTTCCGCCCGCATTCCTTCCTAGCAGTCCTCACCACTGCCTTCCAGAGCAGTCTACAAAATGTACAAGGCACCGGTCTCACCTCAGGTGTTTTTACACAAAGGGGAATTGGGGCAATAAAACAGACACACACAAACAAGCAATCAGCATCAAACCACTGCACACGGTTTTCGGCTGGCACTACATTAGCTGTCACTCAATCCCCAGGCGGTGCCTGGGGCCTGTCCATCAGCGGTGCTGGGGTGGAACTGTCCAATCAGGAGCGCAGATGGAGGGGCAGGGCGGGCTCCTGCCACATCCGCGGGCTTTCCTTTAACACCCGCTCCCTCCTTCCTTTCCGAGTGCTCTGGAGACTCTGATGGATCTGCACAGCCTACTTACCCCGAGAATTTGGGTGCCAGGAGGTCCCACGGGAGGACGGAGGGTCACTCCGGAGGCCAAAAACTGTGAGCCTGCGGCCAGCTCCTGCCGTGGGGGCCCGGCGTGCGGGTGAGCTGCGGAGCGAGGCCCTGTGTGTCCCCACTGGCCGGTGGCCCTGGGCCGCTGACCCCTGGTCCCGGGGGTGGACTGGGCGGCGGGTCCCGAGGTCAGCTAGGAGCGTGTGGACCAGCTCCCTCTGGCAGGTGGCCCTGGTGCCTATCACCTTGGCCCACGTAGTGAACTGGGCTGCGACCCCTGGCGTCAGGTGCCTGCCTGGTGCTGACCTCCCTGGGTCATCTCTGGGTAGCTCCTATGTCCCGAGGCTCTCAGTCTGTGTGAGTCAGGAGGGCATCAGGGAATCTGGACTCCGGTGGAATAGGAGTGTGACAGTTGGCCCAATCGTCCCGTCTGTCCCTCCTTCCTTCGAGATGCCACCTGCGCACCCCACAGACAGCTTCCCATTGTGCAGGAAGCGGGGTTTGGGATCCATTTTTCATTTGGAAGGCTTGCTCCTTGTCAGCTGACAGCAGACCCCTAAAATTCCAGCTCCCTCTGCCTTCCCCCATGCCAGCTGCAGCCTCGCACTATCAACTGTCCCTTGCGCAGGCTGCACTCAAGTGGCAGAGTTTTCACTGTCGTGTTTCACTGAGTAGTGCTCAACCCCACTTTTTAAATTCTGGGTGAACGTTTCCCAGGTGTGGAAAGCAGAGAGGAATGACCTGGAACCTGCTTTTGAGAAGTACTTATGGGGGCAAGGGTTGTGGCTCAGTGGTAGAGCACTTACCTGGCACGTGTGTGAAGCCCTGGGTTGGAGTCTCAGCACTGCGTATAAATAAATTAAATAAAGGTCCATTAACAACTATGTATATATATAAAGGAGTACTTATGCCTCTCTTTGCTTCCCTAAGCAGAGATTCCTCATGAATGTCTTTGGGCACATGTGTCCTTTGGCCACTTTACAGGATCCTCTGTCCCCAGCCACTGACCTGTCCTTTCTGGGGCTGTCACAGTTGTCTCCAGTTGCCCTCTGCCTTGTAGGGTGCAGGGAATTTCAGGCCCTAGGTCAGCCTCTCCTCGAGGTCAGCCTGAGATGTGGGTGCAGCCTCTCAAGGAGGCAGCTGGAGGCTGGGTCTGAGGAATCTCCTGGCACAGGCCTCATCAAGAAAGCTCCCTGCTTGGGATATGGTCTCCCCCAAGCCCTGTTCCTATTCCTTGAAGACATGTTGGTCAGGAAGTGGGATGCTGGTATTTAGGGGGCCAGATCCAAAATGATTCCTGCCCTCTGGATTCCCTCAGAATAGTGAAAGTTGAAAAGGTATCCCCAGGGGCAGGGAAAACTGACCCCAGCATGGTGGTGCCAAAACCTTACAGCTGTTTGGCCAGCCCAAGCAGGATAAAATGCCCTGAGCTTAGGGTTTTCAACATGGCGGACTAGAGGGCGGCTGCATTTCATGTTGCTCCAGGACGCAGGATTCAAAAGAGGAGATAGTGAGAGACTTGGGACCAACTCAAAGCCGCCGGGTGAGTCTCTCCCGTTGGGGAGGTGTCCCGGATGGGGCGGTAGCACCGGAACGCAGGGAACTTTGTGAAGTAGAGTTGCTCGGCGAGGCGCCCCTCCCCCCCGCTGGAGCGGTAAACACGGACAACTGGGATCATCGTAGAGGAGGCGGCTCAGCACAGCACTTGGACTCGGAGCAACCACTGGGGCTCCGGGCGGCTGCCTGAGGAGGAGGGGCGTGGCGAGCTGTTTGGACTCAGAGCGATCGCTTCTGAACACCGGGGGGTTGCCCGGAGGAAGAGGAGAAGTGCGGCGGGTCGCTTGGCTTAAGAGTGACTGCATCAGAGCTACAGGCAGTTGCCAGAAGAGGAGCTGCGTGGCGAGCTGTTTGGACTCAGAACGACCACTTCTGAACACCAGGGGGTTGCCCGGAGGAAGAGGAGATGCGCGGCGGGTCCCTTGGTCTAGGAGTGAATGCATCAGAGCCACAGGCGGTTGCCAGAGGAGGAGGCGAGTGGTGAGTTGTTTGGACTCTAAGCAACCGCTCCTGAACACCTGTGGCCTGCCTGGAGGAGGAGCATGGTGGGTCGCTTGGTCTCCGAGCGACCACTCCTGAACACCCGGGGGGTACCCCCTGAGGAGGAGGAAGAACAGGGCGGGTCACGTGGACTCGGAGTGACTGCCTAGGGCTACGGGTGGTTGGCGGGAGGAGGAGACTCGAAGTGAGTTGCTTGGACTCCTAGTGAATGCGTCAGAAACCGGGCGGCTGTCCGGAGGAAGAGGTTTGTGGCGGGTCTCTGGGACTCGGAGCTATTGTATGGTGCTCCAGGCGGCTCAGAGGAGGGGCTGCATAGCCAGGCAATTAGGTGCAGAGCAGGGTCCCAGGACCTAGGCGGCTTCTTGGTGGAAGAGTCGCAAAGAGACACACCTAGGGGCGGAGCAAAGTTTCCAGGACTGGGGGCAGATTCTCTGAGGAGAGGCAGCCTAAGGAGACTCGTCTGCGAAGGGTGAGGCTCCCAGGCCCAGGAGGTAGGTCTGGGCCCCTGGGAACGTTGCAGAGGAAGACAGGCCAGCCCAGGCGGTAGTTGTAGATTGAGGGGAACCTCTAGGAGGGGAACTGACCAGCGAGACCTCCCCACCGGGTGAGTCTTCCCTGCCGGGTGAGGTTTTCCCACAAGGACAGTAAAATCAGAGACACAGGCTCAAACAGGCTTTGCCTCAGCCCGCAGCCTAGTTCCCCTTTGGATGACCATTGGTCAACAAGTGGAGGCACCTCTGCCCACTATAAGGGAATATACCCCACCTGAGGGTCACTAACCCTAGAGAGGCAGCTTCCTTGTGGAGCATTATCAACTTCCTCAAAGACTGCAGGCTACTGAAGGATAAGAGGAGATATACTAGCAATCTTCAGGGACATTATAAGTCAATAGAGGAAATCTGCAATATCTTAATGACCCACTGATTCCTGAACAATATGAGAAAACAAGGGAAGAAAATGCCCCAAACAAATCTAGATGTTACATCAATAAAATCCAACAACAGCGTGGCAGAAGAAATGACAGAAAGGGAGTTCAGAAGGTACATAATTAAAATGATCAGAGAAGCAAACGATGAGATGAAAGGGCAAATGCAGGCATTGAATAATGAGATGAAAGAGCAAATAAAGGCATTGAATGATAGCACCAATCAACAGTTAAAAGAGCAAATACGGGAAGCAAAAGATCACTTCAATAAAAAGAGATATTGAAAAAAAAAAAACAAACAGAAATCCTTGAAATGAAGGAAACAATAAACCAAATTAAGAACTCCATAGAAAGCATAACCAATAGGATAGAACAGCTGGAAGACAGAACCTCAGATATTGAAGACAAAATATTTAACCTTGAAAACAAAGTTGAACAAACAGAGAAGATGGTAAGAAATCATGAACAGAATCTCCAAGAACTATGGGATATCATGAAAAGGCCAAATTTGAGAATTATTGGGATTGAAGAAGGCTTAGAGAAACAAACCAAAGGAATGAACAATCTATTCAATGAAATAATATCAGAAAATTTCCCAAATCTGAAGAATGAAATGGAAAATCAAGATCAAGAGGCTTATAGGACTCCAAATACAGAAAATTACAATAGACCCACACCAAGGCACATTATAATGAAAATACCTAACATACAAAATAAAGACAGAATTTTAAAGGCTGTGAGAGAAAAGAACCAAATTACATTCAGGGGGAAACCAATACGGATATCAGCAGATTTTTCAATCCAGACCCTAAAAGCTAGAAGGGCCTGGAACAACATTTTTCAAGCTCTGAAAGAAAATGGATGCCAACCAAGAATCTTATACCCAGGAAAACTTACCTTCAAATTTGACGATGAAATAAAATCATTCCATGATAAACAAAAGCTAAAAGAATTTACAAAAAGAAAGCCAGCATTACAGAACATTCTCAGCAAAATATTCCATGAGGAAGAGATAAAAAATAAAGAAGCAAATCAACAAAGGGAGGAATTATCCTAAAGGAACTGTCAAATAAAGGAGGAACCAAGGTGCATCAAAAAAATAATTAAATAAATAAATAAAATTAAAAAAATGAACCAAATGACCGGGAATATAAATCATATCTCAATAATAACCCTGAATGTTAATGGCCTGAATTCATCAATCAAAAGACATAGACTGGCAGATTGGATTAAAAAGAAAGATCCAACAATATGTTGCCTGCAAGAGACTCACCTCATAGAAAGAGATACCCATAGACTAAAGGTGAAAGGATGGGGAAAAACATACCATGCACATGGACTCAGCAAAAAAGCTGGAGTATCCATCCTCATTTCAGATAATGTGGACTTCAAGCCAAAGTTAGTCAGAAGGGATAAAGAAGGACATTTCATACTGCTTAAGGGAAGCATAAATCAGCAGGATATAACAATCATAAACATGTATGCCCCAAACATACATGACATACATCCATGTATGTCAAACAAATCCTTCTCAATTTTAGAAACCAAATAGACTGTAACACGATAATACTAGGTGGTTTTAACACGCCTCTCTCACCACTGGACAGATCTTCCAAACAAAAATTGAACAAAGAAACCATAGATCTCAATAACACAATCAATAATTTAGACTTAACACATTTATAGAATATACCATCCAACCAACAGCGAATACACTTTCTTCTCAGCAGCACATGGATCCTTCTCTAAAATCGACCATAAATTATGCCACAAAGCTAATGTTAGCAAATACAAGAAGATAGAGACACTACCTTGTATTCTATCAGATCATAATGGATTAAAGTTAGAAATAAATGAAAGAGTAAAAAACAGAAACTACTCCAACACCTGGAGATTAAACAATATGCTATTATATGATGAATGGATAACAGAAGGTATTAGGAAGGAAATAAAAAAATTCTTAGAGGTAAATGAGAACAAAGAAACATCATATCAAAATCTCTGGGACACTATGAAAACAGTACTTAGTGGAAAATTTATTTCATGGAGCTGTCGGGGTTTCGGCCGGACCCCTGGCCCTAGGTGGAGCCTGGCCAAGATGGCGCCTGGCAAGCTGCCAGTGAGGTTGAAAAACTGCTATTCTGCACGTATACAACTAACTTCACCTTGAGGAAGTCTCAGTAATTGGTCAGGGCCTCTGCATGATTCTTGCATGATTCTTAGGTGCTTCAAGTTATACCCATAT
The DNA here is from genome assembly GCF_902686445.1 of Sciurus carolinensis. NCBI lineage: Eukaryota > Metazoa > Chordata > Mammalia > Rodentia > Sciuridae > Sciurus > Sciurus carolinensis. The sequence goes on along the minus strand of NW_025920112.1, from coordinate 1,075,568 downwards.
ACGTCTATCTTCTCCCCACATATCATGAATATTCTAATTAGTTGATATAACCTATATAAGTGACAATAACTTCCCAGAAAGGGAAGAAATAAAAAGAAGAATCAGCTGTTAATAGGGAAGTTTGCCACCCATCACGTCTCCGGGTCGTTCTTGCTGGCGGGAGCGACAAGTGGTGCTGAACCCCGGGAATCTTACATGCCGCGGAGAGGTGAGTGAGGTGAGCAACGGATCGGTGAAAGTGTGCACCCAGATCTGTCAGTGGACAGGGAGGTTTCCTAGAGACGATAATATTGTGATTGTGATAAAGTTCCTAGGAACGAGAGGTGAAAGTTTCCTCAAAAAATGGGGAACGAGGTTGCTAGATGTAGAATGGAAGGTCCCTTGAAAGAAATTCTTAAAGCTAACGGCACTTCCTTAAAGACAAACTGCTTGGGCATTTTTAAAGCAGGTAGAGGAGATTTCACCTTGGTTTCTGGAAGAAGGATTGTTAACTATCCCACAGTGGGAACACCCGGGGGAAGATTTAAAGCGCTGTCCGGTAACGCTCCCAGGGACGTTAGCAGTTTGGTCATTAGTCAGAACTTGTTTGCGTTCCCCTCAGGAGGCTTTACAAAAGGCAGTTGCGCAGGGAGAGGAAGTGTTAGAAAAGGTAAAAGAAGAGTCACAAAAGGGCTCTGTTAGCGCTCAGTCAGATTCTGATGAGAGCGAAGAGGGACTCTCAGAGATGGAGTTAAATAAAATTAGTAAAGAAACAAAGTGTTCTCAAGCTGGTTCAATTAGTCAACAGGCATTAAGGGAATTGGAGGGCATAGGGCAGCAGCTAGAAGACAAAAAAAAAAGGCGTTACAAAAAAAAGAGTTACTCAAAAGAGTTGAGCTTACAAAAATATGCAGTGGCGCAGTGGAAAAAAAAAAAAAAGGAGAAAGTACAAATAAAACCACAAACAGAGCACAAAGAGAAAAATCAGTTTAGGGGAGGGTCCCCCTAGGCAGAGAGCTCAGCAGCTCCATTCCTTAAAAGTAGTAAAAAATAATGTTTTCTGATTTTCTGCATTCAAACCTAACCTGATTTCTCAACCAGGTAAAAAAGGGGTTAAAAAGTAAAGTCCTGGGTGATCCTCCCTCCCCCTGCCACATTGGAATGTGACTACAGCATCTCAAGGAGAAAAGGGGGGTAACCTAAAGATAAGAAGAAAAGAAGAAAAAAAGTGTCCGTTTTAAATTCCTGGGCCGCTGCATAAAACTGACTTATTCTTCAGGATTCTTGTTTTGTTTTGTTTTTTTTCTTTAATGCTGTATTTTTGAGCTCATAATTTTAATCCTACATACCTAGGTTAATGATTTTATTTTTGATCAGTTCTATTTTTTATTCAACTGAAGTTTTTTAAACAGCTGTTTCATTGCAATGAACATTCACCTATAAATTACAAGGCCTTTGATTTTGTGTTATTTGTATGTCGTACTGTCTGGTGTTATGTCTTATCTGCATCAAAACTGAGTGCTCTTAAAATTAAAATTTAAAAATGGATCCAAATACTTTTATTCACGTGATTTAAAAGGGTTCAATTTAAATTGGGTAAACTAATAAAAGTAAAATATTTTTAAAAATAACTTGCAAGTTTCCAGGTGGTCAAACTAATGAAATGTTAATGTTAAACAATGTCTAATATCAATTGCTTCTAGGACTTTTCTTCAGCAGGAAAGAGGCAACGGATCCTGTTCAGGACACTTGTCTGATATCTTGGTTTTTATAAAATAAATAAATTGGAGTTAACATGTATGGGATTACTCAAATGTGTTTGTAGAGACGTCTGGTTAATTTACAAAGTTGAAATGCTAATTGTTAAATAACATCAAGTACTTTTAACTCCTCAAATTCCATGGGGTATCATACTTAAACATTATTGGTGTTTTCATAGGTTGGTAAATAAAAGGGTTTACAATTACTTTATGTCCTCACTAAACTAGAAACAAGGTTACTAAGAGTTATGTCCTAACAAGTGGAATTCTACATATAAAGGGTCCCAAAAGTTTCAACTGTGTTTCAATTAAGGGTACTATAAACAACAAAATATTTAATCTTATTAAAATAGGGTGATTTATCTAAATTCAAAAATTTCATAAGAGTTGCTTCAGAATGTGAACAAAAAGGGGTCGACAGATAAAAAGAAAAAATAAAAGGTTCTGGGTTTAAAAATGTATTTAATAAAAAGGAAAAGAAAATGTTTCTGGATAAGAAAGTCTGTGTGTAATAAAGGACAAGTTTCAACAAGTCTATGTGTAACTAAGTTGGTTGTATGAATGTAAATCAGCTAAAGCTATTTAAGGTTTTTCCTAAGGTGAAATACTAATGTTCTGATATAAGTCAAAGTTTAATCTATATGGTAAAATGACATGGTAAAATGGCAAGGATTTCTTAGAAACACTAATTTATTCTTAACTTTGTGTCTCTTAAGTTTTATTCTTTAAAACAATTGTCTTAAAAATAGGGGTTTATACAATTATGGTTAAACAACTGTTAAAGATTGTACTACGTTATAAAGTCTAAATTTTTCTTTAAAAACTAAAATTGGTAAGAACCAATTCCTCACTAAAATTAAAATAACTCTAACCACAGATGTACCTTATAACCCACAAAAACAAGGTATTGTTGAACATACACATCTCACCCTCAAAAATGTTCTTTATAAACAAAAAGGGGGAATAGAGGAGACCTTCAGGTCCCCTAAAGATAAACTTTCTCTTTGTCTCTTTGTTTGGGTTTTTTTTTAACTCTGGGTAATAAGGGTAACCCGGTGCTTTACTGGAGCTGCGGCTCAGTTTGTGTGTTTCCACGGAATAAACTAATTTACTACCTCTTTTTAGTCTCTTAGGAGGAACAGTTCAACTATGTAACAAAACAACTGCTTCTCTCAATTGTACTTCAGATTTGTGCTATCTCTCAATGTTAAAATGCTTCTAGGTTCCTGCTGGCAGACTTAATGTGTGTTCCTACCTTCCTACCAGTCCCAGTCTATGTTACAGATGATGAATTGCCAGTATTGCTTTCTAGAAACAAGAGAGACTTTGGAATCACCGCAGCAGTCATTACCACCATAGTTGCATCAGCAGCCGCAGCAGCTGTAGCCTTGACGACATCAGTACAGTCAGCAACTAAGCTTAATGAAGTGGTCCAGCAGACAGCTACTGCTCTGTCTACTCAACAAACAGTAGATCAACACATGAAAGCGGGAATTCTCTTGGTGAACCAGAGGGTGGACTTACTCCAGGAACAAATGGACATTTTACAGGAACTGTTAAGCGTAGGATGCATTTATCACCTAAGAGGACTTTGTGTTACACCCATAGCTTATCATAACTTCAGCTATGCAGCAAACTTGTCTAGAATCTTGTCTGCTCAGCTACAAACAAACTGGTCTTACGAATTTGATAATCTTACTGCTATTCTTAGATCTCAAATTGTTAGTCTCAATGCTACTAGAGTTAATGTAGCCCCTATGTCCGAAGTGCTAAGTTGGCTATCCTCCTCTTTCAGCTTTGTAAGCAATGGGCAGGTATGGGAGCCTTTTGTATGTTCATGGTTATTACTGTTATCTTCCTCACACGCCTTATCATGCGCATGCGCCGAGATCAAGTTAGAGATCGTATCATCTTCCATCAGGCCATGGCTGCCCTAGAGGCCGGCAGCTCCCCACAAGTGTGGCTCGCGAGGCTGGACCATTGACCAGACGGGTAAGGTAGTAGGTAACGCTGTACCAACCTAAGACAGGAGCTGTAGCATGCTCTGCAGTTATCCGATGACGGGTAAGGACGGTGGTTGACCACTCCGCCTAAGACAGGCTTGGTCCCGAGCTTTTCTTTTAAAAGAAAAAAGGGGGAACTGTCGGGGTTTCGGCCGGACCCCTGGCCCTAGGTGGAGCCTGGCCAAGATGGCGCCTGGCAAGCTGCCAGTGAGGTTGAAAAACTGCTATTCTGCACGTATACAACTAACTTCACCTTGAGGAAGTCTCAGTAATTGGTCAGGGCCTCTGCATGATTCTTGCATGATTCTTAGGTGCTTCAAGTTATACCCATATACGTCTATCTTCTCCCCACATATCATGAATATTCTAATTAGTTGATATAACCTATATAAGTGACAATAACTTCCCAGAAAGGGAAGAAATAAAAAGAAGAATCAGCTGTTAATAGGGAAGTTTGCCACCCATCACGTCTCCGGGTCGTTCTTGCTGGCGGGAGCGACATGGAGCGCACGCATTTAATAAAAGAAGTAAAACTCAACAAATAAACGACCTAACACTATAGCTCAAAGCCCTAGAAAAAGAACAGACCAACACCAAAAGTAGTAGAAGACAGGAAATAGTTAAACTCAGAGCTGAAATCAATGAAATTGAAACAAAAGAAACAATACAAAAAATTGACAAATAGTTGGTTCTTCGAAAAAATAAACAAAATTGATAAACCTTTAGCCACACTAACAAAGAGAAGATGAGAGAAAACCCAAATCACTAAAATTCGGAATGAACAAGGAAATATCACAACAGACACGACTGAAATACAAAACATAATTAGAAGCTATTTTGAAAATCTATACTCCAACAAAATAGAAAATTTCGAAGACATCAACAGGTTTCTAGAGACATATGAATTGCCTAAACTGAACGAGGAGGACATACACAATTTAAATAGACCAATTTCAAGTAATGAAATAGAAGAAGTCATCAAAAGACTACCAACAAAGAAAAGTCCAGGACCAGATGGGTTCTCAGCCGACTTCTACAAAACCTTTAAAGAAGAGCTCATTCCAATACTTCTCAAAGTATTCCATAAAATAGAAGAGGAGGGAACCCTCCCAAACTCATTCTATGAAGCCAATATTACCCTGATACCTAAACCAGACAGAGACACATTGAGGAAAGAAAATTTCAGACCAATATCCTTAATGAACATCGACGCAAAAATTCTCAACAAAATTTTAGCAAATCGCATACAAAAGCATATTAAAAAGATAGTGCACCATGATCAAGTGGGTTTCATCCCAGGGATGCAAGGTTGGTTCAACATCAGGAAATCAATAAATGTAATTCACCATATCAATAGACTTGAAGTCAAGAATCACATGATTATTTCGATAGATGCAGAGAAAGCATTTGATAAAATACAGCACCCCTTCATGCTCAAAACACTAGAAAAAACAGGGTAGTGGGAACATTCCTTAACATTGTAAAGGCCATCTATGCTAAGCCCATGACTAATATCATTCTAAATGGTGAAAAACTGAAAGCATTCCCCCTAAAAACTGGAACAAGGCAGGGATGCCCTCTTTCACCACTTCTTTTCAATATCGTCCTTGAAACTCTAGCCAGAGCAATTAGACAGACCAAAGAAATTAAAGGGATACGAATAGGAAAAAAGCACTCAAACTATCCCTATTTGCTGATGATATGATTATATACTTAGAGGAACCAGGAAATTCCACCAGAAAACTTTTAGATCTCATAAGTGAATTCAGTAAAGTAGCGAGATATAAGATCAATGCACATAAATCTAAGGCATTTTTATACATAAGTGATATGTGATAAGTGATGAATCTGATGTAGCATTAGGAAAACTACCCCATTCACAATAGCATCGAAAAAAATAAAATACTTGGGAATCAATCTCACAAAAGAGGTGAAAGACCTCTACAATGAGAACTACAGAACACTAAAGAAAGAAATTAAAGATAACCTTAGAAGATGGAAAGATCTCCCATGTTCTTGGATTGGAAGAATTAATATTGTCAAAATGGCCAAACTACCAAAAGTGCTATACAGATTCAATGCAAGTACAATTAAAATCCCAATGATGTACCTTACAGAAATAGAGCAAGCGATTATGAAATTCATCTGGAAGAATAAGAAACCCAGAATAGCTAAAGTAATCCTTGGCAGAAAGAGTGAAGCAGGGGGTATTGCAATACCAGATCTTCAACTCTACTACAAAGCAATAGTAACAAAAACGGCATGGTATTGGTACCAAAATAGAAAGGTGGATCAATGGTACAGAATAGAGGACATGGACACAAACCTGAATAAATACAATTTTCTCATACTAGACAAAGGGGCCAAAAATATGCAATGAAGAAAAGATAGCCTCTTCAACAAATGGTGCTGGGAGAATTGGAAATCCATATGCAACAGAATGAAACTAAACCCATATCTCAAACCATGCATGAAACTAAACTCAAAATGGATTAAGGACCTTGGAATCAGACCAGAGACCTTGCATCTTATAGAAGAAAAAGTAGGTCCAGAGCTTCAACATGTCGGTTTAGGACTAGACTTCCTCAACAGGACTCCCATAGCACAAGAAATGAAAGCAAGAATCAATAACTGGGATAGATTGAAAATAAAAAGCTTTCTCTCAGCAAAGGAAACTATCAGCAATGCAAAGAAAGAGCCTACAGAGTGGGAGAAAATCTTTGCCAATCATACTTCAGATAGAGCACTAATCTCCAGAATCTATAAAGAACTCAAAAAACTCTACACCAAGAATGCAAATAATCCAATCGACAAATGGGCTAAAGAAATGAATAGACACTTCACAGAAGTAGATGTACAAGCAATCAACAAACATATGGAAAAATGTTCAACATCTCTAGTAATAAGAGAAATGCAAATCAAAACCACCCTAAGATTCCATCTCACCCCAATTAGAATGGCTATTATCAAGAATACAAGCAACAACAGGTGTTGGCAAGGATGTGGGGAGAAAGGTACACTCATACATTGCTGGTGGGGCTGCAAACTAGTGCAGCCACTCTGGAAAGCAGTATGGACATTCCTTAGAAAACTTGGAATGGAGCCACCATTTGACCCAGCTATCCCACTCCTTGGCATATACCCAAAGGATTTAAAATCAGCATATTACAGAGATACAGCCACATCAATGTTCATGACTGCTCAGTTCACAATAGCCAGATTGTGGAACCAACCTAGATGTCCTTCAATTGATGAATGGATAAAGAAACTGTGGTATATATATACAATGGAATATTACTCGGCCATAAAGAGTGACAAAATTATGGCATTTGCAGCAAATTATGAAATTGGAGAATATCATGCTAAGTGAGATAAGCCAATCTCAAAAAACCAAAGGACGAATGATATTGCTAATAACTGGATGATGACACATAATGGGGGGTGGGAGGGGTTAGTGTTAGGGTTAGAGTTAGGGTTAGGGAGGGGGGCAAGAATGGAGGAAGGAAGGACTGTATAGAAGGATAAGAGGGATGGGAGGGGTGGGGGGAATGGGAAAAATAACAGAATGAATCGACCAACATCACCCTATGTAAATTTATGATTACACAAATGGTATGCCTTTACGCCATGTACAAACAGAGAATCAACATGTATCCCATTTGTTTACAATAAAAAAAAATGCCCTGAGCTTGAGGCTGACATAGCTTTGTCCAGTCAGGGATGCCCTTCCCTGGGCTTGCTGCCTTGGAAAGACTGGTTCATTTATTTTAGCTTCAGTTTTTCACCAATTATAACATGTCCTTTATTAATAGATCTTAAAGTTTAGAAAATATTTCTAAAGGGCAAGATAGAAATACAAATCAGGTTGTCACAGGAGGAGGAGGAGCTGAAACTCCAAACCTTGGTGCTTTTGTTCTCTTGAAAGAAAATTTAACATATATATGTGTATATTTGGTACTGGGGATTTAATCCAGGGGTGCCTTTCCACTGAAATATATCCCCAGACTTTTTAAACTTTTTTCTTTTGAGACAGGATCTTGCTAAGCAGCTGAGGGCCTTTCTGAGGTACTGAGTCTTGTTTTGAACTGCTGATCCTCAGTGTGTCATCCTACCGAGTAGCTGGTATTACAGGCCTGCCTCCCTGTAACGGGCTAGTTAAAAAATTTTATGTACCTTTTTTTCTCCTCTGCAGGGTGAAGCACTGTGTTTATCAGGTATGTTGTTTTATGGAGTGTGGGGGGTGGAAGAAATCCAGGGCTTTGCTTTGGGAATGCTAGCTGGGAAAAAAAAATAGGGAAGATCTTGTTCCTGTACAGTTGCAGAAAGTGAGTACATTTCCCCAGTACACTGTGGTAAATGAATTGATTCATGACAAAGATTCACCAAGACATCAGCTCCTGTATTTGGCAGGGTTTTGGCAGTGGATGGGTCTGTTCCGTAGCCTGTGAACTGCAGGTGACTGTTTAATACTGATTCAACTGATGAGAACTAGGCAATTCTTAATTGTAGTCACCTGTGATAGCTGATTGCCAAATATGTTTCTTGGATATAGCAATTCCATAGCATGTTTACTGTCTGAAAGAGAACACCTTGATTTTACTGTAGAAGCATTAATATTAAGTGTCTTAAAATTTTTCTCCTATACACATAAAGTGTGGTTTTGAGTGATTTACTGGGTCCTTTAAACACCAAGTCTCTTCTGTTTCAAACCTTGACTGAGAAGCAGTCTTGATCCACATGACTGTAATCCAAGGCCAGACTTGATCCTGCAAAAGGAGGCCATTGAAGGTCCAGTCAGAGCTTTCTGGGCAGCCTCCCTGCAGAGGCCCAGGCTGCTCACACCAACCCTGGAAGGAGCCCTTTAGGCTGAGAAGCTCCAGAGCTCTGGAGAGCTGGAGTCCTCAGGCAGATGTGGTGGGAGACAGGATGGGAAGGCTAAGGGATGCCCTTCCTGAGGGTGCAGTTGATGTTGTCCAGGGCTGTCCCCAGAGTGTGCTATGAAGCAAGTGTGGATTTGGGCAAGAAGCGCCCCTGTTCTGAAGGAGTAGTGCACTCGGGGGCGGGAATCCCAGGTGAGCTCTGCAGGCACCCACAGCTCCTGCAGAACAGGGCTGCTTCCCCAGGGAGGGCAGGCAGGGTTAGGAAGAAGCTGGAGGGGAGGCAGCAAGGAGGGGCAGGGTCAGATCCCAGGTCAGAGTGTTTCTCCAGAAGTCAGCCTGTTCTCAGGAGGGGGCAGGAAGAGGGGTCCTGTGCTGGCTCCAGGGGCCAGTGGGTCAGAGTTCAGGGTCCTGGAGGAGGGAGAGAAACTGGAGGCAAGTTCGATTAACAAGTATTTGTTCTGATCCCTGAAGAGAAGTGTGTTGAGCTAATTGCTTATGAGGGAACAAAGAAGAGGCATTTCAGGGTCAGGGTGTGTCTGCCCTGGTGAAAAGGGAGCATCTCCTGAGTCCTAATGGGAAGGGGTCTCTGTGCAGGCTCTGCTCCAGCAGAATGCAGAGGAGGGGTTTCTTCATCATAGATCTTTCCCAGGATTCCCTTTGGCAGTTTCTTTTTCATTGGCCAATCCTAAGTTGCATCCCTTAGAGCAAAGTGAACATCAGTGATGTGCTTGGCTCAAATGAATTCACTGAACGTGAGGATGGGGCAGTGGGAGTCCCTGTTTGCAGCTCTTTGCCCTCAGCAGGGTGGCTGGCCCTCCTGCCTTGCAGCTGGCACCTGTAGAGGGGAGTTCTGTGGAGCCGAGCCCTGGACTTGGGTTTGTGCTGACTCTGGTGCTGTCAGCTGACCTGTTGAACCACCAGTAGTTTTGGAGAATGGATTGGTGCTGAGCAAACTCACACAGTAGGTGTCAGAAGTGGTTTCAGGCAAAAGGCCTCACAGGAGAGGACCTTCCTGTGCCTGCTGGTGGGTGCTGGGTGCTAGTGAGAACTGAGGTCCTGCAGGAGGGAGCCCTCCACTCTGGGGAGAGGAGAGCAAGTGACCTTCCAGAACCAACACCCAGCTCCTGAGGTCCCCTCCTTGCCTAGGAGGAGCCACCTGGGCTGCATGCACTGAGAGTGGTCCCCAAGGTTGGGAGTGTGCTCAGCCACCAAGCGGGGGTTCCTGGTGAACAGCGGTGACAGGCTGCTTCCCTGAGCTGGGTCCTGGGTCCTCCATCAACTCTTGCTGCCCTACAATTCCTGTTTGTCCCCAAATATGTAAGAATATTCCTTCATTGGAGTGTAAGATTATTATTTTCATTGGTTGAAAATTTGAGTGGATTGAGTGATGTGTATGAAAAAGTAGAGAATATACTTGAAATATATACATTTTTAATTTTATGAAGTATGAGCAGTAGGAATCTCAGGGCTGGGGAGGTAGTTCAGTGATAGATCAGTTGCCTACCATGGGTGAGTGTCCCGAGTGGCAAGGAGTCAATGAGAATAAATTTGGTCCAGATCAATTGGCTTTTATTTGATGCTAATCACACAATTATTATAGTTATTATAACTCTAATCACACCAATATCACACATAACTAAATCACTATATTAGAATACTATAAGCCCCGAGTAAGGAAAACTCGCTCCTAAGACCCATCCCTAAGGTCCACTCTTATGCGACGTGTCTTGAGTTGAAGGGCAGTGACTTTTCGAGATCAGTCAAGAAGACATCTCAGGAGATCTCACTGGGGAACTCCCTGCAGCCAGAGTCCTGATTGGCGAGGACGGTTGGAAGGTGAAGGAGGACAGCTGAGGTCACTGCAGGCAGGCTGTGCAGAGACGTCTTCAGCGGGATGCACTGGGGCAACTCCACTGTGTGACAAAGGCGAGGCAACTCCGAGGTCACCTCCACAGGAACATCTCAGTCATGGTCCGAATGAAGGATGTTTCCACAGGCCAACACCAGCAAGTCAGGGAGTCTCCTCCAGGCTTGGTGCAGCATGGACATCGGTGTCACATGGAGACTGAGGCTGGGCTCAGTCATGCGTCATTAAATCCTATTTATCAGACTGCCAGCTGGTCTTGGTTAGGAGGAGTCAGTCCCATGTCTGTCTTACTTGGGGCAATGTCAGTCTTATGTTGGGGTAACATTGCATAATTACATCGTCACAGCACACAGTACTCAAGATATTTTATAAGTTATGTTTTACAGAATACACAACACACAAAATGTCACACATGACATTTGCTCCTTACAGTGAGGGCCTTGATTCCTTCCTCAGCCTCAGGTAAACAATGAAGATGGTGTTCACAATAATGGTGAGAACAATGAGAAGTGCAGGCTAAGCGCTCAGGCCCTGGACTCTCCATCCACACAGAGGATGACAAGCCTCAGACCTGGGACAGTTCTGCCATGTCTGCCTTGGCTACCTCGTGCCCAGGTTTGGGCCATGTCCCCGTCCTTCCCTCATTCTGATTACTTGTTCTCCTGTCAGGAAGCAGAAGTCCTCTTGGGTTCGTCTCTGGAGCTCTTGGTGCTGTGATGCTCCTCTGACAGGCCACCGTCATGCTGGACAGCATTTTGTGTGTAAATTCTTTTCCCACATTTGCTGCTCACCTTCTGTTCCTTGAGGCTGTGGTCACCCGTTTCACTCAACCGTTCTCCTGCCTATGGGACTTGAGATCTTCCATGTTTATGTTCTGCTGTCATTGACAGTTCCATTCTTGTTTTGTCCACGATGGCTGATGGTTCACGGATTGTGTACAGGTAGGAAAAGCACTGTCTGGTTGTAGCTTGTGAAAGTATTAAGATGACCAGGAGATGACCGACTGTGAGAACACAGGTTATAGGTTAAAGGATTGTCCAAATGTGACAGATATTTTTCACGTTTTGCTTGTTTCCTTGCTCGCTCTGGAAGTTGGATTGTGTTTCCTTTCTGTGGAACAAGACATAACCACATGACTCTCTCTGACCAATGAAACGAGAATGGCATATGTCACATTTAGATGAATGGCATATGGCACATTAAGATTAATGGTATATGGCACATTTAGATGAATGGTTAGAGACAGTACAGAAGTATGTGCTCTGCCCCCATTTTTAAAAAAAATTTAGTTGTAGATGGACACAATATCTTTATTGTTTTTATTTTTATGTGGTGCTGAGGATCAAACCCAGTGCCTCACATGTGCAAAGCAAGCATTATACCACTGAGCCACAGCCACAGCCCTCTTTTTTTTATTTGTTCTTTTGAGTTACACATAACAGTAGAATATATTTTCACCTATTATACATACATGGATACAGCTTCCCATTCTTCCGGTTGTACATGATGGAGAATTACATTGGTTGTGTACTCACATATGAACATGGAGAGTGATGTCCAATTCATTCCCCTATCTTTGCTATTCCAATTTCTCCTCCCTCCCTTCATTCCCCTTTGTCTAATCAAAAGTACTTCTACTCTTCCCTACCTCCCCCAACTCCTTCATCATGTGTTAGCATCCACTGTGTGAAGACATAATTTTAATTAATTCCAATTTTTCAGTTTTCTCATTCATGGATCATGGTTTTGCTGTTTCATATGAAACTTCATTGCCAAACCCATGTTTCTTTAGAATTTTTTCTGCTACTTTTGAGAAGTTATAAATTTTTAAATTACTTTCAATATGGAGGCCTTTTGGTTTTGTGTCTTTGGTGTTGGGGATTAACCCAGGTCTTCAATATACTAAGCATGTGCTCTGCCAGAGCTCCAACTAAAGGTGTGCCTTTTCCTTCCAGATGTGTGAATCATAGTTGTCTTAATGTTGTGAAACTTGTAATGTCAGTGTGTAATTCAGTTCTTTGCCTGTTAATACCAGGGTATTACAGAACACTTATTGGAAAGGCCAGAATTTTTGCATTGAATTTCCTTTCCTGCTTCATCAAAGATCAGTTGGCTATATTTGTGTGAGTTTATTTCTGTGTTTTCTTTTCTGTCTTGTAGGTCTTTTCATCTATTCCTTGTCACTGATCACACTATCCTGTAGCTTTATAGTAAGTCTTGAAATCTTATTATGTCCATTCTGTGAATGTAGCTTTCATTTGTGTGAACTGTTTTTTTTTTTGCCTTGGCTTATCGGTTTTAGAACCACTTTTCATTACCAGCCACATGACTTACTAAAAACTTTATTGAGATTTTATTCAGCCTGTAATTCAAATTTGAGAGAACTGACTTCTTGGCAAGAGTGACATACTCCACCCATGAACATGAAGTATGGCTCCACTGATCATATTGTCTATGATTCTGTCATTAGGACTTTCTAAATTTTGTCATGGAAAGTTAGTCAGGTTTGTAAAAGAGTATTTCTTTTTTCTCTTTTTAAAAATTTTTATAGTTTGCCTTAGTAAAGGTGTTTCTTTTTAATTTAATTAATTTTTTTGTCATTTACCTTCTATTCATAATCATAAACTTAACTCTGCCATCCAGCTAGACTTGGGAGGGAAATAAGGAAAATATGGAATCCAAAGGACTGCAGTGAGAGCACAAAGATTATGGGATACTGGGAGCAGATGGGTGCCAGGGAGCTCTTCTGAGCTGCAGAAGGAATGGTCTGGTGGCTAAGATAGACACAAGTCAGACGTACGAGAGTCGTCCACACTCAGCAATGGTGGTCTCCTTGCTGGTGTTACCTTCCTGGACCAGAGCGCTGCAGGGCTTCCGCGATGTTCATCCCCTTCTTCTCCTTCCCAGAGACCACGTGCTTGCCACCAACCACTCAGTCTCAGCAGTGCTTTTCATCTGAAAAGCAGGGAACCATCTGTGTTTGGCCCAGCACTTGCCATAGGCAAGATGCCAGGGCCTGTGTGCCTCAGGATGAAGTTCTCATCATCAAACTTCTCTCCACAGATGGACTTGCCACCAGTGCCATTATGGCGAGTGAAGTCACCACCCTGACACATAAACCTGGAATAATTCTGTGAAAGCAGGAACCCTTATAACCAAATCCTTTCTCTCCAGGACTCAGAGCAAGAAAATTTTCTGCTGCCTTTGGAAGTTTGCCTGCAAACAGCTTGAAGGAGATGCCACCCAAGGGCTCTTCTCACAGGTGAAGTTGAAGAATGTGGTGGGGTTGACCATGGTTGACAGAGAATGACTGACCACAGGTGAGAGTGGTGTCTTGAAAGCCTCAAGTTTTTTTTTTTGTTGTTGTTGTTCTTTAATTCATTGTACCCAAATGGGGTACAACTTTCATTTCTCTGCTTGTACATGAAGGAGAGACACACCGCTTGTGTAATCATACATGTACATAGGGTAATGATGTTTGCCTCAATCCATTATCTTCCTCCAACCCCTTGTTTCCTTCCTTACAACCCATCCATTCTTCCTCCATTCCTCCCTTCTCCTTTCCCCCCATTATATATCATCATACACTTATCAGACAAATCATGTTTTTAATTTTAAATTAAATTCTTCATTGCTGTTACACAGGAAAATAATTAACTTATACATTTTATGTTTATTCATCAACATTATTATAATCTCATTTGTTTCTTGATTCTTTGGAATTCTTTACTTAATCATGTTGCCTTGAATAAACACATTTTATTATGAAATTTCAGTTTCATTTAAAATTTTCTTGACATATGCTTTTTCTATATTAGCCATTTTATTTTTATTTCTTTATTTATTTGAAGGAGGACTAAGCACAGAAGCGCTTTAGAAGAGAACCACATCACCAGCACTTTTTATTGCTTCTTTTTAGACAGGGTCTAAGTAAGTTTCTGAGGCTGGCATTGAACCTGCAACCCTCCTGCCTCAGACTCCTGAGCCCCTGGGATTATAGGCATGTGGAACAAACTGTTTTATCTATATTAGTATGATCGTATGATTTCTGCTTTTTATTAAAATGTTTCTTATTTTTACAGACTCCATTTTGATTCATTGTACACAAATGAGGTACAACTTTTTATTTCTATGTTTGTACACAATGTAGATTCACGCCATTCATGTAATCATACATACACATAGAGTAATACTGTCTATTTTATTCTACTGTCTTTCTGTCCTCCACCCCCTTCCACCCCATTTTCCTCTACACCATCTGAAGTTTCTTCATTCTGCTCTTCCCTCTGCCACCCCACCTCGTTATATATTGTCATGCATTTATCAGAGAAAACATTGACCTTTGTTTTTATGGGCTTGGCCTATTTCACTTAGCATGATATTTCCAACTTCATGCATTTACCAGCAAATGCCATAGTTTTATTTTTCTATATGACTGAGTAATATTCCATTGTGTATATATACTGAAGTCTCTTTATCCATTCATCAATTGAAGGGCATTTATGTTGGTTCCACAATCTAGCCATTGTGTATTGAACTGCTATGAATACTGATATTCTACAGCATCACTGTAGTATGCTGATTTTAAGTCCTTTGGGTATAAACCCAGGAGTGGGTTAGCAGGGTCAAATGGTGGGTCCATTCCAAGTTTTCTGAGGAATCTCCATACTGCTTTCCAGAGTGGCTGCACCAATTTGCACCTCCACCAGCAATGTATGAGTGTTTCTTTTTTCCCACAACCACACCAACACTTATTATTGCTTGTGTTCTTGATAATAGCCTTTCTAATTGGAATTAGATGAAATCTTAGCCTGGTTTCAGTTTGCATTTCTCTAATTACTAGGGTGGATGAGCACTTTTTCATGTATTTGTTGATTACTTGTACATCATTTTCTGTGAAGTGTCTGCCCATTTCCTTAGCCCATTTATTGTTTGGGTGCTTTGTATTTTGGGTGTAAATGTTTTCAAGATCTTTATAAACTTTAGAGATGAATGCTCTGTCTGAAGTATGTGTGGAAAAGATTTTCTCCCACTCTGTAGGCTCTCTTTTCACATTATTGATTGTTTCTTGTGCTGAGAAAAAAACATTTTAGTTTGGTTCTATCCCATTTATTGATTCTTACTTTTATTTCTTATGGTATGGGGGGTCTCGTTAAGGAGGTCTGGTCCTAAGCCAATGTGATGAAGATTTGGGTCTTCTATTTCTTCTATTTGGTGAAGGGTCTCAGGTCTAATTCCTAGATCCTTGATCCATTGTGAGTTGTGTTTTGTGCAGGGTAAGATATAGCGTTTTAATTTTATTTTACTGCATATGGATTTCCAGTTTTGCCAGCACCATTTGTTGAAGAGGCTATCTTTTCTCCATTGTAAGTTTTTGACACCTTTGTCTAGTATGACATAAATATACTTATGTGGGTATGTCTTTTTGTCATCTATCCTGTACCATTGGTATACCTATTTGGTGCCAATAGCATGCCGTTTTTGTTACTATTGCTCTATAATAGAGTTTTAGGTCTAGTATTATGATACCTCCTGCTTCACTCTTCCAGCCCAGGATTGCTTTTGCTATTCTGGGTCTTTTATTCTTCTAGATGAATTTCATGATTCCCTTTTGTGTTTCTATGAGAAATGTTATTGAGATTTTAATTGGAATTTCATTAAATCTGTATAGCACCTTGGGAAGTATGGCCATTTTGATAATATTAATTCTGCTTGTCCAAGAACATGGAAGATATTTCCATCTTCTAAGTTCTTCTTTAAAGTTTTCTTTAATATTTTGTAGTTTTCATTGTAGAGATCTTTCACCTCTTTGGTTAGATTGATTACTAAGAATTTTATTTTATTTTTTTTTGAGGCTATTGCAAATGGAGTTGTTTTCCTCATTTCCCTTTCAGAAGATTCATTAGTTATATAAAAAAATGCTTTAGATTTATACATGTTGATTTTATATCCTGTTATTTTGCTGAATTCATTTATTAGGTCTAGAAGTTTTCTGGATGAGTTTTCTGAATGCCCTAAATAAAAATCACGTCATCTGCAAAGAGTGGTAGCTTGAGTTCCTCTTTTCCTATTCGTATTCCTTTAATTTCTTTAGTCTGTCTAATTGCTCTGGCTAGTATTCCAAGGAAGATTTTGAATAGAAGTGGTGAAAGAGGGCATCCCTGTCTTGTTCCAGTTTTTAAAGGGAATGCTTTCAGTTTTTCTCTATTAAAAATGATGTAGGCCTTGGGCTTAGCATAAAAAAGTTTTTACAATGTTGAGGTACGTACCTCCTTTCCCTACTTTCTCTAGTGTTTTGAGCATGAAGGGGTTTTGTATTTTTGTCGAACAATTTCTCTGCATCAATTGAAATAACCATATGATTCTTATCCTTAAGTCTATTGATAACAAGGATTACATTTATTGATTTACAGATGTTGAACCAACCTTGCATTCCTGAGATGAACCCCACTTGATTGTGGTGCACTATCTTTTTAATATGTTTTTGGATACGGTTTCCCAGGATTTTGCTAAGGATTTTTGTGTCTATATTCATCCAAGATATTGGTCTCAATTTTTCTTTTCTTGATGTGTCTTTGTCTGGTTTGGGTATGAAGGTGATATTAGCTTCATAGAATGAGTTTAGTAGGGTTCCCTCCTTTCTATTTCCTGGAATACTTTGAGGAGTTTTGGAGTGAGTTCTTCTTTGAAGGTCTTGTAGAACTCGGCTAAGAATCTGTCTGGCCCTGTGCTTTTCTTGATTTGTAAGCTTTTGATTGCTTCTTCTGTTTCATTGCTTGATATTGATCTGTTTAAATTGTGTATGTTCTTCTGGTTCAGTTTGGGAGGATCATATGTCTCTAGAAATTTGTCACTTTCTTTGGTATTTTCTATTTTGTTGGAATATAGATTTTCAAAGTAGTTTCTCATTATGTTATGTATTTCAGTGGTGTCTGTTATGATATTTCCTTTTTCATCATGAATTTTAGTAATTTGAGTTTTCCCTCTCCTGTTTGTTAGTGTGGCTAAGTGTTGGTCTATTTTGTTTACTTGCTCAAAGAATAAATTTTTGTTTTGTCAATTTTTTGAATTGTTTCTTTTATTTCAATTTCATTGATTTCATTCTGATTTTAATTATTTTCTATCTTCTACTACTTCAGCTGTTATTCTGTTCTTCTTTTTCTAGGGCTTTGAGGTGTAATGTTAGGTCATTTAGTGGTTGACTTTTATTCTTTTCTTGAATGTGCTCCATGTAATGAATTTTCCTCTTAGTACTGTTTTCATAGTATCTCAGATTTTGATATGTTGTATCGTCATTCTCATTTACGTCTAAGAATATTTTTATCTCTTCCCTGATGTTTTCTGTTATCCATGCTTCATTCAATAGCATATTATTTAGTCTCCAGGTGTTGAAGTTATTTCTGTTTTTTTGTCATTGATTTCTAATTTCATTGCATTATGATCTGATAGAAAGCAATGTAGTTATTATCTCTATTTTTTTGCACTTATTAAGGACTCCTTTGTGGTGTAACATATGGTCCATTTTTGAGAAGGTTCCATGTGCTGCTGAGAAGAAAGTAAATTTGCTAGTTGATGGATGGAATATTCTATATATGTCTGTTAAGTCTAAGTTATTGCTTGTGTTATTGAGTTCTATGCTTTCTTTGTTTAGTTTCTGTTTGAAGGGTCCATTCAGTGGTGACAGCGGTGTGTTAAAGTCACCCAGAATTATTATGCTGTGCTCTGTTTGATTCCTGGCATTGAGAAAGATGTGTTTGATGTACGTGGATGTACTGGTGTTTGACGCATATTTATGATTGTTATGTCTTCCTGATTTATGGTTCCTTTAATCAGTATGAAATGTCCTTCTTTATCCCTTCTGACTAACTTTGGCTTGAAGTTCACTTTATCTAAGATAAGGATGGAAACACCCATTGTTTTTACTGAATCTGTGTGCATGGTAGGTTTTTTTCCCCATCCTTCACCTTTAGTCTGTGGATGTCCTTATCTATAAGATGAGTCTATTGAAAGCAGCATATCGTTGGATCTTTCTTTTGAAGCCAATCTGCCAGTCTATGTCTTCTTATTGATGAATTTAGGCTATTAATGTTCAGAATTATTATGAAGATAAGATTTGTATTCTGTTGGGGGCTATGCCGTATGGACTAGGCCAAGATGACACCTGGCAGTTAGCCAGAAGTTGTTTTGGTCACATTATCAGTGAGGATGTTGATTAACATAAGCACACCCAGGTGATTTGTCATTGGCCATATTCAATTAAGTCCACACACACAATGTGTGCGTAGGTGTTCCTGAGTGTGCCTAATTGTGCCTGCTCAGACATCTGGCTCTGCGCCTAATCTTCGCACAATTGGCGTCAGCCCTACCCTTCGCCCCCTGGAGGGGATGGTTCCCTGAATCTACAATAAACCATTCTGAATTCAGAAGCTTTGCTATTCATTTGTCTCCAGCGCCAAATTGACTCTGCTGGACGGCGTCAAGTAGTGGCCCGCACAGGGAACTACAGGGACCTCTGCGTCCGGGAACCTCTGCGTCCAGGAAACTACGGAGAACTCTGCATTCGTACGGGGAATTCTGAGTTCCTCTAACTTAAACGGTGAGTAGCGAAGTAAGCTGCAGCCCCTGTCTCTAAGGCAGCTAGATGCTCAAGACAGCTGGCCAGGTAGTGAAGTGCAAAAGTGCGAGTATTTTGTGTTGTTTGTGTGTTTGTCAAATTGAAGAGTCTTGCTCTAAGTAGCGAGTTAAGCTGAGACGCTGTCTCTGGGGCAGTTAACTCCTGTCTCTGGGGCAGTTAGGTACTCAGGTAAGCTGAGACCCTGTCTCTGGGGCAGTTAACCCCTGTCCCTGGGGCAGTTAGGTACTCAGGTAAGCTGAGGACCCTGTCTCTGGGGCAGTTAACCCCTGTCCCTGGGGCAGTTAGGTACTCAGGTAAGCTGAGACCCTGTCTCTGGGGCAGTTAACCCCTGTCCCTGGGGCAGTTAGCTACTCAGGTAAGCTGAGACCCTGTCTCTGGGGCAGTTAACCCCTGTCCCTGGGGCAGTTAGGTACTCAGGTAAGCTGAGGACCCTGTCTCTGGGACAGTTAACCCCTGTCCCTGGGGCAGTTAGGTACTCAGGTAAGCTGAGACCCTGTCTCTAGGGCAGTTAACCCCTGTCCCTGGGGCAGTTAGGTACTCAGGTAAGCTGAGATCCTGCCTCTGGGGCAGTTAACCCCTGTCCCTGGGGCAGTTAGGTACTCAGGTAAGCTGAGGACCCTGTCTCTGGGACAGTTAACCCCTGTCCCTGGGGCAGTTAGGTACTCAGGTAAGCTGAGACCCTGTCTCTAGGGCAGTTAACCCCTGTCCCTGGGGCAGTTAGGTACTCAGGTAAGCTGAGATCCTGCCTCTGGGGCAGTTAACCCCTGTCCCTGGGGCAGTTAGGTACTCAGGTAAGCTGAGACCCTGTCTCTAGGGCAGTTAACCCCTGTCCCTGGGGCAGTTAGGTACTCAGGTAAGCTGAGACCCTGTCTCTGGGACAGTTAACCCCTGTCCCTGGGGCAGTTAGGTACTCAGGTAAGCTGAGACCCTATCTCTAGGGCAGTTAACCCCTGTCCCTAGGGCAGTTAGGTACTCAGGTAAGCTGAGACCCTCTCTTTTAAGTCAGTTAGGCACTCAGGATAGCTGGCCAGGTGATGAAATATAAAGGAGCTCTGGAGTGCGTGTATTTAGTGTTGTTTGTGTGTTTGTACTATTGTTAGTGTGGTCTTTGTATGTCCTGTATCAAATTTATTTATTAGTAAGGGATGGGTTCGAAAATATCACAAAATCAGTCTGAAGGGATAATTCAAAAAGGAGGCATGGGAAGTGTACTACAGGAAGGAAAAGAAGTGCTAGAAGAGACTGAGGAGGAAGGAGATACTGAGGAGGAACTAGAAGATAGGCGAGTTAATGTTGCAGAATGGCTAGAAGGCAGGAAAGACCATGAGATAACTACCCCCTCAGCTCCCCCTTCTGATAAAAGGTGGGAGGACCCAACATTTTGTGGGCACTCTTGTTGGCCTTGTTGTGGTGGAGTTCCAAGTGATACCGGGGATCGCTGGGACCCTGAGGAAGGCCCATTAAGACTGTCCTGCCCAGTCTTGGCAGACAGTCAGGGGCAGCGATTTCATCAGACCCTAGAATTTAAAATAGTAAAAAATCTTAAAGAGGCAGTCGCTACTTATGGGCCCCAGGCTCCATTTACTGTTAGTGTGGTGGAATATCCATCACAACACTTAATCTGACTCCTAGTGATTGGGCGAGTATGTGTCGAGCAGTTTTGCATGGTGGACAATATTTAATGTGGAAAGTAACCAATTAGGAGCTCTGTGCAGAGGCGGCTCATAGAAATGCAGCTGCAGGTTTCCATTAATGAAACCTGGATATGTTGCTGGGACAAGGACCATACACTGAACAGCAGCAGATGACGTATGATCCAGCGGTCTATCTTCAGATAGCTGCTGCCACTGTTAGAGTGTGGAAAATGTTACAAGGTCATGGGGACTTGCAAGGGCAATTATCCAAGGTTATACAGGGCTCAAATGAACCCTATTCAGACTTTGTAGACTGTCTGTTACAAACAGCAGGCAGAGTGGGGATTCAGAACAAGCAATGCCTTTAATAAAACAGCATATGAACAAGCTAATAAATGGTGCAGGGAAGCAATTAGGCAATGGAAAAATAAGGATCTCAATACCTATTTAAAAATATGCAGAGATATTAATGAGTCAGCTATACAGGATCAAGTACTAGCAGCTGCTGTCACCCAAGGAGTAGCTCAAGCTATGAGGGCCAAACCCAAAAGCTGTATTTCATGTGGACAGCCAGGACATTTTAAAAGGGACTGCCAAACCCAAGGCATAGTACATACAAAAAAATACCTGGAATATGTCCAAAATGTAAAAGAGGAAAACATTGGGCAAGGGAATGTAAATTTGCAATTGACATTGAAGGAAAACCACTCCCAAAAAATGAGATGAGGGGCCCTTGGGCTCGGGACCCACAAATATTTGGAGCCCTGAAGGAAGGACAACCAGTGGTGGATCCCATCAGAATGATCCCTCGAACCCATTATCCATTAATTCCCTCATCAGACATACAACAGGAAGTGCATGATTGGATCTCTGTGCTGCCACCAGGGTAGTACTAACTCCAGAAATGGGGGTTCAATTAATGCCTACGGGTATCTATGGAGCTCTTAAATCGGGGACAGTAGGTTTGCTATTAGGGCGCAGTTCTGCTGCCCTAAGAGGACTCCATATAACACCAGGAGTAATTGATCCAGATTATGAGGGAGAGATAAAAATAATGGTCAGTTCCCCAAAAGGTATTTCTGTTATAAATCAGGGGGATAAAATAGCACAAATACTGGTGATACCCAGTGAACATGACAAATATTTAGCAAAAAAGAATAAAAGAAATAAATCGGGGTTTGGATCTACGGGGGAACCTATGACCATGCTTACTTAGATCTAAACACTCACCCAATGCATACTATAAGAATAAATGACAAGAAAATTAATGGGTTATTAGACACTGGAGCTGATCTTAGTATCATAACATTGACCCAATGTCCAAGAGATTGGCTGACCAGACCTTACCAGGTTTGGGGGTTGCCTCAAACCCACCCCAGAGTGCACATTTGTTGAAATGGACAGATACAGAAGGAAATTATGGTACTTTCCAACCCTATTTCTTGAGAGATTTACCTGTTAATTTATGGGGGAGAGACATATTAAGACAATTACAGATCAATTGACTAATGAACATATGCATATTAACCCGATAGCTTGTAATATCATGGTGAACCAGGGATTCATACCTGGAAGGGGACTGGGAGCACATTCACAGGGAATAACTGAACCCATCCAAGCTATAAGGAGAAGTAATAAAGAGGGACTGGGTTTTCAGAGGGGGCCACTGAGTCAATAAAAATTACATGGAAATCACAAAAGTCTGTTTGGATACCTCAGTGGCCCCTCAATGCTCAAAAGTTACAAGCAGCCCGGGAGTTAGTAAGACAACAACTGGCCTTAGGCCATCTACAACCTTCTACGTCTCCTTTCAATACACCTATCTTTATAATTAAAAAGAAATCAGGAAAGTGGAGACTCCTCCAAGATCTTAGAGCAATAAATAGTCAAATGGTAATAATGGGGACAGCTCAATCCAGCTTCCCTCAATTGTCTGCTCTTCCGAAGGATTGGAGAATTATAGTTTTAGACATAAAAGATTGCTTCTTTTCTATACCACTTCATAAGAAGGATAACTGCAGATTTGCTTTTACTGTACCAGCTACTAACCACGAAGGACCTGATCAAAGATATGAATGGACAGTATTGCCGCAAGGCATGGCCAATAGCCCCACTATGTGTCAGATCTATGTAGACAAAGCTTTACAGCCTATTAGAAAATCTGATAAAGACCTAAAGACCTATCATTATATGAAGAATGTCTTATTAGCTCATCCTGATCAAGACAAACTTTTCAGAGTATATGATGCGCTGGTCATAAATCTTCTTCCATTTGGATTGGAGATAGCAGAGGATAAATTGCAGAGTTCTTGCCCCAATACCTACCTTGGTGCCATTATTGACAAAACCTCAATACGACCTCAAAAGGTTACCTTTAGGATGGATAGATTAAAAACATTAAATGATTTCCAGAAACTTTAGGGAGATATAAACTGGGTAAGACCATATTTAAAATTAACAACTGAAGACCTTGGACCATTATTTGATACTCTTAAGGGAAGTGGTGATCCTGCCTCGCCCCGGGAAATTACCACAGACGCTAGAAAAGCATTGTGTAAGGTAGAAGATGCCATTACTAAGGCACATTTAGATCAGGTAGATATAACTAAGCCTATATTACTGATAATCATAGCCACCATAGGAAGTCCTACAGGAGTGTTCTGGCAACAAGGACCTACTTATGGGGTCCATCTTCACTATAGCCAAAAGATAACTCTAGTGAGTTATCCAGAATTAGTGGGAAAGTTAATAAAAAAGGCAATAACTAATGCCATAGGAATTTTTGGCATTGTTTCAAAAAACATTATCTCTCCTTTTAAACCGGAAACTGTAATTGAGCTCACACAAGAATCAGAAGTATGGGCTACCATTATATGTAATTATAATCCAAATTTTAATAGCCACTACCCCGGGGAACCAATGATCCAAATGTTCATCAGACACCCATTCATATTTCCTAAGGTCACTAGAAAAAATCCCATACCAAATGTTATAACTTGCTTTTCAATGGGTCCAGTAATGGAACAGCTGCTATAGTCAGGCCAACACAGACATTTACTTTTCTTTATTCTTCACAGTCTGCCCAGAAGATAGAGCTGCTAGCCATTTGTCAAAGTTTCCAAATGTTCCCAAATCAGCCATTTAATCTGTTCTCTGACAGCAAATATATAGTCAATGCTCTAAATATTATAGAAATTGTACCAAAAATATCCTCGGCATCTACCATTCATTCCTCATTATCTACAATTCAAAAGTTAATTTGGGACCTTTGGGACCTTAAGGAGCCATTTTTTGTTGGACATATTAGGGTCCATACCAGGTTACCAGTATGGGTAACAGTTTAGCAGACTTAGCTACTAGAGAGGTACATATTTCTTCCACATTCTTAGAAGCAGAAAATTTTCATAAAAACTTCCATGTTAACACTAACACTCTTCAAAAATGTTTTAGATTAACTAAGGAACAAGCTAGAACTATTGCCAAAAATTGTCAACATTGTGTCACTTAGCTCCCAGTACCTCAAAATGGTGTTAACCCTAGAGGGTTACAAGCCAACCATATATGGCAAATGGATGTTACTCATATCCCAGAATTTGGAAAGATTAGATACATGCATGTGTCCATAGATACTTGTTCTGGATTTATTATGGCCTCCTTGCAATCAGGTGAAGAAACAAAAGATATTATAAATCACTGCTTATATACCTTTTCTATTGTGGGCGTTCCAAAAACAATAAAAACAGACAATGGTCCAGGCTATACATCCTTAACCTTTAAACAGTTATGTTCTACATTTGGTATATATCATGTCACAGGTATTCCTTATAACCCCCAGGGACAAAGAATTATAGAAAGAGCTCATCTAACCATTAAGACTTTATTAATAAAACAAAAAGGGGGAATAGGGGAGTCATATCCACCTAAGAACAGATTATCTATAGCCCTTTTTACCTTAAATTTTTTGAATCTGGATGGATCAGGAAAATCAGCAGCGGATCAACATGCTGCAGTTGACACTGACATAAAGCCACAAGCTTTACGGGAAGATGTTGTAACAGGAGAATGGAAAGGACCTTCCCCGGTCTTGATTTGGGGAAGAGGGCTTGTGTGTGTATTTCCACAGGAAAATAAAATGCCAATTTGGATTCCAGAAAGGCTAGTCCGAGCAGATAAGACAGTTCATCAAGATGCAGCCGAGCTCTCTGGGTATCCTGCTGCTGCTGCTGACAATGGTAAGTTTCGTCCAGGGTGAATAGTTGTGGACAATAGTCAGGGTATTGCCTTGACTGGATCTAGTCTCTCAAAGTGGTGCAGTCTTTCCTCAGTTCTTTTCCACTAATGAACCTACTGGTCAAACTACCCTTAGGTACACACCACCATTGGACTCCAAGTTTACCCTGAACTTATCACTAGAGAATGCATTATGCCTCGGCTTTGGCAGTGGCACACCTTGTGTGCAGTTGATCGATCGTACTTTGGCAGATATTACCTTAAATAAAGAAAACAACTCCAATACAAATGTCACCAGTTACATGCCCAAAGCTATTAATAATATCCATTTGGTCCTTATGCAGGCCTAAGGCATGTATGGATGTAAGCCCCCTGCCTTTTGTAAAGGGAGGGTCTATGGGTAGGGGAGAGTGCACTAATCAAAGGGTTAATGGCGTTAATACTGAAATGTATATAGAGAGTGAAGCAATTACTTTTTCATATACTCCATGTGCCTAGCTCTCCCTTTCCTTTTGTGACTTTTAATGAGAACTTCTCTAGACAGTTATTTTCACAGATCCCACAACAATGGACGGATGGATTTGACCAGCTGGTGATCCTCACCATGAATGCCACTAAGGTGTAAGTCAAACTGAGAGGGCTTATCACGGGAACATTAGATAGACTAATACAATTTGGCACCAAATTTGGGGGACTCTTAAGTCCCACACTAATAAGCTTGGGTATGCTTGTGTTGATTCTGTTCTACATTTACAAATGCCTCAAAGCCAGTCAACAGACTCATAATGTGATCATAAAATAGGCCATGGCTGCCCTTGAAGCGGGACAATCTCCCAGTATATGGCTTAGTATGCTGGAGCGGTAGTCAAAGACGGGTAAGATTCATGTGGAGTTCATACCAACCTAAGACAGGAAATGAGGGCTACAGTCTCATTGTCCAATGACGGGTAAGAATGTTGCTCTGCCGTGGACGACCTAAGACAGGCACAATCCCTGCCAGCTTCCTTTTCATTTCATATAAGGAAGGGGGAGATGTTGGGGGCTATGTCATACAGACTACGCCAAGATGGCGCCTGGCAGTTAGCCAGAAGTTGTTTTGGTCACATTGGCAGTGAGGAGGTTGATTAACATAAGCACACCCAGGTGACTTGTCATTGGCCATATTCAATTAAGTCCACGCACACAATGCGTGCATAGGTGTTCCCAAATGCTCCTAATTGTGCCTGATTGGACATCTGGCTAACCCTAACCCTCACCCTTTCCTGACCTACATTGTTGTTTTTCATTTCCTCCTACTGGAACATTTTGTTGAGATTATTCTGTAGTGCACTGCAGTGCAGACTTTCTATTTGTAAATTCTTTGAACTTATGTTTGTCATGGAAGGATTTTATTTTGTCTTTAAATCTGAAGGTTAGCTTTGCTGGGTATAGGATTCTTGGTTGGCAACCATGATCTTTCAGGGCTTAAAATATGTTGTTCTAGGCCCTTCTAGTTTTTAGAGTCTGGGATGAGATATATGCTGATATTCATATTTGTTTCCCCTTATATATAATCTGATGCTTTTCTCTCGCAGCCTTCAAAATCCTATCTTTATTTTGTATGTTAGGCATTTTAATTATAATGTGCCTTGGTGTGGATCTGTTGAATTTTGTGCTCTTGGTGTTCTGTAAGCCTCTTGTATTTGATTTTCCATTTCATTCTTCAGGCTTGGGAAATTTTCTGATATTATTTCATTGGACAGTTTGTTTATTCCTTTGGTTTGTATCTCTATGTCTTCCTGAATTTGGATAATTCCTTAATTTGGTCTTCTCCTTATGTCCCATAGTTCATGAGTATCTGTCCCTGATTTCTTACCATCTTCTCTGTCTGGGGAACTTTATTTTCCACATTAAATATTTTGTCTTCATTGCCTGAGGTTCTGTCTTCCAAGTAATCTAGTCTGTTGGTGATGCTTTCCATTGAGATTTTTATTTGGTTTATTGCTTCCTTCATTTCAAGGATTTTTGTTTGTTTGTTTGTTTTGTTTGTTTTTGAGAATCTCTCTTTGTGGAAATGATCTTTTTTTCCTGCAGTTGCTCTTTCAACTACTTATTGGAGTGATCATTCATTGCCTGCATTTGCTCTCTTATTTCATCCTTTGCTTTACAAACATTTAAATTATACATATTCTGAACTACTTTCCTGACATTTCTTCTACCAAAGTGTCACTGGATTGTAGTAATATATAATCCAGGTTTGTTTGGATAATTTTCTTTCCTTGTTTGTTCATGTCATTCATGTATCTTTCCCTCTAGCAGTGCAGATCTGAGGTATTGCACTTTCCCCCCTATGGGCTTATAGTGACACTATATGTTTCCAAATCCTTTTATTTAAGGGGAAGATCAATATTAGCTGTGTCTAGTACATACAATATGCAACCCTAAACCAAATAGCCTCTATGAGGATGTTAATAATATTGTCATAATAACAGAATGAGTTTATTATCTCCAGTATAACAAATAGATTTGCAATAAGATCTGCAGCTTCTAATGTAGGACAACGAGGAAGGGAATGGGGTGTATGATGTAGGTGTTAGTGGGATAAGGAAAAGATATGTAGACATTCTAGATTGTAGACAGAGTGAAAGTATAATCAAAAGATGTTGGCTGTTAGCCTATGGAAACGGAGAAAGACTCTAACGGAACAGGTAAACACAAGGAAAACAGAGCCAGAAAAGTAAAGAAATAAAAACTTAATTTTGTTAATAAGAAAAAAAATTCCAACAGTCATAGTATTCAAACCTTTCAGTCTTCAGCAGCCTGATGTAGGAGAGGTACCTGACAATGAACTTCCAGTCTCCAGTAGGTGTCTCAGGATATTTGCTCCACCTAAAGATGGGAGATACAGCTTCCAGGATCCATCAAAGATGGCCACTCTGGCTTCCAAATGTGTTGGCAAATGGGGAGCTGCAGCTTGGGGTGTTGGAATGGTTGACTGGAGGTCCTGGAGGCAGAGTTCAGTTGGTTGGACAGAGGTCCTGGAGGTGGGGTGTGGTTGGTCAGGTTGTGGGATTATGGAGTCAGGGAGCAGTCAGTCTGTGGGCCCTGGAGGCAGTGAGTGAACAGTCGGACTGAGGGGTCTTGAGACTGGGATCAGTCAGTCCTGCCAGAGGCCCTACAGGTCCTGGATGTTGTCTCAAAATAGTGACTACCACATGTAATCAAGTATGCAGGTACTGTGACAGTGAACTTCCAGGCAACAGCAAGCAGCTGTCATTCTGCTGTGGTCTGCGGTCAGTCTTCTGGCTATCAGTGTATGATTGGCAGGTGGACCTCAGGCAGTGGGTGATGAGTAGGCAAAAGGCAGGTGATGGGCAGGCAAGAAGCAGGCAAATGGTGGATGGCAAGCACCAGTCAGTGAGCAATGTATGCTCAAAAGTAGTGGATATGCTGGCAGACTGCAGGTGATTGAAGTAGACCAAATGGGGGTACACAGCAAGGGATCGATAAGTAGCAAACACTGCCTCACCGAGAAAGAGATATCCTCTGCTTGAAACCCGAGTTATGGAGCGACAACAAATGCAGCTTCCCTCTAGTCTGCCATCTTGGATCTCTACAGTTTTCCTTTTTTGCCAGCAGTCATGAATCAAACTGCCTTCTGCTCATTCACAATCCATCATTATACTTTGAGATTTTTATTCTACCACACAACATCCTTGTAACAACACTGTCATGGTCAATTTCAATTGTCCTTACTACACACACTCAGCTTGAAATTCCTTTACACCTCTCCTACTTACTGCTTCCCTGTTGCTTTGATTTTTACATCCACACTATGAACAATCCTGAATGTGCTACTTTTTTCTAACAAGTGATACTTTCATGCTTTTAACAATAGTTTCTCATCAAAAGCATGACTTTATTATACAATTTATATTGAAACTCATATATACCAATTAGGAAAGTCAGCACACTTATTTGTAGTGAAATCAAAGAAATTGGCAAAAGTTAAAGGGTTTGCCTTAAAACAAAAATGTAAAAAGTCTTCTTCCATAAATTCTAGAACAATATGCTCCACTTTTTAACATGGAAGAGGACACATGTAATAATATATAAGAATATATGTTCAAATTTAAATAGCCAGAATGGGTAAATTCCAACCTTATAATAGTTAAACATTCAGTATTTAACTCAGACATAGCTGCATTGAGTTTCCATTACTTTTTATAACAATTTTCAGACCACAGATCACACTCATATCTACCTAACTTTTTGTTACCTATTGTACTTAGGTGACACAAAAACAGTGAGATTAAACAAAAAGAGCCATAGGTGTCTGTTTGCCGGCCTATTTCTCTTCCTTTTTATTCTCTTGCTGCTGCCATGATGTGGGCTGCCCTGCTGTTTATCCACCATGATGTTGTAAGTGACCTCAGACCACACAACAGAGCCACCCAATTATGAAGAGAACCCTGTGATTATCTTTCCTCCCCTAAGTTGATTTCTCACGTTTTCTGCATCAGCAATGGAAGTCTGAGTAACATGGAGAACTGGAACACTGGAATCCTGTATACTATTTATCTTGCATAGGTTTTTTTTTTTTTTTTTTTTACTCTTGTGAACCTTTTTTGTGTCTTTCAAAGGAGTTGGAAAACTAAAAGCTTTCCCACATTCCTCACATTCACAAGTCACTTCTCCAATATGAGTTCATTCATGCACAGAAAGGACAATGAAGGGGGTTTGTTTTCCCCACTGAGTGAAACTCTTTGAAGGCAACAGAGAACACTCAATGATTTCATATACATAAATATATATATGTATTTTTTTCTTTCATCTGTTCAACTTCTCAACAAGTCCTTTCATGTATTTGAAGGTGACACAATATTAGATGATTTGTCATTTTTTTGCATTCAATGGGTTTTTCTCCAGTAGAACTACTTTCATATTTCAAAGGGAACTGCAGTAATGGATGACATTTGCATTTTTTTTTTTTTTTATTAACAGGGCTTCACTCAAGTTAAGACTTTTTTGATGTTTCAGAATGTAACTGTAACAAGTGAAGGCTTTCCCACATTGTTTACACTCACAGAGTATCTCTCCACTATGCATTCTTTCATGTCAGTGAGGTAAGCAGACCTAGTGAAGACTTTACCAGGTTTCTTACATTCAAAGGTTTTTTCTTCAGTGTGATGTATGTATTGCAGGGATTTCAGGCCAGTCAATATACAGAGGAGTGATGTACTCAAGTGGAGCAAACTCCTTAATACAATAAGGTCTTCTGTTTGAATGTCTTAGAAATGCTCTGCAAATCCTACGTACTTGAGGCCTGGAGACATTATCTTGTTATAATAACATTTGGTACTAGTGGACTCTGACAAGCAAGCAGGTTATATGATCTACACATGCACAGTTAAATGCACTAAGTAACCTAATGTAACTTGATATGACCCTGGAATGGATAATAAACTAAACTGTCTTTCCTAAGGGAGTCGCTTCTTGCTGTTCTTCATCCGGTGTGCTTGCCTCTTTATTGGTGTCCCCTTACCTTTTTCAGCTGGACCCCAATTAACCTTTACAGCCGATGCCTGAACAGGGACATTTCTGGATGTGTTGACAAAATGGGATATCTTACAGCCTGGATCAGGCTTTGACATGTGTCTCTCCTTGACTGGTACCGATCCCACTGATAAGTTATGGGGAATTTCCTGTCTGACGCTCAATGTTGTCATTGGGCTGATGCTCCTTTTGGCTAAACATACTGTAACTAATGCTGGTCTTGCTGCTTTGCTGTCTAAAATAAATTCTTGCTGTCCATGGTATCTGGCGGGTTGGTCTTTAAGACCCAAAGATTGGGAAGGTATAGGTAAAAAATTGCATGAGAAGCTGAGGGCTCCTACCTGTGTTACATGCTTGGTAACTGTGTCAAGATGCTATCTCAAAAATAGACTTGACAGAGTCACAAACTTTTCTAGTAGTTTCTAAGACTGAAGCTTTTTCTCAGCCTTCTCCTTACATTCCTACTCCTCCACCTCTTCCTTTTTCTCCCACAGTCCAGGCTCATTTATCTAAATGTCTCAGGCAGGCAGCTACAGAGGGAGAACCTCATACCTTTGCTGTCTGCCCCATTAGATTAAACAATGCTAATCAGTCAAATTATGAACAATTGACTTTTGCTGTGTATGAAGAATTGAGAAGGACAGTGTTGGAGAGTGGAATTAATAGTAATTTCACTCTTCATATGATAGAGGGGCTGTGAATGTCTTATGCCTTGTTTCTCAGTGATTGGAAAGCATTGGTGAAAATGGTTACTTCTTTTTACATACAGTATTTTTACATACAGTAAATATATACATACAGTACATACAGTGTTTTTACAAGAATGCTCTGATTTAGCCCATGTTCACACTGAGAATAATGCTCAGGGAAATGTTAATATTGATTATGACAGTTGATTTGGTGTGGGTTGAAGAGGGACATTACAACAACAAGCTCATTTGCACACAGCAACCGTTGTACATATATAGAACCTAAGTCTGTAAAGCATGGAGAAGCATTCCAGACACTTGGAATCCCTCCAAATCCTTTGTTTTAAATAGACAAGCCTTGGGGGAGCCTTTCATTGATTTTGTTAACCAACTGACTAAAGCTATTGAAAGACAAGTGGACAATTTGGAGGCTACCAATAATCTGACCAAAGAACTGGAAGTAATGAAATCTATTTACCATAAATTGGGTACTACACTTTCTGATTTAATAAAGGCATGTCAGAAGGTTGGAACTGAAACTCATAAAATGGCTTTACTGAAAGCTGCTTTAAAGTTCCCTGAAAAACTTTGTTACAATTGTAACAAACCTGGCCATCTTCAAAAGGACTGTAAGATTAAAAAAAAAAAAAAAAAAAAAAAAAAAAAAAAAAAAAAAGGGGGTCTACGAAAATGGCCCAATCAGACACGTCCAATCTGTCATAAAAGATTTCATTGGGCTAATCAGTGCAGATCTAAAACAGACATGTCAGGAAACTCAAATAAGGGTCACTTCTCCACCCAGGGCCAAAGGAGGGGGAACTCTTTTAACCTATAGACACAGATGTCTTCTTCAGAAATGTCTCCAATTCCAACAAAAGCTCCTCCGAGAAATCCTATGCTGCCACTAGAAATAGATTTATTATTTCTGAAGATGCTCAAAGATGTCTCCCTGGGGAAGATTGTAAAATTGTTACCAAATTCAAGGACCTCTACCCAAAAGTACCTTTAGTTTAATTTTGCCCCGCTTCCACAGTAGAAAATGAAAATTTGCAATTCCTGGAGTATTGATTCTGATTATACTGGTATGATATACTTTCAAATGTGGTTTCATATACCCTTAAATCTCTCCAGAGGATTCTCCATAGTTCAATTAATTGTCATTCCTTATATTACTGCCGAACAAACCCTAAGTGAAAGAGGGAATGCAAGGTTTGGTTCCACTATTATTCAAGCATATTTATCTATTACTGAAAATAAACCAAAGTTAACCCTTTGTTTAAATGAGCAGTCAATCACAGGGTTGCTGGACACCAGTGCTCATGTTACAGTCACACCCCTCTCGATGTGGCCTTGTCCATGGCCCTTACAAAGGGTCAGAATGGTTTGGCACATAAGAGACAAAAATAAACATGTGTTTAAGAGCTCTTTTTGGTGTGATAATCCACCCCTTCCAACACATGGCAAGCTATTATTCGTATTCAATCAGATATTATGGCAGTTACCTTTCCTATATGGGGCAGAGACAGCTTGCATAAGGTCTCAAATGTCTATGGAGTTGCCTTTTTTTTATAAGGGCCTGTGATGATTTGGCCACCTTGCCATTAAAATGGAAGGTCACCAGTCCCATCTGGGTAGAGCAATGGCCAATGTCTTAGGAAAATATGGTATCTGCAGAGGCCCTCATTCAATAACAGTTACAACTAGGACAAACTAAACCTTCAACCACTCCATGGAATATGCTCAGTTTTATCATAAAGAAATCAGGAAAATGGAGACTGTTACAAGATTTAAGAGAAACATACATCCCTGTGGGTCCACATCAATGTAGATTGCACCTAACAATAATCTAATTCCTCAGGATTTTTCCTTATATGTAATAGACATGACTTCTTTTTTTTTCTATTCCTCTCTTTCCTGCTGATAGAGAAAAATTTGCCTTCACAGTTCCTCTTTTCAGTCATCAGAAGTCTACTGATAGATATCCATGGAAAGTTCTTCCTCAAGGTACATTAAATAACTCCACATTCTGTGAATATTTTGTAGATAAGGTCTTCAGTCTTCTTGACAATTATTGCCAAGTTTTCTTGTTTATCATTATATGGATGTTATTTTGATTGCTGAGCCAAAACTTGTAGAAGATACTTTAGCTAAATTGCAACACATTGTATTACAATCTGGCATCCATGTGACCATGGAAAAATTCAATGACGATACCCTATTAACTATTTAGGACATAAGATATACCAATATTATTCTAATCCTCATATTCCAAAATTGCCTCTTCCTCCCAAATTTTCTTATACACAGAAATTTTTAGGACATTTAAATTGGACCGACCTTATAGTTTTTAACTACTGATATGCTGTCACTTTTTGCATCTGTTGAAAAAAACCAACATAATCCCACCACTTTTTTCCAGTTAACTCCTGCACTGACTGCAGCTCTTCAGAGTGTTAATGAAACATTATCTACAGTTCTTACACTCCTAAAACTGAATGTTCCTTTATCTCTAATAATCTTTACTGGAAAGCCTTTTGGCTGTGCTGCAATTGTTGCCATTTGAAATCAAGACTTGTATATAATGGAGTAGATATATTCTCAATTTTCAGGAAGAAATGTTCTCCCTTATGCTCAATTAATCTCAGATGGTTGCAGTCATATTTTATCTCTTACTGGACAGATATTCATGTACTTTATCTTACTTATGGAAGGACTTTACATTTACAGTATTTACAATTTTCTTCATATTATCAAGCTGTCTTAATTTTTACCTCCTAATGCTTTCCATGCACCACCGGATTAACACCTTTCCTTATTGTGTCAAGTCTCTCATGCTCCATCTTCTAAAATCTTCTACATTCTACTTTCCAATGTGATTACAGTCTATAGTGATGGAGGAAAACAATGGGTTATGGTATCTATATTCACTGATATAAAACTGGACTGATTATTACACATTGCCTCAAGCTTCTCCTCAGTGAACTGAATTAACTGCAATTATTTTGGCTCTCTGTAAGTTTCCCACTGCCTTAAACATCATTACAGATTCTCCGTGTATAGCCAAACTGATGCATCATATATTTCCTCTGCAATTGTCACCTCATTTGTCCTCTAATTTGTTATCCCTGTTCATCACTCTTCAATCTCTTTACAGGATTGTACAGTTCCAGTATTTCTTGCTCATATGAGCCACACAGATTGCTGGACCACTTCACTCAGGGAAATACTTGTGCTGATGCTGCTATAAAATCACTTTATTCTCTATTCTCAGATGCCGTGGAATCACACATTTTCTTTCATTGAAATGCTCACGTTTTAATGAAAACCATTTCTATTTCCGTACAACAGACCTGTTTCATCGTTAAATTGCTCTCATTGCCCTCCCTTTTGTTCCCCTACTTGGGAAAATATAAACCCTTGAAGATCACATTCTAATGCACTCTGGCAGAAGAATGTAACTCATTTTCCTCACTTCCACCTCTATTCTTTTTTTACGTTACCACACATACATCCTCGAGCCTTATATGGCCAATGCACATCATTTGTTCACAATAAATGCTCTTAATGTACAATATGAAGATAATACACATCACTGGTCCTCTGCCTTGGACAGAAACGTTACACCTAAGGAACCACTACCAAAGATTTACATAAAATACTGAGTTCCACAAGATCCAATATGGTGAGAACCTGTACATTTGATTATATGGGGGAAGGGATATTCTGCTGTTCTCACTCCTACAGGTCCTGTCTGTATTCCTGTCCAGGGTCGGAGACCCATCAATCAACATTAGTTTCCATCAAGGGCTTCACAATCCAATTCCCAAATTCCATTTGATACTGGATGAAGAGGACCTTGATTCAAAGAAGGACTCTCCAAGAAGAACAAGAGGCCCAAGGGAACCATGGTGTTTTAATCCTCTAGTGACTTCAGGGGATATAAATAGTTTCACACCATCTGCTCAACAATTATAGTGTAGATGAATTTAAAATGCACCCTGGAAAATTTTGTTTACCAAACTTACACAAAATTCCACAATATTGGGTATTATTGTTATTACTCTGTTGGTACTGCTGCTATACTTAGGGGTAATTGTTAATTCTACTGAAATTTGCATCTGTCATACTATCCTTCATATTAGAGCTATTATCTGCTGCTCTTAAATCATAAGAGATGCAAGGAATTTCATAATATGTGGTTGTTTCAATTTAACTGATAGTAGTAACCCCATTCAAAAGGAATTGAATCATCTTAAAGACATCAGAAAAAAGGTGCAACAAGGTGATGGATGTTGGGATTTATTAGATTATTGAACCTCATTGCTACTAAATATTACATGAATCAAGCTTTACAGTGGAGGATGTTTCTTGATACTTGCCTCATCATGCTCTGATTGTTTTTGCCAACATCTGCCTTGCTCTCTCCCTCCACGTTCTTTACACAGAAGTTCTGTTCATTCAAAAGACATACAAAACAAAAAGAAGAGATGTAGGGAGTTCAGGCCAGTCAATGTACAGAGGAGTGATGCTGTCAAGTTGAGAAAACTTTTCAGAACAATCAATCCCCTGTTTGAATGGCTTAGAAATGCTCTGCAACTCCTCTGTTCTTCAGGCCTGGAGATGTTATCTTATAGGACCATTTGGTAAAAGTGGACTCTGAGAAGCATGTTATGTGATATGCACATGCACAAAGCTAACTGTACTATGTAACTTAATTAACTTGATATGATCCTGAAATAGATAATAAAAGCACATGGAAGCCAATTGTGTGCTTGCCTCTTTATTGCTCTCCCCTTCACCATTATATCTGGACCCCAATTAACATTCACAATGCATTTGAAGGCAATTTGAACTAGTGAAGGCCATCTCACATTTATATCTGTGAGGTTTCTCTCTAGAATGACAAAATTCATTTATATGAAGGTAAGTAGAATTAGTTACTGAAGTCTTTAGCACATTCTTCACATTCATTTTCTCTTCAGTATGAGCAATTTTGTGCCTATTACAGTGAGCAAAATTAGTGAATGCTGTCCCACATTTCTTACATTCAAAGCGTTTCTCTCCAGTTTGAGTTTCTTCATGTGTGTGAAGGCTTTGCAACATTGCTTACACTCATAAGGCTTCTCACCAGTAGGAGACTATTCATGCCTGTGAAGATAATCAGAAATAGTGAAGGATTTACCTCATTGTTAACAGCTATCATTTCTCCCCAGTATAAATTTGTCCTTGTAAGTCAAGGTAACTGGACTGAGTGAAGGCTTTGCCACATTGCTTACATTTATAAGGCTTCTCTCCAATATGAATTGATTTATGTCTGTCAAGGCAAGAAGGAAAAATGAAGGCTCTCCAACATCATTGACATCTGTAAGCCTTCTCATCAGTGTGAATTTATATATGTATTTGAAGATGACTTTTTCAATTGTTTACATTCATAGGGCTTGTTTTTATCAGTTATTTTGCTGCTGTGACTAAGTGACCCAACCAGCAAAATTGTAGAGGTAAGAAAAGATGACTTAAGGGCTCATGACTTCAAAGGTCTTAATCCATAGACAGCAGGCTCTATTTCTCAGGGCTTGAGGTGAGGCACAACATATGGCAGGAGAGTGTGCCAGAGAGAAGCAGATCACACTAGGATCAGGAAGCAGAGAGAGGTCTCCACTGGCTAAACACAAATATAAACCCAAAGCCACATCCCCAATTCTCACTCCTCCAGCCACACCCTACAAGTTCAGTTAATGTGGAGAGCAGTGACAGAGGACAGGATGACAGAGGATGGGACAGCAGTGGCTAAGACTACAGGTCTCTGATGACCTCATGGCTGTGGATGCTCAGTGCCTGGGAATGTTTCTGTGCCACGGCACAGGATGCTTAGCTGATGTGGCAATGCCCTGCATGAGGAGGTATTGTGCAAGATTCCTATCAACTCTGACATTGATTGCAGGCACACAACTCCTGAAAATAGATAAATTCTTATGCTGGACAGCCACAGATTTCTGCTTCTGTTTCTACCCATTTAACAGTAACTTTAAACAATGAACTTTTTTGAAAGCTACACAAAGCTTCCAACAGAGCACGTTACAACAGTGGAAAAGCTACATAGATGTGCAAGTTGATGCAACTTCCCTGAATACAAATAAGGCTTGCACACTCTTTAACCTGCTTTTGAGACACACATAAAGATTTCTGGCATAATTCTTTAGAGCTGCTTCTCCATCAAAAGTAGCATGCCACCTGCTTTAAAATCTACATTTGTGAGTCTTTTTTTCTAATCCCCATTGCCCCTCACCTGACCCACAGGTTTGGCAGTGTTGAACGCCAGAAGTTGCCACTGATCAAATCCCTATCAGGGGATTAATTCACTCATTGGGTAAAGACTGTCTCAACAAAATCAATTATCCTTTGAACCTTCTTGCATTGGCTTAAATATGAGAATGGGGGGGACATCTCACATGCAAACTGTACCTTTCCGACCCTGGCCCCCAAAAGCACACAAAACTCTCCAATGCAAAGGACATTTTCCCATTTCCAAGACTGCCCAGAAGTCCAATTCCAAAGTCTCTTCTCAGACGCAGTTCAAACTCACCCTATAAACTACTTTAAAAATGAAAGGCTATTTACAACTAATTTGTAAAATTACACAACATTTTGTAATACAAAGCTGCTCCCCTGCCCTTTCTGTTGCATCACAACCGTCAGTCTGAAAGCTGCTCTCCCTGCCCTTTCCGGTGCAGCCATTTCCCCACCTCCCAACCACTTGTCAGTCTGTGAACATCCTAGCTAGCTGTTGGTTCATCAGTCAGCTTGTAAATATCCTTCCCTGTTATTGGTTCCCTGTTAGCCCAGCAAAATTCAATTGCTTAAGTGTAGCTACCCCACCATCTTTTCTCATGCTTTCTCTCTCCTACTCACTTTCTTTCTCCTCCTCACTTTTCACACACTTTCTTGTGCATGCCCTTTCTCTTTTCCTCTCATTTTCTCTCTTACCCTGCAGGGAGACACTGTTTGCTTAATAAACCCTCTTATGTGAGTTCCCAAGTCTGGAGTGGTTTCTGGTTTTTACATTGGTGCCATGACTGGGATGGGCTCTCCCACTGTCTCTTAAGCAAGTGGAAACCCATCTGATGCCCCAGTGCCCCCTGGACACAGCCTCACCTTCCATTTTGCCCAGACGCTCTCTCTGTATCCATCACCAGACTTCAGACTGGTGAGTCCTCTAGGCAGGTTCCCTAGGCCAATTTATCTGGGACCCTCGAGGCGGCTGAGGGGTTCAGATACCCCCCCCCATGATGGCTGGCCCCCTTAGTCTTATCTCCTGGGTGGGTTCCTGATTTTAAGGTGGAGATTCTCTCTCAGGGTTGAGGCTTGTCTTAACGCTTACACTCACAGTCAAAAACCCTGATATCAGGTTCTCAACCCTCTCAGCTTTTGCCCAGCACACAGACTGATGCTTGTGTGATGACACCATCACTGTCCTGCCTCCTCGACTCCAACCAACTACTGTGTGGCCTCTGGACACCGGGTCACAGACTTGGTTGTATCTGTCTCCACCATGGGATCTGGGTCCTCCATTTCAGCAGATTCAACCCTTCACCTGACTCCTGGCTTATATTTGGCCACAGTACCCTTTAGATAATCAATCCAAAATGGCCACATATGCCTTAGCCACAGACTCGGCTGCATCAGTCTCCACCATGGCATCTGGGTCCTCCATTCTGGCAGATTGAACCCTGGGAATCTTTCACCTGACCCCTGGCTTAATGTCATCAAAATTCATTTGTGTAATGGCACACAGCTTCCATGAGCAAGTGGGTAGATGAAAAGGGATTCCTTATCAAGTCTCTTCTTTCTTGCACTTCTTTGCTCTTCCTGCAGGCTTGATCACCTCTGGCCCCTTCTCCATCTCTTTTACCCCATTCTGTTTCTACTTCCATTCCCTGGCCCAACCCACCTAGTCCTCCTGCCCCAAGGTACCACATACGCTGGTGTGGAGGGAGTAACCAGCTCAACAGTCAGTGGCATGTCCCAATAGTATGATATAGCAGCCCTATTCCTCACAAGTAGTGGGAGATGTTTCACAATTTTCTGCATCCAAACCCGAATTGAAAATGCCCTAGGCATCAAGTTTCTGCTAGAACCTGTTAGCTCCTTTCAGATGTCAGTCAAGTACATTGAAATGTAAACGGAGGAAGCCAGAATGCTCAGTGGGAGACCAGTCTCAAAACCAAGAAAAAAAAAGTGTCCATTTTAAATTTCTCCTGGGATGCAACACAACACTTTATCTCTCCCTTTTACCTCTTCTTTTCCCTTCTCCTTCTCACCATTCTCCTTCTCCCTCTCTCATGCTATAATTAATGGCCATTATCATTTTTCTTCTATGACTTTTCTTTTCTTAAATGCTATATTTGAGCTCACAATTTTGATCCTACATACCTAGATTAATGATGTTTGATCAGTTCTTTTTATCCAACTCTAGAGGTATTTTTTGAACATCTGTTACATTGCAATTGAGATAAACACTACAAGCCCTTTACTTTTGTGTTAAATATAAGCACGCATAAAATTTAAAATAAAAAAAATGGATCAAATACTTTTAATTCAAGTGATTTAAATTGGGTAAACTAATAAGGGCAAAATGTCTTTAAAATTAACTCACAAGTCTCTAGGTGGTCAAACTAATAAAATGTTCAAGCTTATAAAATGTTTAACATCAATTTTTCTAGGACTTTTCTTCAACAGGAAAGAGACGGCAAATACTGTTGGTACACCTGTCTGATATCATGTTTTTTTTAAACTTGTCTGACATCTTGGGTTTTTTTAATAATAAGATGAGTGAATTAAAGATGACATGTATGGGATTACTCAAACATGTCTGTTAGAGACATCTGATTCATTTACAAAGTTATTCCATGGAGTAACATACTTAAACATTATTCTTTGTATGTTAAATGTGTTCATAATTTCCAGGTATACAAGCCTTTAAAGCAGAAAATTTATGAAGCTGCTATTCTCCAAATTAAACTTGTCTGTAATGGTAATTTTAAACTCATCATTTAATGTTCTATTATAGGACCTGTCATCAATAGGGTATATGTAAAATTTGTTACTTTTTACACTGAGATAAAAAAATTAAATGTAAATGTATTTCTAAAAGTTATTGAGAGCCTGATTTGTTTAAAGGTTAATATCACAAAACAGGAAAGCATTTTGCCACACAGAAGGAAATTTAAAAGCTCTCTCACTCTTTCTTTAACTCATGTTTTAGATATAATGTTAAATTGTTTTAACTAATGTTCATATAGACTCAGGAGTCAATATATGTAAACTTCTTAAAATGACATTTAAGAAAGTGTAATGTGCAGTAGCAAAAATGGGACAACAGTGATTGAGATTGGGGTCTTTGACCTCATGACTGTGGCATGCCTGGTGCCTGGGAGTGCTCCTGTGCAGGGTCACAAGATGCCTAACTGCTGTGGCAGTACCCTCCCTGGGGTGGCTCTATGTAGGAGTCCTATCAGCTCTGACATTGATCTCAGACACACAGTTCTTGGGCAGAAAGTAATTCTTTTGCTAGATAACCAGTGTTTCACCAGCTCCCTTCTCTGGTTCCTGCCCACCTTACAGTAACTTTGGACAGTGGATTTCCTTGAGAGCTACACAGAGCTCCCAACATTGCACTTTATAGCTCTGGGAAAAAAAAAAAAAAAGTTACGTTAAGGTCCTAGTCTCTGTAACTTTCCTGAAAACAAAGAATAATGCTTACATACATATATAGATTGCTGACATAACTCTTTAGATCTGCATTTCCATCACAGAACAGAGCTCCATCTGATCTCAACTTATTCTTCAAAATCTCTGTTTATAAACCTTTATTTTCTAATACTCCTTTGAACTCACTGAACTTGAGAATTTGGTCGTGCTGGTCATGGCAAAAGAGGAAAAAAATTAGTTTCAGGATTAGAACTTTTCTACCAAAGATTTGTGAAAAGCCCCACCTTACCTGAGATAAGGCTCTGCCTCACAACACTCTTGCATGTTAGAATGGCTCCAAAGTAAGCCACACTAACACATTTAATGTTGGGTTCAAAAGTTTGATGTTTGTTGTAAAGATTACTGTGATCTCAAACATGGGATATAGTGAATAATTGAGCCAAAATTCAAGATAGTTATTGCACAAATTGAATGTTTTATTGTTGGTGATTCATTTTGTATTTTCCTTGTAATCTCTTAATTGTTGTCTGATCAATATTTTGCAGAAGTACTGCTTCAAGAGCAAACACCAGAAATTAACTTGAAATA
The DNA here is from genome assembly GCF_902686445.1 of Sciurus carolinensis. Classification (NCBI taxonomy): domain Eukaryota; kingdom Metazoa; phylum Chordata; class Mammalia; order Rodentia; family Sciuridae; genus Sciurus; species Sciurus carolinensis. The sequence continues at coordinate 1,034,060 of NW_025920112.1, read as the reverse complement.
GTAAGCCACCACCTATAGGTCAGATAATGTAAACCACAATTAGACCGAAGGGGGGGGGGTAAGTAACAGTAAAGTCATAGACATTGAAATTAAAGCCCAGCACTCTTACTTTATGCCTGGTGAGACTGGCTTGCTGAATGGTTAAGATCAAACTTAGAGATTGAGATTAAATACAGAGGCCAGGAAAAACCAGTATCTTGCCCTCAAAGTCAGCCTGAACCCAGGGAACAAGAGGACTTCTCAAAGGATCTTTGAAACTCTGGGTCACACGACCTCCTGGTCAGGGAGATTGATGAGGCCACTACAGGATGAAAACCCAATCAGTACACCTGCTGCAGAGGAGGGTCAAGGAAAAAGAAAGACATCCCTGGTGCTTTCAAGGGAAGCCACCTCATTGAGGAGATTCTGCCTAATGGACAGCACTAAAGTTAAAGCTCTCAAGTTCTCTATGAGTGACTCCTGTGAGAACTCAGGTGACTCTTTAACAGACAGGAACAAGTCACTTTGACTAGCTTGATCTTAGACACCTAGCAAAACAGTTAAAACCAAAACATAGTCATTCTTGAGCATTTAAAACAAATAATAGTTAAATGTAACATAAGATGTACACTTGTGATAGCCCACTAGAATAAAGACTAAAAGCTACAAAAGAGACATTCTCAGGCAAATGTGTCTTATAACTATCAAGAGAAACTGCCAGAGTCAGAAGTTTTTAGTCAGTTTAAGGTCTACAGACACAGGTAGGCTTAATCTGTGTTTGTTATTATCTCTACTAAACGTTGTATTTACATTCCTGATAACCTAGACAATGTTAAAATTCCCAAATAAATGCCTTGTCCTCTCCGCCTTTGCTAGGCCTTGTTATGGGAACAACATCTCAGTTCCTCCACCCCCCTGGTGAGGAATTATTGACTTCTGTCATCTTCATGATATTCATTGGCATGTTCCAGATTCTGCAACATTTATCTTGTACTAATCTCATTTCAGTACTCATGTCTTTTTGTTCTTCTCTCATAGAAGCACCCATCCTCAGATGCCTTTACAACCTGCTCTTCCCAACGAGAATTCTACCATGCACCCCTCAATTAACCCAAATTTTAAAAGGAAACTTCAAACTGCTTGCCACATACTGCCCCCTTGCAGCTCAAAGAAGCCAGATCGGTCATTGCCCTTTTTTCCCTACAGCAGTAAAGGAGTTCCTAAAATTAGAGTGGTGAATGAAGCCAGAATTGGGGACAGGCAGTTAGTACAGAAATAGGGGATCAGTCAATCAAGGAAATGAAGTCCATGAAAAACAACTGCCTCTGGAAGTCTGGAAGTTAAAGACTGCCCCTGGGAGAATGGACTTTTTACATCTCACCTGCAAAACCAGCCCTAGTCACTTAGGCAGGAAGGAGAGAGAAGTCGGGAAAGAACTGGAGAACAAAAGATTTTCTTATAAAAACAGAAACAGGGGAATGTAATACAAAGCTGCTCCCCTGCCATTTCCATTGCATCACAACCGTCAGTCTGAAAGCTGCTCTCCTTGCGTTTGCATCACTACCTAGTTTGTCAGTCTGAAAGCTGCTCTCCCTTCCCTTTCCGATGCAGCGATTTTCCCCTGCCTCCCAACCACTTGTCAATTTGTGAACATCCTAGATAGCTATTGGTTCATCATTCAGCTTGCAAGCATCCTTCCCCGTTATTGGTTCCGTTAGTCCGGTGGAATTCAACTACTTAAGGGTAGGTACCCCACCATCTTTTCTCATGCTTTCTCTCCTACTTTCTTTCTCCTCCTCACATTTCTCTTTCTTGTGCACACCCTTTCTCTTTTCCTCTCATTTCCTCTCTTACCCTGCAGGACACACTGTTTGCTTAATAAACTCCCTTATGTGATTTCCTGTGTCTGGTGTGGTTTTCTAACACATTTTAATTTACAAAAATAGGTGCATAGAAAGAAGGGATAGGACCATAGGTAAAACAAAATCCAACTGGGCAAACAGGTCCTGTAGCTCCATGTCTGGCACGAGGGGCATGTGACATTGTGATGTTCTCTTCAAAGGGCTTATGCAGCTATGCCATGGTGGTCTGATGGTTGCATCTGAATGGTCTTTCTATTTAGTTGTCTGTGCTCAGTTCCTGCAGCTTTCCTTTAGGACGACGTCCCATATTACTGGTATTTTTTAATCTCCAGGGTCTCCACAGCTCCTTCAGCTTCCTCATAATATGCACACCTTACCTTGTCAGGGAGTGCCCAAAGGGACTCTGACCCTGCTGCATGTTGCCTGTTCTATCTTGCCTTCCTTTCATATCTTCACAGAAACACCTTATGTGCAGCATCCTGCATTCCTGTAGAGAGAACAGCACGTGGTTGACACCAAGATCTGTCACCATCTCAAAAAAACAGAAGCCCAGTTTCCAGGGATCCTGGCTGCAGCAGCCTCTGAGTGCCTGTGTGGCTGACCAAGTTGAAAAAACTTCCGAGGCTCCCTTGTGTAAGAAGGGTGCCCCACTGGTCTCTTCTCTAGAGAATTTTAACTGTTACTTCCTTGAGTTTCATGAGAACGGTGTGGTTTTTGCCAGCTCCTGAGATGCCCTCAGGCCATCTTTCTTGTTTTGTCTGGTCAAAGTATTTAGCATTTCTTTAGTGGCAGCAAAGTCTTTAACAACTGCAACTTCCTTACCTTCAATTTTACTCTTCAAGTCTATGTTTTCCAAATCTTTCTGCTATGCTCTGCTTTCTGCTCCTGATTAGGACAATAAATCTGGCTAAAGCTTGCCAGCAAAATGCATGCCAATGCCTGAATGCTATACTGCCTAGAAATTTCTTGTGCCATATAAAGAAGTCCATCCCATTTAAAATGTCTCAGAAAGTACAAGGACACAGATAAAATGCACACAACTTCTTTGCCAAACGTAACAGGAATGGCCTCTAGTCATTAGTAATGGTGTCCTCCTTTTCCTCTAAACACTGTTGATTCCTGTCTTCCCTGTCCACAGTCTTATATGCATTCTGGCCTTCTGAGCTTTCACCAGTATCGGCCATTAAGCTCCCCAGACAAACTAAGCTTGTACTGCTAAACATCTCAAAATTCTTCCAATTCCAAAATGCTCTAAATGCTTATGAACTATATGATCACGTTAGTCACACCAATGACCCAACTCTCAGGACCAACGTATATTTTACTGAACTTTCTCACTCTTGTGTCTAAAAGAGTCATCAAGTACAATTGTAGACGAGGGAGAGTTTATTTTAGGTCTCCATCCGTAGAAAGAAGGCTCCAGGTATATATATACAATGAAATATTACTCAGCTATAAAGAATAATAAAATTATGGCATTTGCAGGCAAATGGATGAAATTGGAGAATATCATGTTAAGTGAGATAAACCAATCTCAAAAATCCAAAAGATGAATGATCTCACTGATAAGCGGATGATGACACATAATGGGTGGTGGGAAGGGGGTAAGAATGGAGGAAGGAGGGAAAAGAGAGATGGGAGGGGTGGAGGGAATGAAAAAAATAACAGAATGAATCAAACATCATTACTCTATGTAAATGTATGAATATGCAAATGATATGCTGTTACTCCATGTACAAACAGAAACAACATGTATCCCATTTTTTTTACAAAATAAATAAAAAAAAATAATAAGTTGCAGTGGCAGAACAGTAGACCACTGTTACAGTTACAAGTAGCTTTCCAAAGTGATTACACCCCTCCAGTCATGCCTTAGTTATATATCCTCATTATCACTAACAGTTAATAATTTCAAACTTGTAGATTAAAAAAGTCCTTATTTTAGTTTGCATTTCTAATACTAAAAAGGTTGAACATCTATCTTTACATAAATTTATTGAACATCTTTCTTCCTCTGTGAATATATTGTTACATATTTTAATAATAAAATATATTCCACTATAAATTAATACATTTAATATTTATCTTTCCAATATTATTGATTTCTGAAATATTTTATAATGTTCTTGATTTTAATATTTCATTGGTGATGAGTTGCAAATACCTTTTCTCAGTCTATGGACATGTATTTTTATTTGTCATTTTTTTCCCAGACAGAAGATCTAACTTTTAAGATGTCAAAATGTATCAGTACTTTCCTTCTTACTCTGTCCTTTTTGTGTTTAAGATTATGTTCTATTTCAGTTAGGTAAGAGGAATAAGTTTAAGAGCTCTATTGTACAATATGGTGACTATATGTGAAACAATGTTCTTTACTTTGGGAAAATCACTGAAAATAGATTTTAAAAGTGTTTCCACTACAAGAAATTTTAACACATGAGATAATGTATATGTTAATTAACTGAGCAATTCCATAATGTATACATGATAAAATATATCATTTTTATTGGTCAATTAAAGAGAGAATTATAAAAAAAAAAAGAAAAAAAAACATAAAAAACAACCCTGAATTTACAAGAACTATATTGAAGTGGTTAACTATGGAACCAGGCATGGTGGCACATGTCTGTAATTCAGTTACTCGGGAGGCTACGACAGTAGGATCACAAGTTTGAGGCCAGCCTCAGCAATTTAGTGAGGCCTTAAGCAGCTTGGTAAGACCCTGTCTCAAACAGAAAAAACAAAACAAAACAAAAAAGCCCAGGAGGGATGTGACTTAAAGTGCCCTTAGGTTCCATTTCCAGTACCAAAAAACAAAACAACAAAAAAAGATAAGACTTTGAAAGTAGATTGGCTGGGTATGAATCCTACCTCTGTCATCTATTAACTGTGTAATCTTGTAACTTACCATCATTTGTAAAATGTACCCTACTCTCAACATTCTATACCTCCTCAAGACTGGGATCCTAATTAGAATAAGATATAGTCCATGCTTGTATAAATATATCAAAATAGATTCTACTGTCATGCTTAACTAAAAGAACAAATAAAATTTAAAAAATATAAATAAATAAAATGTACCCTACTTCAGGAGACTTAAGAAGATTAAAAAATGTAAGGATTATTCTTATGTTGGGTATTATTATTTTCCTAATCTATTAAAATATACATGACTTTTTTTGTTAATAAAATCAAACCACCAAAAAAAAAAAAAAAAAAAAAAAGAAACAAGGCTCCATTGTTCGGGCACTTGTGAGGCACAATATCATGGTGGAAGCATGTGACAAAGGATAGCAGCTCACATCATGGACACAAAGCAGAGTGAGAGGTCTCCAATGGCCAAACACATATACACCAAAGTCATACCCATAATTCCCACAATCTCCAATCACTACCTACCCCTTCAATTACCAGTTAATTCCTATAAGGAGATTAATTCACTGATGTGGTTAAGACTCTCAAGACGAAATTGCTCCTCATTTGATTTGAAATTGCTCCTCATTAAGGTTTTACACTTAAACCTTTGGGGGACACCTGAAATACAAACCGTACCAGAGCTTCTCTCTAGCTCACTTAAGTATTTCAAGGTAAGAGGAAGTATTGAAAGTGTTCCACACTGCTTACATTCATACGGTCTTCTCCCCAGTATGAGTCCACTTATGTATCTGAAGGTAAGAGCAAACAGTGAAGGCTTTCCCAAATTCTTTCCGTTCTCAGGGCTTCTCTCTTGTACAAGTTTGCTTATGTAAGTGAAAGAGTCTGGACAGAGTGAAGATTTAACCACACTGCTTACCTTTATAGATTTTCTCTCCAGTATGAGTTTGTTTATGTATTTTAAGGTAAGAGGAAGCAGTGAATGCTTTTCCACATTGCTCACATTCATAGGGCTTCTCTCCAGTGTGAGTTCGATTATGTATTTGAAGGCTGGACGAAACAGTGAAGGCTTTTCCACACTGTTTACATTCATAGGGCTTCTCTCCTGTATGAGTTCGATAATGTTTTTGAAGTGCAGTCGAAGTAATAAAGACATTTCCACATTGTTTACATTCATAGGGTTTCTCTCCTGTATGAGTTCGTTTATGTATTTGAAGGTAAGAGGACCTAGTGAAGGCTTTCCCACATTGTTTACATTCATAGGGCTTCTGTCCTGTGTGAATTTTCTCATGAAAGTGAAGATGAACGGGCTGAGTGAAGGCTTTTCCACACTGCTTACATTCATAGGGCTTTTCCCCTGTATGAGTTCGATTATGTTTTTGAAGGTGAGATGAAGTAGTGAAGGCTTTTGCACATTGTTCACATTCATAGGGCTTCTCTCCTGTATGAGTTCGTTTATGAATTTTAAGGTAAGAGGAAGTAGTGAAGGCTTTTCCACATTGTTTACATTCACAGGGCTTCTTTCCTGTATGAGTTCTTTCATGTGAGTGAAGGTCACTTGTTGAAACAAAGGCTTTCCCACATTGTTCACATTCATAGGGCCTCTCTCCAGTATGAGTTCGATTATGTATTTGAAGGTAAAATGAAGTAGTAAAGGCTTTTTCACATTGATTGCATTTATAGGGCTTCTCTCCAGTATGTGATTGTTTATGTATTTGAAGAGAAGAGGAACTACAGAAGGCTTTTCCACATTGTTTACATTCATAGGGCTTCTTTCCTGTATGAGTTCTTTCATGTGAGTGAAGGTTAGTGGATGAAATAAAGGATTTCCCACAGTGCTTACATTCATAGGGTTTCTCTCCAGTATGAGTTCGTTTATGTATTTGAAGGTAAGAGGAACTACAGAATGCTTTCCCACATTGTTTACATTCATAGGGTTTCTTTCCTGTATGAGATCTTTCATGTAAGTGAAGGTGCCGGGACGAAGTGAAGGTTTCCTCACAGTCCTTACATTCATAGGGTTTCTCTCCAGTATGAGTTCGTTTATGTATTTGAAGGTAAGAGGACCTAGTGAAGGCTTTCCCACATTGTTTACATTCATAGGGCTTCTTTCCTGTATGAGTTCTTTCATGTGATTTCAGTTGAGTGGAGTGAGTGAAGGCTTTTCCACACTGTTTACATTCATAGGGTTTCTCTCCAGTATGAGTGCGATTATGTATTTGAAGATTATATGAAGTAGTGAAGGCTTTACCACATTGTTTACATTCATAGGGTTTCTCTCCAGTATGAGTTCGTTTATGTATTTGAAGGTAAGAGGAAGTAGTGAAGGCTTTCCCACATTGTTTACATTCATAGGGCTTCTCTCCAGTATGAATTCGTTTATGTACTTGAAGGTAAGAAGACCTAGTGAAGACTTTCCCACATTGGTTACATTCATAGGACTTCTTTCCTGTATGAGTTTGTTCATGTAACTGAAGGTTAGGAGAGCTAATGAAGGTTTTCCTACATTGTTTCCATCTATTAGCTGTCTCTGCAGTATAAGTTTGTATACGTTTTTGAAAGTAATTTGAACCAGAGAAGTCTTTTCCAAGTTTCTTATATCCACATGGGTTTTCCCTAATATGATACCCTCCATATTCTTGAAAACACCTGGAACTCAACTCTCTTCCCCATGTCAAACATCCATAAGGTCCATTTACAGTATGCTCTGTTGCTTGTCTTTGAACACTTAGGAGAGAAATGAAGAATTTACTGTTCTGTTTAAGTTTATTTGGCTTCCCTCCACTCTCCTGATTCTCAAATGCTTTGTTTGCAGAGTGAGATATAATGTGCCTGTTAAAGAAAAATTGATAAATGAAGATGTGTCCACACATACTACTTTCACACGGACTTTCTAGCAGGAATGTCCTTTTAAGACTGGACTTGGAATATCACTGAACATTTTTCCAGAGTACCTTTTTAAATTTTTACAGAGCCTATCATATGACTTCTAAAAAAAAAAAAATTACAAGCACAATTTATGGTTGGCTCATTATACTTGAGCATTTAGTAAAAGGCATTAGAATTACACTATAACCAAGGTCAATGAAACTTCTGCTTTTCTGTATTGTCTAGACTGAAAGACAATATCATGATCACTTTGCAATAATGCTTCTCCATAGCCACTCCAAAAACAGTGCTATCATGAATGCACTTTGTTAGTACTGTCAAAAATCAATTATTTTAAATACACGAAACATATATCTTACATTAAAATTTATATCTGGTGAAAAAAGAATAATTGTAATTCACATCATGTTTGTTTGCTTATTTGTAAAATTATATAACAGGCTAGAATTACCTCAAGGCGCTCTGTTTACTCTAACAACTACAAATTACCTTATATCTCTCCTGGGATTTGTGTTCTGATCTTCAATATTATGGACCTCAGATCTGGCTCCTAAAATGTAGACCCAGGACAGTAATTATAAAACATCATTATTTCAGAAAGAATTATGGGATTTATAATTTGAACAACTATAATGCAACAATAAAGAACATGAACAAATGTGGTAAAAAAGAATTCTGGTATTTATTCAGTACAGTGCAATGACATTAGGCCCAGTTCATTCCACAAAATACTGCCTTTTCACATTCCAAATTCATGAGAGAGAAAAGATACTCCCCAATGCTCTGTATTTGATTATGTAATGAAACACGATCCTTACCTATAGAAGTCAGATTTCTAAGGACTTCCTGCATCACATCTCTGTAGAGATTCTTCTGGGAAGGATCCAGCAAAGCCCACTCTTCTTTAGTGAAGTTCACAGTCACATCATCAAAGGCCACTGAGTTCTAAAATGTCCCACAAAAATGTAGTGCATGCCAGGAGAGAGTGATGACATGAGGGTTGTATTCTCAATGTAGGAGATGTTCTCATGTTTCTATGATTTCCAAATATTTAGTCCATGATTTAGTCATCAAAACTTGTACTTTTAGGGTTGGGGATATAGCTCAGTTTGTAGAGTGTTTGCCTTGCAAGCACAAGGCTATGAGTTCAATCCCCAGAACTACAAAAAAACAGAAACAAAAACAAAAAAAAAAAAAAACAAAAACAAACTTGTGCTCTGAACCAGAGCAATCAGACTGGTGAAAGAAATTGAAGGGATACGAATATGGAAAGAACTCAAACTATCACTATTTCTCATGCCATGAGTCTAAATTTAGAAGACCAAAAAATCCCACCAGAAACTTCTAGAACTCCCTAATGAATTCAGCAAAGTAGTAGAATATTAAAAAATACACAAATCAACTGCATTTCTACACATAAGTGATGAACACACTGCAAGAGAAAATCGGTGAAAAACCTCATTCACGATAGCCTCAACAATAAAATACTTGGGAATCAATCCAAAAAAAGAGGAGAAAGACCTGTACAATGAAAACTACACAACACTCAAGAAAGAAATTGAAGACGACCTTGGAAGAAAAGAAGATCTTCAATGCTCCTAGACATACTTAATATTGTCAAAATGGCCATATTATCAAGAGTGTAATACAGATTCAATGCAATTCCTACTAAAATCCAAGTGGCAATTTTCATAGAAAAAGAAAAACCCATCATGAAATTCATGTGGAAAAAGAAGAGACTCAGAATACTCAAGGCAAGCGTTAGAAGAATGAAGCAGAACACATCACAACATTACACATTATACTACAGAGCAATAGTAACAGAACTGGCATGATACTGGAACAAAAATAGACATGTAGACCAAAGGTACAAAATAAAAGACACACAGAAAATTCCACATAAATAAAATTGTCACCAAAATAGTCATGTAGAACAAAGGTACAAAATAAAAGGGCAAGGAGATAAACTAAAAAACCACAGTTATCTCACACTAAGCAAAGGTGGCAAAAATACACTTTGGAAAAAACATAGCTTATTCTAAAAATGGTGCTGTGAAAACTGGAAATCTATATGTAAAAAAAATGACATTAAACCTCTGTCTCTCACAGTGCCCAAAACCCAACTCAAAAGTAGATTGAAGACTAAGGCACTAAAACAGAGACCTTGTGCCTAAAAAATGAAAAAGCAGGCCCAAATCTTCATCATGTTGGCTTAGGACCTGACTTCCCTAACAAGACCTCTAGAGTGGAAGAAATAAAATTAAGAATTAATAAATGGGATGAAATCAAACTAAGAAGTTTCTTCTCAGCAAAGAAATCAATCAATGAGAAGGGAGAGCCTACAGAATGGGAGAAAATCTTGATCACATGACCTTCAAATAGAGCACACATCTCCAGGATGTATAAAGAACTCAAAATATTTAACAAAATAAGCAAATAATCCAATCAATAAAAGGGTTAAGGAACGGAGCAGAAACTTCACAGACGATATACATTTGAACAAAAAATATATGAAAAAATGTTCATCATCTCTTTTAATAAGAGAAATGCAAATGAATACTACTATAAAATTTCATCTCACTCCAGTCAGAATGGTTATCAAGAGTACAAGCGGAGCTAAAGAAATAGGTCCTTTTGGAGAGCGCTCGCCTAGCATGCACAAGGACTGTGGTTCAAATCCCCGGCCGCTCAAAGGAGAAAAAAAAAAAAAAAAAAAAAAGAGTACAAGCAACAAGACGTTGGTGAGGATGTGGGGGAAAAGGTACACTCATACACTGTTGTTGAAACTTCAGATTGGTGCAACCACTTTGGAAAGTTGTATGGAGATCTCTTGGAAAACTTGGAATGCAGCCACCATTTGACCCAGCTATGTCACTCCTTGGTTTATACCCAAAGGACTTCCAATCAGCATACTACAGTGATGCAGCCACATCAATGTTTACATCAGCTCAATTCACAAGAGCTAAACTATGGAACCAACGTAGATGCCCTTCAACAGATGAATGAATAAAGAAAATATGGTACATATACACAATGGAATATTACTTAGTATTAGAAAAGAATGAAGTTATGGCATTTGCAGGTAAACTAAAGAATACCTTGCTAAGTGAATTAACCCAATCCCCAAAAAACTAAAGGTCAAATGTTTTCTCTGATAAGGGGATGCTGATCATAGTAGGGCATAGGTAGGGGAGAATAAAGGAAATGTGAATTATGCAGAGCAAAGTGAGGGGAGAGGTGGGGTGCTGCGGATGGGAATGAGATAGACATACATATATATGGAAAATTAAAAAAAAAATTTTCTGGTTTAAAGTTGCTATAGATACTATGATGTATCTCTTGGGGAAATGTGAATGAATAGTACATGAGATTTTCCTACATTATTTGCGCAACTTTGTGTAAATCTGTAATTATTTCAAAATAAAATTTTAAAAAAGGAGAAAAAAAATTTGTATTCATTGTGTACACTCACTTACTAAAACAGAGGCATAAGATTGCAATTATCAAGAAAGGCATCAGAAAATAAAAACACCCTTCTCACTGTTGAGTCCAGGAAGGAAGGAGTGCTCCCAGGTTATCCTTAATGTCTTTGTAGGGTGCATATCTAATATATGGAATCATGAAGCCATACTACCTAATGTGCAGAAGAGAGCTAATATTAGTTTTCCTGAGAGTATCTTTCCTTAGAAATCCCTGAAGACAAAGTTGAACATGCCAATAGGGAGAGCTAAGTTTTTGGGAGGGATCCCACCAAACAAAGCATTTTCACTGATTCATACTGATTGACAGTGTATGGAAACAAAATACTATTTACTGACCATTTGTTTTATTTTGGAAATCCTATTACTATATTCCACTCTTATGTTAGAACTTAAAGGATCAAATTATGCAAATGTCAAAGAAAAAAAAAAGAAAAAGAAAGGAACAAAAAGAAAGAAAATCCTCTGAATAAAGAGTCTAAGAGCTTACTAGTAGTAGACATTTCATTGATGTGGTCACAACATGGTAACTGGTGATTGAGTTCATCCTGTGTGACTACACCAAGAAAACAAGTAGAATGGGTAGGTGCTTCACTCTGGATCAAATTCAACCAACTAGTACATAAGTTGGAACCATCAAGAAACAATTTGATGATATACTCCAATGAATATCAACATACAATGGGATATGTGGCAAATACTTTTTCTGACAATTAACAAACAGAATTACAGTCATCCACAAAAAGTACATGTCCAAGTCCAATAAGAATTAAGAAATGTGTAACACCTATCATATTCTAGACAGCAGACTGTTGGATTATCCAATATACAGTCATGTACCATAGAACAATGTTTTTCTCAAAGACACTTTTGATTAACAATGGGCTACACATACATGGCTATCCATAGTAAAGGAATTATTAATGTGTAGGTAGGGATGGCTGTACAGACAAACCTAACACATGACCACTTTGGTATCTTGCAAAGTAAATGCTGTGCACGGTTATAGTCTAGGAAGCACTGGTGCCAGAGAGCCTAGCTATATAATACGCTATTCATTCTAGGACTGGCTAAATACACTATGGTGTTTGTGTGATGGGGAGCAAGCCTAAAAGTGCATGTTCAGAGGGCTTAAGTGACTGAGACTATAAATAAAAAACTTGTATATTATCCTACTGGACACAGCATAGTATTACCAAGGAGATGAACAAAAAGATACAACAAGAAAAATTTTAGTGGCTTGAAATTCATATGGAAAAGTGGATAATGACATAAAAGGTATTGTAGAAAAGTAGGAACATTCATATGCAATATAAAAGATGAATCATGACAAAGAGGTATCTAATTGAAAAAAATGCATCATTTCCCTCAATTCCAGGGACAAATATTAATTCATTATAGATTTGTGAAATACAAAACTAAAACAGTTTCAGAAGTTTGCAGAGAAATTTTTTCTAAGGGAATAGAAAAGCACTTTTACATAAGAACAGTAAGCAATAATGAAGAATAACAAATTCAAATATATTAAAATTAGGGAAAGTAAAAGATGAAAACAAGTTGGAGGAGAAGCCTGCAATACATAGGACATCACAGGGCCAGGGTAGAGTGTGAGATGAATAAATGCATAACTGAAATGGAAAATAGCCAGGACATGAAACAGAGGGTGAAAGTGGCATTAACTTGTTTAGAAACTATCTGTCAAGTCTTCAACAACAAAATTACAAAATTCTTCTGAAAGAAATGATATATGTAAAGATAGTTGGTATTTGTGAGGATAAGGAATTATCCAAATTAATCATGGTCAGTTCAATCACTTTCCAATTGTGAAAGTGGGGACGGTCCCAGGGATTGAACTCAGGGGCACTCCGTCACTGAGTCACATCCCTAGCCCTATTTTGTATTTTATTTAGAGACAGGGTCTCACTGAGAGGTTTGGAGCCTCGCTTTTGCCAATGCTGCCTTTGAACTCTGGATCCTCAGCCTCAGCATCCTGAGACACTGGGATTATAGGTATGTGCCACCACGCTCACAACCAATGACATTTCTCCACAAAAATAAAAGTATCATTCTAATGTTCACATGGAATCACAAGGACACAAAAATGGAAGAAAAAAAACAATGTGAAAAGCATCATATTTCCTGATTTCAAAACCTGCTCAACATACAGTAACAGAGACAGTGTAGCTCTGGTTAAAGGCAGACACGTACAGCAGTGGAGGAGAATGGGGGCCCAGGACAAGGCTGACCCAGAGAAGGAAAGGATGTGCCACAAGGGGCCAGGGTCACTCCAGGGGAACCAGACCTCTGGGGAATGAATGGCTGGCAAACTTGCTGTTCATATCAACACCTGAAGTCAGAGCCTCACCTCACAGCACACGTGCACAGGAAATCCATGGGGACCAAAGTCCTGAAGTAAGATGTAAACCTCACTGTTAGGGTGACTGGATGGGGGCAGGGCATCAAGCGTCCTGCACATGCCCGAGGGAGCAACCAATCAGAAGCTGACAAATGACCACAGCCAATCCCAGGAGGACAAGGAGTCCTTGAGCTTCCCCTTCCCCAACCTGGGTTAGAAAAACCCAGCCTCATTGGGGCCATGTGCACCTTCTCAGGTCCAGCACCTGGTGGACTGGCGAGCCCAAGAGCGGTCCTGAAATAGTTTCTTTTTGGTGCACATCTGCCCTGTCTATTCTCCAGTTAACATTGACTGATCAGGTTACCCTAGTCTGCTCCTACACTCACCGATTCTTAGGACAAAATGCAGACAGAAGTCTCACAAGATGGATTTGGGAATGGTTTCCGAAATATGATACCATCTTCACGATTAAGGAGAAAAAACAAACATGATTTGACCAAAATCTGTTTTCAGTCCTGTTCTGTAGCAACTGGAACTGAGTCTGGAAGTGAAGGACACCAGCTAAGTGAAATAAGCCAGGCACAGACACGCCATGTGCTCTCACTCACATGGGAGCTGCAAGCTGACTTCACAGTAAGTACAGAGTAGTTACCAGAGGTGAGGAAGACGGGAGGGAGGAGAAGATAGGACCAGGGAAGGAGGCTGGGCATCAGGGACCAGAATGCACTCAGCAGGAGCCAGCAGGACTGCCCTCCAGCACAGCAGGGGACCACAGTGCACTGCATGTCACTGTACTATTCATAATGTAGCTGGGGGAGCAGTGCACAGACACCAGAAAGGACAAATGTTAGGAGACGGAAGTGCGGGTCGCCTGATCTGATCAGATGCACTGGGACAGGTGTGCAGCTAGCTCACTGCACCTCATCAGTATGTGAATTTAACAGTGAATCAACACCAAAAAGTGAAAACTCTGTCCTTCGTGGAACACCATCAGCAGAGTGCATGGAACCCCAGAGAACTGTAGAAAATACCAGGCCGTCAGGTTTCTGGAGAGGGGGTGATACCTGGGAAGAAGATCTTCACAGTCCAAAGCAGCCTACATTGTCATGAATTCTTGGACTCCAAATTCACCTACCACGTATTTTGTGGAAATGTCGCCCTTTTGTGCACCAACAATGACAGATTTATTTTTCTCTTTTCACTAGGAGCATTGTTCAAGCGAGCACACAAAAATTCATTTGAAATCAATTTTTTAAAAATGTGAGGTTTCAGAAATATTCTACACATGCTCAGATGAATCAGAAAGATGAGAACTCAAATCAAATGGAAAAAAAAGGCAAATGAGGTACTTTTCGGATATCTACTTTTTACGTTTTTAAAATATTTTACTTTGCTCATGTGTAAATAAATATACTTCACATTTGAGGAAACCTGGTCTCAAATAAATAAGCAGCACATTTCAGATGAGAAACACAAAGGACTGGTGCTGAGGGAGCACAGACATGTCAGGATCCAGGGCCCGGGAAGGCCACTGCCAGCTGGGCCTCCTCCCACCTGGTCCTGCTCACTGAAATACTCCCTGGCCGCCCTCCCAGGAGACCTGCACCAGGACTCCATCTGTGAGGCTTTTCAGGTTTGCACAGCACTGCACTGGGTGGGTGGTTCTCATGCTCTGGAGAGTTCTTGCTCCTTGATAACTGTGAGAGATGCGAGGGGCAGGAATCACTGCTGACCTGGCCCTCAGCACCAGCATCCACAGGCTGCTGCCCACCTGTCTCCAAGGAAGGGGAACAGGGCTTGGGGAAGACCATGTCCCAAGGAGGCCGCTGTCTAGATGAGGTCTGTTCCAGGAGATTCTCAGCCCCGGGGACTCAGCTGCTCCCCTGGCAGGCTGCACCCCAAACCTCAGGCTGTCCTCTAGAAGGAGCTGACCCAGGGCCTGAAATTGCCTGCACCCTGCAGGACAAAGAGTAGCCTTGGGCAGCTTGTGGCAGCCCCAGGGAAGGACAGTGCCTGAGGACACAGGACCCTGTGGGGTGTGCAATGGACACCTGTGCACAAGTTGTTCTGATGAGGTGTCTGTGCCTGGGGAAGGTAAAGGAAGAGAAGCACAAAGAGTCATAACAGTAGAGTTCCAGGTGACTGCTCTCTGCTTTCCCATCATGGCAAATTCAAGAACAGACAATCTTTCATGCTCTGTGCAGTTGAATGCACTGTGAGGCTAAGGGGTTGGTAATGCTGGAAACTGAAGGGGAAATCAGAGTCTGGAAATGTGAACAGCTGGAATTTTGAGGATCAACTGAGAGCCTGGCAGCGGCTAGGTGGGGAAAGCAAGGTGGCATCCCGGAAAAGGAAGGAAAGGGACCCCTTAGTCAGCATCCTCCACCCAGGAGCCCACACCTCAGTCAGGAGACCCTGAGGCCCTCTGCCTACAGTGCACACTCAGAGCCTCGGGCAGGGGTCCAGCTGTGCACTGAGGGCTCTGCCAAAGTGGCTGCAGACCAGGCAGCACACTGGGAACCACCCTGGACCAGCCCACACCAAGGCCTGAAGGCAGCAGGGCTGAGCTGGAGCAGCATCTGACTCAGTTCTGGGTGGGTCCACTCTGGAGCTGACAGAGGGAGGCCAGAGTCCGGCCACTCCTGGCTCCAACCAGTTCTAACCAGCCCACCTCCCCCAGGAGTCCCGGCCCCACCACTCACCATTTCCTGCCTTCTGGGGAGTCCAGACATCCTTCCTGGGGATCTCACAGCACCTGCAGCTCACAGGGACAGTCTCAGTCAGAGCCACTGGGGCCTCACACAGCAGAGGAGACACAGTCCTGGAGATGGATTCTGAGCTGCACAGGGTGAGAGATCAAGGCCTGTGACTGTGGAAGACCACCCCCGCCCACTAGTTGCCTGCTGATTGGTCAGAGCTCCACAAGTACCCCTCTCTCACCCCAGCCCACACATGCACATTTTGGGGCCACTAGTGACAGGGGATGGATCAGACTCCTGGATAAGTGAGGGCAGAAGGACAGGTTCTTGGCAAAAGCCCATATCAGGCAGGGTTTCTTCCTTGCAAGGGGACCTGCCCCACCATGGGGATATTTCCACTCAGGCAGATTTAAGCACTTTCCCAAGTAGTTCCTGTCACCTTCCTGCTCTCAGGAGACTCTTCCTGCATCTTCTGCTTAGACAAAGGGTCACACGTATGTGTGAGGAATTAGACACTTGGTCTCCAAGGCAGTTGATCCCAATCTCAGAGAAGGTGGGATCCAGGTCAGGTCAGACTGGAAAGGAGGGAGATAGGCAGCTTTCACTTGGGAAGAGGCTGCGGCTGCATGGGCAAGGCCTCCTCACACTTTTCCTCTCAGTCAACTAATTTCCAGGCAAGAAAATAAAAAGACAACAATACAATTATTGAATGCTTTACATGGGAATAAAAGGAAATAAACAGAAAGAAGAGCAAACATTTGAACCACATCAGGTAAGGAGCCTGATTTACCCACAGAATGAAAACTGCTGGTGGATCACACCTGTAATCCTCATGGTTGGGGAGGCTGAGACAGCAGGATCACAAGTCCAAAGCCAGCCTCAGCACAAGGGAGTGAGACCCTCTCTCTGAATAATAAAAATTAGGGGTGGGGATGTGGCTCCGTGGTAGAGTGCGCCTAAGCTCAAAACCTGGAAAAAGAAAAAGGAGCCTGACTCTGACTGATGAAATGCAGCCCCATGAAGGCTTAGTCCTTGGTGACCAGGACGGGACACCTGGATTTACCTCTGGGAGCCCAACATGTCCCTGTCCTGTAGGTTTTCTTAATAAGAAGATAAAGAACATTCAAAGGAATAGAATGATAAACCCAAGACAATTAAGAATGAGGCCACTCCATCAAACTGCAACAGGGTGCAGAGAAAGCTGCCCCACCTCAGGGTAAACATCTGCCATGTTACAATAGAAAATGAATTCATGTGCAGGTATGTGACGAGAAATAACGTCACAAATGAATTAAACATGAGAAAATGACTGAAAACCATTTCCATGAACATGGGACTACACAGGAAACTCCTCATGCAAATGGTATTCAGTAAAAAGCACACTGTAGTCATATGGAAGTAAAGAAGATAGAAGTGTGCAGGGCATGAACACACATGGATGAACAGGCAGAGCTCATCCACACACTGCACTGGAATTGCCAGTAATCTGAATTCATCCATAATCTATAACCTGACAAAGATCTGCCCATGTGAAAACACTTATGAAATATGCACACTTGGGTACTATTTGAAAAAAAAAAAAGAAGAATGAAATTGTCAAGAACTTAAAAAACCAGAAAGCTGTCAGGTTCCTGAAACAGGAACAGGTGAGGGAAC
The DNA here is from genome assembly GCF_902686445.1 of Sciurus carolinensis. Lineage (NCBI taxonomy): Eukaryota > Metazoa > Chordata > Mammalia > Rodentia > Sciuridae > Sciurus > Sciurus carolinensis. The sequence continues at coordinate 1,016,266 of NW_025920112.1, read as the reverse complement.
AGGGAGACCCACAGTCTCAGACAGCAAACCCAGTCTAAGGTACCCAGGCAGAGGAACCACCTTACACGTCACAGCACCACAGCGACAGAGGACTAATGCAGCACTAAGTTAGTGAAAACTCAGTAAGACAGAAGCAAGGAACATTCTGCCTCCTCACAGATGGTGAAAGACTAGGAATGAGAGAAAGTGGCACCGCGCTCACCTGCAGGCACAGGTAGGGCAGAGCAGGGACAGAGGGCGGCCTGCCCAGGGCCCATTCCCCTCTATTTGGACGGGACGTGCACAGGTGTTTAGATTCTCACTAAACTGAGCACTGAAACTATTTCAGGAACTCCCTCCTCTTCACATCTCACTACTCTGTCCACGTAAACGTCAACCAAGAACACAAAAATCTGACATTCAGTCAAGGAATGAAATACTTACGTGCTTGGGGACAAACTGGAACTGAATGGCAGCAGATCTGATGGAGGATACAGGACCCAGCTCAGAGAAGCAGCCTGTCATCGCTGTTCACCAGGAACCCCCGCTTGGTGGCTGAGCACACTCCCAGCCTTGGGGACCACTCTCAGTGCACGCAGCCCAGGTGGCTCCTCCTAGGCAAGGAGGGGACCTCAGCAGCTGGGCGTTGGTTCTGAAAGGTCACTTGCTCTCCTCTCCCCAGAGTGGAGGGTTCCCTCCTGCAGGACCTCAGTTCTCACTAGCACCCAGCACCCGCCAGCAGGCACAGGAAGGTCCTCGCCTGTGAGACCACGCTGAGCAGCCGAAGCCGGGACCCGCGACCAGCCCACCCCGCGGGACCAGGGGACAGGCCCCAGGGCCACCCTCCAGCGGGGACTCCGCCGCCCTAGTCAGTCGACCCCGGGGACCCCGCGCAGTCCACCCCGAGGACCAGGGGACAGGCCCCAGACCCACCCTCCAGCGGGGACTCCGCCGCCCCAGGCAGCCGCCCTCGGGGACCCCGTCCAGCCCACCTCCCAGGGCCACCGCAGCCGGACTCGGCCACGCTCCGCAGCTCACAGGCCAGGTCCCCACGGCAGGTGCTGACCGGGTCCCCCGAGCCCCGGCCGCACACGCACCTTGCTTCCTCCGGGGTGACCCGCCGTCCTCCCGAGGGACCTCCGGGGCTCGCGGGGCGCACAGGCTGCGCAGAGTCAGCGGAGATGCCGGAGCACAGGACGCTCGGCCTGGAGGAAGGAGCTGAGCGCTGAGCAAGGAAAGCGCGCGAGACCGCGGAAGCCCGCCCCGCCCCTCCGTCCGCGCGCCTGATTGGACAGCTCCGCCCCAGCGCCCTGACGGACGCCTCCAGGCACCGCCCCAGCCCCGAGCGACAGCTAATGCCACCCAATCCCTGGCTGAAGTCTGCAGAGTGACAGGCGCTTGGCCCCGCCCTCTGCAGCAGGGCTCCCTGCCCGCTGGGACCTGACCCTGGCGGGAAGGGTTTGTATTTCTCCTGGTGTAGAAGGCGGTGTCTGAATGGGAGCCACAGACGCCAGCGCTGCAGGGAAATGAACGTGCGGTCAGATCGGAAGCAACATGAGAATACATTAAAATTTCAGATTGCATGGCCTGCTGACCTGTGTTCTTTTGAATGGAGGGCCTCAGTTTTGAAAAGGCCATGTTCAATCCCAATGAAATGTACATCTTTTAAGTAGCTTTAAATTTTCTAAAAGTCACATAAAAGCATTTAAAGAACTGGTAAAATACCTCAGGTATAACTCAGTGGTACAGTGTGTATCTACCAAAAGTAAGGCCCTGAATTCCATCCCCAGCAAAAACCAATGATTCAAAAAACCAGAAAGAAACTCAGGTGAAATTGGATGTGATTCCCTTAATGCAATGTTTGCAAAATACCATTGCATTACTATGCAATCAGCACAACCAGTATGAATTAAGTACTCGTCCTTATGGTACTACTTCTTCAAAATTTTACTGTATTACAATCTTTAGGCAGACCAGTGCTGACCATCCACACTCCATGTCCTCAGGAGCCCAACCTACTTTTTCTGGCTGTCACAGGACAGGTGCATGTCTGGGGTTTGTGAACACCCTGATATGTGTCACCAGAAAAAGACTGAAACACCCACCAGTTTCATGCTCCAATAAAGGTGCCTCACTTCTGAATAATATAGAGAATAAGTCTAAGTACATTTCCCCTAACCTCAGTCCCCACCTCCACTCATCTGGCTGAAAATGAAGTTATTTTCATTTAAAGGCCCAGATTCAGAGTGAAGGAACACAAAAGAAACTGGCACCTGACCCCCCACCAAAATGGTCAACTGACCCCAATACAGTAAGCTCCTGGGAAATTCCCTACTCACATTGCTAAGCCACTCTAATGGATTTAATGGACCTCAAAACAATGCGTGCCAGAAATTACCCTCCTGTCACACCCTAAATGAAACCTATATAAGCAAGACCCTGCCTTTTCATTCCCTGAAAAGTAGCCACAACAGAGATTCAACCTATGGATTCCACCACTGTCTATTGAATAAACAAAAGCTTGCTGATCAGAGGTCTGCTCACACTTCCTGCCTTCATCATGTGTGCATCATTTGTGCTATTATCTTCCCTGCCAGTGGTTCTCCTGCTTTCCCAGGAACACAGAATCAGAGCCCCAGGAGAGAACTGGAGCTGCATGCAAAATATCTCCAAAGGTTGACCACAGCTTCCCACCTGCTCCTTGGTGGTGGCCCAACCCCTCCCAGAGGTCACACAGCAAAAAAGGAGAGGGGAACCTCAAGTCTTCAGTTGTGTCTCCTGTTGACCTCTGTGGTTTAGATGTGCAGGGAGTAGATTAAAAGAATACTTTCTCTGTTGTTTGATCTTGACTCTAATCTTCAGGCTGTGGCTGATTCCTCTTCCCATGTGTGCAGTACACGAGACTATCAATCACATGTATAGATCTTCTCATGCATGTCTCTATGACTCAACACCTTCTAATAGGACATGCATCCTTAAACAGGGGAAGATGAAATCAGTGCCTTTGGGCTTCCTGTTGTTGACCAGGTAACTCCTAGAGACCATGTTGAATCTTGGCCTCCCATCTGCACTGGGTCCATGTGTCAGGTAGCTATGACTGCAGAACAGATCACTCCACAACTTACCACTTCATGATTGGGCTGGTCAGCAATCTGGGCATAGTGGGGTCCACTCAGGCAAGTGTCCTACATGTAGACCAGGCAGCTCTGCTTTTGGGGGACAACTGGCTATAGATTGGGGCACCTGGGTTCTCCTCCCCATGGTATCTCCTACTCCATCAGCAAACATAGTTTTGCCTCTCATGGAGATGGAGGTACCAGTAAGACGACAAGAAGCACTCAAGACCTTTTGATCCAAGATGCAGAAGGAGGCTGTCACATTCATTGTGTTCTCTTGGATGCAGTAAGGAAGGAAAATGAATCTTAACAGCATTGAATATTGTACTTGAATATTAGCTACCTTTCCATTTACTTACATCTTCTTGGATTACTTTCAGCTTTCTGTCTTGCCTCTCTGGTAGACAGGACTTATATTTCTGTTGTAAAATTCATTTCTATGTATTCTCTCCTTCACTTTGGAATAGAATTTCTTTCATTTTCATTTTGAGATTGTTCGTTTTCAGTGTGAAAATCTTTTGTTTCTCTGTGTATTTGTCTTGTCATCTGCACTTTGCTGAGCTAAATGTGTCTAGTGTTGTGTGTGCTTATGTGGGTTTGAATTCCTTAGAAATTTTTACACATGCTTCCCATACAATCTCTTTAGTTTCTCTTTGTTGTTCAATATGCAAACATCCACTTAGATACTGAATACAAATAGCAAACTCAGACACCCTGGTCTTATCGTTCCCTGAGATATAAAGCACCCAGGTTTTACCTTCCATCATGCTGTCATCTGAAGTTTTCCATAGATGCCTTTCAGCATGTCTTAGAAGCCCTCCTGTAATTCAGGGGTGCTAAAGGTTTTATCATGGAGGAGCATTGGATTTAGCTAAACTTAATCTTGTCAAATTCGCTTTCATAATTTATGGCCTTATGATATGTGTTATATTGCTTTTGTTCTCTAAATCATATTTGTGCTCATGAGACAATTTTGTTTAGTTTCCAGTAATTGATATACCTCGCTACATTCAACCTGTCTTTGTGTTTGAAGGTACGTGTCTACACTTATAAGAGATAAAGGCTGATGGTTTTCTTTAAGAGAGGTTATTGCCTGTTATCCGGGTAACAGTTTATGCATACAATACATAAGTAAGTTTTCTTTTCCATTTAAAAGATAACCTTTATTGAGTGTCACATTGTTGTTTGGGATTTACAATATCATGAAACACAATACCATCACATTATAATATTACTAACTCAATCTTATTAACCATGTATTACTTCACATGCTTATTTCTGTGGCGAGAACACTAAAGTCTTCTCTCTGGGTGATTTTCAATAAAAATTGCATCCTTATCACCTGCCATCACCACATTTCACAAAGGATCTTTTGCATTTCCCCCAACTAAATGAAATTTTTTGCACTTTGAACAACATCTCCCTAAACTCCACCCCAACCTGTGATAATAACTATTTTACCATCTGCTGTGTTTTGGAGTTCACCTTGAAGCACTTGTACTAATTTTGTTCCAACTATGGTAAAATTCACTGGGGGCTGGGGATTTATGAGAACATTTTAAATGAATGTCTTTGTGACAGTTCCTTGCACACGGTCTGTTTCTTTGCATATAGACTTGTTAATATATTCTACATTCTCTTGTGTCTACTTTCATCCCTTGCCTATCTGGTGATATATTTATGAGCTGTATTCCACTTTTCTAGACCTCTGTGGCATTTGAGAAAGGACAATGTGGTTGAAAGAGAGTTTGGGCAGCCCATGCCTGATGTCTCAAGGTCTTCTGTGGTGGAATGGAGAAGATCATCGCCTATACTTGATACTCATTTTTATTGTGCGAGTTAAATGAGGTGTAGAATACAAATTAGGGTTTTGAGTTTCAATTCCTGGTGATCAGGAATGCTGAGCACCTGTTAGTCATTTTATGTGTTCTTTTAAAAACGTCTGTTCAGGTCCTGGCCCATGTCAAATCAGGTTAATAGATATTTTTCTTTTTTCTATTGACTTGCATGAGTTCCATGTACACATAGAAACAGTACTATAATGAGATATGTGGTTAATAAATATTTGTTTTTATTTCACCAGCTTATTCCTTTGTTGTGCAGAATAATGTATTCACTCATTTGTTTTTATTCCCTTTTTCCTGGTGTCCTTTCCAAACAAATAATTGTTGAGACCTACACCAAAAGCTATTCTATTATACTTTTTCCTAGTTTTATGTGAAATCACAGGAATAGTACCTCAACCCTTTTGACATGGTCTTCTTTGAAAAAATTTCTATTCAGGTTTTGGCCCATGTCAAATCAGGTTATTAGATTCTCCCAAATCAAGTCAAACAAGTTCCATGTACACATATTTTCTCAAAATTTATGTGAAATTTTTATTTCACCCATTTATATTTTTGTTATATGGAATCATTTCATTAAATATATTCATTTATTTTTCTTTGTATTCCTTGTGTTCTTCGTGTCCTGTCCAGAGAAACTATGACTAAGACAAATGCCAAGAGCTTTTCCACTGTGTTTTTCTCTAGGAGTTTTATTTTTATGTTGTCGCAGTCACCTCACACCCCTTAAGATAGTCATTATGAAAAAGTGGTACCAAAAATTGGCCAGAATATGGAGAAAAGAGAACATGTTTGAAATGGTGGTGGAGATATCAACTGAGACAGACATCATGGGAAAGACTGTGCAGGTTCCTCAAAGGAAATGAAGATAGAGGTAATTATGACTCCACAGCCCGTCCTCCAGGTATACACAGAAAGGAAATGAAATCAGCCCTTGTCAGCATATCTGCATTCCAAGATTCACTTCCGCCTCACCAGCAGCCGCCAATATGTAGAAATAAGCTAAACGTACAGTAAGGAAGATGGGATTAACAAAACTGCAGTAGGCCTCTCTGTGAATTTTCTTTAGCTTTTGAGAAGAACATGATGTCATTTGGGATGATGCGGATGAAATGTTAATACCTATGTGCTAAGTGAAATAAGCCAGTCCAAGAAAAACATTGCATAAACTCTCTTATGCATGCAGTCTAAATTAGAAATGCAAACTTGTTTTCTGATGCTACACTTTGATTCTCTTCTGTCTGTTCTCCTAGTGAGTTTTCAGTATTCAGGATGATAGTTCTCATTCTTCTGCTACCAATGTAGGAAAGAAGTATTTCAGTAGGGCTGGTTTAGTGGTGCTCGATTCCCTCAGCTTCTGCACGTCTGGGAGATGGCTGATCACCCTTGCTCTTTATTCAGGTGTTTGTTTCGGTGGTACTGGGTTGAACCCAGGGGTTTCTACCACTGAGTAGCCTCACTGACCTTGTTGTTTTGCTCTCAGGGCATCACTAAGTTCTTGAGACTAGCATCAAACCAGTGATCGTACTGCCTCGGTCTCCCCAGTGGGTAAGGTCACAGTTGTGGGCCACCATGGCTTTGGAGAGATAACTTTACAGTGTACGGTATTCTTGGTTGCCAGTTATTTTCTTTCACTATTTTCCATAGATCATCACCTTCTCTCCTGGCTTGTAAGGTTCCTGTGGGGAAATCTGCTCTAAGTCTAATGGCAATTCTGTTATAAGTCATTACACATTTGTCTCTTGCTCTTTTGGAATTATTATTCTTGTACTTCTTGCATTTTGCTGTAATGTGCCTGCATAAAGGTCTGTTTCAGTGCTTTTTCCATCTTGATACCCTTACCTCTTTGGAAACTTGGGTCATTTTTGGCTATTATTTCATAAGGTATATTTTCAATGATACTCCCTTTTCCTTCAACTTCTGGGATTCTGAGAATGTGAACATTTGTTCACATATTATTACCCATAAGCCTACTAGACTTTCATTTATTTTAATTGCTTGTTTGGTTGGTTATTTGGTCTGACTGGGTAAATTAAAAAGACTTCTCTTTAAGTTCAGAAGTTCTTTCATCTGCTCGTTAAATCTTTGGTGCAAACGTTCTATTAATTTGTTTTTAATGGTTCACAGTTGCAAATTTCTCATTGCTGCTTTTTTGATATATTTTTTCATTGTTGATGAACTTTGATTTTATTGATTTATTTATATGTAGTGCTAAGAATTGAACAAAGTTTCTTACACATGCTGGGCAAGAAAAACAGAGCCACAATCCCAGCCCCTGATAGGTTCTGTTTTGTGACTTCTATGTCTTTGGGGAATTTTCCATTCATAGCCCGAATTTCTTTTACCCATTACTTCTTATCATTCGTGTATACTTGCTGACATCTTACTGATGATCAATCACCATTGTAAATTCTTTCTCAGGTTTTTCACAGCTGTCCCTCAAGTGCAGATCTATTCCTGGGGAGACATTTTCCTCATTGAAGGTGCCATGTTTCCACTCTTGATTCTGTGTCCAGTCACTGATATCTGCACCTCTGGTAAATTGCATGGAGTGGATTTTGTAGGAAGGATTTTTTATGTAGATGAACTATAGGATGTTAGTTGTACAGGTGCTTTGAATTTGGCTACAGGGAGCTAAAAAATAGTCTGGGTGATTCATTTTTTATTCAAGTCCACATTGTGTGAGTGCCTTGATATTCTGAGTACAGTTTGTAAAGGTAGTTACCCAACTTTTCAGTGAATGTAAGCATACAAAGTTGCGTGTCCTCTGGCTCCAGGGCCAGTCCCTGATGGCACTGAAGCTTTTGGTGGCAACTGCCATCATCTTGAAAACATCCCAAGACAAGAGCCCACGCAGCACTAGGGTTTTTGGCACCAGCACCTCAGGTCTGAAGACTGTGGGCTGTGGAGACCATGGCTGTGCTTCTGATGATTGTGCAAGTTGTATTTGGAAGGTTGGCACTGGTATCCATGCCCCTGGAGGTGGGAGGTGTGTATGGGGGCAGCTCCATAGGTCCCATGGATTTTGAATAGGTGGTACAGAGGTCGGTGGTTTGAGATCTGCAATCCTGAACATGCAGAATGTGGCTGAAAAAGCTTCAGTTCATGTGAGTCCCACTCAGGTCAGAAACCATCCTTTGGCATTGGTAGTTACAATCCTAGGGTTACATGACAGAGTCAAGCTGGAGTGATGTCAAGGCTAGTTTCAGGAAGAGCACCAGCAGTCCCAAGGTCATTGGCTGGGTCTTTAACACAAAGGCTTTACCATATTGTTTACATTTATCAGAGGTCTCTCCAGTATGAGTTCATTCTTGTACATGAACAGAAGCAGAACTAGTGAAGGCTTTACCACACCATGTGGATACACAGCATTCTTCTCCAGTATAAATATTTGTGTGTACACAAAGTCCACAGGAACAAGTCTTTCCCACATTGTTTACAATCACGAGGTTTTTCCCCAGTATGAGTTTTTTCATGTATTTGAAAATAAGCCAAACTTGTGAAGGTTTTACAATATTTACCCTCATAGGGCCTTTCTCCACTCTGATATTGTGCATGTATTTGAAGAAAAAGAAAAAAAAAAAAGAATGTTTTATCACAGTTATTTATATTCATAAGGTTTCTATGCAGTGTGAATCTGTTCATGCACATGCAGGTAAGGAGGACCACTAAAAATTTTACCACATGGTTGACATACAAAGGGATTATCCCCAGTATGAGATTTTTCATGGGAGTGAAGGTTACTGGATGAAGCAAAGGCTTTCCCACATTGTTTACATTCATAGGGCTTCTCTCCAGTATGAGTTTTTTCATGGGGGTGAAGGTTACCGGATGAAGCAAAGGCTTTCCCACATTGTTTACATTCATAGGGTTTCTCTCCAGTGTGAGTTCTTTCATGGATTTTAAGGCAACCAGAACTACTGAAGGCTTTCCCACATTGTCTGCATTCATACGGCTTCTCTCCAGTATGAGTTCTATCATGTATTTTAAGACAAGTAGAACTACTGAAGGCTTTCCCACATTGTTTGCATTCATAGGGTTTCTCTCCAGTATGAGTTCTATCATGTATTTTAAGGCAAGTAGAACTACTGAAGGCTTTTCCACATTGTTTACATTCATAGGGTTTCTCTCCAGTATGAGTTCTTTCATGTATTCTAAGGCAAGTAGAACTACTGAAGGCTTTCCCACAGTGTTTACATTCATAGGGTTTCTCTCCAGTATGAGTTCGTTTATGTATTTGAAGGTAAGAGGACATAGTGAAGGCTTTCCCACATTGTTTACATTGATAGGGCTTCTCTCCTGTATGAGTTCGTTCATGTATTCGAAGGTAAGAGAAACTACCAAGAGATTTTCCACATTGTTTGCATTCATAGGGCTTCTTTCCTGTATGAGTTCGTTCATGTGTGTGAAGCTGACTGGACTGAGTGAAGGCTTTGCCACACTGTTTACAGTCATAGGGTTTCTCTCCAGTATGAGTTCGCTCATGTATTTGAAGGGAAGAGGAAGTAGTGAAGGCTATTCCACATTGTTTACATTCATAGGGCTTCTCTCCCGTATGAGTTCGTTTATGTATTTGAAGGTAAGAGGAAGTACTGAAGGCTTTTCCACATTGTTTGCATTCATAGGGCTTCTCTCCTGTATGAGTTCGTTCATGTATTTGAAGGGAAGAGAAAGTAGTGAAGGCTTTTCCACATTGTTTACATCTATGAGGTTTCTCCACATTATGAGTTTGCTCATGTACTTTAAGGTCAGCCAAACTAATAAAACCTTCCCAACAATGCTTACATCTGCAAGCTGTCTCTCCAGAATGAGAAACATGAATGTAATGGAAGTCATTTGAATTAGTAAAGGACTTCCCACCTTGCTTACATCCATATAACTTCTCTCTAGTATAAGATTCTTGATATTTTTCAAAACACCTGGAAGAACTGAACTCTTCTCCACATGTCAAACATCCATATGATCCATTTACGGTGTACACTGACACTTTTCTTTGAACATTTGAGAGAGACATGAAGGATTTTCTGTTCCATTTAAGTTCATATGGCTTACCTCCACACTCCTCATTCTCAAGTGGTTTGTTTGCAGAGTGATATATGATGGGTCTGTTAAGGAAAGAAAGATATATGAAGATTGCTGCACAAATTACTTTCACATGAACTTTCTAGCAGGGATGTCCCCTTAAGAGTAAAATTTGGAATCTCACTGAAAGGTTTTCTGCAATGAGTACATTTTTTAATTTTTCCAGCACCTACCATATGACTTCTTTTAAAAAAAATTACATGGACAATATATGATTGCCTCATTAATATTCTGATGTTTATTCATAGGTATTGGATTAACACCATTATCAAATTCAGGGAATATACTAGTTTTCTGTCATGTCTATAATGTTTGAAAATCAATGCCAGGATTAGTTCACAACACAGCTTCTCCATAGGTACTACTAAAACAGTAGTACTATAAAGGCAGTTAAATAGCACTGTCAAAAATTCAATTATATTAGAACCACTAAACATGTATCTCACATTAAAGTTCAGATTTGGTAAAAGCAGAATAACTATAATTCATACCATGCTTGTTTTATTTGCTTGTTTGTAAAATTACAAGACATGCTAGAATTCCCTCAAGGCACTCTGTTTCCTCTCATGAGTACAAATTACCTGAGATCTCTTCTGGGATTTGTGTTCTGATCTTCAAAGTTCTGGTTCTCCCATTTGTCTCCTAAAATATAGACCCAGAACAGTCATTATGAATCATCATCACTTCAGAATGAATGGGATTGACAATGTGGACAATGGTAATGCAACAATAAAAATTATGTAAACAAGGGGATAAAAAAGAATTATGGTGTTTATGCTGCTCAGTATGATGACACTAGACTGAATTTATTTCCCAAAGTACTCCCTTTACACATTTGAAATCAATGAGGAAAAAAATAAAAACCTCCCAGGTGCTCTGTATTTGATTATGTAATGAAACATCATCCTTACCTATAGAACCAAGGTTCCTAAGGACTTCCTGCATCACATCTCTGTGAAGATTCTTCTGGGAAGGATCCAGCAAAGCCCATTCCTCCTGGGTGAAGTTCACAGCCACATCCTCAAAGACCACTGAGTTCTAAAAAGTCCCACAAAAATGTAGGGCAGGCCAGGAGAAACTGGCAACATGAAGGCTCTGTTTTCAACATGTGAGATGTTCTCGCAATTCTGTGTTCTCCAAATATTTATTTCATTATTTGGTGATTTAGCTTTGTACTCTCTCTCTGCACTCACTTCCCCAAACAAGCATTCTAACATAAGACTTAAAACTATCCAGAAAAGCATCATTAGAGGAAAAACGCCCTTCTTGTTTTAGAGTTCGTGGAGTAAAGTTTGCTGATAGGTCACCCCTAACATCTTTGCAGGCTGCATGTCTACTACATGGAATAATGAAGCCCTAATATCTCCTTTGCAGAAGAGAGTGAATATTAGTTCTCCTGACTGTATCTATCCTTAAAAATCCCTGATGACAAAGTGGTACTCTAGCTGGTAGGGGGAGCTAAAAATTTGGGAGGGATCCTGAAGTGTTATGGAACATAATATTCATGCATGATAGCCCATGAAGAGAAATGGAGAGAGGTGCAGCTTGGAAGGAGGGAGAGAAAACTAGCCAAGGATTAACCTCCTAGCAGACCCTTTCCTGATAAGGATGGGCCCTGGCGGAAAGGAACAGATACTGAATGCTTGGTCCTATAACCTAGACGTTACCCCATGGAAAATTAGTCCTAACCTATAAAACCAAAATCCCCTCTGTAACTGAGGGCCGCTTTTGCATCAGATGCCAAAGTCTCTGAATGAATAAAGGCTTCTCTGAATCCACTGAGGTCTGCATCCCATCCTTTTGAGTTTACAGATCCAACACCAAACTAAGCATTTACACTGACTCACAGTGCTTGAAGTGTGGGTAAGCAACACAGTATTTACTAAATGTTTGCTTTCCTACAGAAATTCTGTTATTTTGTTCTTTTACATTAGAACCTCAAATATCAAAGTTCCCTCACCCATCAAAAAAAAAAAAAAAAGAACAATCTTCTGAGTGAGCAAAGCGTCTAGGAACTTCCCCATTAGACAACATTTCATTCAGGTGATCACAGCATGGTAATTGGGGATTGAACTCACCCTGTGTGACTACACCAAGAGAACAAGTACAATTGGTAGGTACTTCACTCCTGATCAAATTTAACCAACTAGTAAACAAGAACTGTGACAAATAAACAATTTGATAATTTCTTCCAATTAATATCAAAATACAATTGGATAAGTGTCGGATAACTTTTCTGACATTTAAAAACCATCCCCAGTCATCAACAGAAAGTCCTTTTACAAGCCCAATAGGAAGAAGAAATCTGTAACACCTATTAAGGTCCTAGACAGCAGCAGACTGTGGGCTTATCCAGTACACAGTCCTGTGCCATATAACAATGTTTTACTCAAAAACAATTTGGTTCATAATGGGTTACAAATATGGTGATCAGTAATAAAGAGTTACTATCAGGTTTGTGGGGATGGTGGGACAACCCAACCTAATGCATGATCACCTTCGGTGTCTTGTAAAGGAAATGCTGTGCAGGGCTCTGGCCTAGGAAGCATCGTCACCATAGAGTCTAGATATGTAATAGGGGACTCATTCGAGCATTGTGTGAATACACTACGGTGTTTGCACAATGGGGAGACAACCTAAAAATTAAGTTCCACAATGTTTACGTCATCTGTGACTGTAATTAACCGCTTTTAATTATACAACTGGACACATGTAAGATTAGCTGAGAGATAAACCAAGAGATGAACCAAAAAAAAAAGGGAATTTTCAGTGGCTTGAAATTCATATAAAAAATTGACTAATGACATGAAAATTGTTGCAGAGGAGTGGAACATTACATAAAATTTTAAACATATGTCAAGACAAACTGCTATCCAATTGAAAAATGGATATTATCTCCCTCAATTTGTGGACAAATAATTCATTACACATTGTGATATGAAATACAAACTAAAACATTTTCAGGAATATTGTTCTAGAGAAATATGAAAAACAATCTTACATAGAGTAAGCAATAATGAAGAAGAATGAGAAATTCAAATATATTAAATTTATAGGAATTAAAAGCTGAAAGAAAGTGGAGGAGAAACCTGGAATACACGCAACATCAGTGAGTCACAATATCAGACCTTAAACTACACTCCAGAGCAACAGTAACAAAGATGGGATGGATATGGCACCAAAATAGACCTGTAGACCAGGAGTACAGAATAGAAGACACAGAGACAAACCCACATAAATACAGTTACCTCATACTAAACAAAGGTGCCAAAAACATACAATGGAGAAAACTAATGGTGCTGGAAAAACTGGGAATCCATATGTAGCAAAATGAAGTTAAACTGCTATCTCTCACTATGCACCAAACTCACCTCAAAGTAGATCAAAGACTAGAACAGAGACCCCGTTCCTAAGAGAAGAAAAAGTAGACCCAAACCTTCACCATGTCATCTTAGGACATGACTTCCTTAACAGGAACCCTAAAGCACAAGAAGTAAAATTAAGAATCAATAAATGGGATGATTTCAAACTAAAAAAGTTTCCTCTCAGCAAAGGAAATAATCAGTAACATGAAGAGAGAGTATACAGAGTGAGAGAAAATCTTTACCACAAGCACTTCACATAGAGCACCAATCTCCAGGATATATAAAGAACTCAAAGAACATCAAAAAAAAAAAAAAGTAACTCAATCAATATATGGGCTAAGCCACTCAACAGACACTTCACAGAAGATGAAATATAATGGATTGATGAACATATGAAAAAGTGTCATCACCTCCAGCAATTAGAGAAATACAAATCAAAACTACTATAAAAGTCCATCTAACTCCAGTCAGACTGGAAATTACCAAGAATTCAAGCAATAACAGGTGTTGGTGAGGTTGTGGGGAAAAAGGTACACTCACACATTGTTGGTGGAACTGCAGATTGGTGCACCATTATGGAAAGCAGTATGGAGATTCCTAAGAAAACTTGGAATGGAAGCACCACTGACCAAGTTAACCCACTTCTTGCTTTATACTCAAAGGACTAAAAATCAGCATAACACAGTGACACAGCCACATCAATGTTTATAGCAGCTCAAATCCCAATAGCTAAACTATGGAACCAACCTAGATGCTCCTGAAGAGATGAATGGATAAATAAAATGAGGTGAAAATACACAATAGAACATTACTCAGACTTAAAGAAGAGTGAAGTTATGACATTTGCAGGTAAATGGATAGAACTAGAAAATATCATGCTAAGTGAAATAAGCCAATCTCAAAAAACCAAAGGCTAAATGTGTCCTCTGATAAGCAGATGCTGATCCATAGTGGGGGATGGGTAGGGAAGAATGAAGGAACTTTGGATTGAACAGAGGGGAGTGAGTGGAGGAATGGGGTCAGTGGCAAGGGGAAGGACGGTAGGCTGGGCCTGACATCAATACCTTGTATGCATGTATGATTACACTCCTGGTGGACACAGTCCCATGTATAGAACAAGAAGTTGTGCTCCATTTCTGTAAGTGTGACACAATGCACTCTACTGTCATGTACAACTAATCAGAACAAATAAAACAGGTTAAAAATTTTTAAAAAACAAAATTACAGAGCACAAGTCTCACAATCTTGGGATTCGGAATGGTTTATGGGATGTTATATCATCCACGTGATTCATGAAAGAACAGTAGATGAACATGATTTCACCAAAAACAGCTTTCAGTCCTGTCTTCTGCAGCAATGAGTCTGGAACTGAAGGACAGCAGCTAAGAGAAATAAGCCAGGCACAGAGACACGCCATGTGCTCTCACGCACATGGGAGCTGCAATTTGATTACACAGTACTCACGAGAGGTAAGGAAGAGAGGGAAAGGAGTAAATGGTGTGGCATCAGGGACCAGAATGCGCTCAGGAGGAGTCAGCAGGACTACCTTCCAGCACAGAAGGAGGACCACAGTGCAAAGTATGTCACTGTGCATTTCAAATGAAGCTGGGGAAGTGGTCCACAGACACCAAGAAAGGACAAATGTTAGGAGAAGGCAGAACATATTCTGTGATCTGATCAAGGCCCACTGGGACAGGTATGTAGCTAGCTCACTGCACCTCATCAGTATGTGAAATTTAAATGTGAATGAACACCAAAAAATGAGAACTTTGTCCTTTGTGGACAACATAAGCAGAGTGAAATGGAACCCAGAAAACTGCAGAAAATACTTGTGCATCAGGCTTCTGGAGAGGTGGTGATACGTGGAAAGAATGAAGATAAAGCAGCTGACCAAGTTCAATGAGTTGCCAGGTGTAGGGGCCCACACCTGAAATCCTAGTGGTTTGGGAGGCTGAGACAATAGGATCACAAGTTCAAACCAGTCTCACCAAAAGCAACACCCTAAGTAACTCAGTGAGACCAATCTCTAAATAAAATATAAAAGAGGGATGGGAATGTGGCTCAGTGGTCAAGTGTCCTGAGTTCAATCCCTAGTACCCACCCCTCTCCAAAAAAAAAAAAAAGGCTCAACCCATCTTCACAACATAAACACCCACACACCTGGAAAAGAAGGAAAAACCCTGAGAAGCCACAGGGATCTACAAAACCCGAGGCTATGCTGCAGGACCAAAGGCTGTCCCCATGACAACAAAAACACTTCAAGGATGCCTGCTCCCACCACCTCTAGACAGTACAGCAAGAGGGTGCTACCAGGGAAACCAGGGAGACAGTCATGGTGTTCAGAACCCAGGGCAAACTCACACAGCCCCAGACACTGAGGAAAAGTCAAGGACTTTGTCAAGCAGACACAGGTGGGTGCAGGAAACACAGACTCAGACTCACTCACCTGCAGAGCCAGCAGCCACAGGCACCAAGATGGGAGGAGGCAGCACAGCCTCTGCACCTTCACCCCCTCTCCCCACCAACAGAAACCACCTCACATGGTGCACATTTGACTTGAATTTCTGGCTTCCTGCTCCCTAGAGTTACTGCAAGTGGACAGGGCATTTGATGGAGTTTCTCGTGGCTGCACCTACCCTGCTACACGGGGGAGTTCAACTCCTGGGAAGTCATGGGCTCTAACAGATATGAATATACACAGGTCTCACACACCTCCTCACAGGCCCAGGACCACTCGACTTTCACAGGCTGAAGTGATCAACCCCACCTCCTACGTCACAGCAGTGGCTCCTGAACCCCAAGGCATTTCCAAAAGTTAGGGTAAACCGCTTGGGTTCACAATATAGGTCTATGCGAAATCCTGCACTGCGACATTTACAGCTGCAGTAATCACGATATTTAAAACCTGGAAACTCCCAAGAGGATGATTTTTTCCCAAGGTCAGCAGTGAACAAAATCAATATACAACAATAATAATCAATTAATAATCAAGAATAACCTTCTGTACACCTGATATACTGAAAGGAAATTAACAGAAAAGTTCATTTACAATGGTACATCAGAAATACAGAAAAAATAAAATAATACATAATAAGCATGAAATATATACATAATAAATAACATAATAGAAAATTATAAAATTTACTTTCTAAACTGCTATCCTTGTTGGAAAAATCCAAAGATCCAAATAAATGAAAAACCATCCCATGCTCATGAACGAAAAGCTTAACGTTATTGAGGTAGTGATACTCCCAAAAGAATCTACACATTCTACTTATTGCCAATCAGAATTGTAGGTGATGAGTTCTTTGTAGAAATTGAAAACATCAGTCAGGCATGGAGGGGCAAGACAGTAATCCAAGCAGTTCCAGAGGCTGAGGCAGGAGGATTGCAAGTTCAAAGCCAGTCTCAGCAAAAACACGGCTCTAAGCAATCCAGTGACACCCTGTCTCTAAAGAAAATACAAAATCGGACTGGGGATATGGCTCAGTGGTAGAGTGCCTCTTGGTTCTATCCCCAGGAACACCCAAAAAATTGAAAACATCACAGGACACTGGAAATGACCCCAAATAGCACACAATGTTCAAAAAGTCAATAGCAGTTTGACTAGCACCTCATGAGTGCAAAACCTGCCTCAAGCAACAGAAACCAGGGTGTAGTCATGGCACCAGGAGTGTCATGTGGATGAGAAATCACAACAGCTCAGGGAGCAGGAGGGCAGCAAAGTCAGTGCGGGCTGCTTCACATAGAAACACAGAAATCCAAGAACCACTGCCACTCTGCAACAGTCTCAAATATCACACAACTGCATGACACAGCTCCCGTGAAACTTGGTTGGCAGCCTCTCAGCAGGATTCACCTGTCCTGCTGAAAGCCCTGAGACTCAGCACTAAAGTACAGACAGCATCCTGAGTGCCCATGTGAAATCCACCTGCTGCAGGGACCCCATCACACCAAAGTTCACAGTTCACAATATCCAAGTATTGAACCAGCCCAGGTGCCCATCAACAGATGAAAGGATAAAGAAAATGTGGTGTATATGCACAATGGAATTTTACACGGTCATAAAGAATGAACTTTTGTCATGGGCACGAAAATGGGTGAACCTGGATGACAACAGGCTGAGTGAAATAAGTGAGAGTCAGAGAATCAGATGTTGCACATCTCAACCCGTATTTGGGAGGTACAGCAACATAAAGAAGAAACTGGGAGATCCAAGATGGCAGACTAGAGGGAGGCTGCATTCCTGTCACTCCGTAACTCGGAGTTCAAGCAGAGTATATCTGTTTCTCTGTGAGATAGTGTTTGCTGCTTATCGATCCCCTGCTGTTTACCCGATTTGTTCACTGTGAGCACCTGCAGTCTGGCAGCACATCAACTACTTTCTGAGTATAGATTGCTCACTGACTGGTGCCTATCACTTGCCATTTGCCTGCCTATGCCTGCCCATCACCTGCATTTCACTGACCCATCACCCACCAACTGAGGTCCACCTATGGATGATCCGCCAGTAGCCAGCAGACTGACCACACACTGGCAGTGGATCACCAGATGCCTGCTGTTGCCTGGAAGTCCACTGTCTCAGAACTTACAGGTTTGGTTACACATGGCTGCCACCATTTTGAGACAACAGTCAGGACCTGTACGACCCCCAGGTGGACTGACCTAGCCCCAGTTCTAGGACCCCTAAACCAAACCAACTACACCTCGCATGCAGAATCCCTGCCTGACCGACTGCACCCCACCTCTGAGACCCTCAGCTGACCATGCCCATGCTATGAGCTGCAGCTCCCCATTGGCCAACATATTTGGAAGCCACAGCGGCCATCTTGGATTACCCTGGAAGTGGAAGCTCCCATCTTTAGGTGGGGTAAATCCCATCTTGAGATGCCTGCTGAAGACTGGAAGTTCACTGCCAGGTTCCTCTCATACATCAGCCTACTGAAGACTGGGAGGTATATGACTGTTAAAGTGTAGATTTTTTGTTCTTTGTTTTCTTCTTCCTTTTTGAAAAATTTTAAGTTTTTATTTCTTTACTTTGATTGCTCTATTTTTCTTTTGTTTACCTGTTTCCTCAGAGTCTCTTTCTCCCTTTTCTCATGCTCACAACCAACTTATTTTGATTATACTTTCACTCCTTCTACAATCTAGAACTTCTATATACTCTTTTTTATCCCATTAACAGCTAAATCCTACACCCCTCCCCATCCTCTTTGTCCTCCATTAGAAACTACAGACCTTATTGGAAATCCATTTTTTATACTGAAGATAATAATTGAACTCATTCTTTTTATTATGATAATATTGTTAATGGCTTCATATGGGCTATTTGGTTTAGGGCTGCATACTGTCTGTACCTGGCACTGCTGATATTAATCTCCCCATTAAAGAAAAGGTTTCAGAAACCTACAGGGTCACTATAAGCTTCTAGGGGGAAAAATGTAATACTCCAGATCTGCACTGCAAGAGGGGAGGATACATGAAGAACATGAAAAAACAGGAAAAGAAAATGATACAAACAAACCCAGATTCTATTCTAGTAGAATCCAGTGACAGTATGTTAGAAGAAATGTCAGAAATGGAGTTCAGAATATACATAATTAAAATGATTCATGAAGCAAAGGATGAGATAGCAGAGCAAATGAAGGCAATGAATGATTACATCAATAAAGACTTGAAAGACCAACTGCAGGAAAAAAAAAGACCATTTCAACAAAGAGATAGAGATTCTCAAAAAACAAAAACAAAACTAAACAAAACAAACAAACAGCAACAACAAAAAAAAAAATGAGGAGAAATCCTTGAAATGAAGGAAACAATAAACCAAATAAAAATCTCAATGGAAAGCATCACCAGCAGACTAGATCACTTGGAAGACAGAACCTTAGACAATGAAGAAAAAATATTTAATCTTGAAAACAAAGTTGCCCAAATACAAAAGATGGTAAGAAATCAAGAATGGAACCTTCAAGAACTATGGGACATCATGAAAAGACCAAATTTAAGAATTATTGGGATTGAGGAAGGCACAGAGATACAAACCAAAGGAATGAACAACCTATTCAATGAAATAATGTCAGAAAAGTGTCCAAAGATGAAGAATAAAATGAAAAATCAAATACGAGAGGCTTACAGAACACCAAGTGCACAAAAGTGCAAAAGATCCACACCAAGGCATATTACAATGAAAATGCCTAACACACAAAATAAAGATAGAATTTTGAAGGCTGTGAGAGAAAAGCATCAGATTAGATATAGAGGGAAACCAATACAGATATCAAAAGATTTCTTAGTCCAGACCCTAAAAGATAGAAGGCCCTGGAACAACATATTTCAAGCTCTGAAAGAACATGGCTATTCACCAAGAATCCTATAACCAGAAAAACTAACTTTCAGATTTGAAGATGAAATGAAAACCTTCCATGATTAAAAAAAAAGAAAAATAATTTACAAATAGAAAGTCTATACTACAGAACATTCTCAGCAAAATATTCCAAGAGGAGGAAATGAAAAACAACAATGTGACAGACAACTGGGATCATCGTAGAGGAGGCGGCTCAGCACAGCACTTGGACTCGGAGCGACCACTGGGGTTCCGGGCGGCTGCCTGGGGAGGAGCTGCGTGGCGGGCTGTTTGGACTCAGAGCGGCCGCTTCTGAACACCGGGGGGTTGCCCGGAAGAAGAGGGGAAGTGCAGCGGGTCGCTTGGTCTGGGAGTGACTGCATCAGAGCCACGGGCGGTTGCCAGGGGGAGGAGCTGCATGGCGAGCTGTTTGAACTGAGAGCGAGCGCTCCTGAACACCAGGGGGTTGCCTGGAGGAGGAGGAGAGGTGCGGTGGGTTGCTTGGTCTGGGAGTGACTGCATCAGAGCCACAGGCGGCTGCCAGAGGAGGAGGCGAGTGGTGAGTTGATTGGACTAAAAACGATCGCTCCTGAACACCGGTGGCCTGCCTGGAGGAGGAGCGCGGTGGGTCCCTTGGTCTCGGAGCCATCGCTCCTGAACACCCAGGGGGATACCCCGAGGAGGAGGAGGAGGAACAGGGCGGGTCACATGGACTTGCAGTGACTGCCTAGGGCTGCGGGCGGTTGGCGGGAGGAGGAGACGCGAAGTGGGTTGCTTGAACTCCTAGTGGCTGCGTCAGAAACTGGGCGGCTGTCCGGAGGAGGAGGTGTGTCTCTGGGTCTCGGAGCTATTGTACTGGGCTCCAGGTGGCGGCTCAGAGGAGGGGCTGCATAGCCAGGCGATTGGGTGAAGAGCAGGGTCCCAGGACCGGCTTCATGCTGGAAGAGCCGCACAGAGACACGCCTAGGGGCGTAGCGAAGTTTCCAAGACTGCAGGCAGATTCTCTGGGAGAGGGACCCTAAGGAGACTCACCTGCGAAGGGTGAGGCTCCCAGGCCCAGGAGATTTCAGGCTACTGAAGGCTAAGAGGGGATATACTAGCAATCTTCAGGGACATTATAAATCAATAGAGGAAATCTGCAATATCTTAATGACCCACTGATTCCTGAACAATATGAGAAAACAAGGGAAGAAAATGCCCCAAACAAATCTAGATGTCACATCAATGAAATCCAACGACAGCATGGCAGAAGAAATGACAGAAAGGGAGTTCAGAATGTACATAATTAAAATGAACAGAGAAGCAAATGATGAAATGAAAGAGCAAATGCAGGCATTGAATGATCGCACCAATCGACAGTTAACAGAGCAAATCCAGTAAGCAAAAGATCATTTCAATAAAGAGTTAGAGATATTGAAAAAAAAACAAACAGAAATCCTTGAAATGAAGGAAACAATAAACCAAATTAAGAACTCCATAGAAAGCATAACCAACAGGATAGAACACCTGGAAGACAGAACTTCAGACATTGAAGACAAAATATTTAACCTCGAAAACAAAGTTGAACAAACAGAGAAGATGGTAAGAAATCATGAACAGAATCTGCAAGAACTATGGGATATCATGAAAAAGCCAAATTTGAGAATTATTGGGATTGAGGAAGGCTTAGAGAAACAAACCAAAGGAATGAACAATCTATTCAATGAAATAATATCAGAAAATTTCCCAAATCTGAAGAATGAAATGGAAAATCAAGTCCAAGAGGCTTATAGGACTCCAAATACACAAAATTACAACAGACCCACACTAAGGCACATTATAATGAAAATACCTAACATACAAAATAAAGACAGAATTTTAAAGGCTGTGAGAGAAAAGAACCAAATTACATTCAGGGGGAAGCCAATACGGATATCAGCAGATTTTTCAATCCAGACCCTAAAAGCTAGAAGGGCCTGGAACAACATTTTTCAAGCTCTGAAAGAAAATGGATGCCAACCAAGAATCTTATACCCAGGAAAACTTACCTTCAAATTTGATGATGAAATAAAATCATTCCATGATAAACAAAAGCTAAAAGAATTTACAAAAAGAGAGCCAGCATTACAGAACATTCTCAGCAAAATATTTCATGAGGAAGAGATGAAAAACAAAGAAGCAAATCAGCAAAGGGAGGAATTATCCTAAAGGAATTGTCAAATAAAGGAGGAACCAAGATGTCTCAAAAATTTTAAATATGAACCAAATGACCGGGAATACAAATCATATCTCAATAATAACCCTGAATGTTAATGGCCTGAATTCATCAATCAAAAGACATAGACTGGCAGATTGGATTAAAAAGAAAGATCCAACAATATGTTGCCTGCAAGAGACTCACCTCATAGAAAGAGATACCCATAGACTAAAGGTGAAAGGATGGGGAAAAACATACCATGCACATGGACTCAGCAAAAAAGCTGGAGTATCCATCCTCATTTCAGATAATGTGGACTTCAAGCCAAAGTTAGTCAGAAGGGATAAAGAAGGACATTTCATACTGCTTAAGGGAAGCATAAATCAGCAAGATATAACAATCATAAACATCTATGCCCCAAACAGTGGCTCATCCATGTATGTTAAACAAATCCTTCTCAATTTTAGAAACCAAATAGACCATAACACAATAATACTAGGTGATTTTAACACGCCTCTCTCACCACTGGACAGATCTTCCAAACAAAAATTGAACAAAGAAACCATAGATCTCAATAACACAATCAATAATTTAGACTTAACACATTTATAGAATATACCATCCAACCAACAGCGAATACACTTTCTTCTCAGCAGCACATGGATCCTTCTCTAAAATAGACCATACATTATGCCACAAAGCCAATGTCAGCAAATACAAGAAGATAGAGACACTACCTTGTATTCTATCAGAACATAATGGATTGAAGTTAGAAATAAATGAAAGAGTAAAATACAGAAACTACTCCAACACCTGGAGATTAAACAATATGCTATTATATGATGAATGGATAACAGAAGATATTAGGAAGGAAATTAAAAAATTCTTAGAGGTAAATGAGAACAAAGAAACATCATATCAAAATCTCTGGGACACTCTGAAAGCAGTACTTAGAGGAAAATTTATTTCATGGAGCGCATTTAATAAAAGAAGTAAAACTCAACAAATAAATGACCTAACACTACAGCTCAAAGCCCTAGAAAAAGAAGAACAGACCAACACCAAAAGTAGTAGAAGACAGGAAATAGTTAAACTCAGAGCTGAAATCAATGAAATTGAAACAAAAGAAACAATACAAAAAATTGACAAAATAAATAGTTGGTTCTTCGAAAAAATAAACAAAATTGATAAACCTTTAGCCACACTAACAAAGAGAAGACGAGAGAAAACTCAAATCACTAAAATTCGGAATGAACAAGGAAATATCACAACAGACACGACTGAAATACAAAACATAATTAGAAGCTATTTTGAAAATCTATACTCCAACAAAATAGAAAATTTCAAAGAGATCAACAGGTTTCTAGAGACATATGAATTGCCTAAACTGAACGAGGAGGACATACACAATTTAAATAGACCAATTTCAAGTAATGAAATAGAAGAAGTCATCAAAAGACTACCAACAAAGAAAAGTCCAGGACCAGATGGGTTCTCAGCCGACTTCTACAAAACCTTTAAAGAAGAGCTCATTCCAATACTTCTCAAAGTATTCCATAAAATAGAAGAGGAGGGAACCCTCCCAAACTCATTCTATGAAGCCAATATTACCCTGATACCTAAACCAGACAGAGACACATCGAGGAAAGAAAATTTCAGACCAATATCCTTAATGAACATCGACGCAAAAATTCTCAACCAAATTTTAGCAAATCGCATACAAAAACATATTAAAGAGATAGTGCACCATGATCAAGTGGGTTTTATCCCAGGGATGCAAGGTCGGTTCAACATCAGGAAATCAATAAATGTAATTCACCATATCAATAGACTTAAAGTCAAGAATCACATGATTATTTCAATAGATGCAGAGAAAGCATTTGATAAAATACAGCACCCCTTCATGCTCAAAACACTAGAAAAAAAAGGGATAGTGGGAACATTCCTTAACCTTGTAAAGGCCATCTATGCTAAGCCCATGGCTAATATCATTCTAAATGGTGAAAAACTGAAAGCATTCCCCCTAAAAACTGGAACAAAGCAGGGATGCCCTCTTTCACCACTTCTATTCAACATCGTCCTTGAAACTCTAGCCAGAGCAATTAGACAGACCAAAGAAATTAAAGGGATACGAATAGGAAAAGAAGAACTCAAACTATCCCTATTTGCTGATGATATGATTGTATACTTAGAGGAACCAGGAAATTCCACCAGAAAACTTTTAGATCTCATTAGTGAATTCAGTAAAGTAGTGGGATATAAGATCAATGCACATAAATCTAAGGCATTTTTATTCATAAGCGATGAATCTTCAGAAAGAGAAATTAGGAAAACTACCCCATTCACAATAGCTTCGAAAAAAATAAAATACTTGGGAATCAATCTCACAAAAGAGGTGAAAGACCTCTACAATGAGAACTACACAACACTAAAGAAAGAAATTAAAGAACACCTTAGAAGATGGAAAGATCTCCCATGTTCCTGGATAGGCAGAATTAATATTGTCAAAAAGGCCATACTACCAAAAGTGCTATACAGATTCAATGCAATTCCAATTAAAATCCCAATGATGTACCTTACAGAAATAGAGCAAGAAATTATGAAATTCATCTGGAAGAATAAAAAACCCAGAATAGCTAAAGCAATCCTTGGCAGAAAGAGTGAAGCAGTGGGTATCACAATACCAGATCTTCAACTCCACTACAAAGCAATAGTAACAAAAACGGCATGGTATTGGTACCAAAATAGAAAGGTGGATCAATGGTACAGAATAGAGGACACGGATACGAACCCAAATAAATACAATTTTCTCATACTAGACAAAGGGGCCAAAAATATGCAATGGAGAAAAGATAGCCTCTTCAACAAATGGTGCTGGGAAAATTGGAAATCCATATGCAACAAAATGAAACTAAACCCATATCTCTCACCGTGCACAAAACTAAGCTCAAAATGGATTAAGGACCTCGGAATCAGACCAGAGACCCTGCATTTTATAGAAGTAAAGTAGGTCCAGATCTTCAACATGTCGGCTTAGGACCAGACTTTCTCAACAGGACTCCCATAGCACAAGAAATAAAAGCAAGAATCAACAACTGGGATAGATTCAAACTAAAAAGCTTTCTCTCAGCAAAGAAAACTATCAGCAATGCAAAGAAAGAGCCTACAGAGTGGGAGAAAATCTTTGCTCATACTTCAGATAGAGCACTAATCTCCAGAATCTATAAAGAACTCAAAAAACTCAACACCAAGACTACAAATAACCCAATCGACAAATGGTCTAAGGAAATGAACAGACACTTCACAGAAGAAGACCTACAATCAACAAACACATGGAAAAATGTTCAACATCTCTAGTAATAAGAGAAATGCAAATCAAAACCACCTTAAGATTCCATCTCACCCCAATCAGAATGGCGATTATCAAGAATACAAGCAACAAGAGGTGTTGGCGAGGATGTGGGGAAAAAGATACACTCATACATTGCTGGTGGGGTTGCAAATTAGTGCAGCCACTCTGGAAAGCAGTATGGAGATTCCTTAGAAAACTTGGAATGGAACTACCATTTGACCCAGCTATCCCACTCCTTGGCCTATACCCAAAGGACTTAAAATCAGCATACTACAGAGATACAGCCACATCAATGTTCATTGCTGCTCAATTCACCATAGCCAGATTGTGGAACCAACCTAGATGCCCTTCAGTTGATGAATGGATAAAGAAACTGTGGCATATATATACTATGGAATATTACTCAGCCATAAAGAATGATAAAATTATGGCATTTGCAGGCAAATGGATGAAATTGGAGAATATCATGCTAAGTGAGATAAGCCAATCTCAAAAAACCAAAGGAAGAATGATCTCACTGATAAGTGGATGATGACACATAATGGGGCGTGGGAGGGGTTAGTTTTAGGGTTAGAGTGAGGGTTAGGGAGGGGGCAAGAATGGGGGAAGGAAGGACTGTATAGAAGGAAAAGAGGCATGGGAGGGGTGGGGGGAAGGGGAAAAATAACAGAATGAATCAAACAACATTACCCTATGTAAATTTATGATTACACAAATGGTATGCCTTTACGCCATGTACAAACAGAGAAACAACATGTATCCCATTTGTTTACAATAAAAAAAAAAAAAAAAAAAAAACAATGTAAGGTGGCAAAGGGAGGAACTACCCTGAAGGAAAAGTCAATCAAAGGAGAAACCAAGTCAAATTAAAACCAAAGAAGAAAAGGAAGAACAGAACAACACACAAAGTAGTAGAAGACAGAAAATAATTGAAATCAGAGCTGAAATCAATAAAATTGAAATAAAAGAAACAATTCCAAAAATTGACAAAACAAAAAGTTGGTTCTCTGAAAAGTAAACTAAATAGACAAACTCTTAGTCACTCTAACAAAGAGAAAGAGAGGGAAAACTCAAATTACTAAAATTCAAGATGAAAAAGGAAGTATCACGGCAGACACCACTTAACTATATAACATATTGAAAAGTTACTTTGAAAATCTATGTTCCTGTAAGGGATCCCACGGAAACCACGCCGGACACAGGAAATCACATAAGGGAATGTATTAAGCAAACAGAGTGTCTCCCTGCAGGGTAAGAGAGAAAACAAGAGGAAAAGAGAAAGGAAAGAGAAAGGGCACGTGCTACAGAGAGTGGAAAGCGAGGAGGAGGAAGAGCAAGTGTATAGGAGAGAAAAGCAAGAGAGAGAGGAAAGATGGCGGTCGAATTCTGCAGGGCTAACAGGGGACCAATAACAAAGAAGGATACTGGCAAGCTGACTGATGAACCAATAGCTAGCTAGGATGTTCACAGATTGACAGGTGGTTGGGAGGCGGGTAAAATGGCTGCATCGGAAAGGGCAGGGGAACAGCTTTATACATTACATTCCCCCGTTTCTGTTTTTATAAGAAAATCTTTCGCTCTCCAATTCTTTCCAAAGTCTTCTCTCTCCTTCCTGCCTAAGTGGCTGGGGCTGGTTTTGCAGGTGAGATGTAAAAAGTCCATTCTCCTTCTAGAATTCCAAAGGCAGATGGTTTTCATGGACTTCATTTCCTCGATTTGACTGATCCCCTATTTCTACATTAACTGCCTGTCCCCAGTTCTGGCCTCATTCACCCCTCTAATTTTAGGAACTCCTTTGCTGTAGGGAAAGGGGGTCGATGACCACTCTGGCTTCTTCAAGCTGAAAGGGGGCAGCATGGGGCAAGCAGTTTGGAGTTCCCTTTTTAGAAATTGGGTTAATTGAGGGGTCCAAGGTAGAAGTCCAGTTGGGGAAGAGCAGGTTGTAAAGGCATCTGGGGATGGGTGCTTCTATGAGAGAAGAACAAAGAGACATGAGTACTGAAATGAGATGATATAATATAAATGATGCAGAATCTGGACCATGCCAATGCATATCATAAAGATGACAGAAGTCAATAATTCCTCACCAGGGGGTGGAAGAACTGAGAAGTTGTTCCCATAACAAGGCCTAGCAAAGGCTGGAGAGGACAAGGCCTTTATTTGGGAACTTTAACATTGTCCAGGTTATCAGGAATGTAAACACAACATTTAGTAGATCGCTACACTTCTGTTACTAGCAAACATAGATTAAGCCTACCTGTGTCTGTAGGCTTTAAACTGACTAAAACTTCTGACTCTGGCAGTTTCTCTTGATAGTTATCAGGCACACTGGCCTAAGAATCTCTCTCTTGTAGCTTTTAGTCTTTATTCTAGTGGGTTAATACAAGTGTACATCTTAAGTTACATTTAACTATTATTTCTTTTAAATGCCCAAGAATGGCTATGTTTTGGTTTTAACTGTTTTGCTAGGTGTTTAAGATCAAGTTGGTCAAAGTGACCTGTTCCTGTCTGTTAAAGAGTCAGCTGAGTTCCCACAGAGGTCACTCATACAGAACGTAAGAGCAGCTTCTTAGCTCCATTAGTGCCATTGGTTAGGCAGGGTCTCCTCGATGAGGTGACTTCCCTTGAAAGCACCAGGGATGTCTCCCTTTTTCCTTGACCCTCCTCTGCAGCAGGTGCACTGACTGGCTTTTCCTCTAGTGGCCTCATCAATCTCCTTGGTCAGGAGGTTGTGTGACCCAGAGTTCCAAACCTCCTTAGAGAAGTCCTCTTGTTCCCTGGGTTCAGGCTCACTTTGAGGGCAAGACCCAAATAAGGACTTTTCTTGACCTCTCTATCTCATCTTAATCTCCAAGTTTGATCTTAACCATCAAGCAAGTCAGTCTCACCAGTCATAAAGTAAGAGTACTGGGCTTTAGCTTCAGTGTCTATAACTTTACAGTTATTTACCCCTTTTTATCTAATTGGGGTCTACATTATCTGTCCTATAGGTGATGGCTTTTCAAGTTAATCTATGGTGTACTTCTGCAAAATATCAGGCAACAGTTAGAGTTTATGAGGAAATAAAAAATGGAATCACCAACAGTAAAGCATTCAGCTTGTGTAATAGCTACCTTGAATATTGGCTGAGTTATTCATTATATCCCCTGGTTGAGATCACAGTAATCTTTACAACAAACATCAAACTTCTGAACACAACTTTAAATGAGTTAAAGTCTGGCTTACTTTGGAGCCATTCTGATGTGCAGTAGGGTTGTGAGGCAGAGTCTTATCTCAGGTAAGGCGGGGCTTTTCACAAATCTTAGGTAAAATGTTCTGAAGCTAATTTTTCCTCTTTTGCCATGACCAGCATGACCAAATTCTCAAGTTCAATGAGGGGCAAAGGAGTATTAGAACATAAAGGGTTATAAACACAGATTTTGAAGAATAAGCTGAGATCAGATGGAGCTCTGTTCTCTGATGGAAATGCACATCTAAAGAGTTATGTCAGCAATCTCTATATTTGTGCAATGTTAGGTTCCAAAGGTACTGTAAGGTGGGCAGGAACCAGAGAAGGGAGCTGATGAAACACTGGTTATCGAGCAAAAGAATTCCTCCTGCCCAAGAGCTGTGTGCCTGAGATCAAAGCACTGCCACAACAGTTAGGCATCTTGTGCCCCTGCACAGGAGCACTCCCAAGCACCAGATATGCCACAGTCATGAGGTCATCAGAGACCCCAATCCCAGTCACAGTCGTCCCATTTTTGCTACTGCACATTACACTTTCTTAAATGTCATTTTAAGAAGTTTACATATATTGACTCCTGAATCTATATGAACATTAGTTAACATAATTTAACATTATATCTAAAACATGAATTAAAGAAAGGTTGAGAGAGTTTTTAAGTTTCCTCTTGTGTGACAAAGTGGTAAATTGCTTTCATGCTTAACCTTTAAACAAATCAGGCTCTCAATAACATTTAGAAATACATTTAACAAATTTTACATACACCCTATTGATGACAGGTCCTATAATAGAACATTAAATGATAGGTTTACCATTACAGACAAGTTTAATTTGGAGAATAGCAGCTTGATAAATTTTCTGCTTTAAAAACTTGTATACCTGGAAAATATGAACACATTTAATATACAAAGAATAATGTTTTTAAGTATGTTACTCCATGGAATAACTTTGTAAATTAATTAGATTTTTCTAACAAACACATTTGAGTAATCCCATACATGTCGACTCTAATTCATTCATCTTATTGTTAAAAAAACCAAGATATCAGACAAGTGTCCCAACAGTATTTGCGATCTCTTTCCTGTTGAAGAAAAGTCCTAGAAAAATTGATGTTAGACATTTTATAAACATCAACATTTTATTAGTGTGACCACATAGAGACTTGTGAGTTAATTTTAAAGACATTTTACTTCGATTAGTTTACCCAATTTAAACTGAAACTTTTTAAATCACATGAATTAAAAATATTTGGATCCATTCCTAAAATTTTAATTTTTATGTGAGATGATATTTAACACAAAAGCAAAGGCTTTGTATTGCTTATCTCCATTGCAATATAACAGATGTTCAAAAATAACTCTAGAGTTGAATAAAAAGAACTGAACAAAAATTATTAACCTAGGTATGTAGGATCAAAATTGTGAGCTCAAAAATGTAGCATCTAAGAAAAATAAGAGTCCTAGAAGAAAAATGAAAATGGTCATTAATTATAGTATGAGAAAATGAGAAGGAGAGAAAAGGTGAAAGGGAGAAACGTATTCTGAGTTGTAGCCCAGGAGAAACTTAAAATGGACACTTTTTTCCGTTGGGTTGGGTTTGAGACTGGTCTCCCACTGCCCCTTCCTACATTTACATTTCAATGTAAGCCTTGACTGAGATCTGAATCTGAAAGGGGCTAAAATATTCTAGCAGAAACTTGATGCTAAGGTCCTTTTAACCCTTTTTCCTGGTTAGTAATCAATTTAGGTTTGGACACAGAAAATTGTCAAACAATTATCTCCCACTACTTGTGGGGAATGGGGCTGCTTATATTATATGGGGAAGCAGAGGAAGACGGAGAAGCAGGGTCGGGAGGCGCTTGAGCCTGCAGGAAGAGCCAAAAAGCAAGAAAGAAGAGACTGGAAGATAAGGAATCCCTTTCCATCTGCCCGCTCGCTCACGGAAGCTGTGTGCCATTACACAAATGGATTTTGATGGCTTTAAGTACAGAGGGTCAGGAGAAGGGTTCCCAGGGTAGAATCTACCAGATTGGAGGACCCAGATTCCACAGTGGGGACTGATACAGCCGAGTCTGTGGCCAGGGCGTCCTGAGGGCAGAGTACTGGGCTGGAGATGAGGGGCAGCACAGTGATTGTGTCGTCACACAAGCACCAACGTGTGTGCCGCACAAAAGCCTAGAAGGGTTTGAGGACCTGATATCAGGGTTTTCGAATACGAGTGCGTGAGTGTGAGATGAGCCTCAAACCTGAGAATCTCCAACATAAAATCAGGAATCCACCCAGCAGATAATACGGACTATGGGGGCCTGCTGTAACTATAAAAGTTGTGGTTGGGGGCACCTCCCCACCCCTCAGCCGCCTCGAGGGTCCTGGATAAATCGGCCTAGGGGAAGCAGCCTAAAGGACTCACCAACCTGAAGTCCGGTGATGAATGCAGAGCAGAGTGTCCAGTCAGAATGGAAGATGGGGCTGTGTCCGGGGGAACTGGGGCATCGGATAGGGTTCCACTCAGATAAGAGACAGTGGAAGATCCCATCCCAAGTCATGGCACCAATGTAAGGGATCCCACAGAAACCACGCCAGACACGGGAAATCACATAAGGGAATGTATTAAGCAAACAGAGTGTCTCCCTGCAGGGTAAGAGAGAAAACGAGAGGAAAAGAGAAAGGAAACAGAAAGGGCACGTGCTAGGGAGAGTGGAAAGTGAGGAGGAGGAAAAGCAAGTGTGTAGGAGAGAAAAGCAAGAGAGGAAAGATGGTGGTTGATTCCGCCTGGCCAACAGGGGACCAATAATGGAGAAGGATACTGGCAAGCTGACTGATGAACCAATAGCTAGCTAGGATGTTCACAGATTGACAAGTGGTTGGGAGGCGGGGAAAATGGCTGCATCGGAAAGGGCAGGGGAACAACTTTTATACATTACCGTTCCAACAAAATAGAAAATACCAAAGTACACACAAATTTCTAGGGACATATGACTTCCCACACTGAACAGGAAGAACATACACAATTTAAACAGAACCATATGAACCAATGAAATACAAGAAGCCATCAAAAGCCTACCAAGAAAAGTTCAGGACCAGACAGATTCTCAGCCAAGTTCTACAAGACCTTCAAAGAACTCATTCCAATATTTCTCAAAGTATTCCAGGAAATAGAAAAGGAGGGAACCCTTCCAAACTCATTCTATGAAGCTAATATCACCCTCATACCAAACCAAAGACACATCAAGGAAATAAAATTTTAGACCAATATCCTTGATGAATATAGATGCAAAAATGCTGAACAATATCCTGGCAAACCACATATTAAGAAGATAGTGCACCACAATCAAGTGGGCTTCATTCCAGGGAATGCAAGGTTGCTTCAATATACATAAATCAATAAACATAATCCATCATATCAATAGACTTATGGATAAGAACCATATGGTTATTTCAATTGATGCAGAACATGCATTCGACAAAATACAACATCCCTTCATGATCAAAACAGTAGAAAAAATGGGGATAGGAGGAAGATACCTCCACATTTTAAACGCTATTTATGCTAAACACATGACCAACATTATTCTTAATGGAGAAACACTGAAAGCACTCCCTTTAAAAACTGGAACTGGACAGGGATGCCCTCTTTCACCACTTCTATTCAAGATCGTTCTTGAAATACTAGCCAAATCAATGAGACTAATGAAATTAAAGGGATATAAACAGAAAAAGAGGAACTCAAACTGTCACTCTTTGCTGATGACATGATTCTATACTCAGAGGATCCAAAACCTCCACCAGAAAATTTTTAGACCTCATAAATGAATTCAGCAAAGTAGCAGGATATAAAATGAACATGCGTAAATGTAAAGCATTTTTATTCATACGCGATGAAACATCTGAAACGAAAATGAGGAAAACAACTCCGTTCCCAATAGCCTTAAAAGAAAAAAAACAACTTGGGAATCAATCTAACCAAAAAGAGGTGAAAGATCTCTATAGTGAAAACAACAGAACACTGAAGAACAAAATTGAAGAAGACCTTAGAAGATGGAAAGATCTCCCATGTTCTTGGATAGGCAGAATTAATATTACCAAAATGGCCATACTTCCAAAGGCACTACAGATTTAACGCAATTCCAATTAAAATCCCAATGACATTTCTCACAGAAATAGAAAAAGGAATCATGAAATTCGTCTGGAAGAAACAAGAGACCTAGAAGAGCCAAAGGAATCCTGGGCAGAAAAAGTGATGCAGGAGGTACCACAGTACCAGACCTCAAACTCTACTATAGAGCAACAGTAACAAAACGGCATGGTATTGGCACCAAAATAGACAGGTAGACCAATGGTACAGGATAGAAGACAAGGAGACAAACCCACATAAGTACAGTAACCTCATACTAGACAAAGGTGCCAAAAACTTACAATGGAGAAAAGATAGCCTCTTTAACAAATGGTGCTGGCAAAACCACATGCAGTAAAATGAAACTAAACCTGTGTCTCTCACCTGTAGATGTTCAGAGATGGGTTTGCTGAGGGTAAGGACAAACCATGCCTACCCTACTTAGCCTTACCCAGCGCGCTTACCCAGGCATCGGAGATCGAGCTCTGAAGGCACGGATCTAATTTATTTAGGGTTGCACAGGACATATACAGGCACATTATCCAATCAGGTTAACATGCTTGTTAAAGTACAACAGAGTCAGCCTATAGGTGAACTCAAGGCTCCAGGTAGTGTAAAGAAACCAAGTATGTGTAAGCTATTCTGCCCAGCAACAGGTCTGAGACAAAGGGCTGGGGGAATGGCAAGCTCCAGCACACAGCATGAGGCAAGGCAGCCTGGGCGAGCTCACATCACAGCTTTCCGTGATGCATGACAGAACAAGGCCTCCCCTCAGCTCAGACTCAGCCTCAGCAACTGCAAAGACCTTCGTTCCATGGCCAGTCTTTACCATTACCTCAGTTTCTCTGTTCAGACTCTTTGTCTTACTTAGACCATGGTGTCAGCGACTGCTGTCAGAGAAGCTTAAGGAATGTTCCCTACATTCACCCTGTACAGAACTCAACTCAAAATGGATCAAAATGGATCAAGGATCTAGGAATTAGGGCACAGACCCTTCACCAAATAGAAGACAAAGTAGGCCCAAATCTCCATCACAGTGGTTTATGACCAGACTTCTTTAATACTACTCCCAAAGCACAAGAAATAAATGCAAGAATCATATGTGGGACAGATTCAAACTGAAAAGCTTTTTCTCAGCAAAGGAAACAATCAATAATGTGAAAAGAGAGTCTACAGGATGGGAGAAAATCTTTTCCACACACACTTCAGAGAGTGCACTCATCTCCAAAGTTTATAAAGTACTTAAAAACTTACACCCAAAATACAAAGAACCCAATCAATAAAAGGGCTAAGGAACTAGGCAGACACTTCAGAGAAAAAGATAAACAGGTGATCAACAAATATATGAAGAAGTGCTCATCATCCCTAGTAATTAGAGAAATGCAAATTAAAACCACCCTAAGATTCCATTTAATTCCAATTAGAATGGCTATAATCAAGAATACAAGCAATAGTAAGTGTTGGCGTGGATGTGGGGAAAAAGGCACACTCATACATTGCTGGTGGAGTTGCAAATTGGTGCAGCCACTCTGGAAAGCAGTGTGGAGATTCCTCAGAAAACTTGCAATGGACTCACCATTTGATCCAGCTATCCCATTCCTCAGTTTACACCCAAAGATTTAAAATCAGCATACTACAGTGATCCAGCCACATCAATATTCATAGCAGCTCAATTCACAATAGCTAGATTGTGGAACCTACCTAGATGCCCCTCAACTGACGAATGGATAAAGAAACTGTGGTATATAAACAGAATGGATTATTACTCAGTTATAAAGAAGAAAAAAAATCATGAAATTTGCTGGAGAAATGGATGAATTTGGAAAACATTATGCTAAGTGAAATAGGTAAAGTCCAAAAAACCAAAGGTCAAATGTTTTCTCTGATAAGTGGATGATGATATATAAAGAGTGGAGGTAGTGGGGGGAAGAGACGAATGAAGGAACTTTGGATGGTGCAAAGGAAAATTGGGTGGGACGGGGGTGGGGGATGGAAAGATAGTCGAATGAAACAGTGTTACCCTATGTATATGTATGATTACATGAATGGTGTGAATCTACATTGTATACAACCATAGAAGTGAGAAGTTGTACCCCACTTGTGTACAATGAATCAAGATGCAGTCTGTAAAAATAAAAAAAAATTAATAAAGAAAAGAGCCCTACAAGGAAAACCAATACATGAAATTCATAAGTGAAAGTTTTAAAATAAAGGTTAAAATACAATTTTGGACAAAGGTTATGAAAACGTTATTCACAAAATGAGAAATAAGAATAACAAATAGTTTTAAAGATGTTCAACAACAAATATAATCTGGTAAAAAACCAACAATGAGGTATTGTTCATGTCAGATGGGCCAGGATGAAAGAGATGGAAAAGCTCATAATCAAGGGTTTATGCACACAGGATTTATTCAGATATTTTCAGTGTTCCTCATAGTGCCATTCAATTTGTCTTATTCTGCCTCTCACCCTCCCTCTTGGCCATGAACAAAATCTCCTGTTCTGT
Organism: Sciurus carolinensis; assembly: GCF_902686445.1. Classification (NCBI taxonomy): domain Eukaryota; kingdom Metazoa; phylum Chordata; class Mammalia; order Rodentia; family Sciuridae; genus Sciurus; species Sciurus carolinensis. Next base: position 981,162 of record NW_025920112.1, on the reverse strand, counting down.
AGTAATGTTTTTGATCATGAAGTTTTACATGGTTTTGTCATATTTCTTTCATGTGCTTTTAAGAATTTGACATTAAATTATATATTATTTTACCTTCAAAGAAGAAGAAGAAGAACAAGAAGAAAAGAAACTGGTGGAGGGATCCCACGAAAAGGGAAGAGAGATCAGTGCAGCAGAGAAGGGGAAGGGAGGAGGAACGGGAAGAGGGAACAGTGGAATCAAAGTGAACAAACCATGCGACGTGCACGCACCAGTGCATCACCGTGACTTCCACAATCACGTTTATCTAGAAAGCATCGATCGAGAAAAAGATAACTGAAAAAGAAAGCCCAGCAGAGTAAAGGACACAGGCAGAGAGTAGGAGAAAGGGGAGTTACTGGAATTGAAGGGGAGCAAATTACCCCCACGCTGGCATGTTATGAAAAAATGAACCCCAATGTTCGTCAGGGACGGGGGTGCACCTGTAATCCTAGCAACCTGGGAGGCTGAGGCAGGAGGACGCAAGTTTGAGAGAAGCCTCAGCAACATAGCAAGGTCCTGAACAACTTAGTGAGACCATCTCAAAATAAAAAATAAAAAGGGGTGAGTGTAAGGCTCAGTGGGTAAAGTGCATAGACTCAAACTCTGTTAGCAAACAGATAAAAGAATAAAATGAATCCCAATATTATGTATAATCACAATGTACTAATAAAAATGGAAAGAAAATGAAACAGAAAAATTTTAAAAACATACAATTTGAGAAAATAAAAGCTTAAGAAATATCCTCATTTTGATACCAAACATGTAAACAAAGGAAATGAAAGAGACAACATAGTCTATTAGAAGCATTTTTCCTCACATTCTAAAATAGTTCTCATGAATAAAATGATCAAATACAAAAGATTTGGGTGGGGGGGAGAAAAAAATAACAGAATGAATCAAAAACTATTACCCTAGGAAATGTATGATTACACAAATGGTATGCCTCTACTTCATGTACAAACAGAGAAACAAGATGTATACCATTTGTTCACAATAAAAATGAATTTAAAAAAAAGAAAAAAAGTACAAAAGATTTTAAAGTCAGGTGGAGTGGCACATGGCTGTAATCCCAGTGGCTATGGAGTCGGACACAGGAGGGTCTCGAATTCAAGGCCAGCCTCAGGAAAAGCGAGGCAAGAGGGAAGTCAGTGAGACCCTGTCTCTGAAGAAAATATAAAATAGGGCTGGGGATGAGGCTCAGTAGTCAAGTGCTGCTGAGTTCGATCCCCAGTCAAAAAAAAAAAAAAGGGAATTTAAAAATATGGAATATTTAAACTTGTTCAGTTATGAATAAATAAATTTCACATTTCACGAAAACTTGGGACTCAAATGAGTGAGCAGATCATTTCAAAGTGAGTAACACAAAGGGCTGGTGTGGAGGGAGCACAGATGTGTCAGGATCAAGGGCCAGGGAAGGTCCCTGCCAGCTGGGCCTCCTCCCACCTGGTCCTGCTCACTGAAATACTCCCTGGCTGCCCTCCCAGGAGACCTGCAGCGTGACTCTAGTCTGTGAGACTTTTCAGGTTTGCACAGCACTGCACTGGGGTGGGTGGTTCTCATGCTCTGGAGAGTTCTTGCTCCTTGACAACTGTGAGAGATGCAAGGGGCAGGAATCACTGCTGACCTGGCCCCTCAGCACCAGCATCCACAGGCTGCTGCCCACCTGTCTCCAAGGAAGGGGAACAGGGCTTGGGGAAGACCATGTCCCAAGGAGGCTGCTGTCTAGATGAGGCCTGTTCCAGGAGGTTCCTCAGCACCAGGGCCTCCAGCTGCTACCCTGGCAGGTTGCACCCCAACATTAGGTTGCTTCCTATGAGAATTTGACCCCGAGCCTGAAATTGCCTGCACCCTAAAGAACACAGGCCAGTTGTGGGCACCTTGGGGCAGCCCCAGTGTAGGACGAGACAGTGGCTGAAGACACAGGATCCTGTGAAGAGTCCAGAGGAAACTCCTACCCAAAGACATTAAGGTGTCTGTGCCTGGGGAAGGTAAAAGTAGATAGGCCCAAGCATTTTAAGAGAAGTTCCAGGTGAGTGTTCTCTGTTTTCACCACATGGAAAATTCACAGATAAAAAACAAATCTTTTAAAAAGTATCATCCATTATTCACTTAAAAACATGATAATTAAATATTGTGCCCAGTTGACTGTAGTGATGGGAACACAGTTGATAGTGCTGTGAACTGGAGGGGGAGTTAGATTCAGGAATGTGGGAGAGAGGTGCATGATAGGGGTTTACTGCCAGCCCTAGGATGGGCAAGGCTGGAAAAGGAAAAGGAAATTGAGACCCTGTTTCCCAAAAATGCCAAAGAAGGGGTGGGGCAGATGAATGATGGTGACCCCTAGACCAATAACCTTCCACACAGGAACCCTATCTCCAAGTCCATATTCCCTGAAAAGGATCTGCCTTCACTGCATGCTGAGAGACTAGGACCGCAGATTATGATGTGGAGAGACAGTTTTGCCAAAGGGGCTGCAGACCATGGACCACCCAGAACCAGTCCACACCAAGGCCTGAAGGCAGCAGGGCTGAGCTGGAGCAGCATCTGACTCAGCTCTGGGTGGGCCCACTCTGGAGCTGACAGAGGGAGGCCAGAGTCCAGCCACCCCTGCTCCCACCAGTTCTATCCAGCCCACCTCCCCCAGGAGTCCCGGCCCCACCACTCACCATTTCCTGCCTTCTGGGGAGTCCAGACATCCTTCCTGGGGATCTCACAGCACCTGCAGCTCACAGGGAGACAGTCTCAGCCAGAGCCACTGGGGCCTCACACAGCAGAGGAGACACAGTCCTGGAGATGGTTTCTGAGCTGCACAGGGTGAGACATCAAGGCCTGTGACTGTGGAAGGCCACCCCCCTCCCACCAGCTGCATGCTGACTGCCCAGGGCTCCACAAGACCCCTCTCTCACCCCAGCCCACACATGCACCCTTCGCGCCCCTGAGGGACAGGAGATGGATCACACTCCTGGATACATGAGGGCAGGGGTACAAAGTTCTTTTTAGGCAGGGTTTCCTCCCTGCAATGGGGCCTGCCCCACCAAGGGGACATTTCCACACCCGCAGCCCACAACACATCAGGCAGATACCCAAGGAGGAACCCACTGTTCTGAGACCTACAGAAAAAGTCAAATCCTCAAGATATGAACAGTACACACTCTATCAATAAACACTGATCATCACCAAAGAACTAGCAGGGAAACCATATCACAAAATCCACACACAAATATTGAAATACTAGACATTTTTGAAAGAGAGGACTGTCCTAAAAAGATGACAAGTAAGAGAGAAATAGAAATCCATCCCAACAGATGCATAAAACCCAACTCAGGAATACAAGAAATGTAAACAACAACAACAACAACAACAACAACAACAAAAAAACAGGGTAAATCCCGCCATGGTGTACACCAGTAATCCCAGGGCCTGGGGAAGCTGAGACCATAGGACCACAAATTTAAAGTCAGCCTCAGCAAGTCAGCAAGAACATGAAAAATAACATGAAAATAAAATTAAAAATTAAAGGGACAGGGGGTAGCCAGGCACAGTGGCCCATGCCTGTAGTCCCAGGGTCTGGTGGCTGACATAGGAGGATTGAGGCCAAAGTCAGCCGAAAAGTGAGGCCCTAAGCTACTCACTGACACCGTCTCCAAATAAAATACAAAACAGGACTGGGGATATGGCTAAGTCGTCAAGTGTCCCTGAGTTCAGTCCCCAGTACCACCCCCCAAAAAAAGGACTGGGGGTGTGGCTCAGTGGTTGAGTCCCCTTGGTGCAATCCACAATAGAAAGAAAAATATGAAAAAAGTGCATACAATTTCTTATGTCTTATCATAATGAAGTGAAATTAGAATTCAACACCAAAACAACAGAAAGGTTACACGTAGTTCACAGCTATGAATGCCTACATAAGAAAGCCAAACAGTTCCCAAATGAATAACCTAATGATGCAGCGCAAGACCCTCAAAAAAAAAACACCAATTCCAAAACTGGTAGAAGGAAACAATATGAGGTTTGAAATCAATGACATAGAGGAAAAAAATATGCAGGACCAGTGAAACAAAGAATTGGTTCTTTGAAAAGCAAAACAAGATTCATGAGCCCTTAGCCAAACTAATCAAAAGAAGAGAGAAGACCCAAATTAACAAATCCAGAGATGAAAAAGGAGAAATAACCACAGACATCACAGACATTCAGGATCTTTATGGACTATTTTGAAAACATACGGTCTAATGAATTGGAAAAACAAGAATAAATGGACACATTTCTAGACACATATGCATCATGGTGAGTAAAAAGGACATATAAAACCTAAACAGATTTAAACTCTGAAGTGACATAGAGGCTATAATAAAAAAAACTTCCAATATAGAAAAGCCCAGGACCAGATGGATTCTCAGTTGAATTCTACGAGACCTTTAAAGAACAAATACAAACACTCATCAAATTATTCTGTGAAACAGAACAGAAAGGGATGGAACACTTCCAAATTCATTCTATGAAGCTAGTATCACCCTCATACAAAAACCAGATTAAGGCTACATTGGGGAAACACAATATATCTCATGAACCCAGATAAAAATCCATTAAAAAACAGTAATAAATTGTAGTCAACATAATAAGATTGTGCACCATGATCAAGTTGGTTTTATCCCAGGGTAGCAAGGATGTTTAACAAATACAATTCAGTAAAAGTAATTCACCACATGAATACAATTAGAACAAAAACACTCTTGTAGTCATCTCAATATATGCAGAGGAAGCCTTTGACATAACTAAGCAACCATTCATGAAAAAAACACTGAAGAAACTGGGGACAGAAAAACCTCTCAAATCATAAAGTCTATATACAAAAAACTGAAATCCACCATCACAGTGAATGGAGAAACACTGAAAGCATTCCCTCTACGATCAGGAATTAAGATGTCCACTCTCCTCTCACACTCTTATTCAATATGGTACTAGAAATTCTAGCCAGAGCAATTATGCAAGAGAAGGAAATAAAAGGAACAAAAGTACCAAAGGAAAATGTCAAATTGTCACTGTTTGTAAGTGATACGATCCTAACTTAGAAGATCCACACAGCTCCATCAGAAGATTGCTGGCAATAATAAACACATTCAGTGAAGTAGCAGATCACAAAATGAACATACAAAAATCAATGACTTTCCTACACATCAATAATGAATATGCAAAGAGAGAAAAACAATCAGGAAAACAGACCTATTCGCAAAGGCCCCTCCCAAACAAAACAAAACAAAAAAACCATGAATAAATGTAACCAAGAAAGGAAAAGATCTCTATGATGAAAATCATGAAACACTGAAGAAAGACAATATGGAACAGTTTTGAATTTGAGGAAGACACAGGAAGATGGAACGACCTCCCATGTTTATGGATAGGTATAATTAATAATGTTAAAATGGCCATACTACCAAAAGCACTATACAGGTTCAATGCAATGCCCATCAAAATATTGAATATTTTAGCAGAACTGCATGGTACCGGCACAAATAAAAAAATAAAATCACAGGTTCATCTGCGGATCATCCAACAGGAACCAGCAGACTGACCGCAAGCCACCAGTGGAGCACCAGCTGCCTGCTGTTGCCTGGAAGTTCACTGTCACAGTACCTGCAAGTTTGGTTACATGTGGCTGCCACAATTTTGAGACAACAGCCAGGACCTGTAGGACCCCTGACTGGGCTGACTGAGCCCGGTCTCCAGGACCCCTCTACCCGACCAACCACTCCCTTCCTCCGAGGCCCTCAGACTAACTGACTGCTCCCCACTGCTAGGACCCCCAGACTGACTGACTGTGCCCTACCACCAGGACCCCCTACTGAATGACTGCACCCTGCCTCCAGGATCGGCAACCAGACCGACCACACCCCACCTCCAGGACCCCTGGCCAACCAACCGCACCCCGCCTCTAGGACCTCTAGCCGACCACGCCCACACCCCCCAAGCTGCAGCTCCCAATTGACCAACACATTTGGAAGCCAGAGTGGCCATCTTGAATAATCCTGGAAGCCATATCCTCCATCTTTAGGTGGGGCAAATCCCATCCTGAAGATGCCTGCTGGAGACAGGAAGCTCATTGTAAGGTACCTCTCCTACATCAGCCTACTGAAGACTGGGAGGTTGGAATACTATATGATAGTTATAGTGTAGATTTTTTTTTTCTCCTTATTGAAAAATTTTTAAGTTTTTTTTTCTTTACTTTTCTGGCTCTCTTTTCCTTTTGTTTACCTGTTCCCTCAGAGTCTCTTTCTCCCTTTTTCCATGCTAACAACCAACTTCTTGTGATTATACTCTCACTCTTTCTATGATCTAGAACTTCTGTATATTCCTTTCTTATCCCATTAACAGCTATATCCTACACCCCTCCCCAACCTCATTGTCCTCCCTTAGAAACTGCAGACCTTATAGCAAATCTATTTGTTATACTGAAGATAAGAATTGAACTCATTCCTTTATTATGACAATATTGTTAACGTCCTCATAAGGGTTATTTGGTTTAGGGTTGCATATTGTATGAACTGGGCACTGCTAATATTGATCTCCCCCTTAAAGAAAAGGTATTGGAAACCTATAGGGTCACTATAAGACCATAGGGGGGAAACTACAATACCGCAGATCTGCACTGCTAGAGGGGAAAATATGTGAAGAACATGAAAAAACAAGGGAAGAAAATAATCCAAACAGACCTAGATTCTATATTAATAGAATCCAGTGACAGTATGGTAGAAATGTCAAGAAAAAAAACAAAAACGAAAACAAAAACAAAAACACATGGACCAATAGGACAGAAGACACAGAGACAAACCCACTTAGATACAGTCATCTGATCCTTGACAAAGATGCTAACACTATACACTGGAGAAAAGACAGTCTCTTTAATCAGTGGTGCTAGGGAAACTGGTTAGCCATAGGGAGAAGAATGGGACTGGACCCTTATCTCTCATCCTGCAAAAGTATCAATTGCAAAAGGATCAAAGACCTGGGAATCAGTCCAGAAGTTATGCAATTCCTAGAGGAAAATGTAGGCTCCAGGGCACAGGGTAGCAGTGGCCATGTCGGGGAGCACCAGGCAATGAGGATAGGCAGTGCCAAGACAGACATGGCAGCAGCTGAGGACAGAGTATCCTGCACAGTTTCCAAAGGGAAAACTCTGCTTAGACACTGATGCAGTGTTTGTGCCTAAAGAAGATAAAGAGGGGCACAAGGATTTAAAAAAAAATTAAGATTCCCTTCATAGTTTTCTGTCTTCCTTTCTTTTGTTAGAAATACTGGACTTTCCCAAGGAATCAGATAAGCACTTGGAAATAGCTGGGCAAGGTAAACATTACTTCCGCAGAAGGGCTACTGAACAGTCTGGTAAGCAAGCATATCTGGACAGGCAGAAGTCCACCTATTTTTATCCTGAATGCGGCACTGTCCCTTGCTCTGACTGGAGGAGCTTGGTTCATGATCCACACGATTGGTTAATTTAAAATTGGGAGGCAAAGGGAAGGGCTACAGTTACAACAGGATCTCTTCACACACTAAGCACTATGGCTAAAGACAGAGGACCGAGGAGAATTATATCTCGGGTTGTGAACATGTCCAAGCCCTGCATTCCTGCCCACATGGGGACACAGCACGTACTTGTTGGGGAGCTTACCATGGCTCACTTTAACCAGAAAGTATTATAACTGAAATTGACTCCAACTCTCCATACACTGTAAAATGTAAGTTTTAGGTCCCAGTAAACACGTGCTTTGATACATATTAGAAAACTCACCAGAATACAGGTTTACCTTTCTTTTCTTCTTTTTCTTTTTTTTTTTTTTCTTTTTGGTGGCACTGGGGTTTGAACCTGGCACTTTGAGCATGCTAGACAAGTACTCTACACTAAGTGGCCACCCACCTCTACAGGTGTAACTCTGACAGAGAACATTCACCCTACACCTCCTTCCTTCCTTCCTTCCTTTCTTTCTTCCTTCCTTCCTCCCTTCCTTCCTTCATAAGTACTTTTAAATTTGACTTCCAGGTCATTCTTGTATTTCCCTCATGGGAAAAGTTCACCCACACTTCATTTTTTTTTTTTTCTGGGTGCTAGGGATCGAACCCAGGGCTTTGTGCTTGCAAGGCAAGCACTCTACCTGACTGAGCTCACCCACACTTCAAACAGGAAGTTCACCCACACTTCAAACAGAGGAGGACTCTACCAGTGCACATGCTCCACGATCCTTCAAGTCCAAATGGCAACACATTTTATTCAAAGCCAGTTTTGACGGAAAATACAAGTGTTTGTTATCTATTTTTCTTCTTCAGACAACTCAAGTGGAAGAAAAAACTTATATAAGAGAAAGGGCAGCAAAGTGAGGAAGAATATGCAACTTCCACGTGCAGACTGACGTCCCTGAGCCAAACAGACCCCAAGTCAGTGACTCCCGGCAGCTGCAGGAGGAGCCAGCCCTCTCAGCCCCAAGAGCAGTTCACAGGCAGGAGCCACCTGGGGGATGCAGGACTCACCCTCAATTTCAGCTCCTGCAGGAACTGGTATCTTAGGGGTTTGCCCCCAGCCCTAAGGAGCCACTCAATGAAGGAACACTGGGTTTGAGACCCTGCTTCCTGCTCTTTTGGAAGAGTGTGAACATGTAAATTCACTGCTCCTGGGAGTACAGAGGGACAGGGACTCCACATGCCACTGCTGCTTCACACAGAAGCCCCACTGAGCTCAGACTGGCAGACGCCTTCCTGGCAAGCTGCACACTCTGGGTGACCTGGGCTTCAGGAGCTGGCCCAGGGCCTGCACTGCACTGCACCCTGCAGGACAGGGCAGCTGCAGGCACCTTGGGCAGCTCCAGCACCGCTGACACCCACCCCCCAAGGTAGGCCAGAGGCTGAGGACGCATCGCCCTGTCAAGGTCCCAAAGGGACCCTTCACCCAAAGACGTTGGTGAGGGCTTGTGTCGACGCGCAATCAGGGACCAGAAGCGCAATCCCACTGCTTCCTCTCAGAACAGGATCCATTTCATGCTTCACCACAGCCCTTCCAACTCTGTCCCTGTGGCATTTGAAAAACTGACATATGTTTTCCGCCTCTCTTTTCCCTCTCCTGCTCCTTGACCTTGGGGAAGCAAGATTACCCTTCTGCCCACCCCAGGCCAAGTAACCTGTCCTTGAGAACACACAACACAGGTCTTCAGGGACAGTGACAGAAGAACTAAGAAACAGCCCTCTCCAGCTCTGCAAGTGAGTCATGACCCCTGACAGGCCACCCCTGGAAGGTCGCCTTTGAACCACCTCTTTGAAAGTCCTCTGTTCCCCCAAAGGGCAGAATCGCAGCCTCTGGAACAGGAGTGCCCTGTGTTACTCCTTTGACAGCAAAGCAGCAAACTTTCTCCTTTGTCTCAAAACCATGCCCTCGTTACCAGATTGGCCTTGGGGACAAGCAGGATCAGCGTTTGGTAGCACACTGGCACCCACCGGCACCCAACAAGGGGTCCAAAGCGGCCCCTACTCCAGCCGCAGCAGGTTTCTGGGGCAGGTCTGGTAGCTGGGCAGCCCCTCCATGCTGAGGATGCAAGGTGGCTCTGAGGCAGGAGAGGGGCGAGTCTGCCTCGGGCTGAACAGAGGAGCTCTTCCTGCAAGTAAAGGGAGGGACTGAGGGGCTGTCCCAGCACTGGCTGAGGCTCCCTTTGCTGAGGGAACACCCGCCTTCTCTCCCTGAACTGCATGGGTTGCTGCATCAAGTGGTCAACTTCGAGAGAAAGGACACTGAGCAGACTGGGCCATCTCGCAGACCCCACTGGTGTACAACCCCACACCCTTGATGCCACATATCTGATCCCCCTTCATGACAACTGTGGTGCTGCTGGTGTAGGGGTCATGGCTAAGTGGGAGTAGGAAACAGGGACTCTCCCCCAGCGGGTCTCTTTCAAAGGCTCCCATCTGCTGGCCATGAGTTCGGGGAACCCCACTCATTGTCTGCTTTTGATTCTGTCTGTAGGAACCGTTTTAAAACACGGGCAATTCTGTGTTGATCCTACTGGGAGTCTCGGGAACGATCTTGGCTGAAAAGGTAATCCATAGGTATAAAACGAAGAAAAAGATGTTTACTATGACAGTCTAGCTTTGAACGTCTGTCTGTCTCTAGGGAGGACAAAGAACGAGACTCACTTCTGAATTACCATGAAATCTTACAGCTGGGTGGGTCTGTCAGGTGATGAAAGTGGAAGAGATCTGTATGAGCAGGTATTTATGCAGTTGCACAAGGAGGACTCTGAACAGGCAGAAGCTAATTTGATGGTGTGAAAAGATGCTGCCTCTGGTGAGCAAGGACAGTGGGACACCAGGGAGACCTCAGTCCTCTCCACCCAGCGGGCCGTCCCAGCACTGCTTCTCACTGCAGCCCAAGGCAACCTCTGATCACCCCACTGTGGGTCAGGGACCGCAGCCCTGGCTAAAGCCCAGGAAAGCTGCCTGGGCTGTAGAGAAATGGGCGAGGAGGACCTGGCCTCTGCCCTGCATCCCAGTCCCTTTTGCCTATGGTGGGGATGGGGGTGGTCTGCAGAGGCTGCTGGCCCAGAAGGATGTGGCAGTGGATTCCAGCACTGCTAGATTATGACCCCAGGACAGGAACGGTCTCGCCTTTGAAGGTGGGAGAAGACTCCATTTGGCCAGGCGACACCCATCACTGGGGCAAAGCAATTCTTGCTGTGACAATTGCCTATCAACCAAATTCAGGGGGAGGACTGGCAGGATAAAGAACTGCATGTAGAAAAGAGGAAAAAGAAACAGCTTTGGCTCAAAAGCAGATAGATGGCTAAAATACAGAAAACCTCCTGGGCTCTGTACAAAAGCAGCAGCTATGAAAAGGAAGGTGATTGAAGAAAGAAATTGAGGAAGACCTTAGAAGATGGAAAGATCTCCCATGTTCCTGGATAGGAAGAATTAATATTGTCAAAATGGCCATACTACCTAAAGTGCTATACAGATTCAATGCAATTCCAATTAAAATCCCAATGATGTACCTTACAGAAATAGAACAAGCAATCATAAAATTCATCTGGAAGAATAAGAAACCCAGAATAACTAAAGCAATCCTTAGCAGGAAGAATGAAGGAGGGGGTATCACGATACCAGAACTTCAACTATACTACAAAGTAGTAGTAACATAAATGGTGTGGTATTGGTACCAACATAGGTAGATCAGTGGTACAGAATAGAGGACATGGACACAAATCCAAATAAATACAATTTTCTCATACTAGACAAAGGTGCCAAAAATATGCAATGGATAAAAGATAGCCTCTTCAACAAATGGTGCTGGGGAAACTGGAAATTCACACGCAGGAGAATGAAACTAAACCCCTATCTCTCACCCTGCATAAAACTCAACTCAAAATGAATCAAGAACCTCGGAATGAGACCAGAGACCCTGCATCTTATAGAAGAAAACGTAGGTCCAAATCTTCAACATGTCCGCTTATGATCAGACTTCCTTAACAGGACTCCCATAGCACAAGAAATAAAAGCAAGAATATACAAGTGGGATAGATTCAAACTAAAAAGCTTTCTCTCAGCAAAGGAAACTATCAGCAATGTGAAGAGAGAACCTATAGAATGGGAGAATATCTTTGCCACTCATACTTCAGATAGAGCACTAATTTCCAGACTATATAAAGAACTCAGAAAACTCTACACAAAGAATACAAAAAACCAAATCAACAAATGGGCTAAGGATATGAACAGACACTTCACAGAAGAAGATCTACTAGCAATCAACAGATATATGAAAAAAATGTTCAAGATCTCTAGTAATAGGAGAAATGCAAATCAAAACTACCCTAAGAACCCATCTCACCCCAATTAGAAGGCAATTATCAAGAATACAAGCAACAATAGGTGTTGGCGAGTATGTTGGGAAAAAGGTACACTCATACATTGCTGGTGGGGTTGCAAATTGGTGCAGACACTCTGGAAAGCAGTGTGGAGATTCCTCAGAAAGCTTGGAATGGAACCACCATTTGACCCAGCTATTCCACTCCTTGGCCTATAACCAAAGGACTTAAAATCAGCATACTACAGAGATACAGCCACATCAATGTTCATAGTTGCTCAATTCACCATAGCCAGATTGTGGAACCAAACTAGATGTCCTTCAATTGATGAATGGATAAAGAAACTGTGGTATATATATACAATGGAATATTACTCAGCTATAAAGAATGATAAAATTATGGCATTTGCAGGCAAATGATGAAATTGGAGAATATAATGCTAAGTGAGATAAGCCAATCTCAAAAAACCAAAGGACGGATGATCTCACTGATAAGCGGATGATGACACATGATCAGGAGGTGGAAGGGGGGCAAGAATGGAGAAAGGAGAGACTGTATAGAGGGAAAAGAAGGGTGGGAGGTGTCGTGGGGAAGGAAAAAATAACAGAATGAATCAAACACCATTACCCTATGTAAATGTATGATTACACAAATGGTATGCCTTTACTTCATGTACAAACAGAAACAACATGTATCCCATTTGTTTACAATAAAAATAAATTTAAACAATACATAAACAAACTCATGCTGGAGAGAAATCTTTCAGATGTAAATGATGTGGGAAGCCTTCACTAGTTCAGCTCTCCTTCAAATACTTGAATTAACTCATACTGGGGAAAAGCCCCATGTATGCAATCAATTTGTTAAAATCATCATTAGTTCTGCTCATCTTAACAGACACAAAAGATCTCATACTAGAGAAACCCTGTGCATGTAAACAATTTGGTAAAATCCATTAGGTCCACTCACCTTCACTCACATAAACAATCTTATCTAGGAATGAAGTCCTATGAAGTCAGTAATGTGGTAAAGCCTTCACTAGTCCTGCTCACCTTCAAATACATGAATGAACTCATACTAGAGAGAAGCTCTATGAATTTAAGCAATGTGGGAAACCTTCACTAGTTCTGCTTACCTTCAAATGCATAAACAAACTCATTCTGAAGAGACAATCTATGAATGTAAGCAACGTGAAAAAGCCTTTGCTATTTCTGCTACCTTCACAGACATGAAATTGCTCATACTGGAGAGAGACCCTATGAATGTAAGCAACATGGGAAAGTCTTCACTAGTTTTTCTCACCTTCATAGAATTCCTGTGAATGTAAAGAATGTGAGAAAGTCTTCACTAGTTCATATGGCCTTCAAATACATAAACAAATCACACTGGAGAGAAGACCTTTGAATGTAGGCAATGTGATAAAGTCTTTACTAGGTCTGCTTACCTTCACTGACATGAAAAGAGTGCATAGTGGAGAAAAGTCCTGTGAATGTAAACGATATGGAAAGCCTACACTTGTCCTTGTTGTCTTCACATATATGAATATCTCATATGGGAGAGATGCCCTATGGATGTAAGCAGTGTGTGAAAGCCTTCACTAGGTCTGCTACCTTTCACAGACATGGAAGAACTCCCCTTTCCCTGCCAAGGACCTCTTCAGAGGGACTGAGGCAGGAGGTAATTATCTGTAGGCAGGTAGAAATGGGGCCCTCGGGGAATGGGAACCCACCACAACAGATTAAAGCTGTAGGCTACGGCCCTTCTCATTTTCCCATGGCTGCCCTGTGGAAGGCCCCACTCATGTGGATGCCCAGTTCCTCTCCTTGGCAGGGACATCCTGACCTCATTCAAGGCCTCCTCATTGTAATTCCCACCATAGCTCCCTGTGTTCCTCTGTCCCCTTTACCAGATGACTCTAGTGCCCCTCTGACATCCTGCCAGTGCTGCTTCCTGAGGTGCCCCCAGCCCACCACAGTCCCTCACCACTCTCTCTTAGGTGCCCCTAGTCCATCACAGCACCCACCTCACTCCCTGAGGTGCCCTCTAGCCCACCACAGCACATACCACACTCGTGTTAAAATTTTCCTAGAGGCAATCATAATCACTTTCACCTGTGCCTTTCCTCTTTCGTTTGTGCTGGGGATGGAACCCAGGGCCCCGAGTTTGCTAGACGAGTTCTCTTCACTGACTGAGTGGAGGCCTTTAAACGTTAAACTTTACTATGTGGCTTCTAGAAACTTTGAAGATGTGTACGGGGTCTACATTTCATACATTTCATTTATATTAGACATTCTCTTCTTTTCCTTTGCCCAGTGTGCTTCCTTAAAAGAACAGAGGTCAACCCAGGCATGGTGGCATATGCCTGTGATCTCAGGGCCTAGGGAGGTTGAGGCAGGAGAATCACAAGTTCAATGCCAGCTTCAGCAATTTAGCAAGGCCCTAAAAAACTCAATGAGAACCTGTCTCTACATACAATATAAAAGAGGACTGAGGATGTGGCTCAGTGGTTAAGGTGCCATGGCTTCAATCCCTGGTACCAAAAAAAAAAAAAAGAACAACAGCAGATGTCAAGAAATTTGAGTTGAGATTCTATAATAATTGTCATATTGCTTCTGTGGGAAACACACTAACTTGTCTAAGTTGAAAGAATGGACACAGTGAAGGGTTATGGAAAATAATATTCCCACAAGATAGCCCTCAAGGAAAAGCAGACAGAGGTGCATCTCAGGAGGAGGGAGGGGAAACTAGCCAAGGATTAAAGTCCTAGTAAATCCTTTCCTAATAACAATGGACCTAAAGGAAAGGAGCAGATACTGAATGCTGGACCCTGAACCTTGACCTTCCCCCATTGCAAATTAGTCCTAAATGAAGGCACAGCAAATAGTGAAACTCTAGGAAACAATGGATCCCAGAGAAAGAAAAGCAATGGGCAAGGTTTGATTACTGATCCCTCGGGTTCTGGATGCCTCTCTCCCCAGATTATAATGAGTTTCAACCTTTTTACAACTACCCTCCTAAGTTAAAGTTATAACCTGTACAACTCGCCCCTGACTGTCCACCCTGCACGTGCACAGTTTCCAATAATTCCACCATCCTCGTTGTACCCTATGAAGCCAAGATCCCTTCTGTAGCTGAGGGCCATTTTCACACCCAGGAAATGAGCCCCCACAGTGCCCAATCCACAAAAAAACACAGGCTTCTCTGAATCTGCTAAGGTCTGCATCCTTCCTTTTGCACTTACACACAGAATACAGCAAAAAGGAAGACTTTGTTTAATGTCAGTCTTGCATGATGGGGAGTCAACAGATTGGCCACAAGCAGAGCTTTATCCCCGAGTGTGCAAGATCCCTCCCAGGTCCTCATTGGCTCACTGGCACTGGGGTTTTGAGGTGAGACTAGATTCCCCACTTCACCAATTTCTTTCTGGATTCTTGTCTTGCAAATATGAAGAGTGAAATCCATGGACAATAAGGAAAGGGAAGAGCAAGCAGCAAGTTTTATTTACATGAGAATGTAACAGTGGTTCACTTCACCTTTTGAATATAGCTATGAATATGGGCTATTTGAATAAGGGTTTATTTTTAAAGGGACATGTTTTTCTTTTTGTCTTCTCCCTCTCCCTGGCCCCCTTCCTAACCTGGGGGCAGAAAAACAAGATTACCTTCTCCACAGGAAGGAGATGTCTGACAGAAGATCTTGGAAGTGAATATATGCCAAATTAACAAGTGAAACCTAAGAGCATCAGGGTGCCCTGGGTCCCCCAGTTAGGGCACACCTGGAATGTAGCCTGTGAAGAGCTCCTTTAACATCCCCTGTTCCTGTGATGGGCACAATCACAGACTCAGGGATAGGTGTCCCCTGTGTGTCCTTTGCTAGCAAAGCAATAAAACATTTTCCTTTTCTCAAAACCATCTTCTCATTATTAAACTGACGTGAAATGGCATTGAGGACAAGAACTGAGCTTTCCCTTACAAGGAAAAAGAGAACTCCCAAGATGCAGGTGGGTCCCAGACAGTAGGAAAACAACCCCTTTTGGTTTGCTATATCAGGAGCATATGATGTTTGGGGGTATTTTTGCCAAAAGTTTTGTCCTTGTTCTCAACGCCAATCCAGTAAGTAATGAGGACACAGTTTTGAGAAAAAGGAAAATGAAGGTCCCAGAGGCTGTGATTCTACCCATCTGTAGCAAAATACTTTTAAAGAGGTGATTCAAAGGCTACATTCCACATGTTTTCTGTCTGAAGTTGAAATTCACTTGTTAATTTGAGAGGTAGTCATTTCTGATATTTTCTAATGTCCATTCCCAAGGTTTGAATTTCTTTGTTCCTGTTGTTGGTATTAGATATGGAACGCCCAAGATGCAGAAGGGGGCCAGAAAGTAGGAAAACCCCTTTTGCTTTGCTATCAG
Organism: Sciurus carolinensis; assembly: GCF_902686445.1. Classification (NCBI taxonomy): domain Eukaryota; kingdom Metazoa; phylum Chordata; class Mammalia; order Rodentia; family Sciuridae; genus Sciurus; species Sciurus carolinensis. The sequence continues at coordinate 964,905 of NW_025920112.1, read as the reverse complement.
GGACTTATAATGTTTTTGTCAGGGTGACTGGCACAAATATCCACAAGAGACAGAGTTCTGAGTTCAAGCAAATGTTTATCGACAGAGAGCATCTGCCAGGCTGCCCCTCTGCAAGGCGCAGCAGCCTGCAGGAAAATCTTCTGAACTACATAGTTATGTACAATGGAGTCGTTAAAACATAACCTGTCTGGCTCTGTGACTGTTACTTGATGTCTTTGCTGTGGTTTCAGAAGTTAGGGACTCTTTCAGGATGCACCTACCAGAAGGGTTATGCCTGGGTGGGCAGGTGCAGATTTTCAAAATGGAATTACTTTGGCCTAAAGACCTAACAGTTTTGGGGTATTATTGCCAAAAGTTCAGTCCATGTCCCCAATGCCAATTCAGTAACAAAGACACAGTTTTCAGAAAAAGGAAAAAGAAGTTTTGTTGCTTTCCCAGCAAAGGGCAAACATGGTGGACCCTTGAAGAGGTGATTCAAAGGCTACACTGCATGTGTTTTCTGTCTGAAGTTCTAACTCACTTGTTAATTTGAGAGGTGGTCATTTCTGACACCTTCTGCTGCCATCCCCAAGGTCTGAATGACCAGGTCCCTGTGGTGGTGTGTGCTGGAGGACAGGGACCTCTGCCCTGGGTGGGGAAGAAAGGAGATCCTGTTTCCCCTGAGATTAGGGAGAGGGAGAGAGCAGGGAGGAGCAGGGAGAGGAAGAGAAAGGAACGTGCTATTTATAAGGTAAGTCACAGTACAGAGCAGCCAGGGCTGCATGCAGAGCATGAAGGGCAGCACTGGTACATCGAGCATTGGTCCAAATCTGCCCAACAGGCACCGACAGAGTATCAAGGCTGCTGGTTGCTTCCTTCGGCCTGGGCTTTAGTCCTTCCTTAACTCCCGTCTGCATTCACTCCCACCTTCCATTTTGGTTCTCTTGTGGTGGGAAAGTTCCTTCAGTTTCTCACAGGAGAAGAGATGTCTCTGGAGAAGGGTCCCAAGAGGCCCAGAAGAGAGGGGGAACCCAACTCAGTGTCAGCAGGGTCCCTAGCACACGTGCTGGAAAAGAATTTCAGCAGGAGCCAGAAAAAGGCATAGACAGAGTTCTATTGAAGGGAGAGTGAAGGCTGTGTGAGAAGCAACCCTGACTGGGCTGAGGGTCCACTATGGACACAATGGCTGGATGAGGGGCTGGACCCGAGGCGGATCCAGGGTGGAGCTGCACAATTTCAGGCCCATTTTACAAAGGCAAGTCCAGGGCATGCAACTGTGTTTTCCGCATCTCAGCAGTTTCATTCTGCATTTCAATGGCCAGAGGGTGCTTTCCCTCAAGATCATGTATTTCTCTCAATTTATTCTAAATCCAAAACTTTCTCAGCTTGACTGCATTTTTGCACATAAGCTGCTTATCTCTGTTGGTCAGGAGGTGGCAAAACCAGAGTTCTGAGATGAGAGTAGATTTCCCAGTTTGCCAATTTCCTTCTGGGTTCTTCTCTCACAAATTTTGAAGAATAAAATGGACGGACAATCATGGGAGGGAAGAGTAAACGGAGCAGGATTTGTTTAAAGGAGAAGACATAGAATTCTTGCCATGGAGTAGGGGACCTGATAGTAGAAAAACCCTTTTGCTGTGTCAGCCTAGCAGTTTATAGATGGTTCTGGGCAGAGCATGGAGCAAAACCCATGTAAAATGGTTATTGAAAAGGCATCCTGGGTGTAAGACCCCCAAAACCACGAGACATGGGAACTCACATAAGGGAGTTTATTAAGCAAACAGAGTGTCTCCCTGCAGGGTTAAGAGAGAAAATGAGAGGAAAAGAGAGAGAGAGAGAGAGAGCATGTGCAAGAAAGAGAATGAAAAGCCAGGAGGAGAGAGCATGAAAGTAAGGAGGAGAGAGAGAGAAAATGGGGGGGCAGCTATTCTTAGGCAGTTGAATTCCACAGGCTAAAGGGACCAATAACGGAGAAGGATACTTGCAAGCTGACTGATGAACCAATAGCTAGCTAGGATGTTCACAGACTGACAAGCTAGGTTGTAAGTTGGGAGGCAGGGAAATGACTGCAGGGTAAAGGGCGGGGAAGCAGCTTTATATTGTACTGGGGGAATAAGAGAAGGGGTGGGAATAGCAAAGATAGAATGAACCGGACATAACTTTCCTATGTGTGTAATAAGTACACCACCAAGGTAACCCTACATCATGTACAACCCAAAGAATGGGAAGTTGTACTCCATACATGTGTAATATGTCAAAATACATTCTGCTATTGTAACAGTTGTCTACTTCATGCTTTAAATACAGCTCTTGCATCTATTTCCCTCTACTCCAACAGAACCATGCTGCCACTGCAACTTATTTTTAGAACAGACCTGTTCCTTACTCTTTCTCTTTCCCCGCTCCTCCCTAATCTCAGGGGAAACAGGATTACCTTTCTTCAGCATTTTAGGCAGATTGGTCTGTCCTTGAGTAGACACCCCCCCATCGGAACAAAGTAGTCCAGACTTTGGGGACGGAACTAGTAGATCTCAGAAATGACTATGTCCCAAATTAACAAGTGAATTACTTGTTCTCTCCAACTGAGAACAAGTGGAATCTAGCCTTTCAATCAGCTCTATTAAGGAATTCTGTTCCTAGTGATGGACAGAATCACAACCTTTGCCATGGGAGTCTGTAATGACATAAGGAAATAATAGGAATTACTATAGTCATGTGTTATGTAGTAATAATAACCTGTATTTGGTATTTTCCTGGACTTGTAAAACTATAATCATAAAAGGCGCCTGGTGACAAACTTGCTGTGTGGCAGGATGACACTCCTGAATAATGCCGATTTGATCTTTATCTATGATTTGAGCGGTGGCTCCTGGTCTAGTCATGTTCTGGTCTTTATCAATGAGGACCAGAGCATGACTGGGCTGAAAATCATTACTTAAACCCCTGGACACTTGGAGCAAAGTGTCAGCAGCACCGTGACCAGAGGACTCCACATCGCTCTGTCTCTTGACTGCCCTGGCTGCTGTCCACTCTATCACATATTGATGTTTGACTGTTGTCACCAAGGTCAGCCGACTGACCACCTCTCCTGTGGTGATGACTGCCTCCCAGCCTCTGGCTTATTAGACACCCAAGGACATCCAAAGACATCTGAGGAGCTGAGAGAGGCTACGGCTGAGAAGAAGCCCTCAGTCTTACTCACTGACTTCTTGGCTAAGAGACATTACATTGAGTAAGTCCATGGGGATTGGACTCTAGGTGAACAAGGGAGTGAGTGAATCTTCAACATATTTGTGACTTACTATTATTAGGAATGTTAAGTTATGTGTGCACTAAATGAGTAAAATCTACTTGTTGGAACGAAACGTGATTCCTCTCTTACTCACTGCTCATGACAGTCTCCTCTGTTTCACCTTTATGTTAGGTCCTTGGCCAAAGGAACTCCATTTTGAAAATCAGCACCTGTCCACCCAGACATGACCTTCCCATGACGCCCACCCCCAAAGAGTCCCTTACTACTGCAACCACAACAAAGACTTTAGTAGCAATCACAGCACTAGATGAGTTATTTTTAACTAATCCCTTGTACATGACTATATACTTAAGGAGTTTTTTTCCAACAACCTGTGCACTTTGCAGAAGGGCAGCCTGGCAAATATTTTCTGTCAATGAAACTGCTTGAACTCAGAGATGTGACTCTCGTGGATATATGTGCCAGCTACCCTATCCGTTTGCCAGCAAACCAATAAATCTACTTTTTTGTTTTTCTCAAAATTGTGTCGTTATTGGGTTGGTATCAGGGACAAGGGATGAGCTTTCTGCAACGCTGTTTTGTACAGCTAATAAAATTAGGACTGGGCTGTGGCTCAGTGGTAGCGCACTTGCCTCGCATGCATGGGACACCGGGTTCAATCCTTAGCACCACAAAAATGAATAAAATAAAGACATTGTGTCCATCTACAACTAAAATTATAAAAGGAAAGAAAACAAAAGAAAAGGCATCCTGGCTCCCCGCCCAGTTCCCTTCCCTCCTTTCTGTAACCCATCCTCCTTCCTGTAAGTCCACCTGGGTTCATCCCACCTTCCATTCCCCACCTCTGGGACTAAGGAGCGGCTGCAGGTGTCCCCACGGGGAGCCTCAGGGTCTTCTCTGTGAACTGGGCCTTGATGGCGCTCCTCGCTGTCTGCGGTCAGCCTCCAGGTGAGGTTGAATGGGCCAGCGCCCCAGGGCCTGGTCCCACTGCCTGGTCTAGTTCTCCCTCCACGGTGGTGGGGCTTCCCTCTCACCGTCCGTCAGGTGCGACCTCCACACTCGCCTTACCTCCCGTGACTCTCCACCCTGCTCTCCCTGCAGCTGCCTTTCCACGTCCGTCATTTGACACTGAAAGCGGGCACTGCCTTCTGAGAACGCTCAGCGGACGTTCTGGTTCTGACACTTCCCATCTGGCCGCACGTTCGTTTCCACGCGGCGCTGGCGTCTGTGACTCCCATTCAGACACCGCCTTCTACACCAGGAGAAATACTAACCCTTCCCGCCAGGGTCAGGTCCCCGCGGGCAGGGACTCCTGCTGCAGAGGGCGGGGCAAGCGCCTGTCGCTCTGCCGACTTCAGCCAGGGATTGGGTGGTATTAGCTGTCGCTCGGGGCTGGGGCGGTGCCTGGAGGCGTCCGTCAGGGCGCTGGGGCGGAGCTGTCCAATCAGGCGCGGACGGAGGGGCGGGGCGGGCTTCCGCGGTCTCGCGCGCTTTCCTTGCTCAGCGCTCAGCTCCTTCCTCCCCGGGGGCCTGTGCTCGGCGTCTCCGCTGACTCTGCGCAGCCTGTGCGCCCCGCGAGCCCCGGAGGTCCCTCGGGAGGACGGCGGGTCACCCCGGAGGAAGCAAGGTGCGTGTGCGGCCGGGGTTGGGGGAACCCGGTCAGCACCTGCCGTGGGGACCCGGCGTGTGAGCTGCGGAGCGTGGCCGAGTCCGGCTGCGGTGGCCCTGGGGCCTGTCCCCTGGTCCCGGGGGTGGGCTGGACGGGGACCCCGAGGGCGTCTGCCTAGGGCGGCGGAGTCCCCGCTGGAGGGTGGCCCTGGGGCCTGTCCCCTGGTCCCGGGAGTGGGCTGGACGGGGTCCCCGAGGAGGGCGGCTGCACAAGTTGTTACCGAGTCCCCGCGGCGGTTGACCCGGTCCTCTGGTTCGGCTGGGGGGAATGAATGCTGCGTCCTAGATGTCAGCTGTGGCGCTTGTCTGAGTCCCCCCTGGTGGATGTCCTTGGATCCCAAACTTCTGGGCCAGCGGGATGGACTGGGTAGTGGGTTGTGGAGGTCAGCTGCGGGGTGTGGCTGAGTCCCCACTGACTGGGCGCCCTGGGCCCCTGTTCCAGTGCTGAGCTAGGCAGTGGGTCCTTGCCCTCTGTGCCCCTCCTTGTTGGCGACTTCTCTGGGTCATTTCTGGGTAGCTCCTGCAGCCTGACTCTCCCAGAGTGTGTGGTGAACTGGGTAGGCGTCAGGGAATCTGGACTCAGGTGTGTTCTAAGTGTGACAGTTGACACTAGGGGTCCCCCAGTGTCCCTCTTTTTGCCCCAGCATTAACCTGCGCACCCTAGGTACACATATGTGCAGGAAGCAGGGTATCAAGTTAATTTTCCATTTGGAAGCCTCGCTCCTCTTAAGGCTGACAGCAGTGGAAATTTCAGTTCCTTCCCAGCGTTTCCGGATTCCAGTTGCACCCTGTAGTGTAAACTTTATGAACTATTTGCTCCATAGTCCACAGTGAGGTAAACAGTGTATTAATTGTGGTAGTTTCATTAAGTAATGGCTAGCACTTTAAAAAAAATTTTTTTTGTCTTAATGTGAGCATTTTCCAAGAGTGGAAAACAGAGAGAAATTACCTGGAACTTGAGTTTAAAAAGTACCTACGCCTCTCTTTATCTTGCCCAGGCAGAGATATCTGTGTAGTGTCTTTGGGCAGAGGTGTTAATGGCCACTACACAGGGTCCTGTATCCTCAACCACTGTCCTGTCCTTTCCTTGGGCTGCAACAAGGTGCTCACAGCTGCCCTGTGCCCTGCAGGGTGCAGGGAAATTCAGGCCCTGGGTCAGCTCCTCCTAGGGCAGCCTGAGGTCTGACATGCCGCCTCTCAAGAGAGCAGCTGGAGATAGATACCAAGGTCAGGATGAGATGTGGATGTTGAGGGAACATGACAGACATGGTTCCTGCCCTCTGGATTCTCTCATGGTTGGGAAGAAGAGTTTTGACAAAGGACAAGGAGAACTGACCTCAGCAAGTTGGAGCAAACCCTGCAAAGCTCTTGAGCAGCAGGAGGGGTGGGAGGATGTTCCTGGGGACAGATGTCTGACCTGAAGCTGGAGTCTGACATGTCAGTGATCAGTGGTGCTGAACCTCCCTGGGTTAGTTATCTTAGCAAGTCTTGCTCCCTTATTTTAGCTTTTGTTTTTTCATTAATTGTGAGATGTAATTTATTAGTAGAAAGGAAAGATTGAACAATATTCCTAAAGAGCAAGATAGAGGTACAAGTCAGGGGAAAGAAACAGAAAATGAACAAAGTAATATTTGGTCATCCTTCTGAGTCACTGGGATTACAGACCTGCACTACTGCACCTGATTAAAATTCTTATGTACCTCCTTTTTTCTCCCCCAGGGTGAGAGCACTACATTTCTCACATGTGTTCTTTTTTGGAGAGTAGGGTTGGGAGAATGGTTTAAAACAGAATTCTAGGGCTTTGCTTTGGGAATGCTAACTGGGAAAAGAAATAGGAAAGACCTTGATCCAGTATTGTTGCAGAACATGAGTACATTTCCCTAATATATTGTGATGGATGAGTTGGTTCTTTCTGAAGGTTTACCAAGACATTAGTTCCTGTATTTGGCAGGGTTTTGGTAGTGGATGGGTGTGTTCTGTAGCCTGTGACTTGCAGGTGGATGTTTAACACTGATTCTATTGAGCCTAACCAGGCAACTCCTAATAGTAGTCATGTGTGGTGATTGATCTACCAGATGTTATCTTGGATATAGCAATTTAGTAGCATGTTTATTATTGATCATAAAGAGATTTTTGGGGACCTCTGTCTGCAGAAACCAGCAGGGCCAAGAGGAAGATGCCTGCTTACATGGGGAGTCGAAGGGGCCCTTGTACCTGAACTCTGTGGGCAGCAGGCAAGGCTGAGCACAAGGGTCCACTGGCCAGAGAAAGAGCTCAGCATCTGGCTCAGGACACACAAGGTGGGGAGTAGGCCAGGCTGGTTTCATCTCAGGCCTGAGGGGCTTTGTCTCCAGTGCGAGCCAGACAGGTGTCTCCTCTTGGTCTCTGAATGAGCTTGGCCCTGCTCTTATAGTGGAGCTGCAGCATACCCACAGCCCAGGGCCTCTAGCATTTTCAGTGGGGCATAGCAGCCTGCAGGGCTGCGCTCCATTTTCATAGCTGCTGCTTTTGTACAGAGCCCAGGAGGTTTTCTGTATTTTAGCCATCTATCTGCTTTTGAGCCAAAGCTGTTTCTTTTTCCTCTTTTCTACATGCAGTTCTTTATCCTGCCAGTTCTCCCCCTGAATTTGGTTGTCGTGTCCCTTGCCTGCAAGAAAGCACGACACAGGAATCTTCCTTCAGCAGTTTAATCAGGACCTTATTATTATACAACCATGGATTTTCTTCTTCTAACTCTTGAACTGAACTCGTACGCCTTTATACTCTTGCAATAGCCAATCTGCTCCTGCCACTTGGCCTATGTTCATAGGTGCTCCCACATATAACAGTTGGCACAACCAAATATGGGCTTGTTTACCTAGAATGCACTTCAGGCTTTAGTGGAAACCAGCGCCATCTTGTCATGGCGGCGTAGTGGCTTGCCACAGCTCCCCCTTTTTTATTTTATAAACACAGGTAAAGGTAGAGGCCCTATCCTACTGTGCAAAAGTGGCAGATAGTGAACGTCAGTCCCAGAGTGGCGCCTTCTCTAGGCCTGACATCACCTAAGCCGATGCCTTTTTTCGTAGGTGGGACGTGGACATCAAACCCACATGCAATAGAGCATGCCTTCCTTGAGGTTTAAAATAAAACTCTCAAGTGCAGTGCTTTGCCTTACATCCTGCGTCTATGAAGTCATAGCGGTATGGAAAACCATACTTGGGGGAGCTTATCCAGCTTGCGCAACTGCAAGGGCCTGAGGTAGGAAAACCACCCTACTTGCCAATGCTGCACAATACAGGGGCACCATAATGAACACAAGGTACACAGTAACAGTTCATCTCCAATATCATTGTTATAGTTGAAGATCAAAGGTGGAAGTTACAAGACAATTAAAGCTTTGGTTAATACAAGAAATCTCCAGTATGTAAATACACAGTCCTCAAAGAAAAGTATATAGTAATAACAGCAGTGCCTTGCAGAAACCTAGCATAAATGATAATTCTAACTTTAACAGAGATATACTAAAAATGCCACTTATTCTCGTGTCAGATTAGCCAACCACACAGAAGGTGACACCCCTTGCTCAATGGCCAACACAGCCTGAATTAACACCGCCTTTTCATGTGCTTGGCGCACTCTTAGCTTGTAAATAAGCCAAAGGCAAAGGCAAGTGCCTGCAAAACAAATACATCCAAAGATCCCCACACCAACCCATTCTTTAAAATAACTAAAGGCAGAAGTAAGCCAGCTAGAGAACTGACTCAAAGTAACAGGCTCAACACGGGTGTCATTTAAAATCGCAATCTGCAATAATTGTTGATTCATCAACTTCTCAGCTTCTAAGGACCAATTGCCTGCAAGAAAGGCAGAAATCAAGTGGCTTTGATTCTTTGTTTCTTCATATCTTACTGGAGTTATACACATGTGTTTATGATTCCCGATGCATCCAGCTTGTGCAATGTTGAAAAGTTCATCCAATTGTACTTGTAGTAAATCAATCCTTTGATTCGCCGCCAAGATCCCTGATAGGATATGTCTGTTGACACGGTCCTGGGATTCCAGCACCTGTGCAGTTTGCTGTATGACTTGATTAATGGTTTGTGCTGTTTGAACTTGATTGGTCATGGCTAGAGCAGCGGTAGTGGCTGCAGCAGCAGAGACAGCAATAGCAGTTATTATGGCTGCGGTAATGCCAAAGTCTCTTTTTTCCCTGAAGAGGTGCACCAACGGAAAATTATCTGGATTGACCTCCACTGGGACAGGTACAAAGGTGGGTACCTTTACAATCACAGCAACAGATTCACTACCGTTCCAACACTCTGAAAGCAGGCAGGTAATATTGTTATTAGAACAATTTAAAATCGCTTCCGAACTGTTTGATAATAGAAATAGAAAAGGGGGGGTTAAGCATACTGGAGTGGGGGGAAGAGTAGTGTTATATAGCTGCTTATGCAACAACAAGTTTCCTAGTCGATGTCCTCTCTGTATATCTTCCGTGATAGTACCTGTTGCATTATACAAAGAGAAATTGCCTCCTTTTAATAAGGCTAAAGCAGAAATGTCAGCCGTGGCTCCGGCCCAATTACCTATCAGCCACTGATAAAAGGGCCACCCCGATCCGGTAGAGGTACCATTTTTTGTGAAATTATAGGCAAACTTCTTAAGGGATGGAGATATAGAGAATCCCGTAGCCACCTCTTTATAATCCCAATTTCTGTCTTGACAATGAGTAAACATTGGGGGGAAGCTTTTGTAAGGGGTACAAGTGGGTGAAGCAAGAAACCATGTGGCATTTGTCACATTTTTCCTTGCCCATGGAAAATGACCGGTACTCACAGTAACCATGGTGGTGATATTTACCACTCCACTATTATTTCCCACACCAGATCCAGACTGCAATCCTTGCGAAACCTGCGTGAGGACAGAAGTCAGTATGTTTAAGGATATGCTATTATATTGCAAGGTATTGTCCCAGGAGGTGACATTTTTAAGGAGCAGACGCACACAGTGTTGACTGCTACTATGGAGGGAGAAACAAAAGACTTCGGTCAAATTAAAGGATGTAAGATTAAAGACGGAGGTTTCAGTAGACATAGGATCACGACATGGCATTTCCATCTCACAAGTGGTGGCGAAAAGTGTTGGCAAAATATTGGAATCAGCATGGATCGGCATGGGTACTGGCCATGCCCGAGTAACCGCCCAGAGCCTTATCTTAGAAACTGGCTTCTGACTGGCCCATTGGATCATCAGGACCAGACACCACAGGATCAGTAGATTCTTCATTCTGTTCCTTCACACCTTTAGCTGAAGTCGAGGCTAACAGACTCCCAGGTACCCTACGCACGAGTCGCTCAGGCACCCAAAGCGGTTCTGTTCGATCCTGTGCAAAAATACAAACAGAACCTTGTGCCCATATCAGCACGGGATCAGGTCCATACCACTGGCCTGAAAGCACATCCTTCCACTTCACTTTCCCTAGGGAAGGGGGGGCAGGCGGCGAACAATGTCTATCAGCCGCAGAATTATCATGTGCATCCAAAGTTAAAAAATTAATGCTAAAAAGAGCCAAAGACAAATGCTCTTTAGGAGTATGGCCTGCTCCTATTCCCCCTTTTTGTTTTTGTAAAAGTTCTTTAATCGTTCTATGAGCTCTCTCCACGATTCCCTGACCTTGGGGGTTATAAGGTAAACCATGAGTCAGTTGCACTCCCATAGTGGAGCAGAAAGAGGTGAACTGTTGACCAGTGTACGCTGGCCCATTATCTGTCTTCAAGGAGCATGGAAGGCCCCAGGCAGCCCAATCCTCTAGGCAATGGGAGATGACATGATGGCCTTTTTCTCCTGCCAAAGCAGAGGCATGTATTATTCCAGAAAAAGTATCTATTGAAACATGAACATATTTTAGGAAACCAAACTCTGCAATATGAGTAACATCCATTTGCCAAACCGTAAGAGGTCGCAAGCCTCGAGGGTTAACTCCAAGAGAAGGGAGATGGTGAAATGGAACACAATGGGAACAATCTAAAACAATCTGTCTCGCTTCTGCTCGAGGAATAGAGAAGCGCTTACGAAGTGTTTGAGAGTTAACATGAAACTTATTATGAAAGTCTCGAGCACTGTCAAAAGAAGAAAGAAAACAAATTGTGCGGGTAGCAGCATCTGCCCTTGCATTTCCCTCAACAATAGGTCCAGGGAGAGCCGTATGAGCTCTTATATGTACAGGATAAAAGGGTGGAGAACGGTCCAAAATCAAATTTTGTAACTGAATAAATAAAGATGAAACTTTGTTGTTAGGATTGATGGCACCTACAGTTTCCAACACCTTAAGTGCTCCTATTACATAATTAGAATCTGATACCAGGTTAAAAGGAAAAGGACAACTCTCAAAAACCTTAATGACTATTTGCAGCTCCATCCATTGTGGGTTTCCTGGTTTAAATTGATGTTGTATGGGGAACTATCAATAACATAGGCTCCTATACCTGTTTTAGAACCATCAGTAAAGATATTTGATACCTTCAACAAAGGAACAGTAGATGTTATTCTGGGAAAAATAATCGGATGATCCTTAACAAATGCAAGGAGCGGATGAGAGGGAAAATGATTTTCAATTTCCCCTGGAAAGGAACATCTCAAGATGGCCCAATTGTCCAAAGTAGCACTGAGTATCTGAATTTGTTTGGTTGTATAGGGAGTAATTATAGAGTTTGGAAGAATGCCAAAAAACTGAATACTCTGCTGAATGCCAAGTAAAGCTAAAGAGGCAACAGCATCAGGGTAATGTTCTAAAGAACGTCCAGGAGAAACATGTGGATGAATCCACAACAATGGACCTTCTTGCCATAAAACTCCAGTTGGCTGCCTGAACGTGGGCAATACACAAAGCTGCACAGGCTTATTTCTTTGTAATCTAGTAAGACTGGCATTTTGAATAGCCTTTCCAACCTTCTGGAGTGCCAATCTGGCCTCAAGAGTTAGTTTCCGAGGAGAAGAGAGATCAGGGTCACCTTTAAGAATGTCATATAAGGGAAGTAAATCAACATTGGGAATATGCAGGTAACTCCTGATCCAATTTATGTCCCCTAGCAGCTTTTGGAAATCATTCAGTGAGTGAAGATCCTCAGTCCTAATAGTTATTTTCTGGGGAGCAATACCTTGTGGGGAAATTTTTGCTCCAAGAAAGTCTACTATGTTTCCTGTTTGAACATTTTCTATAGCAATATGTAATCCTCGCGATTCTAAAAGCTGAATTAATTCAGAATAGATTTCAGAAAGCAGCTCTTCCGACTTAGCTGCTAATAAAATGTCATCCATGTAATGAATACATTTTAACCCTGTAAACTTCTTACTGAGTGGTTCAAGAGTCTTGCCAACAAACAACTGACATAAAGTAGGACTGTTAGCCATGCCTTGAGGCAACACTATCCACTCAAATCAGAAATCAGGTTTTTTATGATTGCAGGCTGGGAGGGTAAAAGCAAAGCGCTCTGAGTCTCGAGGATGTAGTGGAATAGAAAAGAAACAATCCTTAATATCTATACACATGACTCTCCAGTGATCTGGAATAGTGGAAAGTAGTGGCAACCCTCTCTGAACTGGGCCCATAATCTGCATCTGTGCATTAATTGCTCTTAAATCATGTAACAGACGCCATTTACCAGACTTCTTTTTGATAACAAATATTGGAGTATTCCAGGGAGACGTGGAAGGTCTAATATGTCCTAAATCAAACTGCTCTTGAACTAATTCATGTGCTGCAGCCAGCTTGACAGAGGGTAAAGGCCACTGAGACACCCATACTGGTTCCTCCGTTTTCCAAGTAATGGGTATCTGTGCCTCAGTGGCCCCTATGAAAAACCGAAACCCTCTCCATTTGTATCTTTTCTGGCTGGCACCGGACTCTTTCTCCCCTGTAAGTTTTTTCCTAATCCTAGATCAGGTCTAAATCCCATTTTCAACATCAGTTGACAAGACTCTGGAGAGTAAATATTACTGAGCTGATATCCCATATCACTCAGGATATCCCGTCCCCATAAAGAAAATGGGAGGTTAAGTACATAGGGAATAAATTCTCCAACATGCCCCTCAGTGTCCCGCCAGGAAAGTGGTCTACAACTAATTTGAGGAGCTTGAGCATATCCAAGCCCTCTGAGTGAGTGATCAGAAGTCTGGACTGGCCACCCCTTAGCCCAATCTTTTTTAGAGATAATACTACGATCTGCCCCTGTATCCATTAACCCCAGGATAGATTTACCTTCTACGTTTAAAGTTACCAAAGGGCGTGTGTTCAAATCTAGAGTTAAATAGGCGCTGTTCCCTTCTGTGCTCCCAATCTGTTCACTAGTTCTATTAATGGCATCAGCTTTAAAATGCTTATGTAGGCTAGGCAGCAAGAGCAGCTGAGCAATCCGATCTCTGGGGGAGATGGACACAATGCCTTTTGGGGCTTCCACCATGACTTTAATAGAACCCACCGTATCTGGGTTAATCACTCCAGGAAAAACATGAAGACCTTGTAAGATCGAAGAGGCTCGCCCAATGAGCAAACCTACAGTGTCCTGTGGCAGAGATCCTTTAAAATCAGTGTCAATCACCTGAACACCCATTTTAGGTGTTAAAATGAGTCTGGTGGTGGAACAGAGGTCAATTCCTGCGGAACCTTTAGTGGCTCTCTTGGGTTCTTGGGGTGTCTCAGAGATGGCCAATACTCGTTCGGCCTGGTTATTTCCTCTGTGGCCCCATATATTTGTGGGCCCTGAGGACGGGGGTCCTTCCAGCCGTTTTTTGAATCAGTCCTTTCAATAAACCGGCCATGGATATCTTTCACGGACTTACATTCATTAGCCCAATGTTTTCCTTTCTTACATCTAGGACACACTCCCGGGAGGCGATTTAGAGGAGTGTTATTTTTCCTTTCTCCCTTATGTTTACTAGGACACTCTCTCTTGAAATGTCCTTCTTGTCCACAAGAGTAACACCTCCTATTTCTGGAGGAAGTCCTGTTAGAAAGTTGAAGGAAAGAAGCAGCTAAGCCTGCATTTGTTAATGGGATGCCTATTTCTCTACAAGCTTTCATCCATGCTTCTATGCCTTTGCTTTTAAATGGATTAATAGCATTTCTGCATTCTCTTGTACATTGTTCATATACTAATTGTTTAATTAAAGGCATAGCTGTATCAGCATTCCCAAAGATCTTCCCTGCTGCATCTACCATTCTAGCCGCGAAATCTGAAAAAGCTTCTGTGGGGCCTTGGACAATTTTTATTAAGTTACCTCGCACTTCCCCTTTATTAGGAAGTGCTTTCCAGGCAGTAATGCAGATCTGATTAATTTGTTCATAAACCTCTAATGGAAAGCCTGTTTGCTGATTGGCAAATCTACCCTGCCCCAGAAGCATATCCACATCCCAGGCAGGTTTGCCCATAGCTTGGTTGCGTGCAGCCTGTTCATTGGCCCCCTCTAACATGAAGATCCTCCAGTCTAAATATTTACCCGGGGAAACACAAGCTTTCACTAAACAGGCCCAGTCCGAGGGGGTCATGTAAAATCTATGGAGCCCCTCTATTTGGGCGATAGTAAAAGCAGCATCCACACCATAAGTGCAGACAGATTCTGCTATATTTTTTTATCGTTTTAAAGTCTATGGGTTCCTGATATCTTCCCCCATTATTGTCCTGGAATACAGGACAGGCAAGCCCCAACTCTACATGGACAGCCCTCCAAGCTGCAGAGTTAAAAGTTCTACCCGTGCCTGGAACCCCTCCCACATATGGGGGAGGATCATAGGCTAGAGCTGGTTCCTGTTCTTCCTTATATTCTTCTTGTCTAAAATCTTTTTGCCTCTTAGTTCCCCCTTCTTTTAACCTCACCTTCCGTAAGTGCTGCGTTAGCTCTTTCACTTCCTCATCACCAACTGATTCTGACTCCCCTGTTTCTTCTGGTGTTCTAAGGGCTTTTAAATCTGGGTATAGTCTCCTCTTTGGAATAGCTCCATAAACCTGCTCTCCTGTACTGTGTTTACTGGAAGTACTCATAGAATCCTCAGACTTCTCCTCATGTAGTTGTTCAAGAACTTTCTGTCCTTTATGAACAGCTTCTTGACATCTACCATCAAGAATACATCCTTTTATTAATTTCCATAGCGGTATCACGCCTTTCTCCAATTGTCCCTGCTCCTGAAGGAAATCCAAATCTCTTCCCAACTTATCCCAACTAGCAGGAGTCAAGCTTCCGGAGACAGCGAACCATGGGGCCACTTTATCAATTCTTTCAATGAATGTTTGTAAAGTACTGCGTTTGACCTTGAGCTCTTTAGAGCGCAACAAAAAATCTAAAGGCTGTACTAATGAACTAAATGGAGAATTGCCCATAATAAAAGCAGTGTTCAGAGCCAGCAGAATGAAAGCGAAAACAAAATTATGCAAGGTCAATCCCCGCTCTCTCTTTATCTACAGAGGAGCGTCCCACTATATGTGGACCCCACTTACCTGTGGTACTTACCGGTGCACCCCCTGACCACTGAAGGTTCTGATTCCCGGGTTTCGGCACCACTTGTCGTGTCCCTTGCCCTGCAAGAAAGCACGACACAGGAATCTTCCTTCAGCAGTTTAATCAGGACCTTATTATTATACAACCATGGATTTTCTTCTTCTAACTCTTAAACTGAACTCATACGCCTTTATACTCTTGCAATAGCCAATCTGCTCCTGCCACTTGGCCTATGTTCATAGGTGCTCCCACATATAACAGTTGGCACAACCAAATATGGGCTTGTTTACCTAGAATGCACTTCAGGCTTTAGCGGAAACCAGTGCCATCTTGTCAGGGCGGCGTAGCGGCTTGCCACATTTTGTTGATAGGCAATGGTCATAGCAAGAATTGCTTTGCCCCAGTGATGGGTGTCCCCTGGCCAAATGGAGTCTTCTCCCACCTTCAAAGGCGAGACCGTTCCTGTCCTGGGTCATAATCTAGCAGTGCTGGAATCCACTGCCACATCCTTCTGGGCCAGCAGCCTCTGCAGACCACCCCCATCCCCACCATAGGCAAAAGGGACTGGGATGCAGGGCAGAGGCCAGGTCCTCCTCGCCCATTTCTCTACAGCCCAGGCAGCTTTCCTGGGCTTTAGCCAGGGCTGCAGTCCCTGACCCACAGTGGGGTGATCAGAGGTTGCCTTGGGCTGCAGTGAGAAGCAGTGCTGGGACGGCCCGCTGGGTGGAGAGGACTGAGGTCTCCCTGGTGTCCCACTGTCCTTGCTCACCAGAGGCAGCGTCTTTTCACACCATCAAATTAGCTTCTGCCTGTTCAGAGTCCTCCTTGTGCAACTGCATAAATACCTGCTCATACAGATCTCTTCCACTTTCATCACCTGACAGACCCACCCAGCTGTACGATTTCATGATAATTCAGAAGTGAGTCTCGTTCTTTGTCTTCCCTAGAGACAGAAAGACGTTCAAAGCTAGACTGTCATAGTAAACATCTTTTTCTTCGTTTTATACCTATGGATTACCTTTTCAGCCAGGATCGTTCCCGAGACTCCCAGTAGGATCAACACAGAATTGCCCATGTTTTAAAATGGTTCATACAGACAGAATCAAAAGCAGACAATTAGTGGGGTTCCCCGAATCCATGGCCAGCAGATGGGAGCCTTTGAAAGAGACCCGCTGGGGGAGAGTCCCTGTTTCCTACTCCCACTTAGCCATGACCCCTACACCAGCAGCACCACAGTTGTCATGAAGGGGGATCAGATATGTGGCATCAAGGGTGTGGAGTTGCACACCAGTGGGGTCTGCGAGATGGCCCAGTCTGTTCAGTGTCCTTTCTCTCGAAGTTGACCACTTGATGCAGCAACCCATGCAGTTCAGAGAGAGAAGGCGGGTGTTCCCTCAGCAAAGAGAGCCTCAGCCAGTGCTGGGACAGCCCCTCAGTCCCTCCCTTTACTTGCAGGAAGAGCTCCTCTGTTCAGCCCGAGGCAGACTCGCCCCTCTCCTGCCTCAGAGCCACCTTGCATCCTCAGCATGGAGGGGCTGCCCAGCTACCAGACCTGCCCCAGAAACCTGCTGCGGCTGGAGTAGGGGCCGCTTTGGACCCCTTGTTGGGTGCCGGTGGGTGCCAGTGTGCTACCAAAACGCTGATCCTGCTTGTCCCCAAGGCCAATCTGGTAATGAGGGCATGGTTTTGAGACAAAGGAGAAAGTTTGCTGCTTTGCTGTCAAAGGAGTAACACAGGGCACTCCTGTTCCAGAGGCTGCGATTCTGCCCTTTGGGGGAACAGTGGATTTTCAAAGAGGTGGTTCAAAGGCGACCTTCCAGGGGTGGCCTGTCAGGGGTCATGACTCACTTGCAGAGCTGGAGAGGGCTGTTTCTCAGTTCTTCTGTCACTGTCCCTGAAGACCTGTGTTGTGTGTTGTCAAGGACAGTTACTTGGCCTGGGGTGGACAGAAGGGTAATCTTGCTTCCCCAAGGTCAAGGAGCAGGAGAGGGAAAAGAGAGGCGGAAAACATATGTCAGTTTTTCAAATGCCACAGGGACAGAGTTGGAAGGGCTGTGGTGAAGCATGAAATGGATCCTGTTCTGAGAGGAAGCAGTGGGATTGCGCTTCTGGTCCCTGATTGCGCGTCGACATAAGCCCTCACCAACGTCTTTGGGTGAAGGGTCCCTTTGGGACCTTGACAGGGCGATGCGTCCTCAGCCTCTGGCCTACCTTGGGGGGTGGGTGTCAGCGGTGCTGGAGCTGCCCAAGGTGCCTGCAGCTGCCCTGTCCTGCAGGGTGCAGTGCAGTGCAGGCCCTGGGCCAGCTCCTGAAGCCCAGGTCACCCAGAGTGTGCAGCTTGCCAAGGAAGGCGTCTGCCAGTCTGAGCTCAGTGGGGCTTCTGTGTGAAGCAGCAGTGGCATGTGGAGTCCCTGTCCCTCTGTTCTCCCAGGAGCAGTGAATTTACATGTTCACACTCTTCCAAAAGAGCAGGAAGCAGGGTCTCAAACCCAGTGTTCCTTCATTGAGTGGCTCCTTAGGGGGCTGGGGGCAAACCCCTAAGATACCAGTTCCTGCAGGAGCTGAAATTGAGGGTGAGTCCTGCATCCTCCAGGTTGCTCCTGCCTGTGAACCGCTCTTGGGGCTGAGAGGGCTGGCTCCTCCTGCAGCTGCCGGTAGTCACTGACTTGGGGTCTGTCTGGCTCAGGGACGTCAGTCTGCACGTGAAAGATGCATATTCTTCCTCACTTTGCTGCCCTTTCTCTTATATAAGTTTTTTCTTTCACTTGCATTGTCTGAAGAAGAAAAATAGATAACAAACACTTGTATTTTCCTTCAAAACTGGCTTTGAATAAAATGTGTTGCCATTTGGACTTGAAGGATCGTGGAGCATGTGCACTGGTAGAGTCCTCCTCTGTTTGAAGTGTGGGTGAACTTCCTGTTTGAAGTGTGGGTGAGCTCAGTCGGTAGAGTGCTTGCCTTGCAAGCACAAAGCCCTGGGTTCGATCCCTAGCACCCAAAAAAAAAAAAAAATGAAGTGTGGGTGAACTTTTCCCATGAGGGAAATACAAGAATGACCTGGAAGTCAAATTTAAAAGTACTTATGAAGGAAGGAAGGGAGGAAGGAAGGAAGAAAGAAAGGAAGGAAGGAAGGAAGGAGGTGTAGGGTGAATGTTCTCTGTCAGAGTTACACCTGTAGAGGTGGGTGGCCACTTAGTGTAGAGTACTTGTCTAGCATGCTCAAAGTGCCAGGTTCAAACCCCAGTGCCACCAAAAAGAAAAAAAAAAAAAAAGAAAAAGAAGAAAAGAAAGGTAAACCTGTATTCTGGTGAGTTTTCTAATATGTATCAAAGCACGTGTTTACTGGGACCTAAAACTTACATTTTACAGTGTATGGAGAGTTGGAGTCAATTTCAGTTATAATACTTTCTGGTTAAAGTGAGCCATGGTAAGCTCCCCAACAAGTACGTGCTGTGTCCCCATGTGGGCAGGAATGCAGGGCTTGGACATGTTCACAACCCGAGATATAATTCTCCTCGGTCCTCTGTCTTTAGCCATAGTGCTTAGTGTGTGAAGAGATCCTGTTGTAACTGTAGCCCTTCCCTTTGCCTCCCAATTTTAAATTAACCAATCGTGTGGATCATGAACCAAGCTCCTCCAGTCAGAGCAAGGGACAGTGCCGCATTCAGGATAAAAATAGGTGGACTTCTGCCTGTCCAGATATGCTTGCTTACCAGACTGTTCAGTAGCCCTTCTGCGGAAGTAATGTTTACCTTGCCCAGCTATTTCCAAGTGCTTATCTGATTCCTTGGGAAAGTCCAGTATTTCTAACAAAAGAAAGGAAGACAGAAAACTATGAAGGGAATCTTAATTTTTTTTTAAATCCTTGTGCCCCTCTTTATCTTCTTTAGGCACAAACACTGCATCAGTGTCTAAGCAGAGTTTTCCCTTTGGAAACTGTGAAGGATACTCTGTCCTCAGCTGTTGCCATGTCTGTCTTGGCACTGCCTATCCTCATTGCCTGGTGCTCCCCGACATGGCCACTGCTACCCTGTGCCCTGGAGCCTACATTTTCCTCTAGGAATTGCATAACTTCTGGACTGATTCCCAGGTCTTTGATCCTTTTGCAATTGATACTTTTGCAGGATGAGAGATAAGGGTCCAGTCCCATTCTTCTCCCTATGGCTAACCAGTTTCCCTAGCACCACTGATTAAAGAGACTGTCTTTTCTCCAGTGTATAGTGTTAGCATCTTTGTCAAGGATCAGATGACTGTATCTAAGTGGGTTTGTCTCTGTGTTTTCTGTCCTATTGGTCCATGTGTTTTTGTTTTTGTTTTCGTTTTTGTTTTTTTTCTTGACATTTCTACCATACTGTCACTGGATTCTATTAATATAGAATCTAGGTCTGTTTGGATTATTTTCTTCCCTTGTTTTTTCATGTTCTTCACATATTTTCCCCTCTAGCAGTGCAGATCTGCGGTATTGTAGTTTCCCCCCTATGGTCTTATAGTGACCCTATAGGTTTCCAATACCTTTTCTTTAAGGGGGAGATCAATATTAGCAGTGCCCAGTTCATACAATATGCAACCCTAAACCAAATAACCCTTATGAGGACGTTAACAATATTGTCATAATAAAGGGATGAGTTCAATTCTTATCTTCAGTATAACAAATAGATTTGCTATAAGGTCTGCAGTTTCTAAGGGAGGACAATGAGGTTGGGGAGGGGTGTAGGATATAGCTGTTAATGGGATAAGAAAAGAATATACAGAAGTTCTAGATCATAGAAAGAGTGAGAGTATAATCACAAGAAGTTGGTTGTTAGCATGGAAAAAGGGAGAAAGAGACTCTGAGGGAACAGGTAAACAAAAGGAAAAGAGAGCCAGAAAAGTAAAGAAATAAAAACTTAAAAATTTTTCAATAAGGAGAAAAAAAAAATCTACACTATAACTATCATATAGTATTCCAACCTCCCAGTCTTCAGTAGGCTGATGTAGGAGAGGTACCTTACAATGAGCTTCCTGTCTCCAGCAGGCATCTCAGGATGGGATTTGCCCCACCTAAAGATGGAGGATATGGCTTCCAGGATTATTCAAGATGGCCACTCTGGCTTCCAAATGTGTTGGTCAATTGGGAGCTGCAGCTTGGGGGGTGTGGGCGTGGTCGGCTAGAGGTCCTAGAGGCGGGGTGCGGTTGGTTGGCCAGGGGTCCTGGAGGTGGGGTGTGGTCGGTCTGGTTGCCGATCCTGGAGGCAGGGTGCAGTCATTCAGTAGGGGGTCCTGATTTTACTGATTTGTATTTGTTAAAACATCCTTGCTACCCTGGGATAAAACCAACTTGATCATGGTGCACAATCTTATTATGTTGACTACAATTTATTACTGTTTTTTAATGGATTTTTATCTGGGTTCATATATTGGTATAATTTTGTTTCCCCAATGTAGCCTTAATCTGGTTTTTGTATGAGGGTGATACTAGCTTCATAGAATGAATTTGGAAGTGTTCCATCCCTTTCTGTTCTGTTTCACAGAATAATTTGATGAGTGTTTGTATTTGTTCTTTAAAGGTCTGGTAGAATTCAACTGAGAATCCATCTGGTCCTGGGCTTTTCTATATTGGAATTTTTTTTTTTTATTATAGCCTCTATGTCATTTCAGAGTTTAAATCTGTTTAGGTTTTATATGTCCTTTTTACTCACCATGATGCATATGTGTCTAGAAATGTGTCCATTTATTCTTGTTTTTCCAATTCATTAGACCGTAAGTTTTCAAAATAGTCCATAAAGATCCTGAATGTCTGTGATGTCCATGGTTATTTCTCCTTTTTCATCTCTGGATTTGTTAATTTGGGTCTTTCTCTCTTCTTTTGATTAGTTTGGCTAAGGGCTCATGAATCTCATTTTGCTTTTCAAAGAACCAATTCTTTGTTTTTTTGATCCTGCATATTTTTTCCTCTATGTCATTGATTTCAAACCTCATATTGTTTCCTTCTACCAGTTTTGGAATTGTTTTTTTTTTTTTTTGAGGGTCTTGCGCTGCATCATTAGGTTATTCATTTGGGAACTGTTTGGCTTTCTTATGTAGGCATTCATGGCTGTGAACTACGTGTAACCTTTCTGTTGTTTTGGTGTTGAATTCTAATTTCACTTCATTATGATAAGACATAAGAAATTGTATGCACTTTTTTCATATTTTTCTTTCTATTGTGGATTGCACCAAGGGGACTCAACCACTGAGCCACACCCCCAGTCCTTTTTTTGGGGGGTGGTACTGGGGATTGAACTCAGGGACACTTGATGTCTTGGCCATATCCCCAGTCCTGTTTTGTATTTTATTTGGAGACGGTGTCAGTGAGTAGCTTAGGGCCTCACTTTTCGGCTGACTTTGGCCTCAATCCTCCTGTGTCAGCCACCAGACCCTGGGACTACAGGCATGGGCCACTGTGCTGGCTACCCCCTGTCCCTTTAATTTTTAATTTTATTTTCATGTTCTTGCTGACTTGCTGAGGCTGACTTTAAATTTGTGGTCCTATGGTCTCAGCTTCCCCAGGCCCTGGGATTACTGGTGTACACCATGGCAGGATTTACCCTGGTTTTTTTGTTGTTGTGGTTGTCGTTGTTGTTGTTGTTGTTTTTAACATTTCTTGTATTCCTGAGTTGGGTTTTATGCATCTGTTGGGATGGATTTCTATTTCTCTCTTACTTGTCATCTTTTTAGGACAGTCTTCTCTTTCAAAAATGTCTAGTATTTCAATATTTCTGTGTGGATT
Organism: Sciurus carolinensis; assembly: GCF_902686445.1. NCBI lineage: Eukaryota > Metazoa > Chordata > Mammalia > Rodentia > Sciuridae > Sciurus > Sciurus carolinensis. The sequence goes on along the minus strand of NW_025920112.1, from coordinate 942,784 downwards.
TTGTGATATGGTTTCCCTGCTAGTTCTTTGGTGATGATCAGTGTTTATTGATAGAGCGTGTACTGTTCATATCTTGAGGATTTGACTTTTTCTGTAGGTCACAGAACAGTGGATTCCTCCTTGGGTATCTGCCTGATGTGTTGTGGGCTGTGGGTGTGGAAATGTCCCCTTGGTGGGGCAGGCCCCCTGGCAGGGAGGAAACCCTGCCTAAAAAGAACTTTGTACCCCTGCCCTCATGAATCCAGGAGTGTGATCCATCCCCTCTCACTCAGGGGCGCGAAGGGTGCATGTGTGGGCTGGGGTGAGAGGGGTGTCTTGTGGAGCCCTGGGCAGTTAGCAGGCAGCTCTTGGTAGGGGGTGGCCTTCCACAGTCACAGGCCTTGATGTCTCACCCTGTGCAACTCAGAATCCATCTCCAGGACTGTGTCTCCTCTGCTGTGTGAGGCCCCAGTGGCTCTGGCTGAGACTGTCTCCCTGTGAGCTGCAGGTGCTGTGAGATCCCCAGGAAGGATGTCTGGACTCCCCAGAAGGCAGGAAATGGTGAGTGGTGGGGCCAGGACTCCTGGGGGAGGTGGGCTGGTTAGAACTGGTGGGAGCCAGGGGTGGCTGGACTCTGGCCTCCCTCTGTCAGCTCCAGAGTTGGCCCTCCCAGAGCTGAGTCAGATGCTGCTCCAGCTCGGCCCCTACTGCCTTCAGGCCTTGTTGTGGACTGGTCCTGGGTGCTCCATGGTCTGAAGCCACTTTGGGAAAACTGTCTCTCCACATCATAATCTGTGGTCCTAGTCTCTCAGCATGCAGTGAAGGCAGATCCTTTTCAGGGAATATGGACTTGGAGATAGGGTACCTGTGTGGAAGCTTATTGGTCTAGGGGTCACCATCATTCATCTGCGCCACCGCTTCTTTGGCATTTTTGGGAAAAAGGGTCTCAAATTCCTTTTCCTTTCCCAGCCTTGCCCATCCTAGGACTGGCAGTAAACACCTAATCATGCACCTCTCTCCCACATTCCTGAATCTAACTCCCCCTCCAGTTCACAGCACTATCAACTGTGTTCCCGTCACTACAGTCAACTGGGCACAATATTTAATTATCATGTTTTTAAGTGAATAATGGATGATACTTTTTTTTTTATTGTAAACAAATGGGATACATGTTGTTTCTCTGTTTGTACATGACGTAAAGGCATACCATTTGTGTAATCATAAATTTACATAGGGTGATGTTGGTTGATTCATTCTGTTATTTTTCCCCTTCCCCCCACCCCTCCCATCCCTCTTTTCCTTCTATACAGTCCTTCATTCCCCCATTTTGCCCCCTCCCTAACCCTCACTCTAACCCTAACACTAACCCCTCCCACACCCCATTATGTATCATCATCCACTTATCAGCGAGTTCATTCTTCCTTTGGTTTTTTGAGATTGGCTTATCTCACTTAGCATGATATTCTCCAATTTCATCCATTTGCCTGCAAATGCCATAATTTTATCATTCTTTATGGCTGAGTAATGTTCCATAGTATATATATGCCACAGTTTCTTTATCCATTCATCAACTGAAGGGCATCTAGGTTGGTTCCACAATCTGGCTATGGTGAATTGAGCAGCAATGAACATTGATGTGGCTGTATCTCTCTAGTATGCTGATTGTAAGTCCTTTGGGTATAGGCCAAGGAGTGGGATAGCTGGGTCAAATGGTGGTTCCATTCCAAGTTTTCTAAGGAATGTCCATACTGCTTTCCAGAGTGGCTGCACTAATTTGCAACCCCACCAGCAATGTATGAGTGTACCTTTTTCCCCACATCCTCGCCAACACCTGTTGTTGCTTGTATTCTTGATAATCGCCATTCTGATTGGGGTGAGATGGAATCTTCGGGTGGTTTTGATTTGCATTTCTATTATTACTAGAGATGTTGAACATTTTTCCATGTGTTTGTTGATTGTTTGTAGGTCTTCTGTGAAGTGTCTTTTCATTTCCTTAGACCATTTGTCGATTGGGTTATTTGTAGTCTTGGTGTTGAGTTTTTTGAGTTCTTTATAGATTCTGGAGATTAGTGCTCTATCTGAAGTATGAGCAAAGATTTTCTCCCACTCTGTAGGCTCTTTCTTTGCATTGCTGATAGTTTCCTTTGCTGAGAGAAAGTTTTTAGTTTGAATCTATCCCAGTTATTGATTCTTGCTTTTATTTCTTGTGCCATGGGAGTCCTGTTGAGAAAGTCTGGTCCTAAGCCGACATGTTGAAGATCTGGACCTACTTTTTCTTCTATAAGATGCAGGGTCGCTGGTCTGATTCCGAGGTCCTTAATCCATTTTGAGCTTAGTTTTGTGCATGGTGAGAGATATGGGTTTAGTTTCATTTTGTTGCATATGGATTTCCAATTTTCCCAGCACCATTTGTTGAAGAGGCTATCTTTTCTCCATTGCATATTTTTGGCCCCTTTGTCTAGTATGAGAAAATTGTATTTATTTGGGTTTGTGTCCATGTCCTCTATTCTGTACCATTGATCTATCTTTCTATTTTGGTACCAATACCATGCCGTTTTTGTTACTATTGCTTTGTAGTAGAGTTGAAGATCTGGTATTGCGATACCCCCTGCTTCACTCTTTCTGCCAAGGATTGCTTTAGCTATTCTGGGTTTTTTATTCTTCCAGATGAATTTCATAATTTCTTGCTCTATTTCTGTAAGGTACTTCATTGGGATTTTAATTGGAATTGCTTTGAATCTGTATAGCACTTTTGGTAGTATGGCCATTTTGACAATATTAATTCTTCCTATCCAAGAACATGGGAGATCTTTCCATCTTCTAAGGTTTTCTTTAATTTCCTTCCTCAGTGTTCTGTAGTTCTCATTGTAGAGGTCTTTCACCTCTTTTGTGAGATTGATTCCCAAGTATTTTATTTTTTTCAAAGCTATTGTGAATGGCGTAGTTTTCCTAATTTCTCTTTCTGAAGATTCATCGCTTATGAATAAAAATGCCTTAGATTTATGTGCCTTGATCTTATATCCCGCTACTTTACTGAATTCACTAATGAGATCTAAAAGTTTTCTGGTGGAATTTCCTGGTTCCTCTAAGTATACAATCATATCATCAGCAAATAGGGATAGTTTGAGTTCTTCTTTTCATATTCGTATCCCTATAATTTCTTTGGTCTGTCTAATTGCTCTGGCTAGAGTTTCAAGGACGATGTTGAATAGAAGTGGTGAAAGAGGGCATCCCTGCCTTGTTCCAGTTTTTAGGGGGAATGCTTTCAGTTTTTCACCATTTAGAATGATATTAGCCATGGGCTCAGCATAGATGGCCTTTACAATGTTAAGGAATGTTCCCACTATCCCTTTTTTTTCTAGTGTTTGGAGCATGAAGGGGTGCTGTATTTTATCAAATGCTTTTTCTGCATCTGTAGAAATAATCATGTGATTCTTGACTTTAAGTCTATTGATATGGTGAATTACATTTATTGATTTCCTGATGTTGAACTGACCTTGCATCCCTGGGATAAAACCCATTTGATCATGGTGCACTATCTTTTAAATATGTTTTTGTATGCGATTGGCTAAAATTTTGTTCAGAATTTTTGCGTCGATGTTCATTAAGGATATTGGTCTGAAATTTTCTTTCCTCGATGTGTCTCTGTCTGGTTTAGGTATCAAGGTAATATTGGCTTCATAGAATGAGTTTGGGAGGGTTTCCTCCTCTTCTATTTTATGGAATACTTTGAGAAGTATTGGAATGAGCTCTTCTTTAAAGGTTTTGTAGAACTCGGTTGAGAACGCATCTGGTCCTGGACTTTTCTTTCTTGGTAGGATTTTGATGACTTCTTCTATTTCATTACTTGAAATTGGTCTATTTAAATTGTGTATGTCCTCCTCGTTCAGTTTAGGCAATTCATATGTCTCTAGAAACCTGTTGATGTCTTCGAAATTTTCTATTTTGTTGGAGTATAGATTTTCAAAATAGGTTCTAATTATGTTTTGTATTTCAGTCGTGTCTGTTGTGATATTTCCTTGTTCATTCCGAATTTTAGTGATTTGAGTTTTCTCTCGTCTTTTCTTTGTTAGTGTGGCTAAAGGTTTATCAATTTTGTTTATTTTTTCGAAGAACCAACTATTTATTTTGTCAATTTTTTGTTTTGTTTCTTTTGTTTCAATTTCATTGATTTCAGCTCTGAGTTTAACTATTTCCTGTCTTCTACTACTTTTGGTGTTAGTCTGTTCTTCTTTTTCTAGGGCTTTGAGCTGTAGCGTTAGGTCGTTTATTTGTTGAGTTTTACTTCTTTTATTAAATGCGCTCCATGAAATAAATCTTCCTCTAAGTACTGCTTTCAGAGTGTCCCAGAGATTTTGATATGATGTTTCTTTGTTCTCATTTACCTCTAAGAATTTTTAATTTCCTTCCTAATATCTTCTGTTATCCATTCATCATATAATAGCATATTGTTTAATCTCCAGGTGTTGGAGTAGTTTCTGTGTTTTACTCTTTCATTTATTTCTAACTTTAATCCATTATGATCTGATAGAATACAAGGTAGTGTCTCTATCTTCTTGTATTTGCTGACATTAGCTTTGTGGCATAATATATGGTCTATTTTAGAGAAGGATCCATGTGCTGCTGAGAAGAAAGTGTATTCGCTCTTGGTTGGATGGTATATTCTATAAATGTCTGTTAAGTCTAAATTATTGATTGTGTTATTGCGATCTATGGTTTCTTTGTTCAATTTTTGTTTGGAAGATCTGTCCAGTGGTGAGAGAGGCGTGTTAAAATCACCTAGTATTATTGTGTTATGGTCTATTTGGTTTCTAAAATTGAGAAGGATTTGTTTAACATACATGGATGAGCCACTGTTTGGGGCATAGATGTTTATGATTGTTATATCTTGCTGATTTATGCTTCCCTTAAGTAGTATGAAATGTCCTTCTTTATCCCTTCTGACTAACATTGGCTTGAAGTCCACATTATCTGAAATGAGGATGGATACTCCAGCTTTTTTGCTAAGTCCATGTGCATGGTATGTTTTTCCCCATCCTTTCACCTTTAGTCTATGGGTATCTCTTTCTATGAGGTGAGTCTCTTGCAGGCAACATATTGTTGGATCTTTCTTTTTTATCCAATCTGCCAGTCTATGTCTTTTGATTGATGAATTCAGGCCATTAACATTCAGGGTTATTATTGAGATATGATTTGTATTCCCGGTCATTTGGTTCATATTTAAAATTTTTGACACATCTTGGTTCCTCATTTATTTGACAGATCCTTTAGGATAATTCTTCCCTTTGCTGATTTGCTTCTTTGTTTTTTATCTCTTCCTCATGAAATATTTTGCTGAGAATGTTCTTTAATGCTGGCTTTCTTTTTGTAAATTCTTTTAGCTTTTGTTTATCACGGAATGATTTTATTTCATCATCAAATTTCAAGGTATTGCTGGGTATAAGATTCTTGGTTGGCATTCCATTTTCTTTCAGAGCTTGAAAAATGTTGTTCCAGGCCCTTCTAGCTTTTAGGGTCTGGATTGAAAAATCTGCTGATATCCGTATTGGCTTTCCCCTGAATGTAATTTGGTTCTTTTCTCTCACAGCCTTTAAAATTCTGTCTTTATTTTGTATGTTAGGTATTTTCATTATAATGTGCCTTCAGTGTGGGTCTGTTGTAATTTTGTGTATTTGGAGTCCTATAAGCCTCTTGGACTTGATTTTCCATTTCATTCTTCAGATTTGGGAAATTTTCTGATATTATTTCATTGAATAGATTGTTCATTCCCTTGGTTTGTTTGTCTAAGCCTTCCTCAATCCCAATAATTCTCAAATTTGGCCTTTTATGATATCCCATAGTTCTTGCAGATTCTGTTCATGATTTCTTACCATCTTCTCTGTTTGTTCAACTTTGTTTTCGAGGTTAAATATTTTGTCTTCAATATCTGAAGTTCTGTCTGCCAGGTGTTCTATCCTGTTGGTTATGCTTTCTATGTAGTTCTTAATTTGGTTTATTGTTTCCTTCATTTCAAGGATTTCTGTTTGGTTTTTTTTCAATATCTCTAACTGTTTATTGAAATGATCTTTTGCTTCCTGGATTTGCTCTGTTAACTGTCGATTGGTGAGATCATTCAATGCCTGCATTTGCTCTTTCATCTCATCATTCAATGCCTGCATTTGCTCTTTCATCTCATCGTTTGCTTCCCTGATCATTTTAATTATGTACATTCTGAACTCCCTTTCTGTCATTTCTTGTGCCGTGCTGTCGTTGGATTTTATTGATGTGACATCTAGATTTGTTTGGGGCATTTTCTTCCCTTGTTTTCTCATATTGTTCGGGAATCAGTGGGTCATTAAGATATTGCAGATTTCCTCTATTGACTTATAATGTCCCTGAAGATTGCTAGTATATCCCCTCTTAGCCTTCAGTAGCCTGAAATCTTGGAGGAAGTTGATAATGCAGAGCTCCATGAAGAAGCTGCCTCTCTAGGGGTGGTGACCCTCAGGTGGGGTATATTCCCTGATAGTGGGCAGAGGTGCCACCACTTGTTGACCAATGGTCATCCAATGGGGAACTAGTCTGCGGGCTGAGGCAAGGCCTTTTTGTGCCTGTGTCTCTGGTTTTACCGTCCCTGTGGGAAAACCTCACCTGGCAGGGAAGACTTACCCAGTGGGGACGTCTCACTGGTCAGTTCCCCTCCTAGAGGTTCCCCTCAATCTACAACTACCACCTGGGCTGGTCTGTCTTCCTCTGCAACGTTCCCAGGGGCCTGGACCTACCTCCTGGGCCTGGGAGCCTCACCCTTCGCAGGCGAGTCTCCTTAAGCTGCCTCTCCCAGAGAATCTGCCCGCAGTCCTGGAATCTTCACTCCGCCCCTAGGCATGTCTCTGTGCGGCTCTTCCAGCAAGAAGCCGGTCCTGGGACCCTGCTCTGCACCTAATCGCCTGGCTATGCGGCCCCTCCTCTGAGCCGCCACCTGGAGCCCGGTACAATAGCTCTGATACCCAGAGACCCGCCACACACCTCCTCCTCCGGACAGCCGCCTGGTTTCGGACGCAGTCACTAGGAGTTCAAGCAACTCACTTCGCGTCTCCTCCTCCCGCCAACCGCCCGTAGCCCTAGGCAGTCACTCCGAGTCCAAGTGACCCACCCTGTTCCTCCTCCTCCTCCTCGGGGTAGCACCCCAGGTGTTCAGGAGCGGTGACTCCGAGACCAAGGGACCCACTGCGCTCCTCCTCCAGGCAGGCCACCGGTGTTCAGGAGCAGTCGCTTTGAGTCCAATCAACTCAACACTCACCTCCTCCTCTGGCAACCGCCTGTGGCTCTGATGCAGTCACTCCTAGACCAAGCGACCCTCCGCACTTCTCCTCTTCCTCTGGGCAACCCCCCGGTGTTCAGGAGCGGTCGCTTTTAGTCCAATCAACTCATCACTCACCTCCTCCTCTGGCAACCGCCTGTGGCTCTGATGCAGTCACTTCCAGACTTAGCGACCCGCGGCACTTCTCCTCTTCCTCCAGGCAACCCCTCGGTGTTCAGGAGCGGTCGTTTTTAGTCCAATCAACTCACCACTCGCCTCCTCCTCTGGCAAACGCCTGTGGCTCTGATGCAGTCACTCCTAGACCAAGCGATCCACTGCACTTCCCTTCTTCCTCCAGGCAACCCCCCGGTGTTCAGACGTGGTGGTTCTGAGTCCAAACAGCTCGTCACGCAGCTCCTCCTCTGGCAACCGCCTGTGGCTCTGATGCAGTCACTCCCAGGCCTAGCGACCCGCTGCGCTCCTCCTCTTCCTCCAGGCAACCCCCGGTGTTCAGAAGCGGTTGTTCTGAGTCCAAACAGTTCACCACGCAGCTACTCCTCAGGCAGCCGCCCGGAGCCCCAGTGGGTGCTCCGAGTCCAAGCACTGTGCTGAGCCGCCTCCTCTACGATGATCCCAGTTGTCCGTGTTCACCGCTCCAGCGGGGGGAGGGGTGTCTCGCCGAGCAACTCTACTTCACAAAGTTCCCTGCGTTCCGGGGCTACCGCCCTCATCTGGGATGCCTCCCCAATGGGAGAGACTCCTCCAGCGGCTTTGAGTTGGTCCCAAGTCTCTCACTGTCTCCTCTTTTGAATCTTGTGTCCTGGAGCAACGTGAAATGCAGCCGCCCTCTAGTCCGCCATCTTGAAAAACCTGGATGATACTTTTTAGAAGATTTGTTTTTTATCTGTGAATTTTCCATGTGGTGAAAACAGAGAACACTCACCTGGAACTTCTCTTAAAATGCTTGGGCCTATCTACTTTTACCTTCCCCAGGAACAGACACCTTAATGTCTTTGGGTAGGAGTTTCCTCTGGACTCTTCACAGGATCCCGTGTCTTCAGCCACTGTCTCGTCCTACACTGGTGCTGCCACAAAGTGCCCACAACTGGCCTGTGTTCTTCAGGGTGCAGGCAATTTCAGGCTCAGAGTCAGATCCTCATAGGAAGCAAGCTAATGTTGGGGTGCAACCTGCCAGGGTAGCAGCTGGAGGCCCTGGTGCTGAGGAACCTCCTGGAACAGGCCTCATCTAGACAGTGACCTCCTTGGGACATAGTCTTCCCCAAGCCCTGTTCTCCTTCCTTGGAGACAGGTGGGCAGCAGCCTGTGGATGCTGGTGCTGAGGGTCAGGTCAGCAGTGATTCCTGCCCCTTGCATCTCTCACAGTTGTCAAGGAGCAAGAACTCTCCAGAGCATGAGAGCCACCCAGCCCAGTGCAGTGCTGTGCAAACCTGAAAAGCCTCACAGATGGAGTCCTGGTGCAGGTCTCCTGGGAGGGCGGCCAGGGAGTATTTCAGTGAGCAGGACCAGGTGGGAGGAGGTCCAGCTGGCAGGGACCTTCCCTGGCCCTTGATCCTGACACGTCTGTGATCCCTCAGCACCACCCCTTTGTGTTACTCACTTTGAAATGATCTGCTCACTCATTTGAGTCCCAAGTTTTCCTGAAATTGAAATTTATTTATTCATAACTGAACAAGTTTAAATATTCCATATTTTTAAATTCTCTTTTTTTTTTTGACTGGGTATTGAACTCAGCAGCACTTGACCACTGAGCTTCATCCCCAGCCCTATTTTATATTTTCTTCAGAGACAGGGTCTCACTGACTTCCCTCTTGCCTCGCTTTTCCTGAGGCTGGCCTCGAATTCGAGACCCTCCTGTGTCAGACTCCATAGCCACTGGGATTACAGCCATGTGCCACTCCACCTGACTTTAAAATCTTTTGTACTTTTTTTTCTTTTTCTTAAATTCATTTTTATTGTAAAGAAATGGTATACATCTTGTTTCTCTGTTTGTACATGGCGTAAAGGCATACCATTTGTGTAATCATACATTTACCTAGGGTAATAGTTTTTGATTCATTCTGTTATTTTTTTCCTCCCCCCCACCCAAATCTTTTGTATTTGATCATTTTATTCATGAGACCTATTTTAGAATGTTAGGAAAAATCCTTCTAATAGACTATGTTGTCTCTTTCATTTCCTTTGTTTACATGTTTGGTATCAAAATGAGGATATTTCTTAAGCTTTTATTTTCTCAAATTGTATGTTTTTAAAATTTTTCTGTTTCATTTTCTTACCATGTTCATTAGTACATTGTGATTATACATAATATTGGGGTTCATTTTATTCTTTTATCTGTTTGCTAACAGAGTTTGAGTCTTTGCACTTTACCACTGAGCCTTACACTCACCCCTTTTTATTTTTTATTTTGAGATGGTCTCACTAAGTTGTTCAGGACCTTGCTATGTTGCTGAGGCTTCTCTCACACTTGCGTCCTCCTGCCTCAGCCTCCCAGGTTTCTAGGATTACAGATGCACCCCCATCCCTGGCGAACATTGGGGTTCATTTTTTCATAACATGCCAGCGTGGGGGTAATTGGCTCCACTTCAGTTCCAGTAACTCCCCTTTCTCTGCCTGTGTCCTTTACTCTGCTGGGCTTTCTTTTTCAGTTATCTTTTTCTTGATCGATGCTTTCTAGATAAACGTGATTGTGGAAGTCACGGTGATGCACTGGTGCGTGCACGTCGCATGGTTTGTTCACTTTGATTCCACTGTTCCCTCTTCCCGTTCCTCCTCCCTTCCCCTCAGTCTCCCTTCTCTGCTGCACTGATCTCTCTTCCCTTTTCATGGGATCCCTCCACCAGTTCCTTTTCTTCTTCTTCTTGTTCTTCTTCTTCTTCTTTGAAGGTAAAATAATATATAATTTAATGTCAAATTCTTTAAAGCACATGAAAGAAATATGACAAAACCATGTAAAACTTCATGATCAAAAACATTACTACAGAACAGGAGATTTTGTTCATGGCCAAAAGGGAGGGTGAGAGGCAGAATAAGACAAATTGAATGGCACTATGAGGAACACTGAAAATATCTGAATAAATCCTGTGTGCATAAACCCTTGATTATGAGCTTTTCCATCTCTTTCATCCTGGCCCATCTGACATGAACAATACCTCATTGTTGGTTTTTTACCAGATTATATTTGTTGTTGAACATCTTTAAAAATACTTGTTATTCTTATTTCTCATTTTGTGAATAACGTTTTCATAACCTTTGTCCAAAATTGTATTTTAACCTTTATTTTAAAACTTTCACTTATGAATTTCATGTATTGGTTTTCCTTGTAGGGCTCTTTTCTTTATTAATTTTTTTTTATTTTTACAGACTGCTTTTTGATTCATTGTACACAAGTGGGGTACAACTTCTCACTTCTATGGTTGTACACAATGTAGATTCACACCATTCACGTAATCATACATATACATAGGGTAACACTGTTTCATTCGACTATCTTTCCATCCCCCACCCCCGTCCCACCCAATTTTCCTTTGCACCATCCAAAATTCCTTCATTCGTCTCTTCCCCCCACTACCCCCACTCTTTATATTACGTTAAATCTGTAGTGCTTTTGGAAGTATGGCCATTTTGGTAATATTACTTCTGCCTATCCAAGAACATGGGAGATCTTTCCATCTTCTAAGTTCTTCTTCAATTTTGTTCTTCAGTGTTCTGTAGTTTTCACTATAGAGATCTTTCACCTCTTTTTGGTTAAATTGATTCCCAAGTTGTTTTTTTTCTTTTAAGGCTATTGTGAACGGAGTTGTTTTCCTCATTTCCGTTTCAGATGTTTCATCACATATGAATAAAAATGTTTTACATTTATTTGTGTTCATTTTATTTATTTAATTATTTATTTTTTTAAATGGCAATCCTTTAATAGATTCTGAGGCAAACTCTTCTTATTCTCCAATGAAAGCCATAAGGGAGTTTATTAAGCAAACAGTGTGTCTCCCTGCAGGGTAAGAGAGAAAATGAGAGGAAAAGAGAAAGAGCGCGTAAGCAGGAGAGTGAAATACAGGAGACAGAATGAAAGCGAGGAGGAGAGAGAGAAGCATGAAAGTGAAGAGAGGAGAAGAGAGAGCATGAGAAAAGCGTGTGTTCATTTTATATCCTGCTACTTTGCTGAATTCCTTTATGAGGTCTAGAAATTTTCTGGTGGAGGTTTTGGATCTTCTAAGTATAGAATCATGTCATGAGCAAAGAGTGACAGTTTGAGTTCCTCTTTTCCTGTTTATATCCCTTTAATTTCATTAGTCTAATTGCTTTGGCTAGTATTTCAAGAACGATCTTGAATAGAAGTGGTGAAAGAGGGCATCCCTGTCCAGTTCCAATTTTTAAAGGGAGTGCTTTCAGTGTTTCTCCATTAAGAATAATGTTGGTCATGGGTTTACATAAATAGCCTTTACAATGTGGAGGTGTCTTCCTACTATCCCTATTTTTTCTAGTGTTTTGATCATGAAGGGATGTATTTTGTTGAATGCATGTTCTGCATCAATTGAAATAACCATATGATTCTTATCCATAAGTCTATTGATATGATGGATTATGTTTATTGATTTATGTATGTTGAAGCAACCTTGCATTCCCGGAATGAAGCCCACTTGATTGTGGTGCACTATCTTCTTAATATGTGGTTTGCCAGGATATTGTTCAGCATTTTTGCATCTATATTCATCAAGGATATTGGTCTAAAATTTTATTTCCTTGATGTGTCTTTGGTTTTGGTATGAGGGTGATATTGGCTTCATAGAATGAGTTTGGAAGGGTTCCCTCCTTTTCTATTTCCTGGAATACTTTGAGAAATATTGGAATGAGTTCTTCTTTGAAGGTCTTGTAGAACTTGGCTGAGAATCTGTGTAGTCCTGAACTTTTCTTGGTAGGCTTTTGATGGCTTCTTGTATTTCATTGGTTCATATGATTCTGTTTAAATTGTGTATGTTCTTCCTGTTCAGTGCGGGAAGTCATATGTCCCTAGAAATTTGTCAGTGTCTTTGGTATTTTCTATTTTGTTGGAACGGTAATGTGTAAAAGCTGTTCCCCCGCCCTTTCTGATGCAGCCATTTTCCCCGCCTCCCAACCACTTGTCAATATGTGAACATCCTAGCTAGCTATTGGTTCATCAGTCAGCTTGCCAGTATTCTTCTCCATTATTGGTCCCCTGTTGGCCAGGCGGAATCAACCACCATCTTTCCTCTCTTGCTTCTCTCTCCTACACACTTGCTTTTCCTCCTCCTCACTTTCCACTCTCCCTAGCGCGCGCCCTTTCTGTTTCCTTTCTCTTTTCCTCTCATTTTCTCTCTTACCCTGCAGGGAGACACTCTGTTTGCTTAATACATTCCCTTATGTGATTTCCCGTGTCCGGCGTGGTTTCTGTGGGATCCCTTACATTGGTGCCGTGACTTGGGATGGGATCTTCCACTGTCTCTTATCTGAGTGGAACCCCAGCCGATGCCCCAGTGCCCCCGGACACAGCCCCACCTTCCATTCTGACTGGACACTCTGCTCTGCATTCATCACCGGACTTGAGGTTGGTAAGTCCTCTAGGCTGCTTCCCCTAGGCCGATTTATCCAGGAGCCTCGAGGCGGCTGAGAGTTGGGGAGGTGCCCCCAGCCTCAACTTTTATAATTACAGCAGGCCCCCATAGTCCGTATTATCTCCTGAGTGGATTCCTGATTTTATTGTGGAGATTCTCAGGTTTGAGGCTCATCTCACACTCACGCACTCGTATTCGAAAACCCTGATATCAGGTCCTCAAACCCTTCTAGGCTTTTGTGCGTGGCACACACATTGGTGCTTGTGTGACGACACAATCACTGTGCTGCCCCTCATCTCCAGCCCAGTACTCTGCCCTCAGGACGCCCTGGCCACAGATTCGGCTGTATCAGTCCCCACTGTGGAATCTGGGTCCTCCAATCTGGTAGATTCAACCCTGAGAAAGCTTCGCCCGACCCCCTGTACTTAAAGCCATCAAAATCCGTTTCTGTAATGGCACACAGCTTCTGTGAGCGAGCTGGCAGATGGAAAGGTATTCCTTATCTTCCAGTCTCTTTTTTCTTGCTTCTTAGCTCTTCCCCACAAGTACTTGCTTCTTAGCCCCATTCCCCACAAGTAGTGGGAGATAATTGTTTGACAATTTTCTGCATCCAAACCTAAATTGATTACTAACCAGGAAAAAGGGTTAAAAGGACCTTAGCATCAAGTTTCTGCTAGAATATTTTAGCCCCTTTCAGATTCAGATTTCAGTCAAGGCTTACATTGAAATGTAAATGGCGGAAGGTGCAGTGGGAGACCAGTCTCAAACCCAAGGAAAAAAAGTGTCCATTTTAAATTTCTCCTGGGCTACAACTCAGAATACGTTTCTCCCTTTCACCTTTTCTCTCCTTCTCATTTTCTCATGCTATAATTAATGACCATTTTCATTTTTCTTCTAGGACTCTTATTTTTCTTAGATGCTACATTTTTGAGCTCACAATTTTGATCCTACATACCTAGGTTAATAATTTATTTATCAGTTCTTTTTATCCAACTCTAGAGTTATTTTTGAACATCTGTTACATTGCAATGGAGATAAGCATTACAAAGCCTTTGCTTTTGTGCTAAATATCATCGCACATAAAAATTAAAATTTTAGGAATGGATACAAATATTTTTAATTCATGTGATTTAAAAAGTTTCAATTTAAATTGGGTAAACTAATAGAAGTAAAATGTCTTTAAAATTAACTCACAAGTCTCTAGGTGGTCACACTAATAAAATGTTGATGTTTATAAAATGTCTAACATCAATTTTTCTAGGACTTTTCTTCAACAGGAAACAGACGGCAAATACTGTTGGTACGCTTGTCTGATATCTTGTTTTTTTTTACAATAAGATGAATGAATTAGAGTTGACATGTATGGGATTACTCAAATGTGTTAGAGAAATCTAATTAATTTACAAAGTTATTCCATAGGGTAACATACTTAAAAACATTATTCTTTGTATATTAAATGTGTTCATATTTTCCAGGTATACAAGTCTTTAAAGCAGAAAATTTATCAAGCTGCTATTCTCCAAATTAAACTTGTCTGTAATGGTAAACCTATCATTTAATGTTCTCTTATAGGACCTGTCATCAATAGGGTATATGTAAAATTTGTTAAATGTATTTCTAAATGTTATTGAGAGCCTGATTTGTTTAAAGGTTAAGCATGAAAGCATTTTACCACTTTGCCACACAAAAGGAAACTTAAAAACTCTCTCAGCCTTTCTTTAATTCATGTTTTAGATATAATGTTAAATTATGTTAACTAATGTTCATATAGACTCAGGAGTCAATATATGTAAACTTCTTAAAATGACATTTAAGAAAGTGTAATGTGCAGTAGCAAAAATGGGACGACAGCGACTGGGATTGGGGTCTCTGATGACCTCATGACTGTGGCATATCTGGTGCCTGGGAGTGCTCCTGTGCAGGGGCACAAGATGCCTAACTGCTGTGGCAGTACATTGATCTCAGGCACACAGCTCTTGGGCAGGGAGGAATTCTTTTGCTAGATAACCAGTGTTTCATCAGCTCCCTTCTCTGGTTCCTGCCCACCTTACAGTACCTTTGGAACCTAACATTGCACAAATATAGAGATTGCTGACATAACTCTTTAGATGTGCATTTCCATCAGAGAACAGAGCTTCATCTGATCTCAGCTTATTCTTCAATATGTGTGTTTATAACCCTTTATGTTCTAATACTCCTTTGCCCCTCATTGAACTTGAGAATTTGGTCATGCTGGTCATGGCAAAAGAGGAAAAATTAGCTTCAGAACATTTTATCTAAGATTTGTGAAAAGCCCCGCCTTACCTGAGATAAGACTCTGCCTCACAACCCTGCTGCACGTCAGAATGGCTCCAAAGTAAGCCAGACTTTAACTCATTTAAAGTTGTGTTCAGAAGTTTGATGTTTGTTGTAAAGATTACTGTGATCTCAACCAGGGGATATAATGAATAACTCAGCCAAAATTCAAGATAGCTATTACACAAGCTGAATGCTTTACTGTTGGTGATTCCATTTTTTATTTCCTCGTAAACTCTAACTGTTGCCTGATATTTTGCAGAAGTACACCATAGATTAACTTGAAAAGCCATCACCTATAGGACAGATAATGTAGACCCCAATTAGATAAAAAGGGGTAAATAACTGTAAAGTTATAGACACTGAAGCTAAAGCCCAGTACTCTTACTTTATGACTGGTGAGACTGACTTGCTTGATGGTTAAGATCAAAATTGGAGATTGAGATTAAATACAGAGGTTAAGAAAAGTCCTTATTTGGGTCTTGCCCTCAAAGTGCGCCTGAACCCAGGGAACAAGAGGACTTCCCTAAGGAGGTTTGGAACTCTGGGTCACACAACCTCCTGACCAAGGAGATTGATGAGGCCACTAGAGGAAAAGCCAGTCAGTGCACCTGCTGCAGAGGAGGGTCAAGGAAAAAGGGAGACATCCCTGGTGCTTTCAAGGGAAGTCACCTCATCGAGGAGACCCTGCCTAACCAATGGCACTAATGGAGCTAAGAAGCTGCTCTTAAATTCTCTATGAGTGACCCCTGTGGGAACTGAGCTGACTCTTTAACAGACAGGAACAGGTCACTTTGACCAACTTGATCTTAAACACCTAGCAAAACAGTTAAAACCAAAACATAGCCATTCTTGGGCATTTAAAAGAAATAATAGTTAAATGTAACTTAAGATGTACACTTGTATTAACCCACTAGAATAAAGACTAAAAGCTACAAGAGAAAGATTCTTAGACAAATGTGCCTGATAACTATCAAGAGAAACTGCCAGAGTCAGAAGTTTTAGTCAGTTTAAAGCCTACAGACACAGGTAGGCTTAATCTATGTTTGCTAGTAACAGAAGTATAGAGATCTACTAAATGTTGTGTTTACATTCCTGATAACCTGGACAATGTTAAAGTTCCCAAATAAAGGCCTTGTCCTCTCCAGCCTTTGCTAGGCCTTGTTATGGGAACGACTTCTCAGTTCTTCCACCCCCTGGTGAGGAATTATTGACTTCTGTCATCTTGATGATATGCATTGGCATGTTCCAGATTCTGCAACATTTATATTGTATCATCTCATTTCAGTACTCATGTCTCTTTGTTCTTCTCTCATAGAAGCATCCGTCCCCACATGCCTTTACAACCTGCTCTTCCCCAACCGGACTTCTACCTTGGACCCCTCAATTGACCTGATTTCTAAAAAGGGAACTCTAAACTGCTTGCCCCATGTTGCTCCCTTTCAGCTTGAAGAAGCCAGAGTGGTCATCGACCCCCTTTCCCTACAGCAAAGGAGTTCCTAAAATTAGAGGGGTGAATGAAGCCAGAACTGGGGACAGGCAGTTAATGTAGAAATAGGGGATCAGTCAAATAGAGGAAATGAAGTCCATGAAAACCATCTGCTTTGGAAGTCTGGAAGGAGAATGGACTTTTTACATCTCACCTCTAAAACCAGCCCCAGTCACTTAGGCAGGAAGGAGAGAGAAGACTTCGGAAAGAACTGGAGAGCGAAAGATTTTCTTATAAAAACAGAAACGGGGGAATGTAATGTATAAAGCTATTCCCCTGCCCTTTCCGATGCAGCCATTTTCCCCGCCTCCCAACCACTTGTCAATCTGTGAACATCCTAGCTAGCTATTGGTTCATCAGTCAGCTTGCCAGTATCCTTCTTTGTTATTGGTCCTGTGTTAGCCCTGCGGAATTCGACCGCCATCTTTCCTCTCTCTCTTGCTTTTCTCTCCTATACACTTGCTTTTCCTCCTCCTCGCTTTCCACTCTCTGTAGCACGTGCCCTTTCTCTTTCCTTTCTCTTTTCCTCTCGTTTTCTCTCTTACCCTGCAGGGAGACTCTCTGTTTGCTTAATACATTCCCTTATGTGATTTCCCGTGTCCGACGTGGTTTCCGTGGGATCCCTTACAGGAACACAGATTTTCAAAGTGACTTTTCATTATTTTATATAGTTAAGTGATGTCTGCTGTGATACTTCCTTTTTCATCATGAATTTTAGTAATTTGAGTTTTCTCTCTCTTTCTCTTTGTTAGTGTGACTAAGGGTTTGTCTATTTTGTTTACTTTTTCAAAGAACCAACTTTTTGTTTTGTCAATTTTTGGAATTGTTTCTTTTATTTCAATTTTATTGATTTCAGCTCTGATTTCAATTATTTTCTGTCTTCTACTACTTTGTGTGTTGTTCTGTTCTTCCTTTTCTTGTTTTTGGTTTTAATTTGACTTGGTTTCTCCTTTGATTGACTTTTCCTTCAGGGTAGTTCCTCCTTTTGCTGCCTTACATTGTTGTTTTTCATTTTCTCCTCTTGGAATATTTTGCTGAGAATGTTCTGTAGTAGAGACTTTCTATTTGTAAATTCTTTTTCTATTTTTAATCATGGAAGGTTTTCATTTCATCTTCAAATCTGAAGGTTAGTTTTTCTGGGTATAGGATTCTTGGTGAATAGCCATGTTCTTTCAGAGCTTGAAATATGTTGTTCCAGGCCCTTCTATCTTTTAGGGTCTTTAAAAACTCTTCTGATATCTGTATTGGTTTCCCTCTATATCTAATCTGATGCTTTTCTCTCACAGCCTTCAAAATTCTATCTTTATTTTGTGTGTTAGGCATTTTCATTGTAATATGCCTTGCTGTGGATCTTTTGCACTTTTGTGCACTTGGTTTTCTGTAAGCCTCTCATATTTGATTTTTCATTTTATTCTTCATCTTTGGGCACTTTTCTGACATTATTTCATTGAATAGGTTGTTCATTCCTTTGGTTTGTATTTCTGTGCCTTCCTCAATCCCAATAATTCTTAAATTTGGTCTTTTCATGATGTCCCATAGTTCTTGAAGGTTCCATTCTTGATTTCTTACCATCTTCTGTATTCGGGCAACTTTGTTTTCAAGATTAAATATTTTTTCTTCATTGTCTAAGGTTCTGTCTTCCAAGTGATCTAGTCTGCTGGTGATGCTTTCCATTGAGATTTTTATTTGGTTTATTGTTTCCTTCATTTCAAGAATTTCTCCTCTTTTTTTTTTTTTTTGTTTGTTTGTTTTGTTTTGTTTTTGTTTTTTGAGAATCTCTCTCTTTGTTGAAATGGTCTTTTGTTTCCTGCAGTTGGTCTTTCAAGTCTTTATTGTTGTAATCATTCATTGCCTTCATTTGCTCTGCTATCTCATCCTTTGCTTCATGAATCATTTTAATTATGTATATTCTGAACTCCATTTCTGACATTTCTTCTAACATACTGTCACTGGATTCTACTAGAATAGAATCAGGGTTTGTTTGTATCATTTTCTTTTCTTGTTTTCTCATGTTCTTCATGTATCTTCCCCTCTTACAGTGCAGATCTGGAGTATTACATTTTCCCCCCTAGAAGCTTATAGCGACCCTGTAGGTTTCTGAAACCTTTTCTTTAATGGGGAGGTCAATATCAGCAGTGCTAGGTACAGACAATATGCAGGCCTAAACCAAATAGCCCATATGAAGCTATTAACAATATTGTCATAATAAACAGAATGAGTTCAATTATTATCTTCAGTATAACAAATGGATTTCCAATAAGGTCTGTAGTTTCTAATGGAGGACAAAGAGGATGGGGAGGGGTGTAGGATTTAGCTGTTAATGGGATAAGAAAAGAGTATATAGAAGTTCTAGATTGTAGAAGGAGTGAAAGTATAATCAAAATAAGTTGCTTGTGAGCATGAGAAAAGGGAGAAAGAGACTCTGAGGAAACAGGTAAACAAAAGAAAAATAGAGCAATCAAAGTAAAGAAATAAAAACTTTAAATTTTTCAAAAAGGAAGAAAAAAACAAAGAACAAAAAATCTACACTTTAACAGTCATATACCTCCCAGTCTTCAGTAGGCTGATGTATGAGAGGAACCTGGCAGTGAACTTCCAGTGTTCAGCAGGCATCTCAAGATGGGATTTACCCCACCTAAATATGGGAGCTTCCACTTCCAGGGTAATCCAAGATGGCCGCTGTGGCTTCCAAATATGTTGGCCAATGGGGAGCTGCAGCTCATAGCATGGGCATGGTCAGCTGAGGGTCTCAAAGGTGGGGTGCAGTGGGTCAGGCAGGGATTCTGCATGCGAGGTGTAGTTGGTTTGGTTTAGGGGTCCTAGAACTGGGGCTAGGTCAGGCCACCTGGTGGTCGTACAGGTCCTGGCTGTTGTCTCAAAATGGTGGCAGCCCTGTGTAACCAAACCTGTAAGTTCTGAGACAGTGGACTTCCAGGCAACAGCAGGCATCTGGTGATCCACTGCCGGTGTGTGGTCAGTCTGCTGGCTACTGGCGGACCATCCACAGGTGGACCTCAGGTGGTGGGTGATGGGTCAGTGAAATGCAGGTGATGGGCAGGCAAAGGCAGGCAAATGGCAAGTGATAGGCACCAGTCAGTGAGCAATCTATACTCAGAAAGTAGTTGATGTGCTGGCAGACTGCAGGTGCTCACAGTGAACAAATCGGGTAAACAGCAGGGGATCGATAAGCAGCAAAGACTTCTCACAGAGAAACAGATATACTCTGCTTGAACTCCAAGTTACGGAGTGACAGGAATGCAGCCTCCCTCTAGTCTGCCATCTTGGATCTCCCAGTTTCTTCTTTATGTTGCTGTACCTCCCACATATGGGTTGAGATGTCCAACATCTGATTCTCTGACTCTCACTTATTTCACTCAGGCTGTTGTCATCCAGGTTCACCCATTTTCATGCCCATGACAAAAGTTCATTCTTTATGACCGTGTAAAATTCCATTGTGCGTATACACCACATTTTCTTTATCCTTTCATCGGTCGATGGGCACCTGGGCTGGTTCAATACCTGGATATTGTGAACTGTGAACTGTGGTGTGATGGGGTCCCTGCAGCAGGTGGATTTCACATGGGCACTCAGGGTGCTGCCTGTACTTTAGTGCTGAGTCTCAGGGTGTGCAGCAGGACAGGTGAATCCTGCCGAGAGGCTGCCAACCAAGTTTCACAGGAGCTGTGTCATGCAGTTGTGTGATATTTGAGACTGTTGCAGAGTCGCAGTGGTTCTTGGATTTCTGTGTTTCTGTGTGAAGCAGCTCGCACTGACTTTGCTGCCCTCCTGCTCCCTGAGCTGTTGTGATTTCTCATCCACATGGCAGTCCTGGTGCCGTGACTCCACCCTGGTTACTGTTGCTTGAGGCAGGTTTTGCACTCATGAGGTGCTAGTCAAAGTGCTATTGTGTTTTTCAACATTGTGTGCTATTTGGGGTCATTTCCAATGTCCTGTGATGTTTTCAATTTTTTGGGTGTTCCTGGGGATAGAACCAGGAACTCGACCACTGAGCCATATCCCCAGTCCTATTTTGTATTTTCTTTAGAGACAGGGTGTCACTGGATTGCTTTAGCCTTGTTTTTGCTGAGACTGGCTTTGAACTTGCAATCCTCCTGCCTCAGCCTCTGGAACTGCTTGGATTACTGTCTTGCCCCTCCATGCCTGACTGATGTTTTCAATTTCTACAAAGAACTCATCACCTACAATTCTGATTGGCAATAAGTAGAATGTGTAGATTCTTTTGGGAGTATCGCTACCTCAATAACGTTAAGCTTTTCGTTCATGAGCATGGGATGGTTTTTCATTTATTTGGATCTTTGGATTTTTCCAACAAGGATAGCAGTTTAGAAAATAAGTTTTATAATTTTCTATTATGTTATTTATTATGTATATATTTCATGCTTATTATGTTTATTATTTTATTTTTTCTGTATTTCTGATGTACCATTGTAAATGAACTTTTCCGTTAATTTCCTTTCAGTATATCAGGTGTACAGAAGGTTATTCTTGATTATTAATTGATTATTATTGTTGTATATTGATTTTTTTCACTGCTGACCTTGGGAAAAAATCATCCTCTTGGGAGTTTCCAGGTTTTAAATATCGTGAGTACTGCAGCTGTAAATGTTGCACTGCAGGATTTCACATAGATCTATATTGTGAACCCAAGCGGTTTACCCTAACTTTTGGAAATGCCTTGGGGTTCAGGAGCCACTGCTGTGATGTAGGAGGTGGGGTTGATCACTTCAGCCTGTGAAAGTCGAGTGGTCCTGGGCCTGTGAGGAGGTGTGTGAGACCTGTGTGTGTTCGTATCTGTTAGAGCCCACGACTTCACAGGAGTTGATCCTGCTGTGGAGCAGGGTAGGTGCAGCCGTGCGAAACCCCATCAAATGCCCTGTCCACTTGCAGTAACTCTAGGGAGCAGGAAGCCAGAAATTCAAGTCAAATGTGCACCATGTGAGGTGGTTGCTGTTGGTGGGGAGAGGGGGTGAAGGTGCAGAGGCTGTGCTGCCTCCTCCCATCTTGGTGCCTGTGGCTGCTGGCTCTGCAGGTGAGTGAGTCTGAGTCTGTGTTTCCTGCACCCACCTGTGTCTGCTTGGCGAAGTCCTTGACTTTTCCTCAGTGTCTGGGGCTGTGTGAGTTTGCCCTGGGTTCTGAACACCATGACTGTCTTCCTGATTTCCCTGGTAGCACCCTCTTGCTGTGCTGTCTAGAGGTGGTGAGAGCAGGCATCCTTGACACGTTTTTGTTGTCATGGGGAGATCCTTTGGTCCTGCAGCATAGCCTCGGGTTTTGTTGATCCCTGTGGCTTCTCAGCGTTTTTCCTTCTTTTCTAGGTGTGTGGGTGTTTATGTTGTGAAGATGGGTTGAGCCTTTTTTTTTTTTTGGAGAGGGGTGGGTACTAGGGATTGAACTCAGGACACTTGACCACTGAGCTACATTCCCATCCCTCTTTTATATTTTATTTAGAGATTGGTCTCACTGAGTTACTTAGGGTGTTGCTTTTGGTGAGACTGGTTTGAACTTGTGATCCTATTGTCTCTGCCTCCCAAACCACTAGGATTTCAGGTGTGGGCCCCTGCACCTGGCAACTCATTGAACTTGGTCAGCTGCTTTATCTTCATTCTTTCCAGGTATCACCACCTCTCCAGAAGCCTGATGCACAAGTATTTTCTGCAGTTTTGGGGGGTTCCATTTCACTCTGCTTATGGTGTCCACAAAGGACAAAGTTTTCATTTTTTGGTGTTCATTCACATTTAAATTTTACATACTGATGAGGTGCAGTGAGCTAGCTACATACCTGTCCCAGCGGGCCTTGATCAGATCACAGAATATGTTCTGCCTTCTCCTAACATTTGTCCTTTCTTGGTGTCTGTGGATCACTTCCCCAGCTTCATTTGAAATGCACAGTGACATACTTTGCACTGTGGTCCTCCTTCTGTGCTGGAAGGTAGTCCTGCTTACTCCTCCTGAGCGCATTCTTGTCCCTGATGCCACACCATTTACTCCTTTCCCTCTCTTCCTTACCTCTCATGAGTACTGTGTAATCAAATTGCAGCTCCCATGTGAGTGAGAGCACATGGTGTGTCTCTGTGCCTGGCTTATTTCTCTTAGCTGCTGTCCTTCAGTTCCAGACTCATTGCTGCAGATGACAGGACTGAAAGCTGTTTTTGGTGAAATCATGTTCATCTACTGTTCTTTCATGAATCACGTGGATGATATAACATCCCATAAACCATTCCGAATTCCAAGATTGTGAGACTTGTGCTCTGTAATTTTGTTTTTTAAATTTTTTAACCTGTTTTATTTGTTCTGATTAGTTGTACATGACAGTAGAGTGCATTTTGACGCATTTACAGAAATGGAGCACAACTTCTTATTCTATATATGGGACTGTGTCGCACCAGGAGTGTAATCATACATGCATATAAGGTATTAATGTCAGTCCCAGCCTGCCATCCTTCCCATTGCCACTGACCCCATTCCTCCACTCACTCCCCTCTGTTCAATCCAAAGTTCCTTCATTCTTCCCTACCCATCCCCCACTATGGATCAGCATCTGCTTATCAGAGGAAACATTTAGCCTTTGGTTTTTTGAGATTGGCTTATTTCACTTAGCATGATATTTTCTAGTTCTATCCATTTACCTGCAAATGTCATAACTTCACTCTTCTTTAAGTCTGAGTAATGTTCTATTGTGTATTTGCACCTCATTTTATTTATCCATTCATCTCTTCAGGAGCATCTAGGTTGGTTCCATAGTTTAGCTATTGTGATGTGAGCTGCTATAAATATTGATGTGGCTGTGTCACTGTGTTATGCTGATTTTTAGTCCTTTGAGTATAAAGCAAGAAGTGGGTTAACTTGGTCAATGGTGCTTCCATTCCAAGTTTTCTTAGGAATCTCCATACTGCTTTCCATAATGGTGCACCAATCTGCAGTTCCACCAACAATGTGTGAGTGTACCTTTTTCCCCACATCCTCACCAACACCTGTTATTGCTTGAATTCTTGGTAATTTCATCTGACTGGAGTTAGATGGACTTTTATAGCAGTTTTGATTTGTATTTCTCTAATTGCTAGACGTGATGAACACTTTTTCATATGTTCATCAATCCATTATATTTCATCTTCTGTGAAGTGTCTGTTGAGTGGCTTAGCCCCTATATTGATTGAGTTACTTTTTTTTTTTTTTTTGATGTTCTTTGAGTTCTTTATATATCCTGGAGATTGGTGCTCTATGTGAAGTGCTTGTGGTAAAGATTTTCTCTCACTCTGTATACTCTCTCTTCATGTTACTGATTATTTCCTTTGCTGAGAGGAAACTTTTTCAGTTTGAAATCATCCCATTTATTGATTCTTAATTTTACTTCTTGTGCTTTAGGGGTCCTGTTAAGGAAGTCATGTCCTAAGATGACATGGTGAAGGTTTGGGTCTACTTTTTCTTCTCTTAGGAATGGGGTCTCTGTTCTAGTCTTTGATCTACTTTGAGGTGAGTTTGGTGCATAGTGAGAGATAGCAGTTTAATTTCATTTTGCTACATATGGATTTCCAGTTTTTCCAGCACCATTAGTTTTCTCCATTGTATGTTTTTGGCACCTTTGTTTAGTATGAGGTAACTGTATTTATGTGGGTTTTCTCTGTGTCTTCTATTTTGTACTCCTGGTCTACAGGTCTATTTTGGTGCCATATCCATCCCATCTTTGTACTGTTCCTCTGGAGTGTAGTTTAAGGCCTGATATTGTGACTCACTGATGTTGCGTGTATTCCAGGTTTCTCCTCCACTTTCTTTCAGCTTTTAATTCCTATAAATTTAATATATTTGAAT
This sequence comes from Sciurus carolinensis, assembly GCF_902686445.1. Classification (NCBI taxonomy): domain Eukaryota; kingdom Metazoa; phylum Chordata; class Mammalia; order Rodentia; family Sciuridae; genus Sciurus; species Sciurus carolinensis. The sequence goes on along the minus strand of NW_025920112.1, from coordinate 918,324 downwards.
TTCTCATTCTTCTTCATTATTGCTTACTCTATGTAAAATTGTTTTTCATATTTCTCTAGAACAATATTCCTAAAAATGTTTTAGTTTGTATTTCATATCACAATGTATAATGAATTATTTGTCCACAAATTGAGGGAGATAATATCCATTTTTCAATTGGATAGCAGTTTGTCTTGACATATGTTTAAACTTTTATGTAATGTTCCACTCCTCTACAACAATTTTCATGTCATTAGTCAATTTGTTATATGAATTTCAAGCCACTGAAAATTCCCTTTTTTTTTTGGTTCATCTCTTGGTTTATCTCTCAGCTAATCTTACATGTGTCCAGTTGTATAATTTAAAAGTTGGTTAATTACAGTCACAGATCATGGAAACATTGTGGAACTTAATTTTTAGGTTCCTCCCCATTGTACAAGCACCATAGTGTATTTACACAATGCTCGAATGAGTCCCCTATTACATATCTAGACTCTATGGTGACGATGCTTCCATGGTCAGAGCCCTGCACAGCATTTCCTTTACAAGACACCGAAGGTGATCATGCATTAGGTTGGGTTGTCCCACCATCCCCACAAAGCTGATAGTAACTCTTTATTACTGATCACCATATATGTAACCCATTATGAACCAAATTGTTTTTGAGTAAAACATTGTTATATGGCACAGGACTGTGTATTGGATAAGCCCACAGCCTGCTGCTGTCTAGGACCTTAATAGGTGTTACACATTTCTTCTTCCTATTGGGCTTGTAAAAGGACTTTCTGTTGATGACTGGGGATGGTTTTTAAATGTCAGAAAAGGTATCTGACACTTATCCAATTGTATTTTGATATTAATTGGAAGAAATTATCAAATTGTTTATTGATCACAGTTCTTGTTTACTAGTTGGTTAAATTTGATCAGGAGTGAAGTACCTTCCATTCTACTTGTTCTCTTGGTGTAGTCACGCAGGGTGAGTTCAATCCCCAATGACCATGCTGTGATCACCTAAATGAAATGTTGTCTAATGGGGAAGTTCGTAGACACTTTGCTCACTCAGAAGATTGTCCTTTTTTTTTTTTTTTGATGGGTGAGGGAACTTTGATATTTGAGGTTCTAATGTAAAAGAACAAAATAACAGAATTTCTATAGGAAAGCAAACATTTAGTAAATACTGTGTTGCTTACCCACACTTCAAGCACTGTGAGTCAGTGTAAATGCTTAGTTTGGTGTTGGATCTGTAAACTCAATAGGATGGGATGCAGACCTCAGTGGATTCAGAGAAGCCTTTATTCATTCACAGACTTTGGCATCTGATGCAAAAGCGGCTCTCAGTTACAGAGGGGATTTTGGTTTTATAGGGTAGGACTAATTTTCCATGGGGTAACATCTGGGTTATAGGACCAAGCTTTCAGTATCTGCTCCTTTCCCCCAGGGCCCATCCTTATCAGGAAAGGGTCTGCTAGGAGGTTAATCCTTGGCTAGTTTTCTCTCCCTCCTCCCAAGCTGCACCTCTCTCCATTTCTCTTCATGGGCTATCATGCATGAATATTGTGTTCCATAACACTTCAGGATCCCTCCCAAATTTTTAGCTCCCCCTACCAGCTAGAGTACCACTTTGTCATCAGGGATTTTTAAGGATAGATACTGTCAGGAGAACTAATATTCACTCTCTTCTGCAAAGGAGATATTAGGGCTTCATTATTCCATGTAGTAGACATGCAGCCTGCAAAGATGTTAGGGGTGACCTATAAGCAAACTTTACTCCATGAACTCTAAAACAAGAAGGGCGTTTTTCCTCTAATGATGCTTTTCTGGATAGTTTTAAGTCTTATGTTAGAATGCTTGTTTGGGGAAGTGAGTGCAGAGAGAGAGTACAAAGCTAAATCACCAAATAATGAAATAAATATTTGGAGAACACAGAATTGTGAGAACATCTCACATGTTGAAAACAGAGCCCTCATGTTGCCAGTTTCTCCTGGCCTGCCCTACATTTTTGTGGGACTTTTTAGAACTCAGTGGTCTTTGAGGATGTGGCCGTGAACTTCACCCAGGAGGAATGGGCTTTGCTGGATCCTTCCCAGAAGAATCTTCACAGAGATGTGATGCAGGAAGTCCTTAGGAACCTGGCTTCTATAGGTAAGGATGATGTTTCATTACATAATCAAATACAGAGCACCTGGGAGGTTTTTATTTTTTCCTCACTGATTTCAAATGTGTAAAGGGAGTACTTTGGGAAATAAATTCAGTCTAATGTCATCATACTGAGCAGCATAAATACCATAATTCTTTTTTATTCCCTTGTTTATATAATCTTTATTGTTGCATTACCATTGTCCACATTGTCAATCCCATTCATTCTGAAGTGATGATGATTCATAATGACTGTTCTGGGTCTATATTTTAGGAGACAAATGGGAGGACCAGAACTTTGAAGATCAGAACACAAATCCCGGAAGAGATCTCAGGTAATTTGTACTCATGAGAGGAAACAGAGTGCCTTGAGGGAATTCTAGCATGTCTTGTAATTTTACAAACAAGCAAATAAAACAAGCATGGTACGAATTATAGTTATTGTGTTTTTACCAAATCTGAACTTTAATGTGAGATACGTGTTTAGTGGTTCTAATATAATTGAATTTTTGACAGTGCTATTTAACTGCCTTTATAGTACTACTGTTTTAGTAGTACCTATGGAGAAGCTGTGTTGTGAACTAATCCTGGCATTGACTTTCAAACATTATAGACATGACAGAAAACCAGTACATTCCCTGAATTTGGTAATAGTGTTAATCCAATGCCTATGAATAAACATCAGAGTATTAATAAGCCAATCACATATTGTCCATGTAATTTTTTTTAACAGAAGTCATATGGTAGGCGCTGGAAAAATTAAAAAATGTACTCATTGCAGAAAACCTTTCAGTGAGATTCCAAATTTTACTCTTAAGGGGACATCCCTGCTAGAAAGTCCATGTGAAAGTAGTTTGTGCAGCAATCTTCATATATCTTTCTTTCCTTAACAGGCCCATCATATCTCACTCTGCAAACAAACCACATGAGAATGAGGAGTGTGGAGGTAAGCCATATGAACTTAAACAGAACAGAAAATCCTTCATGTCTCTCTCAAATGTTCAAAGAAAAGTGTCAGTGTACACTGTAAATGGATTATATGGATGTTTGACATGTGGAGAAGAGTTCAGTTCTTCCAGGTGTTTTGAAAAATATCAAGAATCTTATACTAGAGACAAGTTATATGGATGTAAGCAAGGTGGGAAGTCCTTTACTAGTTCAAATGACTTCCATTACATTCACGTTTCTCATTCTGGAGAGACAGCTTGCAGATGTAAGCATTGTTGGGAAGGTTTTGTTAGTTTGGCTGACCTTAAAGTACATGAGCAAACTCATAATGTGGAGAAACCTCATAGATGTAAACAATGTGGAAAAGCCTTCACTACTTCCTCTTCCCTTCAAATACATGAACGAACTCATACAGGAGAGAAGCCCTATGAATGCAAACAATGTGGAAAAGCCTTCAGTACTTCCTCTTACCTTCAAATACATAAACGAACTCATACAGGAGAGAAGCCCTATGAATGTAAACAATGTGGAAAAGCCTTCACTACTTCCTCTTCCCTTCAAATACATGAGCGAACTCATACTGGAGAGAAACCCTATGACTGTAAGCAGTATGGCAAAGCCTTCACTCAGTTCAGTCAGCTTCACACACATGAACGAACTCATACAGGAAAGAAGCCCTATGAATGCAAACAATGTGGAAAATCTCTTGGTAGTTTCTCTTACCTTCGAATACATGAACGAACTCATACAGGAGAGAAGCCCTATCAATGTAAACAATGTGGGAAAGCCTTCACTATGTCCTCTTACCTTCAAATACATAAATGAACTCATACTGGAGAGAAACCCTATGAATGTAAACACTGTGGGAAAGCCTTCAGTAGTTCTACTTGCCTTAGAATACATGAAAGAACTCATACTGGAGAGAAACCCTATGAATGCAAACAATGTGGAAAAGCCTTCAGTAGTTCTACTTGCCTTAAAATACATGATAGAACTCATACTGGAGAGAAGCCGTATGAATGCAGACAATGTGGGAAAGCCTTCAGTAGTTCTGGTTGCCTTAAAATCCATGAAAGAACTCACACTGGAGAGAAGCCCTATGAATGTAAACAATGTGGGAAAGCCTTTGCTTCATCCGGTAACCTTCACCCCCATGAAAAAACTCATACTGGAGAGAAGCCCTATGAATGTAAACAATGTGGGAAAGCCTTTGCTTCATCCAGTAACCTTCACTCCCATGAAAAATCTCATACTGGGGATAATCCCTTTGTATGTCAACCACGTGGTAAAATTTTTAGTGGTCCTCCTTATCTGCATGTGCATGAACAGATTCACACTGCATAGAAACCTCATGAATATAAATAACTGTGGTAAAACATTCTTTTTTTTTTTTTTCTTTTTCTTCAAATACATGCACAATATCAGAGTGGAGAAAGGCCCTATGAGGGTAAATATTGTAAAACCTTCACAAGTTTGGCTTATTTTCAAATACATGAAAAAACCCATACTGGGGAAAAACCTCGTGATTGTAAACAATGTGGGAAAGACTTGTTCCTGTGGACTCTGTGTACACACAAATATTTATGCTGGAGAAGAATGCTGTGTATGCACATGGTGTGGTAAAGCCTTCACTAGTTCTGCTTCTGTTCATGTAGAAGAATGAACTCATACTGGAGAGACCTCTGATAAATGTAAACAATATGGTAAAGCCTTTGTGTTAAAGACCCAGCCAATGACCTTGGGACTGCTGGTGCTCTTCTTGAAACTAGCCTTGACATCACTCCAGCTTGACTCTGTCATGTAACCCTAGGATTGTAACTACCAATGCCAAAGGATGGTTTCTGACCTGAGTGGGCCTCACATGAACTGAAGGCTTTTTCAGTCACATTCTGCATGTTCAGGATTGCAGATCTCAAACCACCGGCCTCTGTACCACCTGTTCAAAATCCATGGGACCTATGGAGCTGCCCCCATACACACCTCCCACCTCCAGGGGCATGGATACCAGTGCCAACCTTCCAAATACAACTTGCACAATCATCAGAAGCACAGCCATGGTCTCCACAGCCCACAGATTTCAGACCCGAGGTGCTGGTGCCAAAAACCCTAGTGCTGCGTGGGCTCTTGTCTTGGGATGTTTTCAAGATGGTGGCAGTTGCCACCAAAAGCTTCAGTGCCATCAGGGTCTGGCCCTGGAGCCAGAGGACACGCAACTTTGTATGCTTACATTCACTGAAAAGTTGGGTAACTACCTTTACAAACTGTACTCAGAATATCAAGGCACTCACACAATGTGGACATAAATAAAAAATGAATCACCCAGACTATTTTTTAGCTCCCTGTAGCCAAATTCAAAGCACCTGTACAACTAACATCCTATAGTTCATCTACATAAAAAATCCTTCCTACAAAATCCACTCCATGCAATTTACCAGAGGTGCAGATATCAGTGACTGGACACAGAATCAAGAGTGGAAACATGGCACCTTCAATGAGGAAAATGTCTCCCCAGGAATAGATCTGCACTTGAGGGACAGCTGTGAAAAACCCGAGAAAGAATTTACAATGGTGATTGATCATCAGTAAGATGTCAGCAAATATACACGAATGATAAGAAGTAATGGGTAAAAGAAATTCGGGCTATGAATGGAAAATTCCCCAAATACATAGAAGTCACAAAACAGAACCTATCAGGGGCTGGGATTGTGGCTCTGTTTTTCTTGCCCAGCATGTGTAAGAAACTTGGTTCAATTCTTAGCACTACATAGAAATAAATTAATAAAATCAAAGTCCATCAACAATGAAAAAATATATCAAAAAAGCAGCAATGAGAAATTTGCAACTGTGAACCATTAAAAACAAATTAATAGAACGTTTGCACCAAAGATTTAACGAGCAGATGAAAGAACTTCTGAACTTAAAGAGATGTCTTTTTAATTTACCCAGTCAGACCAAATAACCAACCAAACAAGCAATTAAAATAAATGAAAGTCTAGTAGGCTTATGGATAATAATATGTGAACAAATGTTCACATTCTCAGAATCCCAGAAGTTGAAGGAAAAGGGAGTATCATTGAAAATATACCTTATGAAATAATAGTCCCGTCCTGGTCACCAAGGACTAAGTCTTCCTGGAGCTGCATTTCATCAGTCAGAGTCAGTCTCCCAACTTTGGGAATGTGTTCATCTCTCTACGAGTGCATTTTCTTTTCTTTTCTCTTTTTTCTTTTTCCAGGTTTTGAGCTTAGCGGCACACTACCACTAAGCCACATCCCCAGCCCTAATTTTTATTATTCAGAGAGAGGGTCTCACTTCCTTGTGCTGAGGCTGGCTTTGGACTTGTGATCCTGCTGTCTCAGCCTCCCCAACCATGAGGATTACAGGTATGATCCACCAGCAGTTTTCATTCTGTGGGTGAATCAGGCTCCTTACCTGATGTGGTTCAAATGTTTGCTCTTCTTTCTGTTTATTTCCTTTTATTCCCATGTAAAGCATTCAATAATTGTATTGTTGTCTTTTTATTTTCTTGCCTGGAAATTAGTTGACTGAGAGGAAAAGTGTGAGGAGACTTTGGCCATGCAGCCGCAGCCTCTTCCCAAGTGAAAGCTGCCTATCTCCCTCCTTTCCAGTCTGACCTGATCTGGATCCCACCTTCTCTGAGATTGGGATCAACTGCCTTGGAGACCAGGTGTCTAATTCCTCACACATACTTGTGACCCTTTGTCTAAGCAGAAGATGCAGGAAGAGTCTCCTGAGAGCAGGAAGGTGACAGGAACTACTTGGGAAAGTGCTTAAATCTGCCTGAGTGGAAATATCCCCATGGTGGGGCAGGTCCCCTTGCAGGGAAGAAACCCTGCCTGATATGGTCTTTTGCCAAGAACCTGTCCTTCTGCCCTCACTTATCCAGGAGTCTGATCCATCCCCTGTCACTCAGACCCCACAGTGTGCATGTGTGGCTGGGGTGAGAGAGAGGTCTTGTGTAGCCCTGGGCAGTAAGCAGGCAGCTGGTGGGAGAGGGTGGCCTTCCACAGTCACAGGCCTTGATCTCTCACCCTGTGCAGCTCAGAATCCATGTCCAGGACTGGGTCTCCTCTGCTGTGTGAGGCCCCAGTGGCTCTGGCTGAGACGGTCCCTCTGAGCTGCAGGTGCTGTGAGATCCCCAGGAAGGATGTCTGGACTCCCCAGAATGCAGGAAATGGTGAGTGGTGGGGCTGGGACTCCTGGGGGAGGTGGGCTGGTTAGGACTGGTGGGAGCCAGGGGTGGCTGGACTCTGGCCTCCCTCTGTCAGCTCCAGAGTGGGCCCACCCAGAGCTGAGTCAGGTGCTGCTCCAGCTCAGCCCTGCTGCCTTCAGGCCTTGGTGTGGGCTGGTCCAGGGTGGTTCCCAGTGTGGTGCCTGTTCTGCAGCCACTTTGGCAGAGCCCTCTGTGCACAGCTGGACCCCTGCCCGAGGCTCTGAGTGTGCAGTGAAGGCAGAGGGCCTCAGGGTCTCCTGACTGAGGTGTGGGCTCCTGGGTGGAGGATGCTAAATGAGGGGTCCCTTTCCTTCCTTCTCCTGAATGCCACCCTGCTTTCCCCACCTAGTCACTGCCAGGCTCTCAGTTGATCCTCAAAACTCCAGCTGTTCACATTTCCAGACTCTGATTTCCCCTTCAGTTTCCAGCATTACCAACCCCTTAGCCTCATACTGAATTCAACTGGGCAGAGCATGAAAGATTGTTCATGAATTTGCCATGATGGGAAAGCAGAGAGCAGTCACCTGGAACTCTACTGTTACTGCTCTTTGTGCTCCTCTTCCTTTACCTTCCCCAGGTAGACACCTCATCAGAACAACTTGTGCACAGGTGTCCATTGCACACCCCACGGGGTCCTGTGTCCTCAGGCTCTGTCCTTTCCTGGACTGCCACAAGCTGCCACTCTTTGTCCTGCAGGGTGCAGGCAATTTCAGGCCCTGGGTCAGCTCCTTCTAGAGGACAGCCTGAGGTGTGGGGTGCAGCCTGCCAGGGGAGCAGCTGGAGGCCCCAGGGCTGAGAATCTCCTGGAACAGGACTCATCTAGACAGCAACCTCCTTGGGACATGGTCTCCCCCAAGCCCTGTTCTCCTTCCTTGGAGACAGGTGGGCAGCAGCCTGTGGATGCTGGTGCTGAGGGCCAGGTCAGCAGTGATTCCTGCCCCTTGCATCTCTCACAGTTGTCAAGGAGCAAGAACTCTCCAGAGCATGAGAGCCACCCAGCCCAGTGCAGTGCTGTGCAAACCTGAAAAGCCTCACAGATGGAGTCCTGGTGCAGGTCTCCTGGGAGGGCGGCCAGGGAGTATTTCAGTGAGCAGGACCAGGTGGGAGGAGGTCCAGCTGGCAGGGACTTTCTCTGGCCATGGATCCTGACATGTCTGTGCTCCCTCAGCACCAGTCCTTTGTGTTTCTCATCTGAAATGTGCTGCTTATTTATTTGAGACCAGGTTTACTCAAATGTGAAGTATATTTATTCACACATGAGCAAAGTAAAATATTCTAAAAGCGTAAAAAGAAGTAGATTTCCGAAAAGTACCTCGTTTGCCTTTTTTTTCCATTTGATTTGAGTTCTCATCTTTCTGATTCATCTGAGCATGTGTAGAATATTTCTGAAACCTCACATTTTTAAAAAATTGATTTCAAATGAATATTTGTGTGCTTGCTTGAACAATGCTCCTAGTGAAAAGAGAAAAATAAATCTGTCATTGTTGGTGCATAGAAGTGGTACATTTCCACAAAGTACGTGGTAGGTGAATTTGGAGTCCAAGAATTGATGACAATGTAGGTTGTTTTGGACTATGAAGATCTTCTTCCCAGGTATCACCACCTCTCCAGAAACCTGATGGCCAGGTATTTTCTACAGTTCTCTGAGGTTCCATGCACTCTGCTGATGGTGTCCCACAAAGGACAGAGTTTTCACTTTTTGGTGTTGATTCACTGTTAAATTTCACATGCAGATGAGGTGCAGTGAGCTAGCTGCACACCCGTCCCAGTGCTTTTTGATCAGATCAGGCCACCCACACTTCCGTCTCCTAACATTTGTCCTTTCCTGGTGTCTGTGCTCTGCTCCCCCAGCTTCACTATGAATAGTACAGTGACATGCAGTGCACTGTGGTCCCCCTGCTGTGCTGGAGGGCAGTCCTGCTGGCTCCTGCTGGGTGCATTCTGGTCCCTGATGCCCAGCCTCCTTCCCTGGTCCCATCTTCTCCCTCCCCTGTCTTCCTCACCTCTGGTAAGTACTCTGTACTTACTGTGAAGTCAGCTTGCAGCTCCCATGTGAGTGAGAGCACATGGTGTCTCTGTGCCTGGCTTATTTCACTTAGCTAGTGTCCTTCAGTTCCAGACTCATTGTTACAGATGACAGAACTGAAAACAGTTTTTGGTCAAATCATGTTTGTATATTCTCCTTAATCGTGAAGATGGTATCATATTCCGGAAACCATTCCCAAATCTGTCTTGTGAGACCTGTGTCTGCATTTTGTCCTAAGAATCGTTGAGTGTAGGAGCAAACTAGGGTAACCTGATCAGTAAATGGTAACTGGAGAACAGACAGGGCAGATGTGCACCAAAAAGAAACTATTTCAGGACCGCTCTTGGGCTCGCCAGTCCACCAGGGTGCTGGACCTGAGAAGGTGCACATGGCTCCATAAGTCTGGGATGTCTAACTTGGGTGGGGGAGGGGAAGCTCAAGAATTCCTTGTCCTCCTGGGATTGGCTGTGGTCATTTGTCAGCTTCTGATTGGTTGCTCCCTCGGGCATGTGCAGGCTCCTTGATGCCCTGCCCCCATCCAGTCACCCTAACAGTGAGGTTTACATCTTACTTCAGGACTTTGGTCCCCATGGATTTCCTGTGCACGTGTACTGTGAGGTGAGGCTCTGACTTCAGGTGTTGATATGAACAGCAAGTTTGCCAGCCATTCATTCCCCAGAGGTCTGGTTCCCCTGGAGTGACCCTGGCCCCTTGTGGCACATCCTTTCCTTCTCTGGGTCAGCCTTGTCCTGGGCCCCCATTCTCCTCCACTGCTGTATGTGTCTGCCTTTAACCAGAGCTACACTGTCTCTGTTACTGTATGTTGAGCAGGTTTTGAAATCAGGAAATATGATGCTTTTCACGTTGTTTTTTTCTTCCATTTTTGAGTCCTTGTGATTCCATGTGAACATTAGAATGATACTTCTTATTTTTGTGGAGAAATGTCATTGGTTGTGAGCATGGTGGCACATACCTATAATCCCAGTGTCTCAGGATGCTGAGGCTGAGGATCCAGAGTTCAAAGGCAACACTGGCAAAAGCGAGGCTCCAAGCCTCTCAGTGAGACCCTGTCTCTAAATAAAATACAAAATAGGGCTAGGGATGTGACTCAGTGACGGAGTGCCCCTGAGTTCAATCCCTGGGACCCTCCCCACTTTCACAATTGGAAAGTGATTGAACTGACCATGGTTAATTTGGATAATTCCTTATCCTCACAAATACCAACTATCTTTACATATATCATTTCTTTCAGAAGAATTTTGTAATTTTGTTGTTGAAGACTTGACAGATTGTTTCTAAACAAGTTAATGCCACTTTCACCCTCTGTTTCATGTCCTGGCTATTTTCAACTTCAGTTAGGCATTTATTCATCTCACTCTCTACCCTGGCTCTGTCATGTCCCATGTATTGTAGGCTTCTCTTCCAACTTGTTTTCATCTTTTACTTTCCCTAATTTTAATATGTTTGAATTTGTTATTCTTCATTATTGCTTACTGTTCTTATGTAAAAGTGCTTTTCTATTCCCTTAGAAAAAATTTCTCTGCAAACTTCTGAAACTGTTTTAGTTTTGTATTTCACAAATCTATAATGAATTAATATTTGTCCCTGGAATTGAGGGAAATGATGCATTTTTTTCAATTAGATACCTGTTTGTCATGACTCATCTTTTATATTGCATATGAATGTTCCTACTTTCCTACAATACCTTTTATGTCATTATTCAATTTTCCATATGAATTTCAAGCCACTAAAATTTTTCTTGTTGTATCTCTTTGTTCATCTCCTTGGTAATACTATGCTGTGTCCAGTAGGATAATATACAAGTTTTTTATTTATAGTCTCAGTCACTTAAGCCCTCTGAACATGCACTTTTAGGCTTGCTCCCCATCACACAAACACCATAGTGTATTTAGCCAGTCCTAGAATGAATAGCGTATTATGTAGCTTGGCTCTCTGGCACCAGTGCTTCCTAGACTATAACCGTGCACAGCATTTACTTTGCAAGATACCAAAGTGGTCATGTGTTAGGTTTGTCTGTACAACCATCCCTACCTACACATTAATAATTCCTTTACTATGGATAACCATGTATGTGTAGCCCATTGTTAATCAAAAGTGTCTTTGAGAAAAACATTGTTCTATGGTACATGGCTGTATATTGGCTAATCCAACAGTCTGCTGTCTAGAATATGATAGGTGTTACACATTTCTTAATTCTTATTGGACTTGGACATGTACTTTTTGTCGATAACTGTAATTCTGTTTGTTAATTGTCAGAAAAAGTATTTGCCACATATCCCATTGTATGTTGATATTCATTGGAGTATATCATCAAATTGTTTCTTGATGGTTCCAACTTATGTACTAGTTGGTTGAATTTGATCCAGAGTGAAGCACCTATCCATTCTACTTGTTTTCTTGGTGTAGTCACACAGGATGAACTCAATCGCCAGTTACCATGTTGTGACCACATCAGTGAAATGTCTACTACTAGTAAGCTCTTAGACTCTTTATTCAAAGGATTTTCTTTCTTTTTGTTCCTTTCTTTTTCTTTTTCTATTTTTTTTTCTTTGACATGGGCGTACTTTGATCCTTTAAGTTCTAACGTAAGAGTGGAATATAGTAATAGGATTTCCAAAATAAAACAAATGGTCAGTAAATAGTATTTTGTTTCCATACACTGTCAATCAGTATGAGTCAGCGAAAATGCTTTGTTTGGTGGGATCCCTCCCAAAAACTTAGCTCTCCCTATTGGCATGTTCAACTTTGTCTTCAGGGATTTCTAAGGAAAGATACTGTCAGGAAAACTAATATTAGCTCTCTTCTGCACATTAGGTAGTATGGCTTCATGATTCCATATATTAGATATGCACCCTACAAAGACATTAAGGGTAATCTGGGAGCACTCCTTCCTTCCTGGACTCAACAGTGAGAAGGGTGTTTTTATTTTCTGATGCCTTTCTTGATAATTGCAATCTTATACCTCTGTTTTAGTAAGTGAGTGTACACAATGAATACAAGTTTTTTTCTCCTTTTTTAAAATTTTATTTTGAAATAATTACAGATTTATACTTAGTTGCGCAAATAATGTAGGAAAATCTCACGTACTATTCATTCACATTTCCCCAAGAGATTCATCATACTATCTATAGCAACTTTAAACCAGAAAATCTTTTTTTTTAATTTTCCATATATATGTATGTCTATCTCATTCCCATCCTCAGCACCCCACCTCTCCCTTCACTTTGCTCTGCATAATTCACATTTCCTTTATTCTCCCCTACCTATGCCGTACTGTGGATCAGCGTCCCCTTATCAGAGAAAACATTTGACCTTTAGTTTTTTGGGGATTGGGTTAATTCACTTAGCAAGGTATTCTTTAGTTTACCTGCAAATGCCATAACTTCATTCTTTTCTAATACTAAGTAATATTCCATTGTGTATATGTACCATATTTTCTTTATTCATTCATCTGTTGAAGGGCATCTACGTTGGTTCCATAGTTTAGCTCTTGTGAATTGAGCTGCTGTAAACATTGATGTGGCTGCATCACTGTAGTATGCTGATTGTAAGTCCTTTGGGTATAAACCAAGGAGTGACATAGCTGGGTCAAATGGTGGCTGTATTCCAAGTTTTCCAAGAGATCTCCATACAGCTTTGCAAAGTGGTTGCACCAATCTGAAGTTTCAACAACAATGTATGAGTGTACCTTTTCCCCCACATCCTCACCAACGTCTTGTTGCTTGTACTTTTTTTTTTTTTTTTTTTTTTTTTTCTCCTTTGAGCGGCCGGGAATTTGAACCACAGTCCTTGTGCATGCTAGGCGAGCGCTCTCTAAAAGGCCCTATTTCTTCAGCTCCGCTTGTACTCTTGATAACCATTCTGACTAGAGTGAGATGAAATTTTATAGTAGTATTCATTTGCATTTCTCTTATTAAAAGAGACGATGAACATTTTTTCATACATTTTTTGTTCAAATGTCTATCGTCTGTGAAGTTTCTGCTCCGTTCCTTAACCCTTTTATTGATTGGATTATTTGCTTATTTTATTAAATATTTTGAGTTCTTTATACATCCTGGAGATGTGTGCTCTATTTGAAGGTCATGTGATCAAGATTTTCTCCCATTCTGTAGGCTCTCCCTTCTCATTGATTGATTTCTTTGCTGAGAAGAAACTTCTTAGTTTGATTTCATCCCATTTATTAATTCTTAATTTTATTTCTTCCACTCTAGAGGTCTTGTTAGGGAAGTCAGGTCCTAAGCCAACATGATGAAGATTTGGGCCTGCTTTTTCATTTTTTAGGCACAAGGTCTCTGTTTTAGTACCTTAGTCTTCAATCCACTTTTGAGTTGGGTTTTGGGCACTGTGAGAGACAGAGGTTTAATGTCATTTTTTTTACATATAGATTTCCAGTTTTCACAGCACCATAAGCTATGTTTTTTCCAAAGTGTATTTTTGCCACCTTTGCTTAGTGTGAGATAACTGTGGTTTTTTAGTTTATCTCCTTGCCCTCTTATTTTGTACCTTTGTTCTACATGACTATTTTGGTGACAATTTTATTTATGTGGAATTTTCTGTGTATCTTATTTTGTACCTTTGGTCTACATGTCTATTTTTGTTCCAGTATCATGCCAGTTCTGTTACTATTGCTCTGTAGTATAATGTGCAATGTTGTGATGTGTTCTGCTTCATTCTTCTAACGCTTGCTTTGAGTATTCTGAGTCTCTTATTTTTGCACATGTATTTCATGATTGGTTTTTCTTTTTCTATGAAAATTGCCACTTGGATTTTAGTAGGAATTGCATTGAATCTGTATTACACTCTTGATAATATGGCCATTTTGACAATATTAAGTATGTCTAGGAGCATTGAAGATCTTCTTTTCTTCCAAGGTCATCTTCAATTTCTTTCTTGAGTGTTGTGTGGTTTTCATTGTACAGGTCTTTCTCCTCTTTTTTTGGATTGATTCCCAAGTATTTTATTGTTGAGGCTATCGTGAATGAGGTTTTTCACCGATTTTCTCTTGCAGTGTGTTCATCACTTATGTGTAGAAATGCAGTTGATTTGTGTATTTTTTAATATTCTACTGCTTTGCTGAATTCATTAGGGAGTTCTAGAAGTTTCTGGTGGGATTTTTTTGGTCTTCTAAATTTAGACTCATGGCATGAGAAATAGTGATAGTTTGAGTTCTTCTTTTCATATTCGTATCCCTTCAATTTCTTTCACCAGTCTGATTGCTCTGGTTCAGAGCACAAGTTTGTTTTTTTTTTTGTTTGTTTGTTTTGTTTTTTTTTTTTTTTTTGTTTTTTTTTTTTTTTTTTGTGGTTCTGGGGATTGAACCCATAGCCTTGTGCTTGCAAGGCAAACGCTCTACAAACTGAGCTATATCCCCAACCCTAAAAGTACAAGTTTTGATGACTAAATCATGGACTAAATATTTGGAAATCATAGAAACATGAGAACATCTCCTACATTGAGAATACAACCCTCATGTCATCACTCTCTCCTGGCATGCACTACATTTTTATGGGACATTTTAGAACTCAGTGGCCTTTGATGATGTGACTGTGAACTTCACTAAAGAAGAGTGGGCTTTGCTGGATCCTTCCCAGAAGAATCTCTACAGAGATGTGATGCAGGAAGTCCTTAGAAATCTGGCTTCTGTAGGTAAGGATCATGTTTCATTACATAATCAAATACAGAGCACTGGGGAGTATTTTTTCTCTCTCATGAATTTGGAATGTGAAAAGGCAGTATTTTGTGGAATGAACTGGGCCTAATGTCATTGCACTGTGCTGAATAAATACCAGAATTCTTTTTTACCACATTTGTTCATGTTCTTTATTGTTGCATTATAGTTGTTCAAATTATAAATCCCATAATTCTTTCTGAAATAATGATGTTTCATAATTACTGTCCTGGGTCTATATTTTAGGAGCCAGATCTGAGGTCCATAATGTTGAAGATCAGAACACAAATCCCAGGAGAGATATAAGGTAATTTGTAGTTGTTAGGGTAAACATAGTGCCTTGAGGTAATTCTAGCCTGTTTTATAATTTTACAAATAAGCAAAGAAAACAAACATGATGTGAATTACATTTATTCTTTTTTCACCAGATATAAATTTTAATGTAAGATACATGTTTCGTGTATTTAAAATAATTGATTTTTGACAGTACTAACAAAGTGCATTCATGATAGCACTGTTTTTGGAGTGGCTATGGAGAAGCATTATTGCAAAGTAATCATGATATTGTCTTTCAGTCTAGACAATACAGAAAGCCAGAAGTTTCATTGACCTTGGTTATAGTGTAATTCTAATGCCTTTTACTAAATGCTCAAGTATAATGAGCCAACCATAAATTGTGCTTGTAATTTTTTTTTTTTTAGAAGTCATATGATAGGCTCTGTAAAAATTTAAAAAGGTACTCTGGAAAAATGTTCAGTGATGTTCCAAGTCCAGTCTTAAAAGAACATTCCTGCTAGAAAGTCCATGTGAAAGTAGTATGTGTGGACACATCTTCATTTATCAATTTTTCTTTAACAGGCACATTATATCTCACTCTGTAAACAAAGCATTTGAGAATCAGGAGAGTGGAGGGAAGCCAAATAAACTTAAACAGAACAGTAAATTCTTCATTCCTCTCCTAAGTGTTCAAAGACAAGCATCAGAGCATACTGTAAATGGACCTTATGGATGTTTGACATGGGGAAGAGAATTGAGTTCCAGGTGTTTTCAAGAATATGGAGGGTATCATATTAGGGACAATCCATGTGGATATAAGAAACTTGGAAAAGACTTCTCTGGTTCAAATTACTTTCAAAAACGTATACAAACTTATACTGCAGAGACAGCTAATAGATGGAAACAATGTAGGAAAACCTTCATTAGCTCTCCTAACCTTCAGTTACATGAACAAACTCATACAGGAAAGAAGTCCTATGAATGTAACCAATGTGGGAAAGTCTTCACTAGGTCTTCTTACCTTCAAGTACATAAACGAATTCATACTGGAGAGAAGCCCTATGAATGTAAACAATGTGGGAAAGCCTTCACTACTTCATATAATCTTCAAATACATAATCGAACTCATACTGGAGAGAAACCCTATGAATGTAAACAGTGTGGAAAAGCCTTCACTCACTCCACTCAACTTAAATCACATGAAAGAACTCATACAGGAAAGAAGCCCTATGAATGTAAACAATGTGGGAAAGCCTTCACTAGGTCCTCTTACCTTCAAATACATAAACGAACTCATACTGGAGAGAAACCCTATGAATGTAAGGACTGTGAGGAAACCTTCACTTCGTCCCGGCACCTTCACTTACATGAAAGATCTCATACAGGAAAGAATCCCTATGAATGTAAACAATGTGGGAAAGCATTCTGTAGTTCCTCTTACCTTCAAATACATAAACGAACTCATACTGGAGAGAAACCCTATGAATGTAAGCACTGTGGGAAATCCTTTATTTCATCCAGTAACCTTCACTCACATGAAAGAACTCATACAGGAAAGAAGCCCTATGAATGTAAACAATGTGGAAAAGCCTTCTGTAGTTCCTCTTCTCTTCAAATACATAAACAATCACATACTGGAGAGAAGCCCTATAAATGTAATCAATGTGAAAAAGCCTTTACTACTTCATTTTACCTTCAAATACATAATCGAACTCATACTGGAGAGAGGCCCTATGAATGTGAACAATGTGGGAAAGCCTTTGTTTCAACAAGTGACCTGCACTCACATGAAAGAACTCATACAGGAAAGAAGCCCTATGAATGTAAACAATGTGGGAAAGCCTTCACTACTTCCTCTTACCTTAAAATTCATAAACGAACTCATACAGGAGAGAAGCCCTATGAATGTGAACAATGTGCAAGAGCCTTCACTACTTCATCTCACCTTCAAAAACATAATCGAACTCATACAGGGGAAAAGCCCTATGAATGTAAGCAGTGTGGAAAAGCCTTCACTCGGCCCGTTCATCTTCACTCTCATGAGAAAATTCACACAGGACAGAAGCCCTATGAATGTAAACAATGTGGGAAAGCCTTCACTAGGTCCTCTTACCTTCAAATACATAAACGAACTCATACAGGAGAGAAACCCTATGAATGTAAACAATGTGGAAATGTCTTATTACTTCGACTGCACTTCAAAAACATTATCGAACTCATACAGGAGAGAAGTCCTATGAATGTAAACAGTGTGGAAAAGCCTTCACTGTTTCGTCTAGCCTTCAAATACATAATCGAACTCACACTGGAGAGAAGCCCTATGAATGTGAGCGATGTGGAAAAGCATTCACTGCTTCCTCTTACCTTAAAATACATAAACAAACTCATACTGGAGAGAAAATCTATGAAGGTAAGCAGTGTGGTTAAATCTTCACTCTGTCCAGACTCTTTCACTTACATAAGCAAACTTGTATAAGAGAGATGCCCTGTAAATGGAAACAATTTGGGAAAGGCTTTACTGTTTGCTCTTACCTTCAGATACATAAGTAGACTCATACTGGGGAGAAGCTGTATGAATTTAAGCAGTGTGGAACACTTTCAGTACTTCCTCTTACCTTGAAATACTTAAGTGAGCTAGAGAGAAGCTCTGGTACGGTTTGTATTTCAGGTGTCCCCCAAAAGTTTAAGTGTAAAATGATGCAAAAAGGATCAAATGAGGAGCAATTTCGTCTTGAGAGTCTTAACCACATCAGTGAATTAATCTCCTTATAGGAATTAACTGGTAATTGAAGGGGTAGGTAGTGATTGGAGATTGTGGGAATTATGGGTATGACTTTGGTGTATATGTGTTTGGCCATTGGAGACCTCTCACTCTGCTTTGTGTCCATGATGTGAGCTGTTATCCTTTGTCACATGCTTCCACTATGATATTGTGCCTCACAAGTGCCCGAACAATGGAGCCTTGTTTCTTTTTTTTTTTTTTTTTTTTTTTTTGGTGGTTTGATTTTATTAACAAAAAAAGTGATGTATATTTTAATAGATTAGGAAAATAATAATAGCCAACATAAGAATAATCCTTACATTTTTTAATCTTCTTAAGTCTCCTGAAGTAGGGTACATTTTATTTATTTATATTTTTTAAATTTTATTTGTTCTTTTAGTTAAGCATGACAGTAGAATCTATTTTGATATATTTATACAAGCATGGACTATATCTTATTCTAATTAGGATCCCAGTCTTGAGGAGGTATAGAATGTTGAGAGTAGGGTACATTTTACAAATGATGGTAAGTTACAAGATTACACAGTTAATAGATGACAGAGGTAGGATTCATACCCAGCCAATCTACTTTCAAAGTCTTATCTTTTTTTATTGTTGATTTGTTTTTTGGTACTGGAAATGGAACCTAAGGGCACTTTAAGTCACATCCCTCCTGGGCTTTTTTGTTTTGTTTTGTTTTTTGTGTTTGAGACAGGGTCTTACCAAGCTGCTTAAGGCCTCACTAAATTGCTGAGGCTGGCCTCAAACTTGTGATCCTCCTGTCGCAGCCTCCCGAGTAACTGAATTACAGACATGTGCCACCATGCCTGGTTCCATAGTTAACCACTTCAATATAGTTCTTGTAAATTCAGGGTTTTTTTGTTTTTTTTTTTAGAATTCTCTTTTTAATTGACCAATAAAAATGATATATTTTATCATGTATACATTATGGAATTGCTCAGTTAATTAACATATACATTATCTCATGTGTTAAAATTTCTTGTAGTGGAAACACTTTTAAAATCTATTTTCGGTGATTTTCCCAAAGTAAAGAACATTGTTTCACATATAGTCACCATATTGTACAATAGAGCTCTTAAACTTATTCCTCTTACCTAACTGAAATAGAACATAATCTTAAACACAAAAAGGACAGAGTAAGAAGGAAAGTACTGATACATTTTGACACCTTAAAAGTTAGATCTTCTGTCTGGGAAAAAAATGACAAATAAAAATACATGTCCATAGACTGAGAAAAGGTATTTGCAACTCATCACCAATGAAATATTAAAATCAAGAACATTATAAAATATTTCAGAAATCAATAATATTGGAAAGAAATATTAAATGTATTAATTTATAATTGAATATATTTTATAATTATTAAAATATGTAACAATACATTCACAGAGGAAGAAAGATGTTCAATAAATATATGTAAAGATAGATGTTCAACCTTTTTAGTATTAGAAATGCAAACTAAAATAAGGACTTTTTTAATTCACAAGTTTGAAATTATTAACTGTTCATGATAATGAGGATATATAACTAAGGCATGACTGGAGGGGTGTAATCACTTTGGAAAGCTACTTGTAACTGTAACAGTGGTCTACTGTTCTGCCACTGCAACTTATTATTTTTTTTTATTGTAAAAAAATGGGATACATGTTGTTTCTGTTTGTACATGGAGTAACAGCATATCATTTGCATATTCATACATTTACATAGAGTAATGATGTTTGATTCATTCCGTTATTTTTTTCATTCCCTCCACCTCTCCCATCTCTCTTTTCCCTCCTTCCTCCATTCTTGCCCCCCTCCCACCACCCATTATGTGTCATCATCCGCTTATCAGTGAGATCATTCGTCTTTTGGATTTTTGAGATTGGTTTATCTCACTTAACATGATATTCTCCAATTTCATCCATTTGCCTGCAAATGCCATAATTTTATTATTCTTTATAGCTGAGTAATATTTCATTGTATATATATACCTGGAGCCTTCTTTCTACGGATGGAGACCTAAAATAAACTCTCCCTCTTCTACAATTGTACTTGATGCCTCTTTTAGACACAATAGTGAGAAAACTCAGTAAAATATACGTTGGTCCTGAGAGTTGGGTCATTGGTGTGACTAACGTGATCATATGGTTCATGAGCATTTAGAGCATTTTGGAATTGGAAGAATTTTGAGATGTTTAGCAGTACAAGCTGGAAACGGCTTAGTTTGTCTGGGGAGCTTAATGGCCGATACTGGTGAAAGCTCAGAAGGCCAGAATGCATATAAGACTGTGGACAGGGAAGACAGGAATCAACAGTGTTTACAGGAAAAGGAGGACACCATTACTAATGACTAGAGGCCATTCCTGTTACGTTTGGCAAAGAAGTGTGCATTTTACCTGTGTCCTTGTACTTTCTGAGACATTTTAAATGGGATGGACTTCTTTATATGGCACAAGAAATTTCTAGGCAGTATAGCATTCAGGCATTGGCATGCATTTTGCTGGCAAGCTTTAGCCAGATTTATTGTCCTAATCAGGAGCAGAAAGCAGAGCATAGCAGAAAGATTTGGAAAACATAGACTTGAAGAGTAAAATTGGAGGTAAGGAAGTTGCAGTTGTTAAAGACTTTGCTGCCACTAAAGAAATGCTAAATACTTTGACCAGACAAAACAAGAAAGATGGCCTGAGGGCATCTCAGGAGCTGGCAAAAACCACACCATTCTCATGAAACTCAAGGAAGTAACAGTTAAAATTCTCTAGAGAAGAGACCAGTGCACATAAGGTGTTTCTGTGAAGATATGAAAGTAAGGCAAGATAGAACAGGCAACATGCAGCAGGGTCAGAGTCCCTTTGGGCACTCCCAGACAAGGTAAGGTGTGCATATTTGATGAGGAAGCTGAAGGAGCTGTGGAGACCCTGGAGATTAAAAAATACCACTAATATGGGATGTCGTCCTAGGGGAAAGCTGCAGGAACTGAGCACAGACAACTAAACAGAAAGACCATTCAGATGCAACCATCAGACCACCATGGCATAGCTGCATAAGCCCTTTTTGAAGAGAACATCACAATGTCACATGCCCCTCGTGCCAGACATGGAGCTACAGGACCTGTTTGCCCAGTTGGATTTTGTTTTATCTATGGTCCTATCCCTTCTTTCTATGCACCTATTTTTGTAAATTAAAATGTGTTAGAAAACCACACCAGACACAGGAAATCACATAAGGGAGTTTATTAAGCAAACAGTGTGTCCTGCAGGGTAAGAGAGGAAATGAGAGGAAAAGAGAAAGGGTGTGCACAAGAAAGAGAAATGTGAGGAGGAGAAAGAAAGTAGGAGAGAAAGCATGAGAAAAGATGGTGGGGTAGCTACCCTTAAGTAGTTGAATTCCACCGGACTAACAGGGAACCAATAACGGGGAAGGATGCTTGCAAGCTGAATGATGAACCAATAGCTCTCTAGGATGTTCATAAATTGACAAGTGGTTGGGAGGCAGGGAAAATCGCTGCATCGGAAAGGGACGGGAGAGCAGCTTTCAGAGTGACAAACTAGGTTGTGATGCAAACGCAAGGAGAGCAGCTTTCAGACTGACAGTTGTGATGCAACGGAAATGGGAGGGGAGCAGCTTTGTATTACATTCCCCTGTTTCTGTTTTTATAAGAAAATCTTTTGTTCTCCAGTTCTTTCCCGACTTCTCTCTCCTTCCTGCCTAAGTGACTAGGGCTGGTTTTGCAGGTGAGATGTAAAAAGTCCATTCTCCCAGGGGCAGTCTTTAACTTCCAGACTTCCAGAGGCAGTTGTTTTTCATGGACTTCATTTCCTCGATTGACTGATCCCCTATTTCTGTACTAACTGCCTGTCCCCAATTCTGGCTTCATTCACCACTCTAATTTTAGGAACTCCTTTACTGCTGTAGGGAAAGAAGGGCAATGATTGATTTGGCTTCTTTGAGCTGCAAGGGGGCAGTATGCGGCAAGCAGTTTGGAGTTTCCTTTTAAAATTTGGGTTAATTGAGGGGTGCATGTTAGAATTCTCATTGGGAAGAGCAGGTTGTAAAGGCATCTGAGGATGGGTGCTTCTATGAGAGAAGAACAAAAAGACATGAGTACTGAAATGAGATTAGTACAAGATAAATGTTGCAGAATCTGGAACATACCAATGAATATCATGAAGATGACAGAAGTCAATAATTCCTCACCAGGGGGTTGGAAGAACTGAGATGTTGTTCCCATAACAAGGCCTAGAAAAGGCAGAGAAGACGAGGCATTTATTTGGGAATTTTAACATTGTCTAGGTTATCAGGAATGTAAATACAACGTTTAGTAGAGATAATAACAAACACAGATTAAGCCTACCTGTGTCTGTAGACCTTAAACTGACTAAAAACTTCTGACTCTGGCAGTTTCTCTTGATAGTTATAAGGCACATTTGCCTGAGAATGTCTCTTTTGTAGCTTTTAGTCTTTATTCTAGTGGGCTATCACAAGTGTACATCTTATGTTACATTTAACTATTATTTGTTTTAAATGCTCAAGAATGACTATATTTTGGTTTTAACTGTTTTGCTAGGTGTCTAAGATCAAGCTGGTCAAAGTGACTTGTTCCTGTCTGTTAAAGAGTCAGCTGAGTTCTAACAGGAGTCACTCATAGAGAACTTGAGAGCTTTAACTTTAGTGCTATCCATTAGGCAGAGTCTCCTCAATGAGGTGGCTTCCCTTGAAAGCACCAGGGATGTCTTTCTTTTTCCTTGACCCTCCTCTGCAGCAGGTGTACTGATTGGGTTTTCATCCTCTAGTGGCCTCATCAATCTCCCTGACCAGGAGGTCGTGTGACCCAGAGTTTCAAAGATCCTTTGAGAAGTCCTCTTGTTCCCTGGGTTCAGGCTGACTTTGAGGGCAAGATACTGGTTTTTCCTGGCCTCTGTATTTAATCTCAATCTCTAAGTTTGATCTTAACCATTCAGCAAGCCAGTCTCACCAGGCATAAAGTAAGAGTGCTGGGCTTTAATTTCAATGTCTATGACTTTACTGTTACTTACCCCCCCCTTTGATCTAATCGTGGTTTACATTATCTGACCTATAGGTGGTGGCTTACTATTTCAAGTTAATTTCTGGTGTTCACTCTTGAAGCAGTACTTCTGCAAAATATTGATCAGACAACAATTAAGAGATTACAAGGAAAATACAAAATGAATCACCAACAATAAAACATTCAATTTGTGCAATAACTATCTTGAATTTTGGCTCAGTTATTCACTATATCCCGTGTTTGAGATCACAGTAATCTTTACAACAAACATCAAACTTTTGAACCCAACATTAAATGTGTTAGTGTGGCTTACTTTGGAGCCATTCTAACGTGCAGGAGTGTTGTGAGGCAGAGCCTTATCTCAGGTAAGGTGGGGCTTTTCACAAATCTTTGGTAGAAAAGTTCTAATCCTGAAACTAATTTTTTTCCTCTTTTGCCATGACCAGCACGACCAAATTCTCAAGTTCAGTGAGTTCAAAGGAGTATTAGAAAATAAAGGTTTATAAACAGAGATTTTGAAGAATAAGTTGAGATCAGATGGAGCTCTGTTCTGTGATGGAAATGCAGATCTAAAGAGTTATGTCAGCAATCTATATATGTATGTAAGCATTATTCTTTGTTTTCAGGAAAGTTACAGAGACTAGGACATTAACGTAACTTTTTTTTTTCCCAGAGCTATAAAGTGCAATGTTAGGAGCTCTGTGTATCTCTCAAGGAAATCCACTGTCCAAAGTTACTGTAAGGTGGGCAGGAACCAGAGAAGGGAGCTGGTGAAACACTGGTTATCTAGCAAAAGAATTACTTTCTGCCCAAGAACTGTGTGTCTGAGATCAATGTCAGAGCTGATAGGACTCCTACATAGAGCCACCCCAGGGAGGGTACTGCCACAGCAGTTAGGCATCTTGTGACCCTGCACAGGAGCACTCCCAGGCACCAGGCATGCCACAGTCATGAGGACAATGACCCCAATCTCAATCACTGTTGTCCCATTTTTGCTACTGCGCATTACACTTTCTTAAATGTCATTTTAAGAAGTTTACATATATTGACTCCTGAGTCTATATGAACATTAGTTAAAACAATTTAACATTATATCTAAAACATGAGTTAAAGAAAGAGTGAGAGAGCTTTAAATTTCCTTCTGTGTGGCAAAATGCTTTCCTGTTTTGTGATATTAACCTTTAAACAAATCAGGCTCTCAATAACTTTTAGAAATACATTTACATTTAATTTTTTTTATCTCAGTGTAAAAAGTAACAAATTTTACATATACCCTATTGATGACAGGTCCTATAATAGAACATTAAATGATGAGTTTAAAATTACCATTACAGACAAGTTTAATTTGGAGAATAGCAGCTTCATAAATTTTCTGCTTTAAAGGCTTGTATACCTGGAAATTATGAACACATTTAACATACAAAGAATAATGTTTAAGTATGTTACTCCATGGAATAACTTTGTAACTGAATCAGATGTCTCTAACAGACATGTTTGAGTAATCCCATACATGTCATCTCTAATTCACTCATCTTATTATTAAAAATACCCAAGATGTCAGAGAAGTTTAAAAAAAAAATGATATCAGACAGGTGTACCAACAGTATTTGCCGTCTCTTTGCTGTTGAAGAAAAGTCCTAGAAAAATTGATGTTAAACATTTTATAAGCTTGAACATTTTATTAGTTTGACCACCTACAGACTTGTGAGTTAATTTTAAAGACATTTTGCCCTTATTAGTTTACCCAATTTAAATCACTTGAATTAAAAGTATTTTGATCCATTTTTTTTATTTTAAATTTTATGCGTGCTTATATTTAACACAAAAGTAAAGGGCTTGTAGTGTTTATCTCCATTGCAATGTAACAGATGTTCAAAAAATAACTCTAGAGTTGGATAAAAAGAACTGATCAAACATCATTAATCTAGGTATGTAGGATCAAAATTGTGAGCTCAAATATAGCATTTAAGAAAAGAAAAGTCATAGAAGAAAAATTATAATGGCCATTAATTATAGCATGAGACAGGGAGAAGGAGAATGGCAAGAAGGAGAAGGGAAAAGAGAAGAGGTAAAAGGGAGAGATAAAGTGTTGTGTTGCATCTCAGGAGAAATTTAAAATGGACACTTTTTTTTTCTTGGGTTTGAAACTGGTCTCCCACTGAGCATTCTGGCTTCCTTCGTTTACATTTCAATGTACTTGACTGACATCTGAAAGGAGCTAACAGGTTCTAGCAGAAACTTGATGCCTAGGTCATTTTCAATTCGGGTTTGGATGCAGAAAATTGTGAACCAATCTCTCACTACTTGTGAGGAATGGGGCTGCTATATCATACTATTGGGACATGCCACTGACTGTTGAGCTGGTTACTCCCTCTACACCTGCATATGTGGTACCTTGGGGCAGGAGGACTAGGTGGGTTGGGCCAGGGAATGGAAGTAGAAACAGAATGGGGTAAAGGAGATGGAGAAGGGGCCAGAGCCACTCAAGCCTGCAGGAAGAGCAAAGAAGTGCAAGAAAGAAGAGACTTGATAAGGAATCCCTTTTCATCTGCCCACTTGCTCATGGAAGCTGTGTGCCATTACACAAATGAATTTTTATGACATTAAGCCAGGGGTCGGGAGAAAGATTCCCAGGGTTCAATCTGCCAGAATGGAGGACCCAGATGCCATGGTGGAGACTGATGCAGCCGAGTCTGTGGCTAAGGCATATGTGGCCATTTTGGATTGATTATCTAAGGGTACTCTGGCCAAATATAAGCCAGGAGTCAGGTAAAGGGTTGAATCTGCTGAAATTGAGGACCCAGGTCCCATGGTGGAGACAGATACAACCAAGTCTGTGCCCCAGTATCCAGAGGCCACACAGTAGTTGGTTGGAGTCGAGGAGGCAGGACAGTGATGGTGTCATCACACAAGCATCAGTCTGTGTGCTGGGCAAAAGCTGAGAGGGTTGAGAACCTGATATCAGGGTTTTTGACTGTGAGCGTGAGCGTTAAGACGAGCCTCAACCCTGAGAGAAAATCTCCACCTTAAAATCAGGAACCCACCCAGGAGATAAGACTAAGGGGGCCAGCCATCATGGTGGGGGGTATCCGAACCCCTCAGCTGCCTTGAGGGTCCCAGATAAATTGGCCTAGGGAACCCACCTAGAGGACTCACCAATCTGAATTCTGGTGATGGATGCAGAGAGAACGTCTGGGCAAAATGGAAGGTGAGGCTGTGTCCAGGGGGCACTGGGGCATCAGATGGGTTTCCACTTGCTTAAGAGACAGTGGGAGAGCCCATCCCAGTCATGGCACCAATGTAAAAACCAGAAACCACTCCGGACATGGAAACTCACATAAGAGGGTTTATTAAGCAAAGAGAGTGTCTCTCTGCAGGGTAAGAGAGAAAATGAGAGGAAAAGAGAAAGGGCACGTACAAGAAAGTGTGTGAAAAGTGAGGAGGAGAAAGAAAGTGAGTAGGAGAGAGAAAGCATGATAAAAGATGGTGGGGTAGCTACCTTTAAGCAATTGAATTTTGCCGGGCTAACAGGGAACCAATAACAGGGAAGGATATTTGCAAGCTGACTGATGAACCAACAGCTAGCTAGGATGTTCACAGACTGACAAGTGGTTGGGAGGTGGGGAAATGGCTGCACCGGAAAGGGCAGGGAAGCAGCTTTCAGACTGACGGTTGTGATGCAACAGAAAGGGCAGGGGAGCAGCTTTGTATTACAAAATGTGTAATTTTACAAATTAGTTGTAAATAGCCTTTCATTTTTAAAGTAGCTTATAGGGTGAGTTTGAACTGCGTCTGAGAAGAGACTTTGGAATTGGACTTCTGGGCAGTCTTGGAAATGGGAAAATGTCCTTTGCATTGGAGAGTTTTGTGTGCTTTTGGGGGCCAGTGTTGGAAAGTTACAGTTTGCATGTGAGGATGTCCCCCCCATTCTCATATTTAAGCCAATGCAAGAAGATTCAAAGGATAATTGATTTTGTTGAGACAGTCTTTACCCAATGAGTGAATTAATCCCCTGATAGGGATTTGATCAGTGGCAACTTCTGGTGTTCAACACTGCCAAACCTGTGGGTCAGGTGAGGGGCAATGGGGATTAGAAAAAAAGACTCACAAATGTAGATTTTAAAGCAGGTGGCATGCTACTTTTGATGGAGAAGCAGCTCTAAAGAATTATGCCAGAAATCTTTATGTATGTCTCAAAAGCAGGTTAAAGAGTGTGCAAGCCTTATTTGTATTCAGGGAAGTTGCATAAAATAGTACATCTATGTAGCTTTTCCACTGTTGTAACGTGCTCTGTTGGAAGCTTTGTGTAGCTTTCAAGGAAGTTCACTGTTTAAAGTTACTGTTACGTGGGTAGAAACAGAAGCAGAAATCTGTGGCTGCCCAGCATAAGAATTTATCTATTTTCAGGAGTTGTGTGCCTGCAATCAATGTCAGAGTTGATAGGAATCTTGCACAACACCTCCTCATGCAGGGCATTGCCACATCAGCTAAGCATCCTGTGCCGTGGCACAGAAACATTCCCAGGCACTGAGCATCCACAGCCATGAGGTCATCAGAGACCTGTAGTCTTAACCACTGCTGTCCCATCCTCTGTCATCCTATCCTCTGTCACTGCTCTCCACATTAACTGAACTTGTAGGGTGTGGCTGGAGGAGTGAGAATTGGGGATGTGGCTTTGGGTATATATTTGTGTTTAGCCAGTGGATACCTCTCTCTGCTTCCTGATCCTAGTGTGAGCTGCTTCTCTCTGGCACACTCTCCTGCCATATGTTCTGCCTCACCTCAAGCCCTGAGAAATAGAGCCTGCTGTCTATGGATTAAGACCTTTGAAGTCATGAGCCCTTAAGTCATCTTTTTTTACCTCTACAATTTTGCTGGTTGGGTCATTTAGTCACAGCAGCAAAATAACTGATAAAAACAAGCCCTATGAATGTAAACAATTGAAAAAGTCATCTTCAAATACATATATAAATTCACACTGATGAGAAGGCTTACAGATGTCAATGATATTGGAGAGCCTTCATTTTTCCTTCTTGCCTTCACAGGCATAAATCAATTCATATTGGAGAGAAGCCTTATAAATGTAAGCAATGTGGCAAAGCCTTCACTCAGTCCAGTTACCTTGACTTACAAGGACAAATTTATACTGGGGAGAAATGATAGCTGTTAACAATGAGGTAAATCCTTCACTATTTCTGATTATCTTCACAGGCATGAATAGTCTCCTACTGGTGAGAAGCCTTATGAGTGTAAGCAATGTTGCAAAGCCTTTACACACATGAAGAAACTCAAACTGGAGAGAAACGCTTTGAATGTAAGAAATGTGGGACAGCATTCACTAATTTTGCTCACTGTAATAGGCACAAAATAGCTCATACTGAAGAGAAACTAAATGTGAAGAATGTGCTAAAGACTTCAGTAACTAATTCTACTTACCTTCATATAAATGAATTTTGTCATTCTAGAGAGAAACCTCACAGATATAAATGTGAGATGGCCTTCACTAGTTCAAATTGCCTTCAAATGCATTGTGAATGTTAATTGGGGTCCAGATATAATGGTGAAGGGGAGAGCAATAAAGAGGCAAGCAAACAATTGGCTTCCATGTGCTTTTATTATCTATTTCAGGATCATATCAAGTTAATTAGGTTACATAGTACAGTTAGCTTTGTGCATGTGCATATCACATAACATGCTTCTCAGAGTCCACTTTTACCAAATGTTCCTATAAGATAACATCTCCAGGCCTGAAGAACAGAGGAGTTGCAGAGCATTTCTAAGCCATTCAAACAGGGGATTGATTGTTCTGAAAAGTTTTCTCAACTTGAGAGCGTCACTCCTCTGTACATTGACTGGCCTGAACTCCCTACATCTTTTCTTTTTGTTTTGTATGTCTTTTGAATGAACAGAACTTCTGTGTAAGGAAGGTGGAGGGAGAGAGCAAGGCAGATGTTGGCAAAAACAATCAGAGCATGATGAGGCAAGTATCAAGAAACATCCTCCACTGTAAAGCTGTTTGATTCGTGTAATATTTAGTAGCAATGAGGTTCAATAATTTAATAAATCCCAACATCCATCACCTTGTTGCACCTTTTTTCTGATGTCTTTAAGATGATCCAATTCCTTTTGAATGGGGTTACTACTATCAGTTAAATTGAAACAACCACATATTATGAAATTCCTTGCATCTCTTATGATTTAAGAGCAGCAGATAATCAATAGCTCTAATATGAAGGATAGTATGACAGATGGAAATTTCAGTAGAATTAACAATTACCCCTAAGTATAGCAGCAGTACCAACAGAGTAATAACAATAATACCCAATATTGTGGAATTTTGTGTAAGTTTGGTAAACAAAACTGTAACCAAATTTTCCAGGGTGCATTTTAAATTCATCTACACTATAATTGTTGAGCAGATGGTGTGAAACTATATCCCCTGAAGTCACTAGAGGATTAAAACACCATTGTTCCCTTGGGCCTCTTGTTCTTCTTGGAGAGTCCTTCTTTGAATCAAGGTCCTCTTCATCCAGTATCAAATGGAATTTGGGAATTGGATTGTGAAGCCCTTGATGGAAACTAATGTTGATTGATGGGTCTCCGACCCTGGACAGGAATACAGACAGGACCTGTAGGAGTGAGAACAGCAGAATATCC
The DNA here is from genome assembly GCF_902686445.1 of Sciurus carolinensis. Taxonomy (NCBI): domain Eukaryota; kingdom Metazoa; phylum Chordata; class Mammalia; order Rodentia; family Sciuridae; genus Sciurus; species Sciurus carolinensis. The sequence continues at coordinate 888,592 of NW_025920112.1, read as the reverse complement.
CTTCCCCCATATAATCAAATATACAGGTTCTCACCATATTGGATCTTGTGGAACTCAGTATTTTATGTAAATCTTTGGTAGTGGTTCCTTAGGTGTAATGTTTCTGTCCAAGGCAGAGGACCAGCAATGTGTATTATCTTCATATTGTACATTAAGAGCATTTATTGTGAACAAATGATGTGCATTGGCCATATAAGGCTCGAGGATGTATGTGTGGTAACGTAAAAAAGAATAGAGGTGGAAGTGAGGAAAATGAGTTACATTCTTCTGCCAGAATGCATTAGAATGTGATCTTCAAGGGTTTATATTTTCCCAAGTAGGGGAACAAAAGGGAGGGCAATGAGAGCAATTTAACGATGAAACAGGTCTGTTGTACGGAAATAGAAATGATTTTCATTAAAACGTGAGCATTTCAATGAAAGAAAATGTGTGATTCCACGGCATCTGAGAATAGAGAATACAGTGATTTTATAGCAGCATCAGCACAAGTATTTCCCTGAGTGAAGTGGTCTAGGAATCTGTGTGGCTATAGATATAAGCAAGAAATACTGGAACTGTACAATCCTGTAAAGAGATTGAAGAGTGATGAACAGGGATAACAAATTAGAGGACAAATGAGGTGACAATTGCAGAGGAAATATATGATGCATCAGTTTGGCTATACACGGAGAATCTGTAATGATGTTTAAGGCAGTGGGAAACTTACAGAGAGCCAAAATAATTGCAGTTAATTCAGTTCACTGTAGAGAAGCTTGAGGCAATGTGTAATAATCACTCCAATTTTATATCAGTGAATATAGATACCATAACCCATTGTTTTCCTCCATCACTATAGACTGTAATCACATTGGAAATTAGAATGTAGAAGATTTTCGAAGATGGAGCATGAGAGACTTGACACAATAAGGAAAGGTGTTAATCCAGTGGTGCATGGAAAGCATTAGGAGGTAAAAATTAAGACAGCTTGATAATATGAAGAAAATTGTAAATACTGTAAATGTAAAGTCTTTCCATAAGTAAGATAAAGTACATGAATATCTGTCCAGTAAGAGATAAAATAGATTGCAACCATCTGAGATTAATTGAGCATAAGGGAGAACATTTCTTCCTGAAAATTGAGAATATATCCACTCCATTATATACAAGTCTTGGTTTCAAATGGCAACAATTGCAGCACAGCCAAAAGGCTTTCCAGTAAAGATTATTAGAGATAAAGGAACATTCAGTTTTAGGAGTGTAAGAACTGTAGATAATGTTTCATTAACACTCTGAAGAGCTGCAGTCAGTGCAGGAGTTAACTGGAAAAAAGTGGTGGGATTATGTTGCTTTTTTCAACAGATGCAAAAAGTGACAGCATATCAGTACTTAAAAACTATAAGGTCGGCCCAATTTAAATGTCCTAAAAATTTCTGTGTATAAGAAAATTTGGGAGGAAGAGGCAATTTTGGAATATGAGGATTGGAATAATGTTGGAATATCTTATGTCCTAAATAGTTAATAGGGTATTGTCATTGAATTTTTCCATGGTCACATGGATGCCAGATTGTAATACAATGTGTTGCAATTTAGCTAAAGTATCTTCTACAAGTTTTGGCTCAGCAATCAAAATAACATCCATATAATGATAAACAAGAAAACTTGGCAATAATTGTCAAGAAGACTGAAAACCTTATCTACAAAATATTCACAGAATGTGGAGTTATTTAATGTACCTTGAGGAAGAACTTTCCATGGATATCTATCAGTAGGCTTCTGATGACTGAAAAGAGGAAATGTGAAGGCAAATTTTTCTCTATCAGCAGGAAAGAGAGGAATAGAAAAAAAAAGAAGTCATGTCTATTACATATAAGGAAAAATCCTGAGGAATTAGATTATTGTTAGGCAATCTACATTGATGTGGACCCACAGGGATGTATGTTTCTCTTAAATCTTGTAACAGTCTCCATTTTCCTGATTTCTTTATGATAAAACTGAGCATATTCCATGGAGTGGTTGAAGGTTTAGTTTGTCCCAGTTGTAACTGTTATTGAATGAGGGCCTCTGCAGATGCCACATTTTCCTAAGACATTGGCCATTGCTTTACCCAGATGGGACTGGTGACCTTCTATTTTAATGGCAAGGTGGCCAACTCATCACAGGCCCTTATAAAAAAAAGGCAACTCCATAGACATTTGAGACTTATGCAAGCTGTCTCTGCCCCATATAGGAAAGGTAACTGCCATAATATCTGATTGAATACGAATAATAGCTTGCCATGTGTTGGAAGGGGTGGATTATCACACCAAAAAGAGCTCTTAAACACATGTTTATTTTTGTCTCTTATGTGCCAAACCATTCTGACCCTTTGTAAGGGCCATGGACAAGGCCACATCGAGAGGGGTGTGACTGTAACATGAGCACTGGTGTCCAGCAACCCTGTGATTGACTGCTCATTTAAACAAAGGGTTAACTTTGGTTTATTTTCAGTAATAGATAAATATGCTTGAATAATAGTGGAACCAAACCTCGCATTCCCTCTTTCATTTAGGGTTTGTTCGGCAGTAATATAAGGAATGACAATTAATTGAACTATGGAGAATCCTCTGGAGAGATTTAAGGGTATATGAAACCACATTTGAAAGTATATCATACCAGTATAATCAGAATCAATACTCCAGGAATTGCAAATTTTCATTTTCTACTGTGGAAGCGGGGCAAAATTAAACCAAAGGTACTTTTGGGTACAGGTCCATGAATTTGGTAACAATTTTACAATCTTCCCCAGGGAGACATCTTTGAGCATCTTCAGAAGTAATAAACCTATTTCTAGTGGCAGCATAGGATTTGTGGGAGGAGCTTTTGTTGGAATTGGAGACATTTCTGAAGAAGACATCTGTGTCTGTAGGTTAAAAGAGTTCCCCCTCTTTTGGCCCTGGGTGGAGAGGTGACCCTTATTTGAGTTTCCTGACATGTCTGTTTTAGATCTGCACTGATTAGCCCAGTGAAATCTTTTATGACAGATTGGACGTGTCTGAGTGGGCCATTTTCGTAGACCCCCTTTTTTTTTTTTTTTTTTTTTTAATCTTACAGTCCTTTTGAAGATGGCCAGGTTTGTTACAATTGTAACAAAGTTTTTCAGGGAACTTTAAAGCAGCTTTCAGTAAAGCCATTTTATGAGTTTCAGTTCCAACCTTCTGACATGCCTTTATTAAATCAGAAAGTGTAGTACCCACTTTATGGTAAATAGATTTCATTACTTCCAGTTGTTTGGTCAGATTATTGGTAGCCTCCAAATTGTCCACTTGTCTTTCAATAGCTTTAGTTAGTTGATTAACAAAATCAATGAAAGGCTCCCCAAGGCTTGTCTATTTACAACAAAGGATTTGGAGGGATTCCAAGTGTCTGGAATGCTTCTCCATGCTTTACAGACTTAGGTTCTATATATGTACAACGGTTGCTGTGTGCAAATGAGCTTGTTGTTGTAATATCCCTCTTCAACCCACACCAAATCAACTGTCATAACCAATATTAACATTTCCCTGAGCATTATTCTCAGTGTGAACATGGGCTAAATCAGAGTATTCTTGTAAAAACACTGTATGTACTGTATGTATATATTTACTGTATGTAAAAATACTGTATGTAAAAAGAAGTAACCATTTTCACCAATGCTTTCCAATCACTGAGAAACAAGGCATAAGACATTCACAGCCCCTCTATCATATGAAGAGTGAAATTACTATTAATTCCACTCTCCAACACTGTCCTTCTCAATTCTTCATACACAGCAAAAGTCAATTGTTCATAATTTGACTGATTAGCATTGTTCTAATGGGGCAGACAGCAAAGGTATGAGGTTCTCCCTCTGTAGCTGCCTGCCTGAGACATTTAGATAAATGAGCCTGGACTGTGGGAGAAAAAGGAAGAGGGGAAGGAGTAGGAATGTAAGGAGAAGGCTGAGAAAAAGCTTCAGTCTTAGAAACTACTAGAAAAGTTTGTGACTCTGTCAAGTCTATTTTTGAGATAGCATCTTGACACAATTACCAAGCATGTAACACAGGTAGGAGCCCTCAGCTTCTCATGCAATTTTTTACCTATACCTTTCCAATCTTTGGGTCTTAAAGACCAACCCGCCAGATACCATGGACAGCAAGAATTTATTTTAGACAGCAAAGCAGCAAGACCAGCATTAGTTACAGTATGTTTAGCCAAAAGAAGCGTCAGCCCAATGACAACATTGAGTGTCAGACAGGAAATTCCCCATAACTTATCAGTGGGATCGGTACCAGTCAAGGAGAGACACATGTCAAAGCCTGATCCAGGCTGTAAGATATCCCATTTTGTCAACACATCCAAAAATGTCCCTGTTCAGGCATCAGCTGTAAAGTTTAATTGAGGTCCAGCTGAAAAAGGTAAGGGGACACCAATAAAGAGGCAAGCACACAGGATGACGAACAGCAAGAAGTGACTCCCTTAGGAAAGACAGTTTAGTTTATTATCCATTCCAGGGTCATATCAAGTTACATTAGGTTACTTAGTGCATTTAGCTTTGTGCATGTGTAGATCATATAACCTGCTTGTTTGTCAGAGTCCACTAGTACCAAATGTTATTATAACAAGATAATGTCTCCAGGCCTCTCATAGGATTTGCAGAGCATTTCTAAGACATTCAAACAGAAGACCTTATTGTATTAAGGAGTTTGCTCCACTTGAGTACATCACTCCTCTGTACATTGACTGGCCTGAAATCCCTGCAATACATACATCACACTGAGGAGAAAAACCTTTGAATATAAGAAACGTGGTAAAGTCTTCACTAGGTCTGCTTACCTCAATGACATGAAAGAATGCATAGTGGAGAGATAACCTGTGAGTGTAAACAATGTGGGAAAGCCTTCACTTGTTACAGTTACATTCTGAAACATCAAAAAAGTCTTAACTTGAGTGAAGCCCTTGTTAATAAAAAAAAAAAAAATGCAAATGTCATCCATTACTGCAGTTCCCTTTGAAATATGAAAGTAGTTCTACTGGAGAAAAACCCATTGAATGCAAAAAAATGACAAATCATCTAATATTGTGTCACCTTCAAATACATGAAAGGACTTGTTGAGAAGTTGAACTGATGAAAGAAATAAATACATATATATATTTATGTATATGAAATCATTGAGTGTACTCTGTTGCCTTCAAAGAATTTCACTCAGTGGGGAAAACAAACCCCCTTCATTGTCCTTTCTGTGCATGAATGAACTCATATTGGAGAAGTGACTTGTGAATGTGAGGAATGTGGGAAAGCTTTTAGTTTTCCAACTTCTTTGAAAGACACAAAAAAGGTTCACAAGGGAAAAAAAAAAAAAAAAACCTATGCAAGATAAATAGTATACAGGATTCCAGTGTTCCAGTTCTCCATGTTACTCAGACTTCCATTGCTGATGCAGAAAACGTGAGAAATCAACTTAGGGGAGGAAAGATGATCACAAGGTTCTCTTCATAATTGGGTGGCTCTGTTGTGTGGTCTGAGGTCACTTACAACATCATGGTGGATAAACAGCAGGGCAGCCCACATCATGGCAGCAGCATAAAAAGGAAGAGAAATAGGCCAGCAAACAGACACCTATGGCTGTTTTTGTTTAATCTCACTGTTTTTGTGTCACATAAGTACAATAGGTAACAATAAGTTAGGTAGATATGAGTGTGATCTGTGGTCTGAAAATTGTTACAAAAAGTAATGGAAACTCAATGCATCTATGTCTGAGTTGAATACTGAATGTTTAACTATTATAAGGTTGGAATTTACCCATTCTGGCTATTTAAATTTGAACATATATTCTTATATATTATTACATGTGTCCTCTTCCATGTTAAAAAGTGGAGCATATGGTTCTAGAATTTATGGAAGAAGACTTTTTACATTTTTGTTTTAAGGCAAACCCTTTAACTTTTGCCAATTTCCTTGATTTCACTACAAATAAGTGTGCTGACTTTCCTAATTGGTATATATGAGTTTCAATATAAATTGTATAATAAAGTCATGCTTTTGATGAGAAACTATTGTTAAAAGCATGAAAGTATCACTTGTTAGAAAAAAGTAGCACATTCAGGATTGTTCATAGTGTGGATGTAAAAATCAAAGCAACAGGGAAGCAGTAAGTAGGAGAGGTGTAAAGGAATTTCAAGCTGAGTGTGTGTAGTAAGGACAATTGAAATTGACCATGACAGTGTTGTTACAAGGATGTTGTGTGGTAGAATAAAAATCTCAAAGTATAATGATGGATTGTGAATGAGCAGAAGGCAGTTTGAGTCATGACTGCTGGCAAAAAAGGAAAACTGTAGAGATCCAAGATGGCAGACTAGAGGGAAGCTGCATTTGTTGTCACTCCATAACTCGGGTTTCAAGCAGAGGATATCTCTTTCTCCGTGAGGCAGTGTTTGCTACTTATCGATCCCTTGCTCTGTACCCCCATTTGGTCTACTTCAATCACCTGCAGTCTGCCAGCATATCCACTACTTTTGAGCATACATTGCTCACTGACTGGTGCTTGCCATCCACCATTTGCCTGCTTCTTGCCTGCCCATCACCTGCCTTTTGCCTACTCATCACCCACTGCCTGAGGTCCACCTGCCAATCATACACTGATAGCCAGAAGACTGACCGCAGACCACAGCAGAACGACAGCTGCTTCCTGTTGCCTGGAAGTTCACTGTCACAGTACCTGCATACTTGATTACATGTGGCAGTCACTATTTTGAGACAACATCCAGGACCTGTAGGGCCTCTGGTGGGACTGACTGATCCCAGTCTCCAAGACCCCTCAGTCCGACTGTTCACTCACTGCCTCCAGGGCCCCCAGACTGACTGCTTCCTGACTCCATAATCCCACAACCTGACCAACCACACCCCACCTCCAGGACCTCTGCTCAACCAACTGAACTCTGCCTCCAGGACCTCCAGTCAACCATTCCAACACCCCGAGCTGCAGCTCCCCATTTGCCAACACATTTGGAAGCCAGAGTGGCCATCTTTGATGATCCTGGAAGCTGTATCTCCCATCTTTAGGTGGAGCAAATATCCTGAGACACCTACTGGAGACTGGAAGTTCATTGTCAGATACCTCTCCTACATCAGGCTGCTGAAGACTGAAAGGTTTGAATACTATATGACTGTTGGAATTTTTTTTCTTATTAACAAAATTAAGTTTTTATTTCTTTACTTTTCTGGCTCTGTTTTCCTTGTGTTTACCTGTTCCGTTAGAGTCTTTCCCCATTTCCATAGGTTAACAGCCAACATCTTTTGATTATACTTTCACTCTGTCTACAATCTAGAAAGTCTATATATCTTTTCCTTATCCCATTAACACCTACATCATACACCCCATTCCCTTCCTCATTGTCCTACATTAGAAGTTGCAGATCTTATTGCAAATCTATTTGTTATACTGGAGATAATAAACTCATTCTGTTATTATGACAATATTATTAACATCCTCATAGAGGCTATTTGGTTTAGGGTTGCATATTGTATGTACTAGACATGGCTAATATTGATCTTCCCCTTAAATAAAAGGATTTGGAAACATATAGTGTCACTATAAGCCCATAGGAGGGAAAGTGCAATACCTCAGATCTGCACTGCTAGAGGGAAAGATACATGAACAACATGAACAAACAAGGAAAGAAAATTATCCAAACAAAACTGGATTATATATTAATACAATCCAGTGACACTATGGTAGAAGAAATGTCAGGAAAGTAGTTCAGAATATGTATAATTTAAATGTTTGTAAAGCAAAGGATGAAATAAGAGAGCAAATGCAGGCAATGAATGATCACTCCAATAAGTAGTTGAAAGAGCAACTGCAGGAAAAAAAGATCATTTCCACAAAGAGAGATTCTCAAAAACAAACAAAACAAACAAACAAACAAAAATCCTTGAAATGAAGGAAGCAATAAACCAAATAAAAATCTCAATGGAAAGCATCACCAACAGACTAGATTACTTGGAAGACAGAACCTCAGGCAATGAAGACAAAATATTTAATGTGGAAAATAAAGTTCCCCAGACAGAGAAGATGGTAAGAAATCAGGGACAGATACTCATGAACTATGGGACATAAGGAGAAGACCAAATTAAGGAATTATCCAAATTCAGGAAGACATAGAGATACAAACCAAAGGAATAAACAAACTGTCCAATGAAATAATATCAGAAAATTTCCCAAGCCTGAAGAATGAAATGGAAAATCAAATACAAGAGGCTTACAGAACACCAAATGCACAAAATTCAACAGATCCACACCAAAGCACATTATAATGAAAATGCCTAACATACAAAATAAAGATAGGATTTTGAAGGCTGCGAGAGAAAAGCATCAGATTATATATAAGGGGAAACAAATATGAATATCAGCATATATCTTATCCCAGACTCTAAAAACTAGAAGGGCCTGGAACAACATATTTTAAGCCCTGAAAGATCATGGTTGCCAACCAAGAATCCTATACCCAGCAAAGCTAACCTTCAGATTTAAAGACAAAATAAAATCCTTCCATTATAAACATGAGTTCAAAGAATTTACAAATAGAAAGTCTGCACTGCAGTGCACTACAGAATAATCTCAACAAAATGTTCCAGTAGGAGGAAATGAAAAATAACAATGAGGTCAGGAAAGGGTGAGGGTTAGGGTTAGCCAGATGTCCAATCAGGCACAATTAGGAGCATTTGGGAATACCTATGCACGCATTGTGTGCGTGGACTTAATTGAATATGGCCAATGAAAAATCACCTGGGTGTGCTTATGTTAATCAACCTCCTCACTGCCAATGTGACCAAAACAACTTCTGGCTAACTGCCAGGCGCCATCTTGGCGTAGTCCGTATGACATAGCCCCCAACATCTCCCCCTTCCTTATATGAAATGAAAAGGAAGCTGGCAAGGATTGTACCTGTCTTAGGTCGTCCACGGCAGAGCAACATTCTTACCCGTCATTGGACAATGAGGCTGTAGCCCTCATTTCCTGTCTTAGGTTGGTATGAGCTCCCCATGAATCTTACCCGTCTTTGACTACCGATCCAGCATACTAAGCCATATACTGGGAGATTGTCCGGCTTCAAGGGCAGCCATGGCCTATTTTATGATCACATTATGAGTCTGTTGACTGGCTTTGAGGCATTTGTAAATGTAGAACAGAATCAACACAAGCATACCCAAGCTTATTAGTGTGGGACTTAAGAGTCCCCCAAATTTGGTGCCAAATTGTATTAGTCTATCTAATGTTCCCGTGATAAGCCCTCTCGGTTTGACTTACACCTTAGTGGCATTCATGGCAAGGATCACCAGCTGGTCAAATCCATCTGTCCATTGTTGTGGGATCTATGAAAATAACTGTCTAGAGAAGTTCTCATTAAAAGTCACAAAAGGAAAGGGAGAGCTAGGCACATGGAGTATATGAAAAAGTAATTGCTTCACTCTCTATATACATTTCAGTATTAACGCCATTAACCCTTTGATTAGCGCACTCTCCCCTACCCATAGACCCTCCCTTTACAAAAGGCAGGGGGCTTACATCCATACATGCCTTAGGCCTGCATAAGGACCAAATGGATATTATTAATAGCTTTGGGCATGTAACTGGTGACATTTGTATTGGAGTTGTTTTCTTTATTTAAGGTAATATCTGCCAAAGTACGATCGATCAACTGCACACAAGGTTTGCCACTGCCAAAGCCGAGGCATAATGCATTCTCTAGTGATAAATTCAGGGTAAACTTGGAGTCCAATGGTGGTGTGTACCTAAGGGTAGCTTCACCAGTAGGTTCATTAGTGGAAAAGAACTGAGGAAAGACTGCACCACTTTGAGAGACTAGATCCAGTCAAGGCAATACCCTGACTATTGTCCAGAACTATTCACCCTGGACGAAACTTACCATTGTCAGCAGCAGCAGCAGGATACCCAGAGGGCTCAGCTGCATCTTGACGAACTGTCTTATCTGCTTGGACTAGCCTTTCTGGAATCCAAATTGGCATTTTATTTTCCTGTGGAAATACACACACAAGCCCTCTTCCCCAAATCAAGACCGGGGAAGGCCCTTTCCATTCTCCTGTTACAACATCTTTCCATAAAGCTTGTGGCTTTATGTCAGTGTCAACTGCAGCATGTGGATCCACTGCTGATTTTCCTGATCCATCCAGATTCAAAAAAATTAAGATAAAAAGGGCTATAGATAATCTGTTCTTAGGTGGATATGACTCCCCTATTCCCCCTTTTTGTTTTATTAATAAAGTCTTAATGGTTAGATGAGCTCTTTCTATAATTCTTTGTCCCTGGGGGTTATAAGGAATACCTGTGACATGATATATACCAAATGTAGAACATAACTGTTTAAAGATTAAGGATGTATAGCCTGGACCATTGTCTGTTTTTATTGTTTTTGGAATGCCCAGAATAGAAAAGGTATATAAGCAGTGATTTATAATATCTTTTGTTTCTTCACCTGATTGCAAGGAGGTCATAATAAATCCAGAATAAGTATCTATGGACACATGCATGTATCTAATCTTTCCAAATTCTGGGATATGAGTAACATCTATTTGCCATATATGGTTGGCTTGTAACCCTCTAGGGTTAACACCATTTTGAGGTACTGGGAGCTAAGTGACACAATGTTGACAATTTTTGGCAATAGTTCTAGCTTGTTCCTTAGTTAATCTAAAACATTTTTGAAGAGTGTTAGTGTTAACATGGAAGTTTTTATGAAAATTTTCTGCTTCTAAGAATGTGGAAAAAATATGTACCTCTCTAGTAGCTAAGTCTGCTAAACTGTTACCCATACTGGTAACCTGGTATGGGCCCTAATATGTCCAACAAAAAATGGCTCCTTAAGGTCCCAAAGGTCCCAAATTAACTTTCGAATTGTAGATAATGAGGAATGAATGGTAGATGCTGAGGATATTTTTGGTACAATTTCTATAATATTTAGAGCATTGACTATATATTCGCTGTTAGAAAACAGATTAAATGGCTGATTTGGGAACATTTGGAAAATTTGACAGATGGCTAGAAGCTCTATCTTCTGGGCAGACTGTGAAGGATAAAGAAAAGTAAATGTCTGTGTTGGCCTGACTATAGCAGCTGTTCCATTACTGGACCCATCAGAAAAGCAGGTTATAACATTTGGTATGGGATCTTTTCTAGTGACCTTAGGAAATATGAATGGGTGTCTGATGAACATTTGGATCATTGGTTCCCCGGGGTAGTGGCTATTAAAATTTGGATTATAATTACATATAATGGTAGCCCATACTTCTGATTCTTGTGTGAGCTCAATTACAGTTTCCGGTTTAAAAGGAGTGATAATGTTTTTTGAAACAATGCCAAAAATTCCTATAGCATTAGTTATTGCCTTTTTTTATTAACTTTCCCACTAATTCTGGATAACTCACTAGAGTTATCTTTTGGCTATAGTGAAGATGGACCCCATAAGTAGGTCCTTGTTGCCAGAACACTCCTGTAGGACTTCCTATGGTGGCTATGATTATCAGTAATATAGGCTTAGGTATATCTACCTGATCTAAATGTGCCTTAGTAATGGCATCTTCTACCTTACACAATGCTTTTCTAGCTTCTGTGGTAATTTCCTGGGGCGAGGCAGGATCACCACTTCCCTTAAGAGTATCAAATAATGGTCCAAGGTCTTCAGTTGTTAATTTTAAATATGGTCTTACCCAGTTTATATCTCCCAAAAGTTTCTGGAAATCATTTAATGTTTTTAATCTATCCATCCTAAAGGTAACCTTTTGAGGTCGTATTGAGGTTTTGTCAATAATGGCACCAAGGTAGGTATTGGGGCAAGAACTCTGCAATTTATCCTCTGCTATCTCCAATCCAAATTGAAGAAGATTTATGACCAGCGCATCATATACTCTGAAAAGTTTGTCTTGATCAGGATGAGCTAATAAGACATTCTTCATATAATGATAGGTCTTTAGGTCTTTATCAGATTTTCTAATAGGCTGTAAACTTTGTCTACATAGATCTGACACATAGTGGGGCTATTGGCCATGCCTTTTGGCAATACTGTCCATTCATATCTTTGATCAGGTCCTTCGTGGTTAGTAGCTGGTACAGTAAAAGCAAATCTGCAGTTATCCTTCTTATGAAGTGGTATAGAAAAGAAGCAATCTTTTATGTCTAAAACTATAATTCTCCAATCCTTCGGAAGAGCAGACAATTGAGGGAAGCTGGATTGAGCTGTCCCCATTATTACCATTTGACTATTAATTGCTCTAAGATCTTGGAGGAGTCGTCACTTTCCTGATTTCTTTTTAATTATAAAGATAGGTGTATTGAAAGGAGACGTAGAAGGTTGTAGATGGCCTAAGGCCAGTTGTTGTCTTACTAACTCCCGGGCTGCTTGTAACTTTTGAGCATTGAGGAGCCACTGAGGTATCCAAACAGACTTTTGTGATTTCCATGTAATTTTTATTGACTCAGTGGCCCCCTCTGAAAACCCAGTCCCTCTTTATTACTTCTCCTTATAGCTTGGATGGGTTCAGTTATTCTCTGTGAATGTGCTCCCAGTCCCCTTCCAGGAATGAATCCCTGGTTCACCATGATATTACAAGCTATCGGGTTAATATGCATATGTTCATTAGTCAATTGATCTGTAATTGTCTTAATATGTCTCTCCCCCATAAATTAACAGGTAAATCTCTCAAGAAATAGGATTGGAAAGTACCATAATTTCCTTCTGTATCTGTCCATTTCAACAAATGTGCACTCTGGGGTGGGTTTGAGGCAACCCCCAAACCTGGTAAGGTCTGGTCAACCAATCTCTTGGACATTGGGTCAATGTTATGATACTAAGATCAGCTCCAGTGTCTAGTAACCCATTAATTTTCTTGTCATTTATTCTTATAGTATACATTGGGTGAGTGTTTAGAACTAAGGAAGCATGGTCATAGGTTCCCCCGTGGATCCAAACCCCGATTTATTTCTTTTATTCTTTTTTGCTAAATCTTTGTCATGTTCACTGGGTATCACCAGTATTTGTGCTATTTTATCCCCCTGATTTATAACAGAAATACCTTTTGGGGAACTGACCATTATTTTTATCTCTCCCTCATAATCTGGATCAATTACTCCTGGTGTTATATGGAGTCCTCTTAGGGCAGCAGAACTGTGCCCTAATAGCAAACCTACTGTCCCCGATTTAAGAGCTCCATAGATACCTGTAGGCATTAATTGAACCCCCATTTCTGGAGTTAGTACTACCCTGGCGGCAGCACAGAGGTCCAATCATGCACTTCCTGTTGTATGTCTGATGAGGGAATTAATGGATAATGGGTTCGAGGGATCATTCTGATGGGATCCACCTCTGGTTGTCCTTCCTTCAGGGCTCCAAATATTTGTGGGTCCCAAGCCCAAGGGCCCCTCATCTCATTTTTTGGGAGTGGTTTTCCTTCAATGTCAATTGCAAATTTACATTCCCTTGCCCAATGTTTTCCTCTTTTACATTTTGGATATATTCCAGGTATTTTTTTGTATGTACTATGCCTTGGGTTTGGCAGTCCCTTTTAAAATGTCCTGGCCCTCCACATGAAAAACAGCTTTTGGGCTTGGCCCTCATAGCTTGAGCTACTCCTTGGGTGACAGCAGCTGCTAGTACTTGATCCTGTATAGCTGACTCATTAATATCTCTGCATATTTTTAAATAGGTATTGAGATCCTTATTTTTCCATTGCCTAATTGCTTCCCTGCACCATTTATTAACTTGTTCATATGCTGTTTTATTAAAGGCATTGCTTGTTCTGAATCCCCACTCTGCCTGCTGTTTGTAACAGACAGTCTACAAAGTCTGAATAGGGTTCATTTGAGCCCTGTATAACCTTGGATAATTGCCCTTGCAAGTCCCCATGACCTTGTAACATTTTCCACACTCTAACAGTGGCAGCAGCTATCTGAAGATAGACCAGTGGATCATACGTCATCTGCTGCTGTTCAGTGTATGGTCCTTGTCCCAGCAACATATCCAGGTTTCATTAATGGAAACCTGCAGCTGCATTTCTACGAGCCGCCTCTGCACAGAGCTCCTAGTTGGTTACTTTCCACATTAAATATTGTCCACCATGCAAAACTGCTCGACACATACTCGCCCAATCACTAGGAGTCAGATTAAGTGTTGCGATGGATATTCCACCATACTCACAGTAAATGGAGCCTGGGGCCCATAAGTAGCGACTGCCTCTTTAAGATTTTTTACTATTTTAAATTCTAGGGTCTGATGAAATCGCTGCCCCTGACTGTCTGCCAAGACTGGGCAGGACAGTCTTAATGGGCCTTCCTCAGGGTCCCAGCGATCCCCGGTATCACTTGGGACTCCACCACAACAAGGCCAACAAGAGTGCCCACAAAATGTTGGGTCCTCCCACCTTTTATCAGAAGGGGGAGCTGAGGGGGTAGTTATCTCATGGTCTTTCCTGCCTTCTAGCCATTCTGCAACATTAACTCGCCTATCTTCTAGTTCCTCCTCAGTATCTCCTTCCTCCTCAGTCTCTTCTAGCACTTCTTTTCCTTCCTGTAGTACACTTCCCATGCCTCCTTTTTGAATTATCCCTTCAGACTGATTTTGTGATATTTTCGAACCCATCCCTTACTAATAAATAAATTTGATACAGGACAAGACCACACTAACAATAGTACAAACACACAAACAACACTAAATACACGCACTCCAGAGCTCCTTTATATTTCATCACCTGGCCAGCTATCCTGAGTGCCTAACTGACTTAAAAGAGAGGGTCTCAGCTTACCCGAGTACCTAACTGCCCTAGGGACAGGGGTTAACTGCCCTAAAGACAGGGTCTCAGCTTACCTGAGTACCTAACTGCCCCAGGGACAGGGGTTAACTGTCCCAGAGACAGGGTCTCAGCTTACCTGAGTACCTAACTGCCCCAGGGACAGGAGTTAACTGCCCAGAGACAGGGTCTCAGCTTACCTGAGTACCTAACTGCCCCAGGGACAGGGGTTAACTGCCCCAGAGACAGGGTCTCAGCTTACCTGAGTACCTAACTGCCCCAGGGACAGGAGTTAACTGCCCCAGAGACAGGGTCCTCAGCTTACCTGAGTACCTAACTGCCCCAGGGACAGGGGTTAACTGCCCCAGAGACAGGGTCCTCAGCTTACCTGAGTACCTAACTGCCCCAGGGACAGGGGTTAACTGCCCCAGAGACAGGGTCTCAGCTTACCTGAGTACCTAACTGCCCCAGGGACAGGAGTTAACTGCCCCAGAGACAGGTCTCAGCTTACCTGAGAACCTAACTGCCCCAGGGACAGGGGTTAACTGTCCCAGAGACAGGGTCTCAGCTTAACTCGCTACTTAGAGCAAGACTCTTGAATTTGACAAACACACAAACAACACAAAATACTCGCACTTTTGCACTTCATTACCTGGCCAGCTGTCTTGAGCATCTAGCTGCCTTAGAGACAGGGGCTGCAGCTTACTTCGCTACTCACCGTTTAAGTTAGACGAACTCAGAATTCCCCGTACGAATGCAGAGTTCTCCATAGTTTCCTGGACGCAGAGGTTCCCGGACGCAGAGGTCCCTGTAGTTCCCTGTGCGGGCCACCACTTGACGCCGTCCAGCAGAGTCAATTTGGCGCTGGAGACAAATGAATAGCAAAGCTTCTGAATTCAGAATGGTTTATTGTAGATTCAGGGAACCATCCCCTCCAGGGGGCGAAGGGTAGGGCTGACGCCAATTGTGCGAAGATTAGGTGCAGAGCCAGATGTCTGAGCAGGCACAATTAGGCACACTCAGTAACACCTACGCACACATTGTGTGTGTGGACTTAATTGAATATGGCCAATGACAAATCACCTGGGTGTGCTTATGTTAATCAACATCCTCACTGATAATGTGACCAAAACAACTTCTGGCTAACTGCCAGGTGTCATCTTGGCCTAGTCCATACGGCATAGCCCGTATGGCATAGCCCCCAACAGAATACAAATCTTATCTCCATAATAATTCTGAACATAAATAGCCTAAATTCATCAATAAGAAGACATAGACTGGCAGATTGGCTTCAAAAGAAAGATCCAACAATATGCTGCTTTCAATAGACTCATCTTATAGATAAGGACATCCACAGACTAAAGGTGAAAGGATGGGAAAAAAAGCCTACCATGCACACAGATTCAGTAAAAACAATGGGTGTTTCCATCCTTATCTTAGATAAAGTGAACTTCAAGCCAAAGTTAGTCTGAAGGGATAAAGAAGGACATTTCATACTGATTAAAGGAACCATATATCACAAAAACATAACAATCATAAATATGCGTCAAACACCAGTGCATCCACGTACATCAAACACATCTTTCTCGATGCCAGGAATCAAACAGAGCACAGCATAATAAATCTGGGTGACTTTAACACACCGCTGTCACCACTGAATGGACCCTTCAAACAGAAACTAAACAAAGAAAGCATAGAACTCAATAACACAAGCAATAACTTAGACTTAACAGACATATATAGAATATTCCATCCATCAACTAGCAAATTTACTTTCTTCTCAGCAACACATGGAACCTTCTCAAAAATAGACCATATGTTACACCACAAAGGAGTCCTTAATAAGTGCAAAAAAATAGAGATAATAACTACCTTGCTTTCTATCAGATCATAATGCAATGAAATTAGAAATCAATGACAAAAAAACAGAAATAACTTCAACACCTGGAGACTAAATAATATGCTATTGAATGAAGCATGGATAACAGAAAACATCAGGGAAGAGATAAAAATATTCTTAGACATAAATGAGAGTGATGATACATCATATCAAAATCTGAGATACTATGAAAACAGTACTAAGAGGAAAATTCATTGCATGGAGCACATTCAAGAAAAGAAGAAAAGTCAACCACTAAATTACCTAACATTACACCTCAAAGCCCTAGAAAAAGAAGAACAGTATAACAGCTGAAGTAGTAGAAGATAGAAAATAATTAAAATCAGAATGAAATCAATGAAATTGAAATAAAAGAAACAATTCAAAAAATTGACAAAACAAAAATTTATTCTTTGAGAAAGTAAACAAAATAGACCAACACTTAGCCACACTAACAAACAGGAGAGGGAAAACTCAAATTACTAAAATTCATGATGAAAAAGGAAATATCATAACAGACACCACTGAAATACATAACATAATGAGAAACTACTTTGAAAATCTATATTCTAACAAAATAGAAAATACCAAAGAAAGTGACAAATTTCTAGAGACATATGATCCTCCCAAAATGAACCAGAAGAACATACACAATTTAAACAGATCAATATCAAGCAATGAAACAGAAGAAGCCATCAAAAGCTTACAAATCAAGAAAAGCACAGGGCCAGACAGATTCTTAGCCGAGTTCTACAAGACCTTCAAAGAAGAACTCACTCCAAAACTCCTCAAAGTATTCCAGGAAATAGAAAGGAGGGAACCCTACTAAACTCATTCTATGAAGCTAATATCACCTTCATACCCAAACCAGACAAAGACACATCAAGAAAAGAAAAATTTAGACCAATATCTTGGATGAATATAGACACAAAAATCCTTAACAAAATCCTGGGAAACCGTATCCAAAAACATATTAAAAAGATAGTGCACCACAATCAAGTGGGGTTCATCTCAGGAATGCAAGGTTGGTTCAACATCTGTAAATCAATAAGTGTAATCCTTGTTATCAATAGACTTAAGGATAAGAATCATATGGTTATTTCAATTGATGCAGAGAAATTGTTCGACAAAAATACAACACCCCTTCATGCTCAAAACACTAGAGAAAGTAGGGAAAGGAGGTACATACCTCAACATTGTAAAAACTTTTTTATGCTAAGCCCAAGGCCTACATCATTTTTAATAGAGAAAAACTGAAAGCATTCCCTTTAAAAACTGGAACAAGACAGGGATGCCCTCTTTCACCACTTCTATTCAAAATCTTCCTTGAAATACTAGCCAGAGCAATTAGACAGACTAAAGAAATTAAAGGAATACGAATAGGAAAAGAGGAACTCAAGCTACCACTCTTTGCAGATGACATGATTTTTATTTAGGGCATTCAGAAAACTCATCCAGAAAACTTCTAGACCTAATAAATGAATTCAGCAAAATAACAGGATATAAAATCAACATGTATAAATCTAAAGCATTTTTTTATATAAGTAATGAACCTTCTGAAAGGGAAATGAGGAAAACAACTCCGTTTGCAATAGCCTCAAAAAAAATAAAATAAAATAAAATTCTTGGTAATCAATCTAACCAAAGAGGTGAAAGATCTCTACAATGAAAACTACAAAATATTAAAGAAAACTTTAAAGAAGAACTTAGAAGATGGAAATATCTTCCATGTTCTTGGACAAGCAGAATTAATATTATCAAAATGGCCATACTTCCCAAGGTGCTATACAGATTTAATGAAATTCCAATTAAAATCTCAATAACATTTCTCATAGAAACAGAAAAGGGAATCATGAAATTCATCTAGAAGAATAAAAGACCCAGAATAGCAAAAGCAATCCTGGGCTGGAAGAGTGAAGCAGGAGGTATCACAATACTAGACCTAAAACTCTACTATAGAGCAAGAGTAACAAAAACGGCATGCTATTGGCACCAAATAGGTATACCAA
Source organism: Sciurus carolinensis (assembly GCF_902686445.1). Classification (NCBI taxonomy): domain Eukaryota; kingdom Metazoa; phylum Chordata; class Mammalia; order Rodentia; family Sciuridae; genus Sciurus; species Sciurus carolinensis. Next base: position 869,931 of record NW_025920112.1, on the reverse strand, counting down.
TGGTACAGGATAGGTGACACAAAGACATACCCACATAAGTATATTTATGTCATACTAGACAAAGGTGTCAAAAACTTACAATGGAGAAAAGATAGCCTCTTCAACAAATGGTGCTGGCAAAACTGGAAATCCATATGCAGTAAAATAAAATTAAAACGCTATATCTTACCCTGCACAAAACACAACTCACAATGGATCAAGGATCTAGGAATTAGACCTGAGACCCTTCACCAAATAGAAGAAATAGAAGACCCAAATCTTCATCACATTGGCTTAGGACCAGACCTCCTTAACGAGACCCCCCATACCATAAGAAATAAAAGTAAGAATCAATAAATGGGATAGAACCAAACTAAAATGTTTTTTTCTCAGCACAAGAAACAATCAATAATGTGAAAAGAGAGCCTACAGAGTGGGAGAAAATCTTTTCCACACATACTTCAGACAGAGCATTCATCTCCAAAGTTTATAAAGATCTTGAAAACATTTACACCCAAAATACAAAGCACCCAAACAATAAATGGGCTAAGGAAATGGGCAGACACTTCACAGAAAATGATGTACAAGTAATCAACAAATACATGAAAAAGTGCTCATCCACCCTAGTAATTAGAGAAATGCAAACTAAAACCAGGCTAAGATTTCATCTAATTCCAATTAGAAAGGCTATTATCAAGAACACAAGCAATAATAAGTGTTGGTGTGGTTGTGGGAAAAAAGAAACACTCATACATTGCTGGTGGAGTTGCAAATTGGTACAGTCACTCTGGAAAGCAGTATGGAGATTCCTCAGAAAACTTGGAATGGACCCACCATTTGACCCTGCTAACCCACTCCTGGGTTTATACCCAAAGGACTTAAAATCAGCATACTACAGTGATGCTGTAGAATATCAGTATTCATAGCAGTTCAATTCACAATGGCTAGATTGTGGAACCAACATAGATGCCCTTCAATTGATGAATGGATAAAGAAACTGCAGTATATATACACAATGGAATATTACTCAGCCATATAGAAAAATAAAACTATGGCATTTGCTGGTAAATGCATGAAGTTGGAAATATGCTAAGTGAAATAGGCCAAGCCCATAAAAACAAAGGTCAATGTTTTCTCTGATAAATGCATGACAATATATAACGAGGTGGGGTGGCCGAGGGAAGAGCAGAATGAAGAAACTTCAGATGGCATAGAGGAAAATGGGGTGGAAGGGGGTGGAGGACAGAAAGACAGTAGAATAAAATAGACAGTATTACTGTATGTGTATGTATGATTACATGAATGGCGTGAATCTACATTGTGTACAACCATAGAAATAAAAAGTTGTACCTCATTTGTGTACAATGAATCAAAATGCAGTCTGTAAAAATGAGAAACATTTTAATAAAAAGCAGAAATCATACGATCATACCAATATAGATAAAACAGTTTGTTCCACATGCCTATAATCCCAGGGGCTCAGGAGTCTGAGGCAGGAGGGTTGTAGGTTCAATGCCAGCCTCAGAAACTTACTTAGACCCTGTCTAAAAAGAAACAATAAAAAGTGCTCGTGATGTGGTTCTCTTCTAAAGCACTTCTGTGCTTAGTCCTCCTTCAAATAAATAAAGAAATAAAAATAAAATGGCTAATATAGAAAAAGCATATGTCAAGAAAATTTTAAATGGAACTGAAATTTCATAATAAAATGTGTTTATTCAAGACAACATGATTAAGTAAAGAATTCCAAAGAATCAAGAAACAAATGAGATTATAATAATGTTGATGAATAAACATAAAATGTACAAGTTAATTATTTTCCTGTGTATCAGCAATGAAGAATTTAATTTAAAATTAAAAACATGATTTGTCTGATAAGTAGATGATGATATATAATGGGGGGAAAGGAGAAGGGAGGAATGGAGGAAGAATGGATGGGTTGTAAGGAAGGAAACGAGGGATTGGAGGAAGATAACGGATTGAGCAAACATCATTACCCTATGTACATGTATGATTACACAAACGGTGTGTCTCTCCTTCATGTACAAGCAGATAAATGAAAGTTGTACCCCATTTGGGTACAATGAATTAAAGAACAACAACAAAAAAAAAAAACTTGAGGCTTTCAAGACACCACTCTCACCTGTGGTCAGTCATTCTCTGTTAACCATGGTCAACCCCACCACGTTCTTCAACTTCACCTGTGAGAAGAGCCCTTGGGTGGCATCTCCTTCAAGTTGTTTGCAGGCAAAATTCCAAAGGCAGCAGAAAATTTTCTTGCTCTGAGTCCTGGAGAGAAAGGATTTGGTTATAAGGGTTCCTGCTTTCACAGAATTATTCCAGGTTTATGTGTCAGGGTGGTGACTCCACTTGCCATAATGGCACTGGTGGCAAGTCCATCTGTGGAGAGAAGTTTGATGATGAGAACTTCATCCTGAGGCACACAGGCCCTGGCATCTTGCCTATGGCAAATGCTGGGCCAAACACAAATGGTTCCCTGCTTTTCAGATGAAAAGCACTGCTGAGACTGAGTGGTTGGTGGCAAGCACGTGGTCTCTGGGAAGGTGAAGAAGGGGATGAACATCGCGGAAGCCCTGCAGCGCTCTGGTCCAGGAAGGTAACACCAGCAAGAAGACCACCATTGCTGAGTGTGGACGACTCTCGTACGTCTGACTTGTGTCTATCTTAGCCACCAGACCATTCCTTCTGCAGCTCAGAAGAGCTCCCTGGCACCCATCTGCTCCCAATATCCCATAATCTTTGTGCTCTCACTGCAGTCCTTTGGATTCCATATTTTCCTTATTTCCCTCCCAAGTCTAGCTGGATGGCAGAGTTAAGTTTATGATTATGAATAGAAGGTAAATGACAAAAAAATTAATTAAATTAAAAAGAAACACCTTTACTAAGGCAAACTATAAAAATTTTTAAAAAGAGAAAAAAGAAATACTCTTTTACAAACCTGACTAACTTTCCATGACAAAATTTAGAAAGTCCTAATGACAGAATCATAGACAATATGATCAGTGGAGCCATACTTCATGTTCATGGGTGGAGTATGTCACTCTTGCCAAGAAGTCAGTTCTCTCAAATTTGAATTACAGGCTGAATAAAATCTCAATAAAGTTTTTAGTAAGTCATGTGGCTGGTAATGAAAAGTGGTTCTAAAACCGATAAGCCAAGGCAAAAAAAAACAGTTCACACAAATGAAAGCTACATTCACAGAATGGACATAATAAGATTTCAAGACTTACTATAAAGCTACAGGATAGTGTGATCAGTGACAAGGAATAGATGAAAAGACCTACAAGATGGAAAAGAAAACACAGAAATAAACTCACACAAATATAGTCAACTGATCTTTGATGAAGCAGGAAAGGAAATTCAATGCAAAAATTCTGGCATTTCCAATAAGTGTTCTGTAATACCCTGGTATTAACAAGCAAAGAACTGAATTACACACTGACATTACAAGTTTCACAACATTAAGTCAACTATGATTCACACAACTGGAAGGAAAAGTCACACCTTTAGTTGGAGCTCTGGCAGAGCACATGCTTAGTATATTGAAGACCTGGGTTAATCCCCAACACCAAAGACACAAAACCAAAAGGCCTCCATATTGAAAGTAATTTAAAAATTTATAACTTCTCAAAAGTAGCAGAAAAAATTCTAAAGAAACATGGGTTTGGCAATGAAGTTTCATATGAAACAGCAAAACCATGATCCATGAATGAGAAAACTGAAAAATTGGAATTAATTAAAATTATGTCTTCACACAGTGGATGCTAACACATGATGAAGGAGTTGGGGGAGGTAGGGAAGAATAGAAGTACTTTTCTTTTTTTCTTTTTTTTTTTTGCGTTGCTGGGGATCGAACCCAGGGCCTTATGCTTACAAGGCAAGCACTCTACCAACTGAGCTATATCCCCAGCCCTAGAAGTAATTTTGATTAGACAAAGGGGAATGAAGGGAGGGAGGAGAAATTGGAATAGCAAAGATAGGAGAATGAATTGGACATTACTCTCCATGTTCATATGTGAGTACACAACCAATGTAATTCCCCATCATGTACAACCAGAAGAATGGGAAGCTGTATCCATGTATGTATAATAGGTGAAAATGTATTCTACTGTTATGTGTAACTCAAAAGAACAAACAAAAAAAAAGAGGGCTGTGGCTGTGGCTCAGTGGTATAATGCTTGCTTTGCACATGTGAGGCACTGGGTTTGATCCTCAACACCACATAAAATTAAAAACAATAAAGATATTGTGTCCATCTACAACTAAATTTTTTTTAAAAATGGGGGCAGAGCACATACTTCTGTACTGTCTCTAACCATTCATCTAAATGTGCCATATACCATTAAGCTTAATGTGCCATATGCCATTCATCTAAATGTGACATATGCCATTCTCGTTTCATTGGTCAGAGAGAGTCATGTGGTTATGTCTTGTTCCACAGAAAGGAAACACAATCCAACTTCCATAGCAAGAAAGGAAACAAGCAAAGTGTGAAAAATATCTGTCACATTTGGACAATCCTTCAACCTATAACCTGTGTTCTCACAGTCGGTCATCTCCTGGTCATCTTAATACTTTCACAAGCTACAACCAGACAGTGCTTTTCCTACCTGTACACAATCCGTGAACCATCAGCCATCGTGGACAAAACAAGAATGGAACTGTCAATGACAGCAGAACATAAACATGGACGATCTCAAGTCCCATAGGCAGGAGAACGGTTGAGTGAATGGGTGACCACAGCCTCAAGGAACAGAAGGTGAGCAGCAAATGTGGGAAAAGAATTTACACACAAAATGCTGTCCAGCATGACGGTGGCCTATCAGCAGGAGCATCACGGCACCAAGAGCTCCAGAAATGAACCCAAGAGGACTTCTGCTTCCTGACAGGAGAACAAGTAATCAGAAAGAGGGAAGGACGGGGACATGGCCCAAACCTGGGCACGAGGTAGCCAAGGCAGACATGGCAGAACTGTCCCAGGTCTGAGGGTTGTCATCCTCTGTGTGGATGGAGAGTCCAGGGCCTGAGCGCTTAGCCTGCACTTCTCATTGTTCTCACCATTATTGCGAACACCACCTCCATTGTTTACCTGAGGCTGAGGATGGAATCAAGGCCCTCACTGTAAGGAGCAAATGTCATGTGTGACATTTTGTGTGTTGTGTATTCTGTAAAACATAATTTATAAAATATCTTGAGTGCTGTGTGCTGTGACGATGTAATTATGCAATGTTACCCCAACATAAGACTGACATTGCCCCAAGTAAGACAGACATGGGACTGACTCCTCCTAACCACGACCGGCTGGCAGTCTGATAAATAGGATTTAACGACGCATGACTGAGCCTAGCCTCAGTCTCCATGTGACACCGATGTCCATGCTGCACCAAGCCTGGAGGAGACTCCCTGACTTGCTGGTGTTGGCCTGTGGAAACATCCTTCATTCAGACTAGACTGAGATGTTCCTGTGGAGGTGACCTCGGAGTTGCCTCGCCTTTGTCACACAGTGGAGCTGCCCCAGTGCGTCCCGCTGAAGACGTCTCTGCACAGCCTGCGTGCAGTGACCTCGCTGTCCTCCTTCACCTTCCAACCGTCCTCGCCAATCAGGACTCTGGCTGGAGGGAGTTCCCCAGTGAGATCTGAGATGTCTCCTTGACTGATCTCGAAAAGTCACTGCCCTTCGACTCAAGACACGTGGCATAAGAGTGGACCTTAGGGATGGGTCTTAGGAGTGAGTTTTCCTTACTCGGGGCTTATAGTATTCTAATATAGTGATTTAGTAATGTGTGATATTGGTGTGATTAGAGTTATAATAACTATAATAATTGTGTGATTAGCATCAAATAAAAGCCAATTGATCTGGACCAAATTTATTCTCATTGACTCCTTGCCACTCGGGACACTCACCCATGGTAGGCAACTGATCTATCACTGAACTACCTCCCCAGCCCTGAGATTCCTACTGCTGAAACTTCATAAAATTAAAAATGTATATATTTCAAGAATATTCTCTACTTTTTCATACACATCACTCAATCCACTCAAATTTTCAACCAATGAAAATAATAATCTTACACTCCAATCAAGGAATATTCTTACATATTTGGGGACAAACAGGAATTGTAGGGCAGCAAGAGTTGATGGAGGACCCAGGACCCAGCTCAGGGAAGCAGCCTGTCACCGCTGTTCACCAGGAACCCCAGCTTGGTGGCTGAGCACACTCCCACCCTTGGGGACCACTCTCAGTGCACACAGCCCAGGTGGCTCCTGCTAGGCAAGGAGGGGACCTCAGCAGCTGGGCGTTGGTTCTGGAAGGTCACTTGCTCTCCTCTCCCCAGAGTGGAGAGTTCCCTCCTGCAGGACCTCAGTTCTCACTAGCACCCAGCACCCACCAGCAGGCACAGGAAGGTCCTCTCCTGTGAGGCCTTTTTCCTGAAACCACTTCAGACACCTACCGTGTGAGTTTGCTCAGCACCAATCCATTCTCAAAACTACTCTTGGTTCAGCAGGTCAGCTGACAGCACCAGAGTCAGCACAAACCCAAGTCCAGGGCTCAGCTCCACAGCATTCCCCTCTACAGGTGCCAGCTGCAAGGCAGGAGGGCCAGCCACCCTGCTGAGGGCAAAGAGTTACAAACAGGGACTCCCATTGCCCCCTCCTCAGGTTCAGTGAATTCATTTGAGCCAAGCACATCACTGATGTTCACTTTGCTCTAAAGGATGCAACTTAGGATTGGCCAATGAAAAAGAAACTGCCAAAGGGAATCCTGGGAAAGATCTATGATGAAGAAACCCCTCCTCTGCATTCTGCTGGAGCAGAGCCTGCACAGAGACCCCTTCCCATTAGGACTCAGGAGATGCTCCCTTTTCACCAGGGCAGACACACCCTGATCCTGAAATGCCTCCTCTTTTTTCCCTCATAAGCAATTAGCTCAACACACTTCTCTTCAGGGATCAGAACAAATACTTGTTAATCAAACTTGCCTCCAGTTTCCTCTCCCTCCTCCAGGACCCTGAACTCTGACCCACTGGCCCCTGGAGCCAGCACAGGACCCCTCTTCCTGCCCCCTCCTGAGAACAGGCTGACTTCTGGAGAAACACTCTGACCTGGGATCTGACCCTGCCCCTCCTTGCTGCCTCCCCTCCAGCTTCTTCCTAACCCTGCCTGCCCTCCCTGGGGAGCAGCCCTGTTCTGCAGGAGCTGTGGGTGCCTGCAGAGCTCACCTGGGGTTCTCTTCCCTGACTGCACTACTCCTTCAGAACAGGGGCGCTTCTTGTCCAAATCCACACTTGCTTCATTGCACACTCTGGGGACAGCCCTGGACAACACCAACTGCACCCTCAGGACGGGCATCCCTTAGCCTTCCCATCCTGTCCCCCACCACATCTGCCTGAGGACCCCAGCTCTCCAGAGCTCTGGAGCGTCTCAGCCTAAAGGGCTCCTTCCAGGGTTGGTGTGAGCAGCCTGGGCCTCTGCAGGGAGGCTGCCCAGAAAGCTCTGACTGGACCTTCAATGGCCTCCTTTTGCAGGATCAAGTCTGGCCTTGGATTACAGTCATGTGGATCAAGATCTCTGCTTCTCAGTCAAGGTTTGAAACAGAAGAGACTTGGTGTTTAAAGGACCCGGTAAATCACTCAAAACCACAGTTTATGTGTACAGGAGAAAAATTTTTAAGACACTTAATATTAATGCTTCTACAGTAAAATCAAGGTGTTCTTTTTCAGAGAGTAAACATGCTATGGAATTGCTATATTCAAGAAACATATTTGGCAATCAGCTATCACAGGTGACTACAATTAAGAATTGCCTAGTTCTCATCAGTTGAATCAGTATTAAACAGTCACCTGCAGTTCACAGGCTACAGAACAGACCCATCCACTCCCAAAATCCTGCCAAATACAGGAACTGATGTCTTGGTGAATCTTTGTCATGAATCAATTCATTTACCACAGTGTACTGGGGAAATGTACTCACTTTCTGCAACTGTACAGGAACAAGATCTTCCCTATTTTTTTTTCCCCAGGTAGCATTCCCAAAGCAAAGCCCTGGATTTCTTCCACCCCCCACACTCCATAAAACAACATACCTGATAAACACAGTGCTTCACCCTGCAGAGGAGAAAAAAAGGTACATAAAATTTTTTAACTAACCCGTTACAGGGGGGCAGGCCTGTAATACCAGCTACTCGGTAGGATGACACACGAGGATCAGCAGTTCAAAACAAGACTCAGTACCTCAGAAAGGCCCTCAGCTGCTTAGCAAGATCCTGTCTCAAAAGAAAAAAGTTTGAAAAGTCTGGGGATATAATTCAGTGGAAAGGCACCCCTGGATTAAATCCCCAGTACCAAATATACACATATATATGTTAAATTTTCTTTCAAGAGAAAAAAAGCACCAAGGTTTGGAGTTTCAGCTCCTCCTTCTCCTGTGACAACCTGATTTGTATTTCTATCTTGCCCTTTAGAAATATTTTCTAAACTTTAAGATCTATTAATAAAGGATATGTTATAATTGGTGAAAAACTGAAGCTAAAATAAATGAACCAGTCTTTCCAAGGCAGCAAGCCCAGGGAATGGCATCCCTGACTGGACAAAGCTATGTCAGCCTCAAGCTCAGGGCATTTTTTTTTTATTGTAAACAAATGGGATACATGTTGTTTCTCTGTTTGTACATGGCGTAAAGGCATACCATTTGTGTAATCATAAATTTACATAGGGTAATGTTGTTTGATTCATTCTGTTATTTTTTCCCTTCCCTCCCACCCCTCCCACCCCTCCCACCCCTCTTTTCCCTCTATACAGTCCTTCCTTCCTCCATTCTTGCCTCCCTCCCTAACCCTAACTCTAACCCTAACACTAACCCCTCCCACACCCCATTATGTGTCATCATCCACTTATTAGCGAGATCACTCGTCCTTTGGTTTTTTGAGATTGGCTTATCTCACTTAGGATGATATTCTCCAATTTCATCATTTGCTGCAAATGCCAAAATTTTATCATTCTTTATGGCTGAGTAATATTCCATTGTATATATATACCACATTTTCTTTATCCATTCATCAATTGAAGGACATCTAGGTTGGTTCCACAATCTGGCTATTGTGAACTGAGCAGCCATGAACATTGATGTGGCCGTATCTCTGTAATATGCTGATTTTAAATCCTTTGGGTATATGCCAAGGAGTGGGATAGCTGGGTCAAATGGTGGTTCCATTCCAAGTTTTCTAAGGAGTCTCAACACTGCTTTCCAGAGTGGCTGCACTAGTTTGCAGCCCCACCAGCAATGTATGAGTGTACCTTTCTCCCACATCCTCGCCAACACCTGTTGTTGCTTGTATTCTTGATAATCGCCATTCTAATTGGGGTGAGATGGAATCTTAGAGTGGTTTTGATTTGCATTTCTCTTATTACTAGAGATGTTGAACATTTTTCCATATGTTTGTTGATTGCTTGTACATCTACTTCTGTGAAGTGTCTATTGATTTCCTTAGCCCATTTGTTGATTGGATTATTTGCATTCTTGGTGTAGAGTTTTTTGAGTTCTTTATAGATTCTGGAGATTAGTGCTCTATCTGAAGTATGATTGGCAAAGATTTTCTCCCACTCTGTAGGCTCTTTCTTTGCAATGCTGATAGTTTCCTTTGCTGAGAGAAAGCTTTTTAGTTTGAATCTTTCCCAGTTATTGATTCTTGCTTTTATTTCTTGTGCCATGGGAGTCCTGTTGAGGAAGTCTGGTCCTAAGCCGATATGTTGAAGCTCTGGACCTACTTTTTCTTCTATAAGATGCAAGGTCTCTGGTCTGATTCTGAGGTTCTTAATCCATTTTGAGTTTAGTTTCGTGCATGGTGAGAGATATGGGTTTAGTTTCATTCTGTTGCATATGGATTTCCAATTTTCCCAGCACCATTTGTTGAAGAGGCTATCTTTTCTTCATTGCATATTTTTGGCCCCTTTGTCTAGTATGAGAACATTGTATTTATTCAGGTTTGTGTCCGTGTCCTCTATTCTGTACCATTGATCCACCTTTCTATTTTGGTACCAATACCATGCCGTTTTTGTTACTATTGCTTTGTAGTAGAGTTGAAGATCTGGTATTGCGATACCCCCTGCTTCACTCTTTCTGCCAAGGATTACATTAGCTATTCTGGGTTTCTTATTCTTCCAGATGAATTTCATAATTTCTTTCTGTAAGGTACATCATTGGGATTTTAATTGGAATTGCATTGAATCTGTATAGCACTTTTGGTAGTATGGCCATTTTGACAATATTAATTCTTCCTATCCAAGAACATGGGAGATCTTTCCATCTTCTAAGTTTTTCTTTAATTTCTTTCTTTAGTGTTCTGTAGTTCTCATTGTAGAGGTCTTTCACCTCTTTTGTGAGATTGATTCCCAAGTATTTTATTTTTTTCGAGGCTATTGTGAATGGGGTAGTTTTCCTAATGCTACATCAGATTCATCACTTATGTATAAAAATGCCTTAGATTTATGTGCATTGATCTTATATCTCGCTACTTTACTGAATTCACTTATGAGATCTAAAAGTTTTCTGGTGGAATTTCCTGGTTCCTCTATGTATATAATCATATCATCAGCAAATAGGGATAGTTTGAGTTCTTCTTTTCCTATTCGGATCCCTTTAATTTCTTTGGTCTGTCTAATTGCTCTGGCTAGAGTTTCAAGGACTATATTGAAAAGAAGTGGTGAAAGAGGGCATCCCTGCCTTGTTCCAGTTTTTAGGGGGAATGCTTTCAGTTTTTCACCATTTAGAATGATATTAGCTATGGGCTTAGCATAGATGGCCTTTACAATGTTAAGGAATGTTCCCACTATCCCTATTTTTTCTAGTGTTTTGAGCAAGAAGGGGTGCTGTATTTTATCAAATGCTTTTTCTGCATCTATTGAAATAATCATGTGATTCTTGACTTTAAGTCTATTGATATGGTGAATTACATTTATTGATTTCCTGATGTTGAACCAACCTTGCATCCCTGGGATGAAACCCACTTGATCATGGTGCACTATCTTTTTAATATGTTTTTGTATGCGATTTGCTAAAATTTTGTTCAGAATTTTTTCATCGATGTTCATTAAGGATATTGGTCTGAAATTTTCTTTCCTCGATGTGTCTCTGTCTGGTTTAGGTATCAGGGTAATATTGGCTTCATAGAATGAGTTTGGGAGGGTTCCCTCCTCTTCTATTTTATGGAATACTTTGAGGAGTATTGGAATGAGCTCTTCTTTAAAGGTTTTGTAGAACTCAGCTGAGAACCCATCTGGTCCTGGACTTTTCTTTGTTGGTAGGCTTTTGATGACTTCTTCTATTTCATTACTTGAAATTGGTCTATTTAAATTGTGTATGTCCTCCTCGTTCAGTTTAGGCAATTCATATGTCTCTAGAAACCTGTTGATGTCTTCAAAATTTTCTATCTTGTTGGAGTATAGATTTTCAAAATAGCTTCTGATTATGTTTTGTATTTCAGTCGTGTCTGTTGTGATATTTCCTTGTTCATTCCGAATTTTAGTGATTTGGGTTTTACTCTCCTCTTCTCTGTGTTAGTGTGGCTAAAGGTTTATCAATTTTGTTTATTTTTTCGAAGAACCAACTATTTGTCAATTTTTTGTATTGTTTCTTTTGTTTCAATTTCGTTGATTTCAGCTCTGAGTTTAACTATTTCCTGTCTTCTACTACTTTTGGTGTTGGTCTGTTCTTCTTTTTCTAGGGCTTTGAGCTGTAGTGTAGGTCGTTTATTTGTTGAGTTTTACTTCTTTTATTAAATGCGCTCCATGAAATAAATTTTCCACTAAGTACTGCTTTCATAGTGTCCCAGAGATTTTGATATGATGTTTCTTGTTCTCATTTACCTCTAAGAATTTTTTTATTTCCTTCCTAATACCTTCTGTTATCCATTCATCATATAATAGCATATTGTTTAATCTCCAGGTGTTGGAGTAGTTTCTGTTTTTTACTCTTTCATTTATTTCTAACTTCAATCCATTATGATCTGATAGAATACAAGGTAGTGTCTCTATCTTCTTGTATTTGCTAACATTAGCTTTGTGGCATAATATATGGTTGATTTTAGAGATGGATCCATGTGCTGCTGAGAAGAAAGTGTATTCACTCTTGGTTGGATGGTATATTCTATAAATGTGTGTTAAGTCTAAATTATTGATTGTGTTATTGAGATCTATGGTTTCTTTGTTCAATTTTTGTTTGGAAGATCTGTCCAGTGGTGAGAGAGGCGTGTTAAAATCACCTAGTATTATTGTGTTATGGTCTATTTGGTTTCTAAAATTGAGAAGGATTTGTTTGACATACATGGATGAGCCACTATTTGGGGCATAGATGTTTATGATTGTTATATCTTGCTGATTTATGCTTCCCTTAAGCAGTATGAAATGTCCTTCTTTATCCCTTCTGAGTAACTTTGGCTTGAAGTCCACATTATCTGAAATGAGGATGGATACTCCAGCTTTTTTGCTGAGTCCATGTGCATGGTATGTTTTTCCCCATCCTTTCACCTTTAGTCTATGGGTATCTCTTTCTATGAGGTGAGTCTCTTGCAGGCAACATATTGTTGGATCTTTCTTTTTAATCCAATCTGCCAGTCTATGTCTTTTGATTGATGAATTCAGGCCGTTAACATTCAGGGTTATTATTGAGATATGATTTGTATTCCTGGTCATTTGGTTCATTTTTTAAATTTTATTTATTTATTTAATTATTTTTTTGACACACCTTGGTTCCTCCTTTATTTGACAGTTCCTTTAGGATAATTCCTCCCTTTGTTGATTTGCTTCTCTATTTTTTCTCTCTTTCTCATGGAATATTTTGCTGAGAATGTTCTGTGATGCTGGCTTTCTTTTTGTAAATTCTTTTAGCATTTGTTTATCATGGAATGATTTCATTTCATCATCAAATTTGAAGGTAAGTTTTGCTGGGTATAAGATTCTTGGCTGGTATCCATTTTCTTTCAGAGCTTGAAAAATGTTGTTCCAGGCCCTTCTAGCTTTTAGGGTCTGGATTGAAAAATCTGCTGATATCCGTATTGGTTTCCCCCTGAATGTAATTTGGTTCTTTTCTCTCACAGTCTTTAAAATTCTGTCTTTATTTTGTATGTTAGGTATTTTCATTATAATGTGCCTTGGTGTGGGTCTGATGTAATTTTGTGTATTTGGAGTCCTATAAGCCTCTTGATCTTGATTTTCCATTTCATTCTTCAGATTTGGGAAATTTTCTGATATTATTTCATTGAATAGATTGTTCATTCCCTTGGTTTGTTTCTCTAAGCCTTCCTCAATCCCAATAATTCTCAAATTTGGCCTTTTCATGATATCCCATAGTTCTTGCAGATTCTGTTCATGATTTCTTACCATCTTCTCTGTTTGTTCAACTTTGTTTTCAAGGTTAAATATTTTGTCTTCAATATCTGAAGTTCTGTCTTCCAGGTGTTCTATCCTATTGGTTATGCTTTCTATGGAGTTCTTAATTTGGTTTATTGTTTCCTTCATTTCAAGGATTTCTGTTTGTTTTTTTTTTTCAATATCTCTAACTCTTTATTGAAGTGATCTTTTGCTTCCCGTATTTGCTCTTTTAACTGTTGATTGGTGCTATCATTCAATGCCTGCATTTGCTCTTTCATCTCATCATTTGCTTCTCTGATCATTTTAATTATGTACCTTCTGAACTTCCTTTCTGTCATTTCTTCTGCCACGCTGTTGTTGGATTTTATTGATGTAACATCTAGATTTGTTTGGGGCATTTTCTTCCCTTGTTTTCTCATATTGTTCAGGTATCAGTGGGTCATTAAGATATTGCAGATTTCCTCTATTGACTTATAATGTCCCTGAAGATTGCTAGTATATCCCCTCTTATCCTTCAGTATATCCTTATCCTGCAGTAGCCTGCAGTCTTGGAGGAAGTTGATAATGCTCCACAAGGAAGCTGCCTCTCTAGGGTTAGTGACCCTCAGGTGGGGTATATTCCCTGATAGTGGGCAGAGGTGCTTCCACTTGTTGACCAATGGTCATCCATCGGGGAACTAGGCTGCGGGCTGAGGCAAGGCCTGTTTGTGCCTGTGTCTCTGGTTTTACTGTCCTTGTGGGAAAACCTCACCCGGCAGGGAAGACTCACCTGGTGGGGAGGTCTCGCTGCTCAGTTCCCCTCCTATAGGTTCCCCTCAATCTACAACTACCGCCTGGGCTGGCCTGTCTTCCTCTGCAACATTCCCAGGGGCCCGGACCTACCTCCTGGGCCTGGGAGCCTCACCCTTCGCAGACGAGTCTCCTTAGGCTGCCTCTCCTCAGAGAATCTGCCTGCAGTCCTGGAAACTTTGCTCCGCCCCTAGGTGTGTCTCTTTGCAGCTCTTCCACCAAGAAGCCGCCTAGGTCCTGGGACCCTCCTCTGCACCTAATTGCCTGGCTATGCGGCCCCTCCTCTGAGCCGCCACCTAGAGCCCCATACAATAGCTCCGAGACCCAGAGACCCGTCACACACCTCTTCCTCTGGACAGCCGCCCGGTTACTGACGCATTCACTAGGAGTCCAAGCAACTCACTTCGAGTCTCCTCCTCCTGCCATCCTGCCCGTAGCCCTAGGCAGTCACTCCGAGTCCACGTGACCCGCCCTGTTCCTCCTCCTCCTCGGGGGGTACCCCCCGGGTGTTCAGGAGTGGTCGCTTGGAGACCAAGCGACCCACCATGCTCCTCCTCCAGGCAGGCCACCGGTGTTCAGGAGCGGTCACTTTGAGTCCAAACAACTCACCACTCGCCTCCTCCTCTGGCAACCGCCTGTGGCTCTGATGCATTCACTCTTAGACCAAGCGACCCGCCGCACATCTCCTCTTCCTCCGGGCAACCTCCTGGTGTTCAGAAGTGGTCGTTGTGAGTCCAGACAGCTCGCCATGCAGCTCCTCTTCTGGCAACTGCCTGTAGCTCTGATGCAGTCACTCCTAGGCCAAGCGACCCGCTGCACTTCTCCTCTTCCTCCGGGCAACCCCCGGTGTTCAGAAGCGATCGCTCTGAGTCCAAACAGCTCGCCACGCCCCTCCTCCTCAGGCAGCCGCCCGGAGCCCCAGTGGTTGCTCCAAGTCCAAGCGCTGTGCTGAGCCCCCTCCTCTACGATGATCCCAGTTGTCCGTGTTTACCGCTCTAGTGGGGGAGAGGGGCGTCTCGCCGAGCAACTCTACTTCACAAAGTTCCCTGCATTCCAGGGCTACCGCCCCATCCGGGATGCCTCCCCAATGGGAGAAACTCACCCGGCGGCTTTGAGTTGGTCCCAAGTCTCTCACTATCTCCTCTTTTGAATCCTGCGTCCTGGAGCAGCGTGAAATGCAGCCGCCCTCTAGTCGGCCATGTTGAAAACCCCAAGCTCAGGGCATTTTATCCTGCTTGGGCTGGCCAAACAGCTGTAAGGTTTTGGCACCACCATGCTGGGGTCAGTTTTCCCTGCCCCTGTGGATACCTTTTCACCTTTCACAATTCTGAGGGAATCCAGAGGGCAGGAATCATTTTGGATCTGGCCCCTCAATACCAGCATCCCACTTCCTGACCAACATGTCTTCAAGGAATAGGAACAGGGCTTGGGGGAGACCATGTCCCAAGGAAGGAGCTTTCTTGATGAGGCCTGTGCCAGGAGATTCTTCAGACCCAGCCTCCAGCTGCCTCCTTGAGAGGCTGCACCCACATCTCAGGCTGACCTCTAGGAGAGGCTGACCTAGGGCCTGAAATTCCCTGCACCCTACAAGGCAGAGGGCAACTGGAGACAAGTGTGACAGCCCCAGAAAGGACAGGTCAGTGGCTGGGGACAGAGGATCCTGTAAATTGGCCAAAGGACACATGTGCCCAAAGACATTCATGAGGAATCTCTTCTTAGGGAAGACAAAGAGAGGCATAAGTACTCCTTTATATATATACATAGTTGTTAATGGACCTTTATTTAATTTATTTATACGCAGTGCTGAGACTCCAACCCAGGGCTTCACACACGTGCCAGGTAAGTGCTCTACCACTGAGCCACAACCCCTGCCCCCATAAGTACTTCTCAAAAGCAGGTTCCAGGTCATTCCTCTCTGCTTTCCACACCTGGGAAACGTTCACCCAGAATTTAAAAAGTGGGGTTGAGCACTACTCAGTGAAACACGACAGTGAAAACTCTGCCACTTGAGTGCAGCCTGCGGAAGGGACAGTTGGTGATAGTGTGAGGCTGCAGCTGGCATGGGGGAAGGCGGGAGGGAGCTGGAATTTTAGGGCTCTGCTGCCAGCCGACCAGGAGTGAGTGTTCCAAATGGAAAATGGATTCCAAACCCCGCTTCCTGCACAATGGGAAGCTGGCTGTGGGGTGCGCAGGTGGCGTCTCTAAGGAAGGAGGGACAGACGGGACGATTGGGCCAACTGTCACACTCCTATTCCACCGGAGTCCAGATTCCCTGATGCCCTCCTGACTCACACAGACTGAGAGCCTCGGGACACAGGAGCTACCCAGAGATGACCCAGGGAGGTCAGCACCAGGCAGGCACCTGACGCCAGGGGTCGCAGCCCAGTTCACTACGTGGGCCAAGGTGATAGGCACCAGGGCCACCTGCCAGAGAGAGCTGGTCCACACGCTCCCAGCTGACCTCGGGACCCGCCGCCCAGTCCACCCCCGGGACCAGGAGTCAGCGGCCCAGGGCCACCGGCCAGTGGGGACACACAGGGCCTCGCTCCGCAGCTCACCCGCACGCCGGGCCCCCACGGCAGGAGCTGGCCCAATGCTCACAGTTTTTGGCCTCCGGAGTGACCCTCCATCCTCCCGTGGGACCTCCTGGCACCCAAGCTCTCGGGGTAAGTAGGCTGTGCAGATCCATCAGAATCTCCAGAGCACTTGGAAAGGAAGGAGGGAGCGGGTATTAAAGGAAAGCCCGGGGATGTGGCAGGAGCCCGCCCTGCCCCTCCATCTGCACTCCTGATTGGACAGTTCCACCACAGCACCGCTGATGGACAGGCCTCAGGCACCGCCTGGGGATTGAGTGACAGCTAATGTAATGCCAGCCGAAAACCATGTGCAGTGGTTTGACGCTGATTGCTTGTTTGTGTGTGTCTGTTTTATTGCCCCAACTCCCCTTTGTGTAAAAACATCTGAGGTGAGACCGGTGGCTTGTACATTTTGTAGACTGCTCTGGAAGGCAGTGGCGAGGAGTGCTAGGGAGGAATGCGGGCGGAAATCTAAAACAATAAACTTGGAGGCAAAAGGCAGCAGAAGCTCAACTTTTTTTTTTTTAATTATTGTAAACAAATGGGATACATGTTGTTTCTCTGTTTGTACATGGCGAAAAGGAATACCATTTGTGTAATCATAAATTTACATAGGGTAATGTTGTTTGATTCATTCTGTTATTTTTTTCCCTTCCCCCCAACCCCTCCCACCCCTCTTTTTCCTCTATACAGTCCTTCCTTCCTCCATTCTTGCCCCCCTCCCTAAACCTAACTCTAACCCTAACACTAACCCCTCCCACCCCCCATTATGTGTCATCATCCACTTATTAGCGATATCATTCTTCCTTTGGTTTTTTGAGATTGGCTTATCTCACTTAGCATGATATTCTCCAGTTTCATCCATTTGCCTGCAAATGCCATAATTTTATCATTCTTTATGGCTGAGTAATATTCCATTGTATATATACCACATTTTCTTTATCCATTCATCAATTGAAGGACATCTAGGTTGGTTCCACAATCTGGCTATTGTGAACTGAGCAGCCATGAACATTGATGTGGCCGTATCTCTGTAATATGCTGATTTTAAGTCCTTTGGGTATAGGCCAAGGAGTGGGATAGCTGGGTCAAATGGTGGTTCCATTCCAAGTTTTCTAAGGAGTCTCAACACTGCTTTCCAGAGTGGCTGCACTAATTTGCAGCCCCACCAGCAATGTATGAGTGTACCTTTCTCCCCACATCCTCGCCAACACCTGTTGTTGCTTGTATTCTTGATAATCACCATTCTAATTGGGGTGAGATGGAATCTTAGGGTGGTTTTGATTTGCATTTCTCTTATTACTAGAGATGTTGAACATTTTTCCATATGTTTGTTGATTGCTTGTAGATCTTCTTCTGTGAAGTGTCTATTGCATTTCCTTAGCCCATTTGTTGATTGGATTATTTGCATTCTTGGTGTAGAGTTTTTTGAGTTCTTTATAGATTCTGGAGATTAGTGCTCTATCTGAAGTATGATTGGCAAAGATTTTCTCCCACTCTTTCTGTAGGCTCTTTCTTCGCATTGCTGATAGTTTCCTTTGCTGAGAGAAAGCTTTTTAGTCTGAATCTATCCAGTTATTAATTCTTGCTTTTATTTCTTGTGCCTATGGGAGTCCTGTTGAGGAAGTCTGGTCCTAAGCCGACATGTTGAAGCTCTGGACCTACTTTTTCTTCTATAAGATGCAGGGTCTCTGGTCTGATTCCAAGGTCCTTAATCCATTTTGAGTTTAGTTTTGTGCATGGTGAGAGATATGGGTTTAGTTTCATTCTGTTGCATATGGATTTCCAATTTTCCCAGCACCATTTGTTGAAGAGGCTATCTTTTCTCCATTCCATATTTTTGGCCCCTTTGTCTAGTATGAGAAAATTGTATTTATTTGGGTTTGTGTCCGTGTCCTCTATTCTGTACCATTGATCCACCTTTCTATTTTGGTACCAATACCATGCCGTTTTTGTTACTATTGCTTTGTAGTAGAGTTGAAGATCTGGTATTGCGATACCCCCTGCTTCACTCTTTCTGCCAAGGATTGCTTTAGCTATTCTGGGTTTTTTATTCTTCCAGATGAATTTCATAATTTCTTGCTCTATTTCTGTAAGGTACATCATTGGGATTTTAATTGGAATTGCATTGAATCTGTATAGCACTTTTGGTAGTATGGCCATTTTGACAATATTAATTCTTCCTATCCAGGAACATGGGAGATCTTTCCATCTTCTAAGTTTTTCTTTAATTTCTTTCTTTAGTGTTCTGTAGTTCTCATTGTAGAGGTCTTTCACCTCTTTTGTGAGATTGATTCCCAAGTATTTTATTTTTTTCAAAGCTATTGTGAATGGCGTAATTTTCCTAATTTCTCTTTCTGAAGATTCATTGCTTATGTATAAAAATGCCTTAGATTTATGTGCATTGATCTTATATCCCGCTACTTTACTGAATTCACTAATGAGATCTAAAAGTTTTCTGGTGGAATTTCCTGGTGCCTCTAAGTATACAATCATATCATCAGCAAATAGGGATAGTTTGAGTTCTTCTTTTCCTATTCGTATCCCTTTAATTTCTTTGGTCTGTCTAATTGCTCTGGCTAGAGTTTCAAGGACGATATTGAATAGAAGTGGTGAAAGAGGGCATCCCTGCCTTGTTCCAGTATTTGGAGGGAATGCTTTCAGTTTTTCACCATTTAGAATGATATTAGCCATGGGCTTAGCGTAGATGGCCTTTACAATGTTAAGGAATGTTCCCACAATCCTTATTTTTTCTAGTGTTTTGAGCATGAAGGGGTGCTGTATTTTATCAAATGCTTTTTCTGCATCTATAGAAATAATCATGTGATTCTTGACTTTAAGTCTATTGATTTGGTGAATTGCATTTATTGATTTCCTGATGTTGAACCAACCTTGTATCCCTGGGATGAAACCCACTTGATCATGGTGCACTATCTTTTTAATATGTTTTTGTATGCGATTTGCTAAAATTTTGTTCAGAATTTTTTCGTCGATGTTCATTAAGGATATTGGTCTGAAATTTTCTTTCCTCGATGTGTCTCTGTCTGGTTTAGGTATCAGGGTAATATTGGCTTCATAGAATGAGTTTGGGAGGGTTCCCTCCTCTTCTATTTTATGGAATACTTTGAGGAGTATTGGAATGAGCTCTTCTTTAAAGGTTTTGTAGAACTCAGCTGAGAACCCATCTGGTCCTGGACTTTTCTTTGTTGGTAGGCTTTTGATGACTTCTTCTATTTCATTACTTGAAATTGGTCTATTTAAATTGTGTATGTCCTCCTCGTTCAGTTTAGGCAATTCATATGTCTCTAGAAACCTGTTGATGTCTTCAAAATTTTCTATCTTGTTGGAGTATAGATTTTCAAAATAGCTTCTGATTATGTTTTGTATTTCAGTCGTGTCTGTTGTGATATTTCCTTGTTCATTCCGAATTTTAGTGATATGAGTTTTCTCTCATCTTCTCTTTGTTAGTGTGGCTAAAGGTTTATCAATTTTGTTTATTTTTTCGAAAAAACCAACTATTTATTTTGTCAATTTTTGGTATTCTTTCTTTTGTTTCAATTTCATTGATTTCAGCTCTGAGTTTAACTATTTCCTGTCTTCTACTACTTTTGGTGTTGGTTTGTTCTTCATTTTCTAGGGCTTTGAGCTGTAGTGTTAGGTCATTTATTTTTTGAGTTTTACTCCTTTTATTAAATGCGCTCCATGAAATAAATCTTCCTCTAAGTACTGCTTTCAGAGTGTCCCAGAGATTTTGATATGATGTTTCTTTGTTCTCATTTACCTCTAAGAATTTTTAAATTTCCTTCCTAATATCTTCTGTTATCCATTCTTCATATAATAGCATACTGTTTAATCTCCAGGTGTTGGAGTAGTTTCTGTTTTTTACTCTTTCTTTTATTTCTAACTTCAATCCATTATGATCTGATAGAATACAAGGTAGTGTCTCTATCTTCTTGTATTTGCTGACATTAGCTTTGTGGCATAATATATGGTCTATTTCAGAGAAGGATCCATGTGCTGCTGAGAAGAAAGTGTATTCACTCTTGGTTGGATGCTATATTCTATAAATGTCTATTAAGTCTGAATTATCGATTGTGTTATTGAGATCTATGGTTTCTTTGTTCAATTTTTGTTTGGAAGATCTGTCCAGTGGTGAAAGAGGCGTGTTAAAATCACCTAGTATTATGGTGTTATGGTCTATTTGGATTCTAAAATTGAGAAGGATTTGTTTAACATACATGGATGAGCCACTATTTGGGGCATAGATGTTTATGATTGTTATATCTTGCTGATTTATGCTTCCCTTAAGCAGTATGAAATGTCCTTCTTTATCCCTTCTGAGTAACTTTGGCTTGAAGACCACATTATCTGAAATGAGGATGGATACTCCAGCTTTTTTGCTGAGTCCATGTGCATGGTATGTTTTTCCCCATCCTTTCACCTTTAGTCTATGGGTATCTCTTTCTATGAGGTGAGTCTCTTGCAGGCAACATATTGTTGGATCTTTCTTTTTAATCCAATCTGCCAGTCTATGTCTTTTGATTGATGAATTCAGGCCATTAACATTCAGGGTTATTATTGAGATATGATTTGTATTCCCGGTCATTTGGTTCATATTTAAAATTTTATTTATTTATTTATTTATTTTTTGACACATCTTGGTTCCTTCTTTATTTGACAGTTCCTTTAGGATAATTCCTCCTTTTGTTGATTTGCTTCTTTGTTTTTTATCTCTTCCTCATGAAATATTTTGCTGAGAATGTTCTTTAATGCTGACTTTCTTTTTGTAAATTATTTTAGCTTTTGTTTTTCATGGAATGATTTTATTTCATCATCAAATTTGAAGGTAAGTTTTACTGGGTATAAGATTCTTGGTTGGCATCCATTTTCTTTCAGAGCTTGAAAAATATTGTTCCAGGCCCTTCTAGCTTTTAGGGTCTGGATTGAAAAATCTGCTGATATCCGTATTGGTTTCCCCCTGAATGTAATTTGGTTCTTTTCTCTCACAGCCTTTAAAATTCTGTCTTTATTTTGTATGTTTGGTATTTTCATTATAATGTGCCTTAGTGTGGGTCTGTTGTAATTTTGTGTATTTGGAGTCCTATAAGCCTCTTGGACTTGATTTTCCATTTCATTCTTCAGATTTGGGAAATTTTCTGATATTATTTCATTGAATAGATTGTTCATTCCCTTGGTTTGTTTCTCTAAGCCTTCCTCAATCCCAATAATTCTCAAATTTGGCCTTTTATGATATCCCATAGTTCTTGCAGATTCTGTTCATGATTTCTTACCATCTTCTCTGTTTGTTCAACTTTGTTTGCGAGGTTAAATATTTTGTCTTCAATATCTGAAGTTCTATCTTCCAGGTGTTCTATCCTATTGGTTATGCTTTCTATGGAGTTCTTAATTTGGTTTATTTTTTCCTTCATTTCAAGGATTTCTGTTTGGTTTTTTTTCAATATCTCTAACTGTTTATTGAAATGATCTTTTGCTTCCTGAATTTGCTCTGTTAACTGTCGATTGGTGTGATCATTCAATGCCTGCATTTGCTCTTTCATCTCATCGTTTGCTTCCCTAATCATTTTAATTATGTACATTCTGAACTCCCTTTCTGTCATTTCTTCTGCCATGCTGTCGTTGGATTTTATTGATGTAACATCTAGATTTGTTTGGGGCATTTTCTTCCCTTGTTTTCTCATATTGTTCAGGAATCAGTGGGTCATTAAGATATTGCAGATTTCCTCTATTGACTTATAATGTCCCTGAAGATTGCTAGTATATCCCCTCTTATCCTTCAGTAGCCTGAAGTCTTGGAGGAAGTTGATAATGCGGAGCTCCACGAAGAAGCTGCCTCTCTAGGGGTGGTGACCCTCAGGTGGGGTATATTCCCTACTAGTGGGCAGAGGTGCTTCCACTTGTTGACCAATGGTCAACCATCGGGGAACTAGGCTGCAGGCTGAGGCAATGCCTGTTTGTGCCCGTGTCTCTGGTTTTACCGTCCCTGTGGGAAAACCTCACCCAGCAGGGAAGACTCACTCGGTGGGTACGTCTCGCTGGTCAATTCCCCTCCTATAGGTTCCCCTCAATCTACAACTACTGCCTAGGCTGGGCTGTCTTCCTCTGCAACGTTCCCAGGGGCCCGGACCTACCTCCTGGGCCTGGGAGCCTCACCCTTCACAGACAAGTCTCCTTAGGCTGCCTCTCCTCAGAGAATCTGCCCGCAGTACTGGAAACTTCGCTCCGCCCCTAGGCGTGTCTCTGTGGGGCTCTTCCAGCAAGAAGCCCCCTTGGTCCTGGGACCCTACTCTGCACCCAATCGCCTGGCTATGTGGCCCCTCCTCTGAGCCGCCACCTGGAGCCCCGTACAATAGCACCGATACCCAGAGACCCGCCACACACCTCCTCCTCCGGACAGCCTCCCGGTTTCCGACACAGTCACTAGGAGTCCAAGCAACTCACTTCGTGTCTCCTCCTCCCACCAACCGCCCATAGCCCTAGGCAGTCACTGCAAGTTCAAGTGACCCACCCTGTTCCTCCTCCTCCTCCTCGGGGTAGCCCCCCGGGTGTTCAGGAGCGGTGGCTCCGAGACCAAGTGACCCACTGCGCTCCTCCTCCAGGCAGGCCACCGGTGTTCAGGAGCGGTCTCCTTCAGTCCAATCAACTCACCACTCGCCTCCTCCTCTGGCAACCGCCCATAGCTCCGATGCAGTCACTCCCAGACCAAGCGACCCGCCGAGCCTCTCCTCCTCCTTCGGGCAACCCTCCGGTGTTCAGAAGTGGTTGCTCTGAGTTCAAACAGCTCGCCATGCAGCTCCTCCTCTGGCAACCGCCTGTAGCTCCGACACAGTCACTCCCAAACTAAGCGACCCACCGCGCTCCTCCTCCAGGCAGGCCACCGGTGTTCTGGAGTGGTTGCTCCGAGTTCAAACAGCTCGCCACGCAGCTCCTCCCCTGGCAACCGCCCATAGCTCTGAAGCAGTCACTCCCAGACCAAGCGACCCACCGTGCTTCTCCTCCAGGCAGGCCACCAGTGTTCTGGAGTGGTCGCTCCGAGTTCAAATAGCTCGCCACACAGCTCCTCCCCTGGCAACCGCCCGAGGCTCCGATGCAGTCACTCATAGGTTAATCAACCCACCACGCTCCTCCTCTTCCTCCGGGCAACCTCCCGGTGTTCAGGAGCACTCGTTCTGAGTCCAAACAGCTCACCACGCGGCTCCTCCTCAGGCAGCCGCTCGGAGTCCCAGTGGTTGCTCCAAGTCCAAGCGCTGTGCTGAGCCCCCTCCTCTACGATGATCCCAGTTGTTTGTGTTTACCGCTCCAGCGGGGGGAGGGGCGTCTCGCCGAGATACTCTACTTCACAAAGTTCCCTGCATTCTGGGGCTACTGCCCCATCCGGGATGCCTCCCCAAAGGGAGAGACTCGCCCGGCGGCTTTGAGTTGGTCCCAAGTCTCTATCTCCTCTTTTGAATCTTGCATCCTGGAGCAACGTGAAATGCAGCCGCCCTCTAGTCCGCCATCTTGAAACCTCCGATGATTCCCAGAAGCTCAACTTTCTAATCCCTTTGAGAAAAGAAGCTCAGGGACTCAGCTCTCCACCCATCACTCAGAAAAGAAGCTGAGAGTTTTTCTGAGTTCTCTGCATGTAAGACACGGTGCACATTCAGCGATCTCAAAGACATGGCTGCAAGTGAGCCTCGGCACTTTCTCTCACACTGAACGTGGCAAATATGAAATGCTAAATGCTGCCATTCAGAGAGGGAATGGGAGGCCACCTCAGATTAGCAGGCTCAGGGCAAGGGTAGTCACTGGGCTCCTCCAAATACAGGGCTTGGTCTCTGGGGCACACACAGAAGCCACAGTGAACCCACAGGGGAGGACTGCACTCTCAGTTTTCATAGTACCTGATTCATGACCACCACACACCTGCACAGGTGAAGTGTTTCTAATGATTTGACCCCATGTCCACACTGGCATGTTGATGGGTCCTTCGCCTGTGCTCTGGAGAGCACTGTCTGCCTGGAGCACTCCTGAGCCTGCCTGCTGTTGTCAGGAGGCGGGTGCTGTGTTCCCACAGGCCTCTGGGGATGGCAGGCATGCACCCACCCACATCTCTATATGAAGCAGAGCTCACCAGCCAGCTCCGACAACCTGAAGCTGTCCCTGCTTTCCTCTAAAGAGGTCCTGAAAGCCTGCCAGCCTGAAAAATCTGTGGGGACCACTTTTCAGGCTGAGATTTGGAGATGCCAGCAGGGGAGACCGTTTTGCTGCAGGTGGAGATCACATGACCCTCAGGAGTGACTGCTTTCTGCTTAGAATTCAACCAGTGGCCCAACTTATCTGATGCTCCACAGAAAATGATTTTATGAGAGGAATAAGTCAAAACTGGTGTCTTGCAATTATAAGAGAATATAACCACAGAGAATTCTTATCAAATGTTTTGTTGCTAGATTTCTGAATCCACAATGGCAATGTGAGGGACAGTAGTGGATTCATAGCTAATTGTGAGAAACACTCACCTGTCCAAGTCCAAAGAATGGGTTAAAAGACACAAGAGACAGCAAAAAAGACATTATTTTGATGACGGTCTTGCAAGACTGGGTGCCTGGTGGTCAGGAAACTCCAGATCGGGTACAACCAGTGTTTTATCTCCTGCATTGCAAGATCCCTCACCCAGTTCCTCATTGGCCAAGTGCTATGGGGAGCACAGTCTTACTGAAAGGCCTCCTAGTTTTTACTGTCTCCTATTGGGTTACTTAATGAAATGTATCTTTAGTAGTCCCCACATCCCTTTGTGCTCTTGTGGTGGGAAAGTCCCCTGGATTGAGTGCCTTTTGGCATGTACACAGTTATCTCTTGGTCAGGTGGTGGTAGGTGGCTTCCTTCTCACCTCCTGTTTGCCAACGAGCTGCAAATTTTCACACTGCCATAACTTACCTGTAACTTTCCACCCTGCTCTCCCTCCAGCTGCCTTACCCACATCCCATCATTTTACATTTAAAGCTAAATACTGTATTCTGAAAATACACCCCTGGGCTTTTGATTTGGCACAATCCAGTCACTCTGATGCACTTTAGCTCTTTTCCAGTCCTGCCGTCTCCTCCTATTGAGCGGAACAACCCATAATGGCTATTTTCAGCTATTCTGTGGTTGTTCTAGCTTTTCCTTCCTGCCCAGTCACAAGTTCCAAAGATGTGTAAACATTTTCAGAGTATCAATAGTAATGATCTCACTGTCATTGCCAAGTTCCTAATTAGTCCGCTTCTCATCACTGAAACAAAGTATCTGAAGCAAGTTGACTTTAAGAAGAAAATGACTCATGTAGCTCTGAGTTGCAGAGATTTGAGAACTTGCACCTGGTGATGCCCTTCTTGCTCACAGCACACAAATATGACCACAAACGGGGAGTGTGAGTGTGTGTGTGTGTGTTGTCTCTCTCTGCCTATTCATACAGGCCACCATGAAACAATCATGGCTGCTCCACTGTAATCACCTTATAGAGCCCTAATTATTTCCTTCGTTTCCACCCCTAAGCCCCAGAGCCTTAAGGAATTTCCACCCTCTTAATACTTCACCATGGAAATTAAATTTCAGTAGCTGAAGGCTTATTCAGCACCCAAACCTATCCAAACCACAGCAGGGGGGAGATTCCACATTGGTGCTTTGATCCTCTCGACAGTTCTTCGCAGTTCTTGCACATTCTCTCTCTCTTTTGCTTTTCTTTTCTTTTTTTCTTTCTTTCTTTTTTTTTTTTTTTTTTTTTTTGTACTGGGGATTGACTCCAGGGGTCCTTGACCACTGAGGTACATACCCAGTCCTTTTGAAATATTTTATTTAGTGTGTTACTTGGCTGTCTAAGGATGCTTTGAACTTGTGATCCTCCTGCCTTAGCCTCTCCAGCTGCTGGGGTTGGAGGTGTCTGCCACCTTGCCTGACTTGTACATTTTCTTGACAGGTTACCATCTGTCTTTTAATTTATTAAGGCACAAGAAATTTTGAAGTCTGACCTAGTCAAATTTGACTATTGAAAGCAAATTTTGGCACATGCAAACTTTTCAGTCCCCCGGACATTACCTTGTTTCTTAAATGTGGTTCAAATATCTTTAAAAATGAGAAGTTGTTTTTTCATTTTTGTTTCATTTTTTTCAGCATCAAATAAAATTATGTCTATCCTGGCACAACAGGATGCTTTTATACAAACGTGAGAGGGCCGTAGCTGACCTACTCCCCTGGCACTCCCTCCCACGGCTGCTCAGTACCTCTCAGTCTACCCAGCCTAAAACAAGCTTCCCTTTTTCTCTTCATATTTGTCTTGTGAATTAGACTCAGTATGTAACAGAGTTTATGTGATTATTTTCCTTTTTGTCTTCCTTTTTTCATTTAGAATCATTTTTTAGTTCAATGCACACAGTGACAAAGCATCTTCTTTCTAAAATTCACACAGACACACTGCCTTTCTTTAATCCAGTCTTCCTTCATTGTACATTTAGCTTGTTTCTATGTATTTGCTACTGGTACTGAAGTGGAAATGAATATTGGAATGCAGATGGGCCCATAAGTGCTGATCTCATGTCCTGTGTGTGCACAGCTGGAGTTCGGGCTGTAGAGTCATAATTACCTCTATCTTTCTTTCCTCTGAGGAACCTGCACAGTCTTCTCCATGATGCCTGTACCAAATGTCATCTCCACCACCATTTTACGTGTGATCCCTTCTCTCCATATTCTGGCCAAACTTTGATAACACATTTTTGTAATGAACATCTTAAGGGGTACTATTCCCTGTGATTTAACATGAAACTAGGAAAAAAAATAGTAGAATAGCTTTTGGTGTGGGTCTTAACCATTATGTGTTTGGATAGGACACCAAGAACAAAGGGAATAAAAACAAAACAAGTGAGTGTATACATTAAATCATTCTGCACAACAAAGGAATAAGCTGGTGAAAAAAAACCCAAATATTTATTAACCACATATCTCATTATGGTACTGTTTCTACATGTACATGGAACACATGCAAGTCAGTAGAAAAAAGAAAATATCTATTAACCTCATTTGACATGGGCCAGGACCTGAACAGATATTTTCAGAAGAAGACATAAAATGGCTAACAGGTGCTCAGCATTCCTGACCAGCAAGAATTGACACTCAAAACCCTAATTTGTATTCTACACCTCATTTAACTCACACAATAAAAATGAGTATCAAGTACAGGAGATGATCTTCTCCATTCCACCACAGAAGACCCTGAGACATCAGGCATGGACTACCCAAACCCTCTTTGAACCACATTGTCCTTTCTCAACTGCCACAGATGTCGGGGTTCCTAGAGCCCCCGGCCTTAGACATGGTCAAGATGGCGCCTGACGCTGAGCCAAAAGCGGCCAGCTATACAGTAAACAACCAGCGAATTCCAATGATTGGCTAGTTAACGATGTGACTAGAGCATGCCCCCTCGTGTACCCATCCTGCGCCTGCAGCTGTCCGCGTTTATCTCGTGTACTCTCCCCTGATTGACTGAAGTGTATATAAGCCTGGTGGGTGGGAGAGTAGGGGCAGAAGCTGAGGAAGGGACGGAAGAAGCGGAAGAACCGGCGGCGGCGACGGCGACGGCGACGGCGACGGCGGCCGCAGCAGCAGCAGTTGGAGCGGAGCTGGAAGAAGGGAGTACGCGGGAGTGGAAGGAGCTGGGAAAAGGGAAGCTGAGAGTGCGCAGAAGCTAGGGGTAAGAGAAGCGTAGGAAAGAAACTGTGCACAATAAACTTCCAAAGCTTCAGACGTTTGCCGTGTCTCTCTCTGCGGGCAGAGGGGACGCGACACACAGAGGTATAGAAAAGTGGAATACAGCTCATAAATACATCACTAGATGGGCAAGGGATGAAATTAGACACAAGAGAATGTAGAATATATTAACAAGTCTATATGCAAAGAAACAGACCGTGTGCAAGGAACTGTCACAAAGACATTCATTTAAAATGTTCTCATAAATGCCCAGCCCCCAGTGAATTTTACCATAATTGGAACAAAATTAGTACAAGTGCTTCAAGGTGAACTCCAAAACAGAGCAGATGGTAAAATAGTTATTATCACAGGTTGGGGTGGAGTTTAGGGAGATGTTGTTCAAAGTGCAAAAAATTTCATTTAGTTGGGGGAAATGCAAAAGATCCTTTGTAAAATGTGGTGATGACAGGTGATAAGGATGCAATTTTTATTGAAAATCACCCAGAGAGTAGACTTCAGTGTTCTCACCACAAAAATAAGCATGTGAAGTAATGCATGGTTAATAAGATTGAGTTAGCAATATTATAATGTGATGGCATTGTATTTCATGATATTGTAAATCCCAAACAACAATGTGACACTGAGTAAAGGTTATCTTTTAAATGGAAGAGAAAACTTACCTGTGTATCCTATGCATAAACTGTTACCCGGATAACAGGCAATAACCTCTCTTAAAGAAAACCATCAGCCTTTATCTCTTATAAGTGTAGACACGTACCTTCAAACACAAAGACAGGTTGAATGTGGCAAGGTATAACAATTACTGGAAACTAAGCAAAATTGTCTCATGAGCACAAATATGATTTAGAGAACAAAAGCAATATAACACATTATCATAATGTCACAAAATATGAAAGTGAATTTGACACAGATTAAGCTTAGCTAAATCCAATGCTCCTCAATGATAAAACCTTTAACACCCCTGAATTACAGGAGGGCTTCTAAGACATGCTGAAAGGCATCTATGGAAAACTTCAGATGACAGCATGATGGAAGGTAAAACCTGGGTGCTTTATATCTCAGGGATTGATAAGACCAGGTTGTCTGAGTTTACTATTTGTAATCAGTATCTAAGTGGATGTTTGCATATTGAACAACAAAGAGAAACTAATGAGATTGTATTGGAAGCATGTGTAAAAATTTCTAAGGAATTCAAACCCACATAAGCACACACAACACTAGACACATTTAGCTCAGCAAAGTACAGATGACAAGACAAACACACACAGAAACAAAAGATTTTCACCCTGAAAACGAACAATCTCAAAATGAAAATGAAAGCAGTTCTACTCCAAAGTGTAGGAGAGAATACATAGAAATGAATTTTACAACAGAAGTTTAAGTCCTGTCCACCAGAGAGGCAAGACAGAAAGTTGAATGTAATCCAAGAAGATGTAAGTAAATGGAAAGGTAGCTAATATTCAAGTACAATACTCAATGCTGTTAAGATTCATTTTCCTTCCTTACTGCATCCAAGAGAACACAATGAATGTGACAGTGTCTCCTTCTGCATCTTGGATCAAAAGGTCTTGAGTGCTTCTTGTCGTCTTACCAGAACCTCCATCTCCATGAGAGGCAAGACTATGTTTGCTGATGGAGTAGGAGATACCATGGGGAGGAGAACCCAGGTGCCCCAATCTATAGCCAGTTGTCCCCCAAAAGCAGAGCTGCCTGGTCTACATGTAGGACACTTGCCTGAGTGGACCCCACTATGCCCAGATTGCTGACCAGCCCAATCATGAACTGGTAAGTTGTGGAGTGATTTGTTCTGCAGTCATAGCTACCTGACACATGGACCCAGTGCAGATGGGAGGCCAAGATTCAACATGGTCTCTAGGAGTTACCTGGTCAACAACAGGAAGCCCTGATTTCATCTTCCCCTGTTTAAGGATGCATGTCCTATTAGAAGGTGTTGAGTCATAGAGACATGCATGAGAAGATCTATACATGTGATTGATAGTCACGTGTACTGCACACATGGGAAGAGGAATCAGCCACTGCCTGAAGATTAGAGTCAAGATCAAACAACAGAGAAAGTATTCTTTTAATCTACTCCCTGCACATCTAAACCATGGAGGTCAACTGGGGACACAGCTGAAGACTTCGGGTTTCCCTCTCTTTTTTTTTTTTCCTTTGCTGCGTGACCTCTGGGAGGGGTTGGGCCACCACCAAGGAGCAGCTGGGAAGCTGTGGTCAACCTTTGGAGATATTTTGCATGCAGCTCCAGTTCTCTCCTGGGGCTCTGATTCTGTGTTCCTTGGAGAGCAGGAGAACTACTGGCAGGGAAGATAATAGCACAAATGATGCACACATGATGAAGGCAGGCAGTGTGAGCAGACCTCTGATCAGCAAGCTTTTGTTTATTCAGTAGACAGTGGTGGAATCCATAGGTTGAATCTCTGTTGTGGCTACTTTTCAGGGAATGAAAAGGCAGTGTCTTGCTTATATAGGCTTCATCTAGGGTGGGACTGGAGGGTAATTCCTGACACTCATTGTTTTGGGGTCCATTAGATCCATTAGAGTGGCTTAGCAATGTGAGTAGGGAATTTCCCAGGAGCTTACTGTATTGGGGTCAGCTGACCATTATGGTGGGGGGTCAGGTGCCAGTTTCTTTTGTGTTCCTTCACTCTGAATCTGGGCCTTTAAATGAAAATAACTTCAATTTGCCCAGATAAGTGGGGGTGGGACTGAGGATAGGGTGAAATGTATTTAAACTTATTCTACATATTCTTCAGAAAGGATGTTTCTTTATTGGAGCATAAAACAGGTTGGGTGTTTCACTAATTTCTGTTGATAGATATGCGGACAGGTGGGTCACAAAAAAGATGCACGAGTCAAGTGAGAGCCACAAGGAGTAAGTTGGGCTCCTGAGCACATGGAGTGTGCCTGGTCAGCACTGCTCTACAGAAAGATTGTAATACAGTAAAATTTTGAAGAAGTAGTACCAAAGGACGAGTACTTTATTATAGTAATACCTCATTGGGCTGATTGCGTAGTAAAACAATGGTATTTTACATACATTGCATTAAGGGAATCACATCCAATTTCACCTGTGAGTTTCTTTTTGGTTTTTTTAATCATTGGTTTTTGCTGGGGATGGAATGCAGGGCCTTGCTTTTGGTAGATAATATTTTACCACTGAAGTGTACCTGAGGTATTTTACCTGTTGTTTAAATACTTCTTAAGTTACTTTCAGGAAATTTAAAGCTACTTAAAAGATGCACATTTCATTGCGATTATGCTTTTCAAAACTCAGGCCCTCCACTCAAAAGAACACAGGTCAGCAGGTCATGCAATCTGAAATTTTAATGTATTCTCATATTGCTTCGGATCTGAACAGCACGTTTGTTTCCACGCGGCGCTGGCGTCTGTGGCTCCCATTCAGACACCGCTTTCTACACCAGGAGAAATACAAACCCTTCCCGCCAGAGTCAGGTCCCAGTGGGCAGGGAGCCCTGCAGCAGAGGGCGGGGCAAGCGCCTGTCGCTCTGCCGACTTCAGCCAGGGATTGGGTGGCATTAGCTGTCGCTCGGGGCTGGGGCGGTGCCTGGAGGCGTCCGTCAGGGCGCTGGGGCGGAGCTGTCCAATCAGTTGCGGACAGAGAGGCGGGGCGGGCTTCCGCGGTCTCGCGCGCTTTCCTTGCTCAGCGCTCAGCTCCTTCCTACCGGTCGGGCGTCCTGTGCTCGGGCGTCTCCGCTGACTCTGCGCAGCCTGTGCGCCCCGCGAGCCCCGGAGGTCCCTCGGGAGGACGGCGGGTCACCCCGGAGGAAGCAAGGTGCGTGTGCGGCCGGGGTTGGGGGGACCGGGCCAGCACCTGCCGTGGGGACCCGGCGTGTGAGCTGCGGAGCGTGGCCGAGTCCGGCTGCGGTGGCCCTGGGGCCTGTCCCCTGGTCCCGGGGGTGGGGTGGGCTGGACGGGGTCCCCGAGGGCGGCTGCCTAGGGCGGCGGAGTCCCCGCTGGAGGGTGGCCCTGGGACCTGTCCCCTGGTCCCGGGAGTGGGCTGGTCGCGGGTCCCCGAGGGCGGCTGCCTAAGGCAGCGGAGTCCCCGCTGGAGGGTGGCCCTGGGGCCTGTCTCCTGGTCCCGCGGGGTGGGCTGGGCTCGGGTCCCCGGCCTGGGCTGCTCAGCGTGGCCTCACAGGCGAGGACCTTCCTGTGCCTGCTGGCGGGTGCTGGGTGCTAGTGAGAACTGAGGTCCTGCAGGAAGGAACCCTCCACTCTGGGGAGAGGAGAGCAAGTGACCTTCCAGAACCAACGCCCAGCTGCTGAGGTCCCCTCCTTGCCTAGCAGGAGCCACCTGGGCTGCGTGCACTGAGAGTGGTCCCCAAGGTTGGGAGTGTGCTCAGCCACCAAGCGGGGGTTCCTGGTGAACAGCGGTGACAGGCTGCTTCTCTGAGCTGGGTCCTGTGTCCTCCATCAGATCTGCTGCCATTCAGTTCCAGTTTGTCCCCAAGCATGTATTTCATTCCTTGACTGAATGTAAGATTTTTGTGTTCTTGGTTGACGTTTATGTGGACAGAGTAGTGAGATGTGAAGAGGAGGGAGTTCCTGAAATAGTTTCAGTGCTCACTTTAGTGAGAATCTGAACACCTGTGCACGTCCCGTCCAAATAGAGGGGAATGGGCCCTGGGCAGGCCGCCCTCTCTCCCTGCTCTGCCCTACCTGTGCCTGCAGGTGAGCACAGTGCCACTTCTTTCTTTCATTCCGTGTCTTTCACCATCTGTGAGGAGGCAGAATGTTCCTTACTTCTGTCTTATTGAGTTTTCACTAACTTAGTGCTGCATTAGTCCTCTGTCACTGTGGTGCTGTGACCTGTTTGGTGGTTCCTGGGCCTCAGTACCTTAGACTGGGTTTGCTGTCTCAGGCTGTGGGTCTCCAGTTCTCCCACCTGTTCCTGCTTCAGGAACCTGACAGTCTTCTGGTTTTTTATGTTCTGGACAATTTCATTTTTTTTTTTTTTTTTTTAGTTCTTCCCCAAGTGCCCACACTTCATGAGTGTTTTCACATTGGCAGATCTTTGTCAGGTTATAGATTTTGAATGAATTCAGATTACTGGCAAATTCCAGTGCAGTGTGTGGATGAGCTCTGCCTGTTCATCCTTGTGTGTTCATCCCCTACACACGTCTATTCTATCTTCTTTACTTCCATGTGGCTACAGGATGCTTTTCACTAAATACCATTTGCATGAGCAGTTTTCTGTGCAGTTGTTTATTGAAAAGGAGTTCACTCTTTTTCTCATGTTTAATTCATTTATGAGGTTATTTCTTTTTCAGCATACCTACATGTGAATTCATTTCTTTTGTGGGACTGAATACATTTCCCCTGAATAGGGAAGCTTTCTCTGCACCCTGTTGCAGTTTGATGGAGTAAACTTGGGTTTTTCAGTCTCTTCCTTTGGACTTTATCTTCTTACATAAGAAAACCTATAGAACGGAGGACATGCTGAACTCCCAGAGGTAAATCCTTGGATGTTCCCTCCTGGCCACTGGGGACTCAGCCTTCCTGGGGCTGCCTTTCATCAGTCAGTGTCTAACCCCCAACTGTGAATGTGTTTTCCTATGAACTGGGGGTGAAGCAGTCTCCTTTCCTGAGCTACTTCAAGTGTTTGCTTTGCGTTCTTTTTAAATCTCCTTTAATGCCATTCAGTTAGTTTTTCGTGCATTTAATAATGGTGTTCCCTTGTTGTCTTTTCATTTTCTTGGAAGTGAGTTGAGAGAGTTACAGTGTGAGGAGGCCTTGGCCATGCAGCCCCAGGCTCTTCCCAAGTGAAAGCTGCCTGTGTCCCTCCTCTCCAGTCTGGCCTGACCTGGATCCCACCTTCTCTGAGGTCGGGATCTGCTGCCTTGGACCCTGAGTGTGTAATTCCTCACACTTGCTTATGACTCTGTGCTCAGGCAGAAGATGCAGGAAGAGGCTCCTGAGAGGAGAAGACGACAGGGCCTACTTGAGAAAGGTCTTAACTGCCTGACTGGAAATGTTCCCCTGATGGAGCAGGTCCCCTTGGAGGGAGGAAGTTCTGATCAAAAGGGCTTTTGCCAAGAACCTGTCCTTCTGCCCTCACTTATCCAGGAGTCTGATCCATCCCCTGTCACTCATGGCCCCACAGTGTGCATGTGTCAGCTGGGGTGAGAGGGGTCTTGTGCAGCCCTAGCCAGTCAGCAGACAGCTGGTGGGAGGGGGTGGCCTTCCACAGTCACAGGCCTTGATCTCTCACCCTGTGCAGCTCAGAATCCATCTCCAGGACTGTGTCCTCTGCTGTGTGAGGCCCCCGGGGCTCTGGCTGAGACTGTCCCTGTGAGCTGCAGGTGCTGTGAGATCCCCAGGAAGGATGTCTGGACTCCCCAGAAAGCAGGAAATGGTGAGTGGTAGGGCAAGACTCCTGGGGGAGGTGGGCTGGTTAGGACTGGTGGGAGCCAGGGGTGGCTAGACTCTGGCCTCCCTCTGTCAGCTCCGGAGTTGGCCCATCCAGAACTGAGTCAGATGCTGCTCCAGCTCAGCCCTGCTGCCTTCAGGCCTTGGTGTGGGCTGGTCCAGGGTGGTTCCCAGTGTGGTGCCTGGTCTGCAGCCACTTTGGCAGAGCCCTCTGTGCACAGCTGGACCCCTGCCCGAGGCTCTGAGTGTGCAGTGAAGGCAGAGGGCCTCAGGGTCTCCTGACTGAGGTGTGAGCTCCTGGGTGGAGGATGCTGACTGAGGGGTCCCTGTCCCTCCTCCTCCCAGGAGTCACCTTGCTTCCTCACCTAGCCCTGCTAGGATGTCAGTTGATCCTTAAAATTTCAGCTGTTCACATTTCTAGATTCTGACTTCCTCTTCGGCTCCCAGCATTAGTCTCACACCACATTCAACTGGGCAGAGCATCAAAGATTGATTGTTTGTTCATGAATTTGCCATGATGGGAAAGCAGAGAGCAGTCACCTGGAACTCTACTGTTACTGCTCTTTGTGCTTCTCTTCCTTTACCTTCCCCAGGCACAGACACCTCATCAGAACAACTTGTGCACAGGTGTCTATTGCACACCCCACAGGATCCTGTGTCCTCAGGCACTGTCCTTCCCTGGGGCTGCCACAAGCTGCCCAAGGCTACTCTTTGTCCTGCAGGGTGCAGGCAATTTCAGGCCCTGGGTTAGTTCCTTGTGGAGGACAGCCTGAGGTTTGGGGTGCAGCCTGCCAGGGAAACAGCTGGAGGCCCTGGTGCTGAGGAACCTCCTGGAACAGGCCTCATCTAGACAGCTGCCTCCTTGGGACATGGTCTCCCCTGAGCCCTGTTCCCCTTCATGGAGAAAGGTGGGCAGCAGCCTGTGGATGCTGGTGCTGAGGGGCCAGGTCAGCATTGATTCCTGCCCCTTGCATCTCTCATGTTGTCAAGGAGCAAGAACTCTCCAGAGCATGAGAGCCACCCAGCCCGTGCAGTGCTGTGCAAACCTGAAAAGCCTCACAGATGGAGTCCTGGTGCAGGTCTCCTGGGAGGGCGGCCATGGAGTATTTCAGTGAGCAGGACCAGGTGGGAGGAGGCCCAGCTGGCAGTGGCCTTCCCTGGCCCTGGATCCTGACATGTCTGTGCTCCCTCAGCACCAGTCCTTTGTGTTTCTCATCTGAAATGTGCTGCTTATTTATTTGAGACCAGGTTTTCTCAAATGTGAAGTATATTTATTCACACATGAGCAAAGTAAAATATTCTAAAAGCGTAAAAAGAAGTAGATTTCAGAAAAGTACCTCATTTGCCTTTTTTTTCCATTTGATTTGAGTTCTCATCTTTCTGATTCATCTGAGCATGTGTAGAATATTTCTGAAACCTCATGTTTTTAAAAAATTGATTTCAAATGAATTTTTGTGTGCTCGCTTGAACAATGCTCCTAGTGAAAAGAGAAAAATAAATCTGTCATTGTTGGTGCATAGAAGTGGTACATTTCCACAAAATACGTGGTAGGTAAATTTGGAGTCCAAGAATTCATGACAATGTAGGTTGCTTTGGACTATGAAGATCTTCTTTCCAGGTATCACCACCTCTCTAGAAACCTGACGGCCTGGTATTTTCTACAGTTCTCTGGGGTTCCATGCACTCTGCTGATGGTGTCCCACGAAGGACAAAGTTTTCACTCTTTGGTGTTGATTCACTGTTAAATTCACATACTGATGAGGTACAGTGAGCTAGCTGCACACCTGTCCCAGTGCGTCTGATCAGATCAGGACATCTGCCATTCCATCTCCT
This sequence comes from Sciurus carolinensis, assembly GCF_902686445.1. Taxonomy (NCBI): domain Eukaryota; kingdom Metazoa; phylum Chordata; class Mammalia; order Rodentia; family Sciuridae; genus Sciurus; species Sciurus carolinensis. Next base: position 833,228 of record NW_025920112.1, on the reverse strand, counting down.
AACGTTTGTCCTTTCCTGGTGTCTGTGCTCTGCTCCCCCAGCTTCATTATGAATAGTACAGTGACATGCAGTGCACTGTGGTCCCCCTGCTGTGCTGGAGGGCAGTCCTGCTGGCTCCTGCTGAGTGCATTCTGGTCCCTGATGTCCAGCCTCCTCCCCATCCCATCTTCTCCCTCCCCTGTCTTCCTCACCTCTGGTTACTACTCTGTACTTACTGTGAAGTCAGCTTGCAGCTCCCATGTGAGTGAGAGCACATGGTGTCTCTGTGCCTGGCTTATTTCACTTAGCTGGTGTCCTTCACTTCCAGACTCATTGCTGCAGAACAGGACTGAAAACGGTTTTTGGTATAATCATGTTTGTTTATTCTCCTTAATCTTGAAGATGGTATCATACTCCAAACCATTCCCAAGTCCGTCTTGTGAGACTTGTGTCTGCATTTTGTCCTAAGAATTGTTGAGTGTAGGAACAGACAGGGGTAACCTGATCAGTCAATGGTAACTGGAGAACAGACAGGCCAGATGTGCATCAAAATATTTCAGGACGGCTCTTGGCCTCATGGTCCACCAGGTGCTGGACCTGAGAAGGTGCACATGCCCCAATGAGGCTGGGTTTTTATAACCCAGGTTGGGGGAGGGGAAGCTCAAGGACTCCTTGTCCTCCTGGGATTGGCTGTGGTCATTTGTCAGCTTCTGATTGGTTGCTCCCTCGGGCATGTGCAGGCTGCTTGATGCCCTGCCCCCATCCAGTCACCCTAACAGTGAGGTTTACATCTTACTTCAGGACTTTGGTCCCCATGGATTTCCTGTGCACGTGTGCTGTGAGGTGAGGCTCTGACTTCAGGTGTTGATATGAACAGCAAGTTTGCTAGCCATTCATTCCCCAGAGGTCTGGTTCCCCTGGAGTGACCCTGGCCCCTTGTGGCACATCCTTTCCTTCTCTGGGTCAGCCTTGTCCTGGGCCCCCATTCTCCTCCACTGCTGTACGTGTCTGCCTTTAACCAGAGCTACACTGTCTCTGTTACTGTATGTTGAGCAGGTTTTGAAATCAGGAAATGTGATGCTTTTCACATTGTTTTTTTCCTTCCATTTTTGAGTCCTTGTGATTCCATGTGAACATTAGAATGATACTTCTTATTTTTGTGGAGAAATGTCATTGGTTGTGAGCATGGTGGCACATACCTATAATCCCAGTGTCTCAGGATGCTGAGGCTGAGGATCCAGAGTTCAAAGGCAACATTGGCAAAAGTGAGGCTCCAAGCCTCTCAGTGAGACCCTGTCTCTAAATAAAATACAAAATAGGGCTAGGGATGTGACTCAGTGACGGAGTGCCCCTGAGTTCAATCCCTGGGACCCTCCCCACTTTCACAATTGGAAAGTGATTGAACTGACCATGGTTAATTTGGATAATTCCTTATGCTCACAAATACCAGTTATCTTTGCATGTATCATTTCTTTCAGAAGAATTTTGTAATTTTGTTTTTGAAGAGCTGGCTGAGGGCTGGGGAGATAGCTCAGTTGGTAGAGTGCTTGCCTTGCAAGCCTAAGATCCTGGGTTCGATCCCCAGCACCGCAAAAAAAAAAAAAAAAAAAAAAAAAAAAAAGACAAGACTTGGCTGATAGTTTCTAAACGTGTTAGTGCAGCTGTCAGCCTCTGTCCATGTTCTGGCTATTTTCGATATTAGTTGTATGTTTATTCATCTCACCCTTTGCCCTGTCTCTCTGATGTCCCATGTATTGCAGGCTTCTCCTCCACTCGTTTTCATCTTTTTTTCCCCTAATTTTAATATATTTGAATTTGTTATTCTTTATTATTGCTTACTATTGTTACGTCAAAATGCTTTCCTATTCCTCCAGAAAAAAAATTCCCTGCAAACTTCTGAAACTGTTTTAGTTTTGTATTTCACATGAGAAACTATAATGAATTAATGTTTTCCCTGGAATTGAGGGAAATGATGCATTTTTTCAATTAGATACCTGTTTGTCATGACTCATCTTTTATATAAAGATAAAATATATATATATGACATTTGCATATAAATGTCTCTATTTATCTACAATACCTTTTGTGTCATTATTCAATTTTCCATATATATTTCAAGCCTCTAAAATTTTTCTTGTATCTCTTTGTTCATCTCCGTGGTAATACTATGCTGTGTCCAGTAAGATAATATAAAAGTTCTTTATTTATAGTCTCGGTCACTTAAGCCCTCTGGACATGCATTTTTAGGCTTCCTCCCCATCACACAAACACCATAGTGTATTTAGCCAGTCCTAGAAGGAATAGCATATTATATACCTAGGCTGTCTGTCTTCAGTGCTTCCTACACTATAGCCCTGCACAGCATTTACTTTGCAAAATACCAAAGTGGTCATGTATTAGGTTTGTCTATTTTACCATCCCTATCAGCACAGTAATTCCTTTACAATGGATAACTGTGTATGTGTAGCCCATTGTTAATCAAAAGTGTTTTGAGCAAAACATTGTTCTGTGGTACACGAGTGTATATTGGATAAGTCAACAGTCTGCTGTCTAGAATATGATAGGTGTTATACATTTCTTAATTTTTATTGGACTTGGACAAGTATTTTTTGTTGATGACTGTAATTCTGTTTGTTAATTGTCAGAAAGGGTATTTGCCACATATCCCATTGTATGTTGATAGTAATTGGAAGATATCATCAAATTGTTTCTTGATGGTTCCAACTTAGTGTACTACTTGGTTGAATTTGATCCGGAGTGAGGCATACCAATTCTACTTGTTCTCTTGATGTAGTCACACAGGATTGAACTCAATCCCCAGTTACTATGTTGTGACCACAACCATTTTCCAATTTCATTGGAAATTTTTACTAGGCAACCTCTTAGACTCTTTACTCAGTGGGTTCTTTTTCTTTTTCTTTTTCTTTCTTTCCACGTATTAGATATTCACCCTACAAAGACAATAACGGTAACCCGGGAGCACTCCTTACTTCCTGGACTGAACAGTGGGAACAGTGTTTTTAATCTTCTGATGCTTTTCTCCATAGTTCCAATCTTATGCCTCTGTTTTAAGAAGTGAGTGCAGCAAAGAAAACAAGCTTTTTTTTCTCTTTCTTTTTTTTTTAAATTTTACTTTGAGGGCTGGGGAGATAGCTCAGTCGGTAGAGTGCTTGCCTTGCAAGCATGAGGCCCTGGGTTTGAGCCCCAGTACTGCAAAAAAAAAAAAAAAAAGAAAAAGAAAGAAAATAAATTTTATTTCGAAATAATTACAGATTTACACATAATTGTGCAAATGATATAGGAAAATCTCATGTACTATTCTTTCTCGTTTCCTCAAGAGATACATCATGGTAACTACAGCAACTTTAAACCAGGAAATCTTTTTAAAATTTTCATACATTTGTATGTCTATGTCATTCCTTCCTTCCCATCCCTAGCACCCAACCTCTCCGCTCACTTCCCTCTGTATAATCCAAATTTCCTTTATTCTCCCCTACCCACCCCCTACTATGAGTCAGCATCCCATTATCAGAGAAAACATTCGGCCTTTAGTTTTTTGGGTTAGCATGGTTAGTTTTTTCACTTAGCATGGTATTCTCTAGTTTACCTGCAAGTGCCATAACTTCATTCTTTTTTAAGACTAAGAAATATTCCATTGTGTGTATGTACCATATTTTCTTTATTCCTTCATCTGTTGAAGGGCATCTGCGTTGGTTCCATAGTTTAGCTCTTGTGAATTGAGCTGCTGTAAACATTGATGTGGCTGCATCACTGTAGTATGCTGATTGTAAGTCCTTTGGGTATAAACCAAGGAGTGGCATAGCTGGGTCAAATGGTGGCTGCATTCCAAGTTTTCCAAGAGATCTCCGTACAACTTTCCAAAGTGGTTGCACTAATCTGCAGTTTCAACAACAATGTATGAGTTTACCTTTTACCCCACATCCTCCTCAACACTTCTTGTAACTTGTATTCTGGATTATTGCCATTCTGACTGGAGTGAGATGAAATCTTACAGTAGTTTTTATTTGCATTTCTCTAATTGCAAGAGATGAACATTTTTTCATATATTTGTTGTTCAAATGTATATCTTCTGTGAAGTGTCTGCTCAGTTCCTTAGCCCTTTTATTGATTGGATTATTTGCCTTTTTTTTTTTTTTTAAAGTTTTTTGAATTCTTTGTATATTCTGGAGATGTGTGCTCTATCTGAAGGTCATGTGGTAAAGATTTTCTCCCATTCTGTAGCCTCTCCCTTGTCATTGATTGTTTTCTTTGCTGAGAAGAAGCTTCTTAGTTTGATTTTATCCCATTTATTGATTTCTTAATTTTACTTGTACTCTAGAGGTCTTGTTAGGGAAGTCAGGTCCTAAGCCAACATGATGAAGATTTGGGCCTGCTTTTTTGTTTTTTAAGGCATCAGGTCTCTGTTTTAGTGCCTTAGTCTTTGATCCACTTTTGAGTTGAGTTTCGGGCATGGTGATAGAGGTTAACTTCATGTTTTTACAATTTTTTTAGATTTATAGTTTTCTCAGCACCATTTGTAGAATAGGCTATGTTTTTTCCAAAGTGTATTTTTGGCACCTTTGCGTAGTATGAGATAACCGTGCTTATTTTGGTTTGTCTTTTTGCCTTCTATTTTGTACCTTTGTTCTATATGTCTATTTGGGTGCCAGTATCATGCCAGTTTTGTTACTATCGCTCTGTAGTATAATTTGTAATGTGATGTGTTCTGCTTCATTCTTCTAAGGATTGCCTTGAGTCTTGGGTCTCTTATTTTTCCACGTGAATTTCATGATTGGTTTTTCGTTTTCTATGAAAAATGTCATTGGCATTTTAGTAGGAATTGCCTTTAATCTGTGTAAAGCGCTTCGTAGTATGGCCATTTTGCCAGTATTGATTTTGTCTGTCTAAGAACATTGAAGATCTTTTTTCTCCCAAGGTCTTCTTCAATTTATTGTTTTAGTGTTCTGTAATTTTCATTGTACAGGTCTTTCACCTCTTTGGTTGGATCGATTCCCAAGTATCTTATTGTTGATGCTATTGTGAATGTGGTTTTTCATCTAATTTCTCTTGCAGTGGGTTTATCACTTATGTATAGAAATGCAGTTGATTTGTGTATTTTTTTACATGGTGCTGCATTGCTGAATTCATTTGTGAGTTCTAGAAGTTTTCTGGTGGAATTTTTTGATCTTCTAAATGTAGGCTCATGGCATGAGCAAATAGTAATAGTTTGAGTTCTTCTTTTCTTGTTCATATCCTGTTAATTTCTTTCACCTGTCTGATTGCTCTGGTTCAGAGTCCAAGTTTTTTTTGTGTGTGTGTATGTTTGTGTGGTTGTGGGGATTGAACCGAGGGCCTTGTGCTTGCAAGGCAAATGCTCTACCAACTGATCTCTATCCCCAGCACTAAAAGTACAAGTTTTGATGTCCAAATCATGGACTAAATATTTGAAGATCACGGAAACATGAGAACATCTCACATGTTGAGAATATGGCCTTCATGTTGTCACTCTCTCCTGGGATTCACTACATTTTTGTGGGACATTTTAGAACTCAGTGGCCTTTGAGGATGTGGCTGTGAACTTCACTAAGGAAGAGTGGACTTTGCTGGATCCTTCCCAGAAGAATCTCTACAGAGATGTGATGCAGGAAGTCCTTAGAAATCTGGCTTCTCTAGGTAAGGATGATGTTTCATTACAAAATCAAATACACAGCAGCGGGGAGTATTTTTTTCTCTCATGAATTTGGAATGTGAAAAAGCAGTACTGTGGAATGAAATGGGCCTAATGTCATTGCACTGTGCTTCATAAATACCGGAATTCTTTCCCCCCACCGCTTTTATCATCTTTGTTGCATTTTGGTTGTCCAAATTATAAATCCCATAATTCTTTCTGAAACAATGATGATTTATATTTACTGTCCGGGTCTACATTTTAGGAGCCAGATGGGAGGTCCATAACGTTGAAGATCAGAACACAAATCCCAGGAGAGATGTAAGGTAATTTATAGTTATGAGTAAACAGAGTGCCTTTTAGCCTGTTATATAATTTTACAAACAACCAATGAAAACAAACATGATGTGAATTTTGTTTTTCTTTTTTCACCAGATACAAACTTTAAGATACATGTTTCATGTTTTTAAGATAATTGATTTTTGATAGTACTAACAAAGTGCATTTATGGAACCATGTTTTTGTAAGTAGCTATGGAGAAACATTGTTGCAATGTGATCATGATATTGTCTTTCAAACAGTTTAGACATGACAGAAAACCAGTAGTTTTCTTGACTTTGGTTATAGTGTAATTCCAATGCCTTTTAATAAATGCAAAAGTGTAATTGGCCAAGCATAAATTGTGCTTGTATTTTTTTTTTTTTTAATAGAAGTCATATGATAGGCTCCATAAAAATTTAAAAAGTTACTCGGAAAATTGTTCAGTGAGATTCCAAGTCCAGTCTGAAAAGGACATTCCTGCTAGAAAGTTCATGTGAAAGCAGCATGTGTGGGCAGATTATCATTTATCAATTTTACTTTAACAGGCACATTATATCTCACTCTGCAAACAAAGCATATGAGAAGCAGGAGAGTGGAGGGAAGCCATATGAACTTAAACAGTACAACAAATCCATCATTCCTCTCATAAGCATTCAAAGACAAGCATCAGAGCACACTGTAAATAGACCTTATGGATATTTGACATGGGGAAGAGAGTTGAGTTCCAGGTGTTTTCAAGAATATGGAGGATCTCATACTGGGGAGAATCCATGTGAATGTAAGGAACTTGGAAAAGTCTTCTCTGGTTCAAATTACTTTCAAAAACATATACAAACTCATACTGCAGAGATGGCTAACAGATGGAAACAATGTAGGAAAGCCTTCATTAGTTCTGCTAACCTTCAATTACAAGAACAAACTCATACAGCAAAGAAGCTCTATCAATGTGAACAATGTGGAAAAGCCTTCACTACTTCCTCTTACCTTCAAATACATAATCGAACTCATACTGGAGAGAAACCCTATGAATGTAAGGACTGTGGGAAATCCTTTACTTCATCCAGTAACCTTCACTCACATAAAAGAACTCACACAGGAAAGAAGCCCTATGAATGTAAACAATGTGGAAAAGCCTTCTGTAGTTCCTCTTCTCTTCAAATACATGAACGATCACATACTGGAGAGAAACCCTATGAATGTAAGCAATGTGAAAAAGCCTTTACTACTTCCTTTTACCTTCAAGTACATAAACGAATTCATACTGGAGAGAAGCCCTATGAATGTAAGGACTGTGGGAAAGCCTTTACTACATCCAGTCACCTTCGCTCACATGAAAGAACTCATACAGGAAAGAAGCGCTATGAATGTAAACAATGTGGGAAAGCCTTCTGTAGTTCCTCTTATCTTCAAATACATGAACGCTCACATACTGGAGAGAAGCCCTATAAATGTAAGCAGTGTGGAAAAGCCTTTACTGCTTCTTTTTACCTTCAAGTGCACAAACGAACTCATACTGGAGAGAAACCGTACAAATGCGAACAATGTGGGAAAGCCTTCACTAGGTCCTTTTACCTTCAAATACATAAACGAATTCATACTGGAGAGAAGCCCTATGAATGTAAACAATGTGGAAAAGCATTCACTGCTTCCTATTCCCTTCAAATACATAAACGAACTCATACAGGAGAAAAGCCCTATGAATGTAAGCAGTGTGGAAAAGCTTTCACTCGGTCCATTCGACTTCACTCACATGAGCAAATTCACACAGGAAAGAAACCCTATGAATGTAAACAATGTGGAAAAGCCTTCACTAGGTCCTTTTACCTTCAAATACATAAACGAACTCATACTGGAGAGAAACCCTATGAATGTAAGGACTGTGGGAAATCCTTTACTTCATCCAGTCACCTTCACTCACATAAAAGAACTCATACAGGAAAGAAGCCCTATGAATGTAAACAATGTGGAAAAGCCTTCACTACTTCCTCTTACCTTCAAATACATAATCGAACTCATACTGGAGAGAAACCCTATGAATGTAAGGACTGTGGGAAATCCTTTACTTCATCCAGTAACCTTCACTCACATAAAAGAACTCATACAGGAAAGAAGCCCTATGAATGTAAACAATGTGGAAAAGCCTTCTGTAGTTCCTCTTCTCTTCAAATACATGAACGATCACATATTGGAGAGAAGCCCTATAAATGTAAGCAATGTGAAAAAGCCTTTACTACTTCCTTTTACCTTCAAGTACATAAACGAATTCATACTGGAGAGAAGCCCTATGAATGTAAGGACTGTGGGAAAGCCTTTACTTCATCCAGTCACCTTCGCTCACATGAAAGAACTCATAAAGGAAAGAAGCGCTATGAATGTAAACAATGTGGGAAAGACTTCTGTAGTTCCTCTTATCTTCAAATACATGAACGCTCACATACTGGAGAGAAGCCCTATAAATGTAAGCAGTGTGGAAAAGCCTTTACTGCTTCTGTTTACCTTCAAGTGCACAAACGAACTCATACTGGAGAGAAACCGTACAAATGCGAACAATGTGGGAAAGGCTTTGCTTCAACCAGTGACCTTCACTCACATGAAAGAACTCATTCCACAGGAAAGAAGCCCTATGAATGTAAACAATGTGGGAAAGCCTTCACTAGGTCCTTTTCCCTTCAAATACATAAACAAATTCATACTGGAGAGAAGCCCTATGAATGTGAAAAATGTGGGAAAGCCTTCACTAGGTCCTCTTCCCTTCAAATACATAAACGAACTCATACAGGAGAAAAGCCCTATGAATGTAAACAATGTGGAAAAGCTTTCACTCAGTCCGTTCAGCTTCACTTACATGAGCGAATTCACACAGGAAAGAAACCCTATGAATGTAAACAATGTGGAAAAGCCTTCACTACTTCCTCTTACCTTCAGGTACATAAACGAATTCATACTGGTGAAAAGCCCTATGAATGTAAGCAGTGTAGGAAATCCTTTGCTTCCTCTAGTCACCTTCACTCACATGAAAAAACTCATACAGGAAGGAAGCCCTATGAATGTAAACAATGTGGGAAAGCCTTCACTACTTCCTCTTACCTTCAGGTACATAAACGAATTCATACTGGTGAAAAGCCCTATGAATGTAAGCAGTGTAGGAAATCCTTTGCTTCCTCTAGTCACCTTCACTCACATGAAAAAACTCATACAGGAAAGAAGCCCTATGAATGTAAACAATGAGGGAAAGCCTTCAATAGGTCCTCTAACCTTAAAAGACATAAACAAACTCATACAGGAGAGAAGCACTATGAATGTAAACAGTGTGGAAAAGGCTTCACTACTTCATCCAGCCTTCAAATACATAATTGAATTCACACTGGAGAGAAGCAGTGTGGAAAATTCACACTGGAGAATGTAAGCAGTGTGGAAAAGCCTTCACTGCTTCCTCTTACCTTAAAATACATAAACAAACTCATACTGGAGAGAAAATCTGTGAAGGTAAGCAGTGTGGTTAAAGCTGTACTCAGTCCAGACTCCTTCACTTAAATAAACAAACTTGTACAAGAGAGAAGCCATGTGAATGGAAACAATTTGGGAAAGCCTTCTCTATTTCCTCTTACCTTCAGATACATAAGTGGACTCATACTGGGGAGAAGCCCTGGAATGTAAGCAGTGTGGAACACCTTTGATACTTGCTCTTACCTTGAAATACTTAAGTGAGCTAGAGAGAAGCTCTGTTACGGTTTGTATTGAGGTGTCCCCCAAAAGTTTAAGTGTAAAATAATGCAACAAGGATCAGATGAGGAATGATTGGGTCTTGAGAGTCTTAACCAAATCAGTGAATTGATCTCCTTATAGGAATTAACTGATGACTGAAGTGGTAGGGAGTGACTGGAGATGGTGGGAATTACGGGCATATATGTGTTCGGCCATTGGAGAACTCTCACTCTGCTTCCTGTTCATGATGTGAGCTGCTTTCCTTTGTCACATTCTTGCACAATGATACTGTGCCTCACCTCAAGCGCCCGAAGAATGGAGCCTGCTTTCTATGGATGGAGGTCTTAAATAAACTCTCCCTCTTCTACAATTGTACTTGACTCTTTTATTTTATTTTATTGCGGTACTGGGGATCGAACTCAGGGCCTTGAGCGTGCAAGGCAAGCACTCTACCTGCTGAGCTATCTCCCCTGCTGACTCTTTTAGACACAACAGTGAAAAAGCTCAGTAAAATATACATTGGCATTGAGATTTGGGTCCTTGGTGTGAGTAACGTGATCATGTGGTTTGTAAGCATTTGGAGCATTTTGGAATTAGAGGAATTCTGAGATGTTTAGCAGTGCAAGCTGGAAATGGTTTAGTTTGTATGGGGAGCTTAATGGCCAATAATGGTGAGAGCTCAGAAGACCAGAATGCATATAGGGCTGCAGACAGTAAAAATGAATCAAGAGTGTTTAGAGTAAAAGGAGGACACCGTTGGTAATTGGACTAGAGACCGTTCCTGTTATATTCTGCTGAGAAGTTGCATTTTACCTGTGTCCTTGTATTTCTGAGACATTTTAAAACTGATGGACTTCTTTCTGTGGCACAATTTCTAGGCAGCATAGCATTCAGGTACTGGCATGGATTTTGCTGGCAACTTTTAGCCAAATTTATTCTAATCAAGAGCAGAAAGCAGAGCTAGGAGAAAGATTTGGAAAACATCTACTTGAAGAGTAAAACTGGAGGTAAGGATGTTGCATTTGTTAAAAAAGTCTTTATGGCCACTAAAGAAATGCTAAATACTTTGACCAGAGACGAAAAGAAAGATGGCCTGAGGGCATCTCAGGAGCTGGCAAAACCACACCATTCTCATGAATTTCAAGGGAATAACAGTGAAAATTCTCTAGAGAAGAGACTGGTGGGGCACCTTTCTTACACAAGGGGGCCTAGGAAGTTTTTTCAACATGCTCAGCCACCCAGTCAGGCTGCTGCAGCCAGGATCCCTGTAGGCTGGGCTACTGTTTGAGATGGTGACAGCCATGTGCTGCTCTCTCTGCAGGAGTGCAGAATGTTAGAGTTAGGGGGCCATGGAGTTTCCATGAAGATTTCAAGGGAAGGCCAAGTAAGCCAGGCAAGGTGCAGCAGGGTCAGAGTCTCTTTGGGCACTCCCTGACAAGGCAAGGTGTGCATATTTTAGGAGGAAGTTCATGTAGTGGAGAACCTGGAGATTAAAAAATAACAGTAATGTGCAACATCGTCCTAAGAAAGCTGCAGGAACTGAGGACAGACAACACAAAGATCCTTCAGCTGCAACCAAGAAGACCACGTTGGTGGCTGCAGAAGTCTTTTGAAGAGAACATCACAATACCTTGTGTGTAAGAACCCATGAAACCACTCTGGACACAGGCACTCGCATAAGAGGACTTATTAAGCAAACAGAGTGTCTCCCTGCAGGGTAAGATTGAAAATGAGAGGAAAAGAGAGGGAGCACATGCAAGAGAGAGTGTAAAAGCGAGGAGGAGAGAGAGAGTAGGAAAGAGAAAGCATGAAAGTGAGGAGAAGAGAGAAAATGGCGGGGAGCTGTCCTTAAGCAGTCAAATTCTGCAGGTTAATGGGACCAATAATGGAGAAGGCTAATTGCAAGCTGACTGATGAACCAATAGCTAGCTAGGATGTTCACAGACTGACAAGTAATTGGGAGGTAGGGAAATGACTGCAGCATAAAGGGCGGGGGAGCAGTTTTATATTATATTACATTCCCCCATTTCTATTTTTATAAGAAGATCTTTTGTTTTCCAGTTCTTTCCCCCTCATCTCTCCTTCCTGCCTCCATGACTAGGCCTGGTTTTGCAGATGAGATGTAAAAAGTCCATTCTCCCAGGGGCAGTCTTCAACTTTCAGACTTCCAGAGGCAGATGGCTTTCATGGACTTCATTTCCTTGATTTGACTTATCCCCTATTTCTACACTAACTGCCTCTCCCCAGTTCTGGCTGCTGTAGGGAAAGGGGGACGATGACCACTCTGTGTTTTTCAAGCTAGCAGGGGGCTTTGTGGGGCAAGCAGTTTGGAGTTTCCTTTTTAGAAATCCGGTCAATTGAGGGGTCCATGGTAGAAGTCTGGCTGGGGAAGAGCAGGTTTTAAAGGCATCTGGGGATGGGTGCTTTTATGAGAGAAGAACAAAAAGACATGAGTACTGAAATGAGATGATATAATATAAATGTTGCAGAATCTGGAACATGCCAATGCATATCATAAAGATGACAGAAGTCAATAATTCCTCACCAGGGGTGGAAGAACTGAGAAGTTGTTCCCCTAACAAGGCCTAACGAAGGCTGGAGAGGACAAGACCTTTATTTGAGAACTTTAACATTGTCCAGGTTATCAGGAATGTAAACACAACATTTAGTAGAGATCTCTATATTTCTGTTACTAGCAAACAGATTAAGCCTACCTGTGTCTGTAGACCTTAAACTGACTGAAATCTTCTGACTCTGTTAGTTTCTCTTGATAGTTATCAGGCACATTTGCCTAAGAATCTCTCTTTTGTAACTTTTAGTCTTTATTCTAGTGGGTTAACACAAGTGTACATCTTTAGTTACATTTAATTATTATTTCTTTTAAATGCCCAAGAATGGCTATGTTTTGGTTTTAACTGTTTTGCTAGGTGTCTAAGATGAAGCTGGTCAAAGTGACCTGTTCTTGTCTGTTAAAAGACTCAGCTGAGTTCCCACAGGGGTCACTCATAGAGAACTTACAGGCAACTTCTTACCTCCTTAGTACCTCTTAGCTCCGTTAGTGCTGCCTCTTAGGCAGGGTCTCCTCAATGAGGTGACTTCCCTTGGAAGCATCAGGGATGTCTCCCTTTTCCATGACCCTCCTCTGCAGCAGGTGCACTGAGTGGCTTTTCATCTTCTAGTGAGCTCATCAGTCTCCCTGATCGGGAGGTCACGTGACCCAGAGTTGCAAAGCTCCTTAGAAAGTTCCTCTTGTTTGCTGGATTCAGGCTGACTGAGGGCAAGACCCAAATACTGGCTTTTCTTGGCCTCTGTACTTAATCTCAATCTCTAAGTTTGATCTTATCCAACCAGCAAGTCAATCTCACCAGTCATAAAGTAAGAGAGCTGGGCATTAATTCAATGGCTATGACTTTACAGGTATTTATCTCCTTTTATCTAATTGGGGTCTACATTTTCTGTCCTATAGGTGATGCCTTACTATTTCACATTAATTTACGGTGTTTGCACTTGAAGCAGTACTTCTGCAAAATATTAATCAGGCAACAGTTAGCATTTACAAGGAAAATACAAAATGGAAACACCAATAGTAAAACATTGATATTGTGCAATTGCTATCTTGAATTTTGGCTGAGTTATTCATTATATCCCCTGTTTGAGATCACAGTAATCTTTACAGCAAGCGTCAAACTTTTGAACACAACTTTAAATGAGTTAAAATCTGGCTTACTTTGGAGCCCTTCTTACATGCAGCAGGGTGGGAAGTGAGTCAGAGCCTTATCTCAGGTAAGGCATGACTCTTTACAAATCTTAAGTGTTCTAATTCTGATGTTGATCTGTACTCTTTAAATGTCATTTTAAAAAGTTTACATATATTGATTCCTGAGTCTATATGAACATTAGTTAACACAATTTTACATTTTATCTAAAACATGAATTAAAGAAAGGCTGAAAGAGCTTTTAACTTTCCTTTTGTGTGGCAAAATGGCAAAATGCTTTCATTTTCACGATATTAACCTTTAAACAAATCAGACTCTCACTAACTTTTTAGAAATACATTAACTTTTTTATCTCAGTGTAAAAAAGTAACAAATTTTACATATACCCTATTGATGACAGGTCCCATAATAGAACATTAAATGGTAGAAATAAATCCCCAATAACATTTACTCTTCTTATAAGTTTAAATTACCAATGCACACAAGTTTAATTTGGAGACTAGCAGCTTGATAAATTTTCTGCTTTAAAGGCTTGTATACCTGGAAAATATGAATACATTTAGAACTTAACAGACATATTAAGAGTAAATTTTACCAACCTATGAAAACACCAATAATATTTAAGTGTTACTCCATGGAATTTAACGAGTTGAGAATACTCGATGTTATTTAATAATTAGCATTTTAACTTTGTAAATTAATCAGATGTCTATCAAACACATTTGAGTAATCCCATACATTTCAACTCTAATAGACAAGTGCACCAACAGTATTTGCCATCTCTTTTCTGTTGAAAAGTCCTAGAAAAATTGATGTTAGACATTTTATAAACATCAACATTTTATTAGTTTGACCACCTAGAGATTTGTGAGTTAATTTTAAAGACATTTTACTTCTATTAGTTTACCCAATTTAAATTGAACCTTTTTAAATCACGTGAATTAGAAGTATTTGGATCCATTTTTTTAAATTGTAATTTTACGCATGCTTATATTTAACACAATAAAGGCCTTGTAATGTTTATCTCTATTGCAATGTAACAGAAGTTCGAACATAACTCTAGAGTGGATAAAAAGAACTGATCAAAAATCATTAACCTAGGTATGTAGGATCAAAATTGTGAGCTCAAAAATATAGCATTTAAGAAAAACATGAGTCCTAGAAGAAAAATGATAATGGCCATTAATTATAGCAATGAGAGAGTGAGAAGGAGAAGGGCAGAGTGAAGAGGTGAAAGGGAGAGATAGTGTTTTGTGTTGCAGCCCAGGAGAAATTTAAAGTGGAGACTTTTTTTTTTTTTTTTTCTTTTCTTGACTTTGATACTGATCTCCCACTGCGCCTTCTGGCTTCCCCCATTTACATTTCAATATAAGCCTTGACTGAGATCTGAAAGTAGCTAACAGGTTCTAGCAGAAACTTGATACCTAGGGTATTTGAACCCTTTTTCCTGGTTAGTAATCAATTCAGGTTTGGATGCAGAAAATTGTGAAATATTATCTCCCACTACTTGTGAGGAATGGGGCTGCTATATCATACTCCTTACTGGGACATGCCACTAACTATTGGGCTGATTACTCCCTCCACACCAGTCACCTCCCATAGAGAGGACTAGAATATGTATGTGGGATCTTGTGGCAGGAGGACTAGGTGGGCTGGGCAGGGGAACAGAAGCAGAAACAGAATGGGGTAAAGGAGATGGAGAAGCAGGGACCGGAGGCATTCAAGTTTGCAGGAAAAGCAAAGGAGTGCAAGAAAGAAAAGACTTGAAGATAAGGAATCCCTTTCCATCTGCCCACTCGCTCACAGAAGCTGTGTGCCATTACGTGGCCATTTTGGATTGACTAAAGTGTACACAAACGAATTTTGATGGCTTTTAGCTGTGGGTCAGGTGAAGGGTTTTAAAGTTGTCTAGTAGACATCCCAGGGGTAAATCTGCCAGAATGGAGGACCCAGATCCCATGGTGGAGACTGATACAGCCATGTCTGTGCCCCGGCATCCCGAGGCCACAGATTAGTAGGCTGGAGACGAGAAGGCAGCACAATGATGGGGTTGTCACCCAAGCATCAATGTGGGCCAGGCCAAAGCCAAGAGGGTTAAGGACCTGATGTCAGGGTTTTCGAGAGTGAGTGCGAGTGTGAAAAGGGTCGTCAACCCTGAGAGAGAATCTCCACCATAAAATCAGGAACCCACCTGGGAGATAAGACCAATTAAGGGGGTCAGCCGTAACTATAAAAGTCGTGGCTGGAGGTACCCCACCCCTCAGCCACCTCGAGGGTCCCGGATACTCAACCGTTGCTTCTCAGGTTGGCAGAGGAGTGTTTACATTGCCGTAGGGCCACCTGCTTAGGGAACTCACCACTCTGAAGTCTGGTAATGAATGCAGAGCAGAGCATCCTGGCAAATGAAAGGCGAGGCTGTGTCTGGGGGGCATTGGGGCCTCAGATGGTGTTCCATTTGCCTAAGAGGCAGTGGAAGAGCCCATTGAAGTCACTGCACCAATCTAAGAACCCACGAAACCACTCCGGACACGGGAATTCACATAAGAGGGCTTATTAAGCAAACAGAGTGTCTCCCTGAAAGATAAGAGAGAAAATGAGAGGAAAAGAGAGTCCATGCAAGAAAGCATGTGAAAAGCGAGGAGAAGAGAGAAAGAAAGTGAGTTGGAGAGAAAGCATGAAAGTGAGGAGAAGAGAGAGAGAAAATGGTGGGGAGCTATCCTTAAGCAGTCAAATTCCTTGGGTTATCAGGACCAATAAGGAGAAGGATACTTTCAAGCCTACTGATGAACCAATAGCTAACTAGGATGTTCACAGACTAACAAGTAGTTGGGAGGCAGGGAAATGACTGCAGCGTAAATGGCAGGGGAGCCACTTTATATTATATTATAATGTGCCCCTTGTGCCAGGCATGGAGCTAAGACCTGTTTGCCCAGCTGAATTTTGGTTTACCTATGGTATTATCCCTTCTTTCTATGCCCCTATTTTTATAAATTGAAATGTTTATTGTGTATTTGCATAAATTCATTGTAAATAGCTTTTGATTTTTATATGAGCTTATAATCTGAGTTTGAAATAAGTCTGAGTGGAGCCTTTGGAGTTGAACTCCTGGGCAGTCTTGGAAATGGACAAAATGTCGCTTGTACTGGAGGTGGTTGTGGGCTTTTGGGGGCCAGTGTCAGAATGTTACAGTGTGCATGTGATGTGTCCCCCACATCCTCATATATGAGCCAATGCAGGAAGGTTCAGAGGAGTAATAATTTTGTGAGAGTCTTTACCGAACGAGTGTATTAATCCCCTGATAGGGATTAAATGAGTGGCAACTTCTGGGGTCCAACACAGGCAAATCTGTAGTTCTGGTGAGCGGCAATGGGTGATTAGAAAAATAAAGACTCATGGGATGGGGTATAGCTCAGTTGGTACAGTGCTTGCCATATAAGCACAAGGCACTGGGTTCAATCCCCAGCACTGCAAAAAAAAAAAAAAAAAAAAAAAAAAAAAAAGAAGAAAAAGAGATTCACAAGTGTAGATTTTAAAGCAGGTGGAGTGCTACTTTTGATGGAGAAGTAGCTCTAAGGAGTTATGCCAGCAATCTTTATTTATGTATGTCTCAAAATCAGGTTAAAGACTGTGCAAGCCTTATTATTTGTATTCAGCAATGTTGCAGAAACTAGGACATCTATGTAGCTTTTCCACAGTTGTAAAGTGCAATGTTGGAAGCGGTGTGTAGCTTTCAATAAAGTTCATTGTTTTAAGTTACTGTTAAGTGGTTGGGAACAGAAGCAGAGCTGTTGGAACACTGTGGTTGTCCACCATGAGAATTTCTCTATTCCCTGGAGCTATGTGCCTGCAGTCAATATCAGAATTGATAGGACTCTTACACAGAGCCTCCTCATGCAGGGCATTTCCACAGCAGCTAAGCATCCTGTGCTGTTGCACAGGAACATTCCCAGGCATGCCACAGCCATGAGGTCATCAGAGAACCCTAATCTTAGTCACTGCTCTCCCGTCCTCTCTCATCCTATCCTCTGTCACTGTTCTCCACTTTAACTGAATTTGTAGGGCATGACTGGAGGAGTGAGAATTGGGGATATGGCTTTGGATATATGTTTGTGTTTAGCCAGTAGAGACCTCTCTCTGCATCCTGATACTGGTGTGAGCTGCTTCTGTCTGGCACACTCTTCTGACATATCAATTCATATTGGAGAGAAGCCTTATAAATGTAAGCAATGTGGCAAAGCCTTCACTCAGTTCGGTTACCTAGACTTACATGGAGAAAATCATAATGGGGAGAAAAAAAATGGCTGTTAACAATGCTTTAAATCCTTCACTATTTCTGATTATCTTCACAGGCATGAACAATCTCCTACTGGAGAGAAGCCTTATGAGTGTAAGCAATGTTCCAAAGCTTTCACTAGGTCCAGTCACCTTCACACACATGAACTAACTGACAGTGGAGAGAAGTGCTTTGAATGTAAGAAATGTGGGACAGCATTCACTAATTTTGCTCAACTTAATATGCACAAAATAGTTCATACTGGAGAGAAACTGAATGTGAAGAATGTGCTGAAGACTTCAGTAACTAATTCTACTTACCTTCATATAAAAGAACTATCTCAGAAGCCTCACAGATGTAAATGTGAGACAGCCTTCACTGGTTCAAATTACCTTCAAATACATTGTGAAAGTTAATTGGGGTCCAGGTATAAATGTGAAGGGGAGAGCAATAAAGAGGCAAGCACACAGGATGGCTTCCATGTGCTTTTATTATCTATTTCAGGATCATATCAAGTTACTTTAGGTAATGTAGTGCAGTTAGCTTTGTGAATGTGCATATCACATAACATGCTTCTCAAAGTCCACTGGTACCAAGTGGTCTTATAAGATAACATCTCCAGACCTGAAGAACAGAGGAGTTGCAGAACATTTCTAAGCTATTGAAACAGGGGGTCTATTGTTCTGAGTTTTCTCAACTTGAGAGCATCACTCCTCTGCACGTTGACTGGCCTGAACTCCCTACATCTCTTCTTTTTGTGTTGTATGGGCTTTTGAATGAACATAACTTCTGTGTAAGGAAGATGGAGGGAGAAAGCAAGGCAGATGTTGGCAAAAACAATCAGAGCGTAATGAGGCAAGTGTCAAGAAACATCCTCCATTGTAAAGCTGTTTGATCTGTGTAAAATTTAGTAGCCATGAGGTTAACTAATCTAATAACTCCCAACATCCATCATGTTGTTGGACCTTTTTTCTGATGTCTTTTAAGATGACCCACTTCCATTTGAATGGGATTACTACTATCAGTTAAATTGAAACAACCACATATTATGAAATTCCTGGCATATCTTATGATGTAAAAGCAACAGATAATCAATAGCTCTAATATCAAGGATAGTATGACAGATACAAGCTTCAGTAGAATTAACAAATTCCCCTCAGTATGGCCGCACTACCAACAGAGGAATAACCGTAATAGCCAAAATTGTGGAATTTGGGGTAAGTTTGGTAAACAAAACTGTAACCAAATTCTCGAGGGTACATTTAAATTGATCTACGTTAGTAATTGTTGAGCAGATGCTGTGAAACTCTTTATATCCCCTGAAGTCACTAGAGGATTAGAAGACCAGGGTTCCCTTGGGCCTCTTGTTTTGTTGGAGAATCCTTCTTTGAACCAAGGTGCTTTTCATCCAGTATCAAATGGAATTTGGGAATTGAATTGTGAAGTCCTTGATGGGAACTAACGTTGATTGATGGGTCTCAGATCCTGAGCAGGAATCCAGATAGGACCTATAGGAGTAAGAACAGCAGAATATCCCTTCCCCCATGTAATCAAAGGTACAGAGTTCCACCATATTATATCTTGTGGAACTCAGTACTTTATATAAACCTTTGGTTAGTGGTTCCTTAGGGGTAATGTGTCTGTCCAAGGCAGAGGACCAGTGATGTATATTATCTTCATATTGTACATTAAGAGCATTTATTGTGAACAAATGATGTGCACTGGCCATATAAGGCTTAAGGATGTATGTATGGTAACATGTGAAAAAGAATAGAGGAAATGAGGAATAGAGGGAATGAGGAAAATGAGTTACATCCTTCTGCCAGAGTGAATTAGAATGTGATCTTCAAGTACATAAATTAATGGCTTATATTTTCCCAAGTTCAGGTACAAAAGGGAGGACAATGAGAACAATTAATGATGAAACGGTTCTGTTGAATGGAAATAGAAAAGGTTTTCATTAAAGAGTGACCACTTCAATGAAAGAAAATGTGTGATTCCATGGCATCTGAAGAGAGAATAAACTGATTTTATAGCAGCGTCAGCATGAGTATTTCCCTGAATGAGTGGTCTAGGAATCTGTGTGGCTATAGATATGAGCAAGAAATACTGGAGCTGTACAATCCTGTAAAGAGATTGAAGAGTGATAAACAGGGATAACAAATTGGAGTCCAAATGAGATGACAATTACAGAGGAAATATGAGGCATCAGTTTGGCTATACATGGAGAATCTATAGTGATGTTTAAGGTGGTGGGAAACTTACAGAGAGCCAAAATAATTGCAGCTAATTCAGTTCACTGAGGAGAAGCTTGAGGCAATGTGTAATAATCAGTCCAGTTTTTTATCTTTGAATATAGATACCATATCCATTTGTTTTCCTCCATCAGTATACACAGTAATCCCATTGGAAAGTGGAATGTAGTAGATTTTAGAAGATGGAGCATGAGAGACTTGACACAATAAGGGGAAGTGTTCATCCAGAGGTGCATGGAAAGCATTAGAAGGTAAAAATTAAGACAGCTTGATAATATGAAGAAAATTGTAAATACCTTAAATGTAAAGTGTTTCCATAAGTAAGATAAAGTACATGAATATATGTTCCAGTAAGAGATAAAATATGATTGCAGCCATCTGAGATTAATTGAGCATAAGGGAGAACATTTCTTCCTGAAAATTGAGAATATATGCACTCTATTATATACAAGTCTTGAGTACAAATGGCAACAATTGCAGCAAAGACCTAATGCTTTCTAGGAAAGATTATTAGAGATAAAAAAACATTGAGTGTTGGGAGTCTAAGAACTGTAGATAATGTTTCATTAACACTCTGAAGAGCTGCAGTCAGTGCAGGAGTTAAATGGAAAAACTGGTGGGATTATGTTGTTTTTTCAACAGCTGCAATAAGTGACAGCATATCAGTAGTTAAAGAAATATAAGGTCGGGCCCAATTTAATTGTCCTAAAAAATTGTGTATAAGGTAAATTTGGAAGTAAGAGTCCATTTTGGAATATGAGGAATGCAATGATGTTGGAGTATCCTATGTCCTAAATAGTTAATAGGGAGTTGTCATTGAATTTTTCTGTGGTAACATGAAGGCCACATTATAGTAGAACGTGTTGCAATTTAGCTAAAGTATCTTCTGTAAGTTTTGGCCCAGCAATCAAAATAACGTCCTTATATTGATAAACAAGAATACTTGGCAATAATTGTCAGAAAGACTGAAGACCTTATCTACAAAATATTCACAGAATGTGTAATGTACCTTGTGGAATGTACCTTGAGGAAGAACTTTCCATGGATATCTATCAGCAGGCTTATGATGATTGAAAACAGGAACTGTGAAGGCAAATTTTGCTCAGGAAAGAGAGGAATAGGAAAAAAAAAAGTCATGTCTATTACATATAAGGAAAAATCCTGAGGAATGAGATTAGGGTAAGGCAATCTACATTAATGTGGACCCATAGGGTTGTATATGTTTATTTCTCTTAAATCTTGTAACAAACTCCATTTTCCTGATCTTTATGATAAAAATGGGCATATTCCATGGAGTGGTAGAAGGTTCAGTGTGTCCCAGTTGTAACTGTTCTTGAATGAGGGCTTCTGCAGATGCCACATTTTCCTAAGACAATGGTCATTGCTCTACCTAGACAAGACTGGTGACCTTCCATTTTAATGGCAAGGTGGTCAAATCCTCAGAGGCTCCTATAAAAAAGGCAACTCCATAGACATTTGAGACTTGTGCAAGATGTCTCCGCCCCATACAGGAAAGGTAACTGCCATAATGTCTTGAATACGAGTAATAACTTACCATGGGTTGGAAGAGGTGGAGTATTGCAACCAAAAAGAGCTCTTAAATATGTTTATTATTGTCTCCTATGTCCCAAACCGTTCTGGCCCTTTATAAAGGCCATGCACAAGGCCACATCGAGAGGGGTGTGACTAATATGAGCACTGGTGTCCAACAACCCTGTGATTGACTGCTCATTTAAACAAAGGGTTAACTTTGGTTTATATTCAGTAATAGATAAATATGCTTGAATAATAGTGGAACCAAACCCTGCATTCCCTCTTTCATTTAGGGGTTGTTGGGCAGTAATATAAGGAATGACAATTAATTGAACTATGCAGAATCCTTTGGGGAGATTTAAGGGTATATGAGACCACACTTGAATGTATATTTTACCAGTAAAATCAGAATCAGTCACTTCAGGAATTAAATTTTTTCCTTTTCTACCACTGTGGAAGCAGGGCAAAGTTAAACCAAAGGTACCATTGGGTAGAGGTCCTTGAATTTGGGTAACAATTTTACAAACTTCCCCAGGGAGACATCTTTGAGCATCTTCAGAAGTCATAAATCTATTTCTGTGCTCCCTCTAGTGGCAGCATAGGATTTGTGGGAGGAGCTTTTGTTGGAATTGGAAACATTTGTGAAGAAGACATCTGTGTCTGTAGGTAAAAAGAGTTCCTCCTCCTTTGGCCCTGGGTAGAGAGGTGACCCTTAATTGAGTTTCCTGTCATGTCTGTTTTAGATCTGCATTGATTTGCCCAATGAAATCCTTTATCACAGATTGGACATATCTGAGTGGGCCATTTTTGTGGTCCTTTATTTTAACTTACAGTCCTTTTGAAGATGGCCAGGTTCTTTACAATTATAACGAAGTTTTTCAGGGAGCTTTAAAGCAGCTTTCAGTAAAGCCACTTTATGAGTTTCAGTTCCAACCTTCTGACATGCCTTTATTAAATCAGAAAGTGTAGTACCCACTTTATGGTAAATAGATTTCATTACTTCCAGTTGTTTGGTCAGATTATTGTCCACTTGTCTTTCAATAGCTTTAGTCAGTTGGTTAACAAAATCAATGAAAGGCTCCCCCAAGGCTTTTCTAATTACACCAAAGGATTTGGAGGGATCCCAAGTGTCAGGGATCCTTCTCCATGCTTTACAGAATTAGGTTCTATGTATGCACTATGGTGGCTGTGCGCAAATGAGCTTGTTGTTGTAATGTCCCTCTTCGACCCACAACAAACGAACCATCATAGTCAATATTAACGTTTCCCTGAGCATTATTCTCAGCGTGAACATGGGCTAAATCAGAGTATTCTTGTAAAAACACTGTATTTTGAGCAGAAGTAACCATTTTCACCAATGACTTCCACTCATTGGAACCAAGGCATAACTCATTCACAGCCCCTCTATCATATGAAGAGTGAAATTACTATTAATTCCACTCTCCAACACTGTCCTCAATTCTTTAAACATAGCAAAAGTCAATTGTTCATATTTTGGCTGATTAGCATTATTTAATCTAATGGGGCAGACAGCCAAGGTAATGAGGTTCTCCCTCTGTAGCTGCCTGCCTGAGACATTTAGATAAACGAGTCTGGACTGTGGGAGGAAAAGGAAGAGGGGGAGGAGTAGGAACCTAAGGAGAGACCTGAGAAACAGCTTCAGTCTTAGAGACTACTGGAGAAGTTTGTGGCTCTGTCAAGGGTATTTTTGAGATAGCATCTTGACACAATTACCAAGCATGTAACACAGGTAGGAGCCCTCAGCTCCTCATGCAATTTTTTACCTATACCTTCCCAATATTTGGGTCTTAGGGACCCACCCTCCAGATATGACGGCCAGCTAGAATTTATTTTAGACAGCAAAGAAGCAAGATCAGTATTAATTACAGTATGTTTAGCCATATGAAGCATCAGCCCAATGAAAAGTTGAGCGTCAGAAAGGAAATTCCCCATAGCTTACCAGTGGGATCGGTACCAGTCAATGAGAGATGCATGTTAAACCCTGTTTCAGGCTATAAGCTATTCCCTTCTGTCTACATGTCCAGAAGTGTCCCTGTTCGGGCATCAGCTGTAAAGGTTAATTGGGGTCCAGCTGAAAAAGTTAAGGGGACACCAATAAAGAGGCAAGCACACAGGATGATGAAGAGCAAGAAGTGGCTCCCTTAGGAAATACAGTTTACTATTATCCATTCCAGGGTCATATCAAGTTACATTAGGTTACTTAGTGCAATTAGCTTTGTGCATTTGTAGATCATATACCCTGCTTGCTTCTCAGAGTCCACTAGTACCAAATGTTATTATAACAATGTCTTCAGGCCTCAAGAACAGAGAATTTGCAGAACATTTCTAAGCCATTTAAACAGAAGGCCTTATTGTACTAAGGAGTTTGCTCTACTCCTCCGTACACTGACTGGTCTGAAATCTGTACAATACATAAATCATACTGAAGAGAAAACCTTTGAATGTAAGAAATGTGGTAAAGTCTTCATTAGGTCTGCTTACCTCACTGACATGAAAGAATGCATAGTGGAGAGAAGCCCTGTGAGTGTAAACAATGTGGGAAAGCCTTCACTTGTTACAGTTACATTCTGAAACATCAAAAAGGTCATACTTCACTAAAGTCCTGTTAATGAAGAATAGGCAAAATGCCATCCATTCTAGCAGTTCCCTTTGAAATCTGAAAGTAGTTCTATTAGGGAAAAGTCCATTCAATGCAAAAAAGTGAGAAATTATCTAATATTGTGTCACCTTCAAATACAAGAGAGGACATGTTGAAAAATTGAGTGAAAGAAAGAAAAAAACACATGTATATGTATGTATGTGTATGAAATATTTGAGAGTATTCTGTTGACTTCAAAGCATTTCACTCAGTGGGGAAAACAAACCCCCTGAATGTGTGGTTTATTTTCCTTTCTGTGCATGAATGTACTCATATTGGAGAAGTGACTTGTGAATGTGAGGAATGTGGGAAAGCTTCCAGTTGTCCAACTTCTTTGAAAGACAAAAAAAAGTTCACAAAGGTAAAAAAAAAAAAAAAAACTATGCAAGATAAATAGTATATAGGATATCAGTGTTCCAATTCTCCATGTTACTCAGTCTTCCATTGCTGATGCAGAACACATGAGAAATCAACTTAGGGGAGGAAAGATGAGCACAGGGTTCTGTTTATAATCGGTGGCTCTGTTGTGTGGTCTGAGGTCACTTACAACATCATGGTGGATAAACAGAGCAGAGCGGCCCATGTCATGGCAGTAGCAAGAGAATAAAAAGGGAGAGAAACAGGGAGCAAACAGACACCTGATGGCTGTTTTTCTTTAATCTCTCTGTTTTCATGTCATCTAAGTACAACAGGTAACAATAAATTAGGTAGATATGAATGTGATCTGTGGTCTGATAATTGTTACAATAAGTAATGGAAACTCAGTGCAGCTATGTCTGAGTTAAAATACTGAACATTTAACTATCATGAGGTCGGAATTTACCCATTCTGGCTATTTAAATTTGTAAAAACATATATTCTTATCTATTATTACATGTGTCCTCTTTCATGTTAAAAAGCGTGAAAAGGGAGTATATGGTTCTAGAATTATGTAATAAGACTTTACGTTTTTGTTTTAAGGCAAACCCTTTAACTTTTGCCAATTTCCTTGATTTTCACTACGAATAAATGTGCTGACTTTTCTAATTGGTATATATGAGTTTCAATACATATTCTTATAATAAAGACATGATTTTGATAAGAAGCTATTGTTAAAAGCATGAAAGTAAGACTTGTTAAAAAATAACACATTCGGGATTGTTCATAGTATGGATATAAAAATCAAAAAAGCAGCAGGGAAGCAGTAAGTAGGAGAGGTGTAAAGGAATCTCAAGATGATTGTTTGTGGTAAGGACTATTGAAATTAATGATGACAGTGTTGTTATGAGGATGTTGTGTTGTAGAATAAAGTCTCAAAGTACAATGATGGACTGTGAATGAGCAGAAGGCAGTATGAGTCAACACTGCTGCCATAAGAAGAAAATTGTAGAGATCCAACTTGGTGGACCAGAGGGAAGCTGCATTCTTTGTTACTCCATAAGTGGAGTTTCAAGCAGAGGATATCTGTTTCTCTCTGAGGCAGTGTTTGCTGCTTATCCATCCCCTGCTGTTCTCCCCATTTGTCTGCTGCAATCACCTGCAGTCTGCAGCATATCCACTACTATTTGTGTGTAGATTGCTCACTTACTGGTGCTTATCATCCACCATTTGCCTGCTTTTTGCCTGCCCATCGCCTGCCTTTCACCTACCCATCACCCACGGCCAGAGGTCCACCTGCTGATCGTATCCTGGAAACCAGAAGACTTACCGCAGACCACAGCAGAATGACAGCTGCTTGCTGTTGCCTGGAAGTTAACTGTCATGGTACCTGCAGATTTGGTTACATGTGACTGCCATCATTTTGAGACAATAGCCAGGACCTGTAGGACCTCTGGTCAACTGAGTCCCATCTCCAGGACCCCTCAGCTTGACTAATCACTCCCTGCCTCCATTGCTCTCAGGCTGACTGACTACTCAATGCCTCCGGGATCCCCAGATGGACTAACTACACCATACTACCAGGACCCCTGCCCAACCAACTGCTCCCAGCCTCCAGAACCTCCAGCCAACCATGCCCACACCCTGTGCTGAAGCTCCCTATTTGGCAGCATGTTTGGATGCCAGAGTGGCCATCTTGGATAATCCTGGAAACTGTAGCTCCCATCTTTAGATGGGGTAAATATCATCCTGAGACACCTGCTGAATACTGAAAGTTCATTGTCAGGTACCTCTTATACATCAGGCTATTGAAGACTGGGGAGTTTGAATACTACATGGCTGTTTTTTTTTTTCTCCTTATTGAAAAATTTTACATTTTTATTTCTTTACTTTTCTGACTCTATTTTCCTTTTGTTTACCTGTTACCTTAGAGTTTTTCTCACTTTTCACAGGCTAACAGCCAACTTCTTTTGAGTACACTCTCACTCTTTCTACAATCTAGAGCTTTTGTATATTCTTTTCTTATCCCATTAACAGCTACATTCTACACCCCTTCCCATCCTCTGTGTCCTCCATTAGAAACTGCAGACCTTATTGCAAATCTATTTGTTATACTGCAGGTAATATTTAAATTCATTCTGCTTATTATGACAATATTTTTAACAGCCTCATAGGGACTATTTGGTTTAGGGCAGCATATTGTCTATATTGGGCACTACTAATATTGATCTCCCCGTTAATGAAAAGATTTTGGAAACCTGCAGGGTCATTATATGCCTATAGAGGGGAAACTGCAGTACCCCCGATCTGCACTGCTAGAGTGGAAGGTACATGAACAACATGAAAAAGAAGGGAAGAAAATGATGCAAACAAACTTAGATTCTATATTAATAGAATCCAGTGACAGTGTGATAGATGAAATGTCAGAAAAGGAGTTCAGAATATACATAATTTAAATGATTCATGAGCAAAGAATGAGATAAAAGCAAATGCAGGCAATGAATAATCACAATAATAAGCAGTTGAAATAGCAACTGCAGGAAGAAAAGATCATTTCAACAAAGAGAGATTCTCAAAAAATAAAAAGTGGAAATCCTTGAAATGAAGGAGACAATAAACCAAATAAAAAACTCAATGGAAAGCACCACCAAAAGACTAGACCACTTGGAAGGCAGAACCTCAGACAATGAAGACAAAATATTTAATCCTGAAAATAAAGTTGATCAAACAGAGAAAATGGTAAGAAATCATGAACAGAACCTCCAAGAACTATGGGACATTATGAAAAGACCAAATTTAAGAATTAATGGGATTGAGGCAGGCACAGAGATACAAACCAAAGGAATGAACAACCTATTCAATGAAATAATATCAGAGAATTTCTCAAACCTGAAGAATGAAATGGAAAATGAAATACAAGAGGCTTACAGAACACCAAATGCACAAAATCTCAACAGATCCACACCAAGGCACATTATAATGAAAATGCCTAATATTCAAAATAAAGATAGAATTTTGAAGGCTGCAAAGGAGAAACATCAGATTACATATAGGGGGAAATGAATACAAATATCAGCAGATTTCTAAGTCCAGACTGTAAAAACTAGAAGGGCCTGGAACAACATATTTCAAGCCCTGAATGAACATGGTTGCCAACCAAGAATCTTATACCCAGCAAAACTAACCTTCAGTTTGAAGACAAAATAGAATCCTTCCATGATAAACAAAAGTTAAAAGAATTTACAAATAGACTGTGCTACAGAATATTCTCAAGAAAATATTCCAAGAGGAGGAAATAAAAAACAACAATGTAGGTCAGCAAAGGGCAGAAATACCTTAAAGAAAAAACCAATCAAAGGAGAAACCAAGTCAAGTTAAAAACCAAAAATATGTCCAAATGACTGGGAATATAAATCATATCTCAGTAATAACCCTGAGCGTTAATGACCTCAATTCATCAATCAGAAGACATAGACTGGCCAATTGAATTAAAAAGAGAGACCCAACAATATGCTGCCTTCAGGAGACTCATCTCACAGATGAGGACATCCACAGACTAAAGGATGAGAAAAAAACCTACCATGCACACAGACTCAGTAAAAAACAGGTGTTTCCATCCTTATTTCAGATAAATTAAACTTCAAATCAAAGTTAGTCAGAAGGGATAAAGAAGGACATTTCATATTGATTAAGGGAACCATAAATCAGGAAGACATGATAATTGTAAATATTTATGCCTGAAACAAATGTGCATCCATGTTCATCAAACAAATCCTTTTCAATGCCAGGAATCAAAAAGACCACAGCACAATAATTCTGGTAGATTTTAACACACCGCTGTTGCCACTAGACAGATCTTCCAAATCAAAACTAAACAGAGAAACTATGAAATTCAATAACACAATCAATAACTTAGACTTAACGGACATATATAAAATATTCCATCCAACAAAGAGTGAATACACTTTCTTCTCAGCAGCACATGGAACCTTCTCTAAAGTAGACCATATGTTATGCCAGAAAGCAGTCCTTAGTAAATGAAAAAAAAATAGAGACACTACCTTGTGTTCTATCAGATCATAATGGAATTAAATTATAAGTCAATGACAACATAAAAAAGAAATTACTCCAACACCTAGAGACTAAATAATATGCTATTGAGTGAAGCATGGGTAACAGAAAACATCAGAGAAGAGATTAAAAAATTCTTAGAGGTAAATGAGAATGATGATACAATATATCAGAATCTCTGGGACACTATGAAAGCAGTATTAAAAAGACAATTCATTGCATGGAGCACATTCCAGAAGAGTATAAAAGTCAACAACTAAATGACCTAACATTACAATTCAAAGCCCTAGAAAAGAAGAATAGAATGACACCCAAAGTAGTAGATGACAGGAAATAATTAAAATCATAGCTGAAATCAATGAAATTGAAACAAAACAATTCAAAAAATTGACAAAACAAAATGTCAGGTTTTTGAAAAAAGAAACAAAATATACAAACCCTTAGCCACACTAACAAAGAAAAGAGAGAAAACTCAAATTACTAAAATTCATAATGAAAAGGGAAATATCATGACAGACTCCACTGAAATACATAACATAATGAGAAGTTAGTTTGAAAGTCTATATTGTTACAAAATAGAAAATATCAAAGACATCAACAAATTTCTAGAGACATATGATCCTCCCAACCTGGACCTGGAGGACATACACAATTAAAAGAGATTAATATCAAGCAATGAAATAGAAGAAGGCATCAAAAGCCTACAAATCAAGAAAAGCCCAGGACCAAATGGATTCTCAGCCGAGTTCTGGAAGACCTTCAAAGAAGAACTCATTCCCAAACTTCTCAAAGTATTCCGGGAAATAGAACAGGAGAAAACCCTTCCAAACTCATTCTATGAAGCTAATATCACCCTCATACCCAAACCAGACAAAGACATATCAAGGAAAGAAAATTTTAGACCAATATCCTTGATGAATATAGATGCAAAAATCTTTTTAAAAAATCCTGGGAAACCACATCCCAAAACATATTAAAAAGATAGTGCACCAAGATCAAGTGAGGTTCATCCTGGGAATGCAAAGGTGGTTCAATATCTGTAAATCAATAAATGTAACCCATCATATCAATAGACTTAAGGATATGAATCATATGGTTACATCAATTGATGCAGAAAAAGCAAAATACAAAATAGAACACCCCTTCATGTTCAAAACACTAGAAAAAATAGGATAGTAGGAACATATCTCAACATTGTAAAGGCTATTTATGCTAAGCCCATGGCCAACATCATTCTTTTTTTTTTTTTTTTTTTTTTCCTGTGGGACTGGGGATTGAACCCAGGGCCTTGTGCTTGATAGGCATGCTCTCTGCCAACTGAGCTATATCCCCAGTCCTCCAACATCATTCTTAACGGAGAAAAACTGAAAGCATTCCTTTAAAAAACTGGAACAAGACAGGAATGGCCTTTTTCACCACTTCTATTCAACATTGCTTTTCAAATGCTGGCCAGGGCAATTAGACAGACTAAAGAAATTAAAGGGATACAAATAGGAAAAGAGGAACTCAAGTTATCACCATTTGCTGATGACATAATTCTCTATTTACAGCATTCAGAAAACTTCTCCAGAGATCTTCTAGACCTCATAAAATGAATTCAGCAAAATAACACGATATAAAATCAACACACATAATTCTAAAGCATTTTTATACATAAGCAATGAAACATTTGAAAGGGAAATGAGGAAAACATCTCTGTTCACAATAGCCTCAAAATAAAAAAATAAAATACTTGGGAATCAATCTAACCAAAGAGGTTAAAAATTTCTGCACCAAAAACTACGAAATAATAAAGAAAGAAATTGAAGAAGACCTTAGAAGATGGAAAGATCTCCCATGTTCTTGGATATGCAGAATTAATATTATCAAAATGGCCATACTACCAAAGGCTCTATACAGATTTAACACAATTCCAATTAAAATCCCTATGACATTTCTCATAGAAACAGAAAAAACAATCATGAAATTCATCTGGAAGCACAAAAGATCCAGAATAGCCAAAGCAATCCTGGGCAGGATGAGTGATGCAGGAGGTATCACAATAGCAGACCTTAACTCTACTAAAGAGCAATAGTAACAAAAACAGCATGGTATTGGCACCAAAATAGATAGGTAGAACAATGGTACAGGATGGAAGACACAGAGACATACCTACATAAGTACAGTAACCTCATACTAGACAAAGGTGCCAAAAACTTACAATGGAGAAAAGATAGCCTCTTTATCAAATGGTGCTGGCAAAACTGGAAATCCATATGCAGTAAAATGAAACTAAATCCCTATCTCTCACCTTGTACAAAACTCAACTCAAAATGGATCAAGGATCTAGGAATTAGACCTGAGACCCTTCAACAAATAGAAGAAAAAGTAGTCCTGGATCTCCATCTCATTGGCTTAGTACAAGAATTCCTTAGCTAGACCCCCATAGCACAAGAAATAAAAGCAAGAATCAATAAATGGGATAGATTCAAACTAAAACTCTTTTTCTCAGCACAGGAAACAAGTAAATAATGTGAAAGGAGAACTGACAGAATGGGAGAAAATCTTTTGTGCACACACTTAAGACAGAGCACTCATCTCCAAAGTTCATAAAGAACTTAAAAAACTTTACACCCAAAATACAAAGAACCCAATCAATAAATGGGCTAAGGAAATGGGCAGACACTTCACAGAAGATGTACAGGTGATCAACGAATATATGAAAAAGTGCTCATCATCACTAGTAATTAGAGAAATGCAAATTAAACCACCCTAAGATTTCATCTAAGTCTAATTAGAGTGGATGTTTTCAAGAACACAAGCAATAATAAGTGTTGGTGTGGATGTGGAGAAAAAGGCACACTCATATATTGCTGGTGGAGTTGCAAATTGGTGCAGTCACTCTGTAAAGCAGTACGGAGATTCCTCATAAAACTGGCAACGGACCCACCCTTTGACCCAGCTATACCACTCCTTGATTTATACAAAAGGACTTAAAATCACATACTACAGTGATGCAGCCACATCAATGTTCATAGTAGCTGAATTCACAATAGCTAGATTGTGGAACCAACCTCAATGCCCTTGAGTTGATGAATGGATAAAAAAACTGTGGTATATATACACAATGGAATATTACTCAGCCATAAAGAAGAATAAAATTATGGTATTTGCTGGTAAATGGATAAAGTTGGAAAATATTATGCTAAGTGCAATAGGCCAAGCCCAGAAAACTAAAGGACTAATGTTTTCTCTTATAAGTGGATGGTGATATATAATGAAGGGGAGTGGCGGGGGGAAGAGAAGAATGAAGGAACTTTGAATGGTGAAGAGGAAAATGGGGTGGAAGTGGGTGGAGGACAGAAAGATAGTAGAATGAAGCAGACAGTGTTACCCTATGTATATGTATGATTACATGAAGGTGTGAATCTACATTGTGTACAACCACAGAAATTAAAAGTCTACCCCATTTGTGTACAATGAATTAAAATGCAGTCTAAAAATTAAAAAAAAAGATTTTAATAAAAAAAATAACTGAAAAAAATGTAACACAAGAACTCATGAGAAAATTTTCAAAGCAGGGAATCCAGTCTCATCTCAAAACTTTGCCTTCAGTACCCAAAAGATAAATAATTAATAGTAATCTACCTTACTGTATTGATTGCATATTAAAACAATAATATTTTGCATGTATTGTGTTAAAGAAATCACAATCATGCCGGTGCATTGGCATATGCCACTAATCCCAGTGACTCAGGCGGTTGAGTTATGAGGATTGGGAGTTCAAAGACAGCCTTAGCAAAAGTGAGACATTAAAGCAACTCAGTGAGGACCTGTCTGTAAATAAACTACAAAATAGGGATGGGCATGTGACTCAGTGCTTAAGTGCCCCTGAATTCCATCCCCAGTCCAAAAAGAAAAAAGAAAAAAGAAGAAGAAGAAAAGAACAGAAGTCATGAAGGTTTCAGTTTCAGATTTCACAGTAATTCTCACATTGTTTCTGTGAGAAACACGCTCATCTCTCCAAGCTGAAGTAATGGACACAGGGTACAGCCAAAACAAGCCTTTGCTTAAATGAGTCTTGTAAGACGGGGCCAAGAAGAGATTGGGCACAACCAGAGTCCAATGTTGGGCTAGTGTGGGAGATCCCCTAGTGTGTGAGATCCCTCCCTGTTCCTTATTGGCTCATTTGTGCTGGGGTTTTGAGATCAGACTAGATTCCTCGCTTCACCAATTTCTTTCTGGGTTTTTGCCTCCCAAATATGAAGAATGAAATCCATGGACAACAAGGAAAGGGAAGAGCAAACAGTAGGATTTATTTACTTGAGAATGTAACCGTGGGCTACTTCACCTTTTGAATATTAAGTTCGAAGGCTGGTGGCCAAACAAAAGTTGGACAAAAGCAACCAAAGCAAAGCTTTATTGGATTTTGGCTCTCCACTGAAATTCCCAGCCCTCCAGGTCAGGGCGGAAAGCCGGAGAAAATTGCATGTGGCCCAGGCTGCCCAGGGTCTTTATAGGCCAGAATAGGTGGGGGAAGGCTTGAGGGTTTAGAGTCCCCCTGGGAATGTCTGGGGACTCCATTGATTGACAGGCGGTTGCAAGATGCCACTAAGGTTTATCTGCCTGCGTCTGATTGGTTGTTCTTTGGTGAGTGGGGCTGCCTGATGCTCCGCTCTCCGCGTTTGCAGTGGGTTGCCAGTTGTTTTGCTTTCTCCTATGTAACTGCTTAAATCCTGATCTGACAAATATAGCTCTGAATAAAGGCTATTTGAATAAGGGTTTATTTTTAAAGAGATGTGTTTTTCTTTTCCACTTCTGCCTCTCCCACTCCCTATCCTGGGGGTGGAAAAACTAGATTACCTTGAGCTATCTGCACTCCACAGGAAGGAGATGTCTGCCAGAGGATCTTGGAGGTGAATATCTTCCAAATTAACGAGTGAAACCTAACGTAGCATCCAGGGACCCTGGGACCCCCAGTCAGGGCACACCTGGAATGTAGCCCATGAAGAGCTCCTTTCACATCCCCTGTCCCTCCTGATGGACACAATCACAGCCTGAGGGACAGGAGTCCACTGTTTCTCCTTTGCTAGCAAAGCAATATAACTTTTTCCTTTTTCTGCAAACCGAGTACTTATTATTAAATTGACATGAAATGGCACTGGGGACAAGGACCAAGCTTTCTTTCTGTTACAAGATGAAGGCTGTAAGAGATCCCACGAAAACCAAGCCGGACACGGGAAATCACATGAGGGAGTTTATTAAGCAAACAAAGTGACTCCCTGCAGGGTAAGAGAGAAAATGAGAGGAACAGAGAAAGGGAAAGAGAAAGGGCGCACGCTAGAGAGAGTGGAAAGTGAGGAAGAGAAAGAAAGCAAGTCAGGGAGAGAGAAAAGCAAGAAAGAGAAGATGGCAGTGAAGCTGTCTTTAAGAATCCCGCTGGGCTAACAGGGGACCAATAACGGAGGAGGATACTTGCAAGCTGACTGATGAACCAATAGCTAGCTAGGATGTTCACAGACTGACAATAGTTGGGAGGCGGGGAAAATGGCTGTAACGGAAAGGGCGGGGAGAGCAGCTTTCAGACTGACAGCTAGGTTGTGATACAACTGAAAGGGCGGGGAGAGCAGCTTTGTATCACAAAGGCCATGCATTAACAGCTTTCATCTCCCAAGACAAATGTTTTCCAGATTCTGGTTGTAGGTACAGAGTGAGGGTTATGGAAAATGACATTCATACAAGAGCGCTCCCCCAAGAAAAATGGAGAGATGGCGTGGCTCAGGAGAAAGGAGGGGGAAATTGCCCAAGCATTAAACCTCTCCCAGGGCATTCCAGTTAAGAATGGGACCTAAAAGAAAGGGGCAGATGCAGGATATGGAACCATAAACCTTGACCTTTCCGCAGGGCAAATTAGCCCTGAATGACAATGGTCAAGATTTGAGTACTTTTCTCCTGGGATCCGGTTTAAACCTGTACAACTAGCCCCCACCGGTCAAAACTCTGTGGTCAAAACTGCACTTGGGGTTTCCAATGACTACATCATCCTCACTGTACCCTATAAAACCAAAATCCCCTCTGTAACTGTGGGCCATTTCCCACCGGAAAGTGGATCTCAATGGCGGCTGAGTCCTCAAAGTCCAGAATAAAGGCTTCTCTGAATCCATCCAGGTCTGCTTCCCATCCTTTTGCACTTACAGAGAGGAGGCATTTTATCGCCCTTAAAGGAAACAGTCTCAAGAAGGCATGATCTCCTCCACAGGAAATCCTCTTCAGGTGCTGACTGCAGACCGTGACCAAGAAGGCCCACATTCCTGACTGCCCAAGCAAACTGATACACGTTCCCTAGACCAGCCCTCAAAATAACCTCTATAAGCCCAGACCCTTTCTTTGTTCAGTGGCTCATTTTCCACGAGGAGAGTGGGCCCACGGGCCCCATTTCATCCGCCTGAATCAAGAGCTGAGATGAGGCCTGAGGTTTGCATCCTGCCTGGTCTTTTGTGCTAACACAAGAAGAGAGAACTCCTAAGAAGCAGGAGGGGGACAAACAGTAGCAAAACCCCTTTTGGTTTGCTATATCAGGGGCTATATTATTTGGGATATTGTTGCCAAAAGTTTGGTCCCTGTCCTCCATGCCAATCCAGTAACAAGGACACAGTTTTGAGAAAAGGAAAACGAAGGTTTATTGCTTTCCTATCAAAGGAGACACAGGGAACTCCTGTCCCAGAGGCTGTGATTCTGCCTATCAGCCAACCAGGTGACTCAAAGGCTACACTGCATGTGTTTTCTGTCTGGAGTTCTAACTCACTTGTTAAAGTGAGAGGTGGTCATTTCTGACACCTTCTGCTGCCATCCCCAAGGTCTGAATGACCAGGTCCCTGTGGTGGTGTGTGCTGGAGGACAGGGACCTCTGCCCTGGATGGGGAAGAAAGGAGATCCTGTTTCCCCTGAGATTAGGGAGAGGGAGAGAGCAGGGAAGAGCAGGGAGAGAGGAA
The DNA here is from genome assembly GCF_902686445.1 of Sciurus carolinensis. Lineage (NCBI taxonomy): Eukaryota > Metazoa > Chordata > Mammalia > Rodentia > Sciuridae > Sciurus > Sciurus carolinensis. The sequence goes on along the minus strand of NW_025920112.1, from coordinate 797,720 downwards.
GAGAAAGGAACGTGCTATTTATAAGGTAAGTCACAGTGCAGAGCAGCCAGGGCTGCATGCAGAGCGTGAAGGGCAGCACTGGTACATTGAGCATTGATCCAAATCTGCCCAACAGGCACTGACAGAGTATCAAGGCTGCTGGTTGCTTCCTTCAGCCTGGGCTTTAGTCCTTCCTTAACTCCCATCTGCATTCACTCCCACCTTCCATTTTGGTTCTCTTGTGGTGGGAAAGGCCCCTGGATTTGTCACAAGAGAAGGGTCTGAGGAGTCCCAGAAGAGAGGGGAACTCAACATCATTGGGGTCCTTGGTATATAAAATGAAACAATTTCAGCAGGATCCAGAGCAAGGCATAGACTGAGGTTTATTTAGGAAGGCAGATACACATTAAAGGAAGAATGCAGGCTGTGTCCAGAAATGACCCTGAGTGAGATGAGGGTCCACTATGTACAGAAGGGCTGGATGAGGGGCTAGACTGGAGGGGGGTCCAGGGTGGAGCTGCACGATTTCCTGCCAGTTTCCCTGCCCTTGTGTAGTTTCCTCATTTTGCAAAGACCAAGGACAAGGGCCAAAGTTTGCAAAGTTTGCATCTCTGTGGCTTCATTCTGCATTTCAATGGGCTTTCGGGTGTTTCCCTTAAGATTTCGTGTATCTATCTTATTCCAAATCCCTATCTCAGTTGGAGTGCATTTTGGCTATTAGGTAGTTTATCTCTGTTGGTTAGGTGTTGCTGAAAGCTCAGTCCTTGTCTCCAGTGCCGATCCAATAACAAGGCCCTGGTTTTGAGAAAAAGCAAAAAGGTGTATTGGTTTGCTAGCAAAGGAGAAGCACAGGGACCTCCTATCCCAAAGGCTGATTTTTCCCATCAGCAGGAAGACAGAGCTTTTAAAAAGGTGATTCAAAGGTTACATTGCACATATTCTCTGCCTGGAATTGTAATTCACTTGTTGATTTGGGAGACAGTCATTTCTGAGATCTTCTGGTGCCATCCCCAAGTCTGGATGACTTCCTTCCCATGGTGAATGTATGCTCAAGGACTTACAAATCTGCCCAGGATGGGGAAGAAAGGACATCATGTTTCGCCTGAGATTAGGGAGAGGAAGAGATTAGGGAGGAGCAGGAGGAGAGGAAGAGAAACTGTCAGGAGCGGCAAGGAGGAGTCGATGAGAATAAATTTGGTTCAAAATCAATTGGCTTTTATTTGATGCTAATCACACAAGTATTATAGTTATTTTAACTCTAAAAACACCAATATCACACATTACTTAATCACTAAATTACTATAAGCCCCGAATAAGCAAGGCTCACTCCTTACTGAGACCCGTTCCTAAGGTTCACTCCTGTGTGACGTGTGTTGAGTCGAAGGTGTCCCCTCGGGGAGCCTCAGGGTCTTCTCTGTGAACTGGGCCTTGATGGCGCTCCTCGCTGTCTGCGGTCAGCCTCCAGGTGAGGTTGAATGGGCCAGCGCCCCAGGGCCTGGTCCCACTGCCTGGTCTAGTTCTCCCTCCACGGCGGTGGGGCTTCCCTCTCACCGTCCCTCAGGTGCGACCTCCACACTCGCCTTACCTCCCGTGACTCTCCACCCTGCTCTCCCTGCAGCTGCCTTTCCACGTCCGTCATTTGACACTGAAAGCGGGCACTGCCTTCTGAGAACGCTCAGCGGACGTTCTGGTTCTGACACTTCTGATCTGGCCGCACGTTCGTTTCCACGCGGCGCTGGCCTCTGTGGCTCCCATTCAGACACCACCTTCTACACCAGGAGAAATACAAACCCTTCCCACCAGGGTCAGGTCCCCGCGGGCAGGGAGTCCTGCTGCAGAGGGCGGGGCAAGCGCCTGTCGCTCTGCCGACTTCAGCCAGGGATTGGGTGGCATTAGCTGTCGCTCGGGGCTGGGGCGGTGCCTGGAGGCGTCCGTCAGGGCGCTGGGGCGGAGCGGTCCAATCAGGCGCGCGGACGGAGGGGCGGGGCGGGCTTCCGCGGTCTCGCGGGCTTTTCTTCTCCACCCACGCAGCTCCTTCCTCCGCGGCCCGGCGTCCTCTGCTGTGGAGTCCCTGGTGACCCTGCGCAGTCTTCCCCGCCTCCCAGCCCCGTGAGGGACTTCGGGAGGTCGCTGTGTCACTCTGGAGTCCAAAAATGGTGCGTGTGCGACCAGGGCTGGTGGGACCCGGGGTGCGTGTGAGCTGCGGGGCGTGGCCGAATCCCCGCTGGAGGGTGGCCCTGGGGCCTGTCCCCTGGTCCCGGGGGTGGGCTGGGCGGGGTCCCCGCTGGGCCCTGTGTCCTGGTCCCGGGGGTGGGCTGGGCGCGGGTCCGCGAGGTCGGCTGCGGGTGGCCCTGGGACCTTCCCCTGGACCCGCGGGGTGGGCTGGGCGCGGGTCCCCGAGGATAGCGGGTGGCCCTGGGCCTGTCACCCGGAGCCCGCGGGCTAGTCCCTGGCGTCCTGTCCCCCGCCTCTGGCGACCTCCCTAGGTCGTCCCGGGCGCTCCTGCAGCCCGCGCACAGTGTGCGGTGTAGCGGGACCTGAGGGCGCGGACACCGAAGTCTGGAAGAGCGCTCGAGTGGTGCCGGGGTCCTGGGCGCATTCCCCGAAGCCTGAGCCCCGAAGGCAGGAAAGGCCTCTCCCTTCCATCATAAGGTAGTTCGGGGCCTGGAGGCGGGGGGTTGGTGCAGTTCCATTGGAGGGTGCGTTCTCCGCTCCTGTGTGGGTGCAGGCTGTGGACAACCTGGGACAGGGCGCACACAGCGTCGGGGCTCCTACTGCACTAAGCCTAACGGGATTCTTCCGTCCCAGTTACTTGTTTCCTGCTTCTGCTGCTGAGGGTCCTGCCAGGCCCTGAGGCTCATTGTCAGTACGCGGAGCTGCCTGTGTCAGCGTGCAAAACCACAGCCTGTCAGCTCTTAAGCTGCCCCCTTTCCATTCTGACTTACCACAAGCACAGGAGAGTGTCAGGGGATCCCGGGTGTGCCCTGAGTGTGACAGTGCTGCCCAGGGGGGCCCCACTTGCCAGGAGTAACCTGCGCTCACCACAGGCACACATGCAAAATGTGCAGGAAGCAGGGTCTCAAATATATCTTCCATTCTGGAGCCTCACTTCTTCCATGGCTGGCAGCAAAAATACCAGTTCTCTCCCAACATTCCCAGGTGCCAACTGCATCCTCTGGGAAATAGAACGTCTGGGGGTTCATTTTCAGAATATAGTATTTAGCCTTCAGTGTAAAATTGGATGTGAGAAGGCAGCCTGAGGAGAAAGAGCAGAGCAGAAGGTCACAAGCAGTGGACACTCAGCTGCACCACAGCCTGTGGACGGGCAGATCAGAGTGCTCCACCTGCACAGCCCTTGACAAACAGGTGGGGAGGGAGTGTCCAGACCCACAGAAGTGGAGATCTTTCTGTTTAGAAATAGTAACTAGGTAAAGAACTGAGAACTGTGTCTGTGCCTAGATATATTCTCCCCAAGAAGACTTTCCTGCCACAGGAGAACAGAGGGAGGGGGACAAGCAAAGGTGTACTTCTTTAACACAATAGGAGACAGTAAACGCTAGGGGACATTCAGAGAAGACCTTCCACCTGAAGTGCTCAGCTGATGAGGAACTGGGGGAGGGACCTTCCGCCCTAGGGATGAAATGCTGATTGTCACAACTGTGCAGGTGCCACATCTTGCAAAAGCTTGGCTTCCTGCTCTAGTGCACGTCACAGACCATTCTTTGGGTTTGCACTGGTGAGCGTCTCTCAGAACCCGTCAGGGCACACTGTCAGCTATTTGTTCCCAAGGCTGTATTGGAGTGACAGTGTTTTAATGTTTGTAGTTTCATTGCATACTGGATGCCACTTAATTTGAATTGTATGCTTGTTTTGTGTTGTTTTTTTCCTATGAGTGGAAAGCAGAGAAATGAATTGCAAGTTGAGTTTTCAAAGTACTTTTGTCTCTCTTTATCTTGCTCAGGTACAACATCTGTGCAGTGTCTCTGGGCAACTTGCCAGGGTCCCCTGTCCTCAGCCACTGTGCTGTCCTTTCCTGGGGCTGCAACAAGGGCCCACAGCTGCCCTGAATTTCAGACCCTGGGTCAGCTCCTCCTAGAGGCCCTGGGAGACCTCTTCCTGAGGTGTGGCTGCAGCCTCTCAGGGGAGCAGCTGGTGGTACCAAGGTCAGGATGAGATGCTGGTGTAGAGGGACCATGCCCTCTGGATTCTCTCAGAGTTGGGAAGGAAGAACAGTCTTCATGAAGAGCAGGGAAAACTGACCTCAGCAAGGTGCAGCAAAACCCTGCTAAGCTCTTGAGCAGCAGGAGGGGTGGGAGGATGTTCCTGGTGACAGATGCCTGACCTGAAGCTCAAGTCTGACACGTCAGTGTCCAGTGGTGCTGCCCCTCCCTGGGTTAGTTGTCTTGGAAAGACTTGATCCCTTATTTTAGCTTCAGTTTTTCATTGATTGCAAAATATGATTATTAGTAGAGCTGAAAGATTAGAACATATTCCTAAAGGGCAAGATTGAGGGGTAAGTCAGGGTTAAAAAACAAAAACAACAACAAAAAAAAACCAAACATTTAGTCTTTTATTCCATTAGTTAAAGATTCTTACCTACAGTTTTTCTTCCCCAGAGTAAGTTTACTGAGTTTCTCAGATGTGTTCTCCCACCTGTGGTGGTGGGGGTGTTGCTAATTTAAAACAGAATTTCAGGGTTTGCTTGGGAATGCTACCTGGAAACAGTGTGCTGCAGAAATGAATGCATTCCTAGAACAAAGCACGGTACATAACTTGGTTTCTTTATTGCAAAGATTTGCCAAAACATAAGAGCCTGCTTTGTTCTTTTTTCTTTTTTGTTTGTTTGTTTTTTGGTACTGGGTATTGAACCCAGGGCCTTGTGCATACTAGGCAAGCACTCTACCAAGCGAGCTATGTCCCCAGCCCCAAGGGCCTATATTTTGCAGGGTTTTAACAGTGGATGGCTGTGCTCTATATTCTGTCAACTGCAGTGAATGTTTAACACTGATTCTATTGCCAGGAACTGAACAACTCCCAGGTAGTCACTTGTGATGATTGATTACCAAATGTTATCTCAGAAATAGTAACTAAATAACATGTTTTTTTTCTAAACAAGGTAGATAATTTTGATTTTCCTACTGAAGTGTTAAATGTAAGGGTCGTAAAATTTTTCTCCTATAAACATAAACACTGAGTTCGAGTGACTTTTTTTTTTTTGGTGTTACCAGGGATTGAATACAGGGCCTTGTGCATGTGAGGCAAGCACTCCACCAGCTGAGCCCATTTGAGTGATTTTAATGGGTTCCTTAAACACTAAGTGTCTTCTGATTCATATTTGATTTCGAAGAAGAGATCTTTGATCTCTGACTGCAATCTAAGACCAGACTAGATCCTGCAAGAGGAGGCCATTGAAGGTCCAGTCAGAGCTGTCTGGGCAGCCTCCCTGCAGAGGCCCAGGCTGCTCACACCAACCCTGGAAGGAGCCCTTTAGGCTGAGAAGCTCCAGACCTCTGGAGAGCTGGGGTCCTCAGGCAGTTGTGGTGGGGGACAGGATGGGAAGGCTAAGGGATGCCCTTCCTGAGGGTGCAGTTGATGTTGTCCAGGGCGGTCCCCAGAGTGTGCAATGAAGCAAGTGTGGATTTGGGCAAGAAGCGCCCCTGTTCTGAAGGAGTAGTGCACTCGGCGGGAATCCCAGGTGAGCTCTGCAGGCACCCACAGCTCCTGCAGAACAGGGCTGCTCCCCAGGGAGGGCAGGCAGGGTTAGGAAGAAGCTGGAGGGGAGGCAGCAAGGAGGGGCAGGGTCAGATCCCAGGTCAGAGTGTTTCTCCAGAAGTCAGCCTGTTCTCAGGAGGGGGCAGGAAGAGGGGTCCTGTGCTGGCTCCAGGGGCCAGTGGGTCAGAGTTCAGGGTCCTGGAGGAGGGAGAGAAACTGGAGGCAAGTTTGATTAACAAGTATTTGTTCTGATCCCTGAAGAGAAGTGTGTTGAGCTAATTGCTTATGAGGGAACAAAGAGGAGGCATTTCAGGATCAGGGTGTGTCTGCCCTTGGTGAAAAGGGAGCATCTCCTGAGTCCTAATGGGAAGGGGTCTCTGTGCAGGCTCTGCTCCAGCAGAATGCAGAGGAGGGGTTTCTTCATCATAGATCTTTCCCAGGATTCCCTTTGGCAGTTTCTTTTTCATTGGCCAATCCTAAGTTGCATCCTTTAGAGCAAAGTGAACATCAGTGATGTGCTTGGCTCAAATGAACTCACTGAACATGAGGAGGGACAATGGGAGTCCCTGTTTGTAGCTCTTTGCCCTCAGCAGGGTGGCTGGCCCTCCTGCCTTGCAGCTGGCATCTGTAGAGGGGAGTGCTGTGGAGCCGAGCCCTGGACTTGCGCTCAGCTGTTCCCCTGCTTATGGGACTTGAGTTGTTCAAGTTCGTTTCTTCTGTTGGCAGTTGCATTCATTTTTCCCTCCTGTGCTAGCACTTCATTAATATTGTATGCATGTGTCCAGGCAGCATACAGACAGAGTGGTACAGAAACCTCAGGCCTTGTCCCACTGCCAACCCAATAAGGAAGACACAGTTTTCAGATAAAAGGGAAAAGAAGATTTATGGCTTTCCCAGCAGAGGAGAGACAGGGGACCCCCGTCCCAGGGGCTGCAGTCCAGGGGTGCCCTGGGAGAGGCTGCTGCTTAGCTCTGCGGGTGCTGTGCCAAGTCTGAAGCACTTCTGTGCAGTGGTGTGTGAGCTTAAGGGCAGCTGAGCAGTTCTAGGACGCTAGGACGGGAATGCCAGTCCCCCTTCCCAGGGTTAGGGAGGGGGAGGGGGTAAGGAGGGAAGGGGAAAAACCCATGTCAGGCTTGAAATAAGCTACAGGGTTATGTTCACAGCGTGAAATGGAGTCCCCTTACATTTCCCACTGTCAATGTCTACCTCCCATTTCTGTGGAGAAGTGGGCGAGGACATCTGTAAGCTACTTCCTGCTGAAGCTGGTGACAAGTGGGGTCTTGGAATGGAATGTCATTTTTCTCTTTGGGAGTTTCCCTGGAGCAGGTGAAGAGGTGCCTCCTCCTCATGGGGACCTGGAGGAAATGCCCTCAGTACACCAGTTAACCTTTGACAGAATGTCCTTGGTGTCCCTTTGCCAAGCCCACCCTTCCCCCTCCCAGGGTAGCAGCAGGGTCGCTGACATACTGCTTCTAGGCTGGATTTAAATCGAGCAAAGTTGGCAACACCGCCTCCCATTGCAGGTGGGTCCTTGGCATTTGTTTGCCACAGTCTTTTTCAAGGTGTGATTCACCTTCTGTGTTTTCCCTGTAGATTGGGATCTACAGGATACGTGTGACCTCCTCTGGCTGTCCAAAGCTGTGTTCTCTTGTTGGGTCACTCCTGCCATGAGACATTGTCCGTTGTCACTTCCTTTGAGGAGGGCATTCTGCATCTTGGGATCAGTTCCTTCAGGAGGACTCTAGACATTTCCAGAACCTTCTCTGTCCTGGCAGGGTCCACCTTGACCCACCTAGAGAAGGTGTCTACCAGTTCAACAGACGTTTGGGTTTCCTGCAGACTGTACCTGTCAGTCATCAGAAGCCTGGGCTTTTCTGCGTCTCCTGCCCTTTACATGGGCTGCCCTTTGGTCTTGGCACTGTTTTGGGTGCACAAGGCAGAGCTCGACTCGCTTGCTCAAGAGTTGGTTGGTGGCATGGCCCTGGCAGGTGGGGCTTGCTGAAGGTCAGTAGCCTCCCCTTCCAAGGTGAGCACTCAGGCAGGTGCTCCTCCAGGGCCCAGTCCCCTGTTGCAGGCAGGAGGAGGAGCCCATGGCAACTTGGTCTTCACCAGGCAGTTCTACCCCAGAAGTCAAAACCCCTAATTTGGCCCATTTCTTCTCCTTCTCAGTACAGAAGTGTTTGCATTGTTCCCGTTCAGGCTGAGGTGTCCGGACTGATGTGTGGTTGGCATCTGGATTCTCCGACAGGCTGGCCTTTGCTCCAGCAGGCAGTAATCGGCCTTGTGCGTGGGGTCCAGCTGTTTTGGCAGCTGGGCTCCTAGCCAGCGTGTCTCCCGGTGTCTGAGAACTGCAAGGCGTGTCTCCCGGTGTCTGAGAACTGCAAGAATGGACCTTGTTTCACACTCATCTGACAGAGCTGTGAGTCAGGCTGGCCGAGGGCAGGGCCTGTCCCAGGGCTGTGTTTTAACTTCTCAGAGGCACCTGACATTCTGTGCTCCAAGCTTCTGTTTCTTTTCCACTTCAGCCTCATACAAGGGTTTCGGCATCAGGGACCCAAACACGGCAGAGTCATTTGCAGGGTCTGCCAACAAAGCATTGCTGGCTTCAGTTTCTGTTCCTCCCAGGCATCCACTAAAGGCACTGTCAGCCAGCTGTGAGGGCTTTGTGTCAGTTGGCCATCCCCCTCTCCCATCTGCTGAAGCTTCCTTCTTATGTCCAGGGTACTCTGTCCAATGAAGGTCACATTGAACATAAAGAGATTGTTGGGGACCTCTGTCTGCAGAAACCAGCAGAGCCAAGAGGAAGATGCCTGCTTACATGGGGAGTCGAAGGGGCCCTTGTACCTGAACTCTGTGGGCAGTAGGCAAGGCTGAGCACAAGGGTCCACTGGCCAGAGAAAGAGCTGAGCATCTGGCTCAGGACACGCAAGGTGGGGAGCAGGCCAGGCTGGTTTGGTCTCAGGCCTGAGGGGCTTTGTCTCCAGTGCGAGCCAGACAGGTATCTCCTCTTGGTCTCTGAATGAGCTTGGCCCTGCTCTTGTAGTGGAGCTGCAGCGTACCCACAGCCCAGGGCCTCTAGCATTTTCAGTGGGGCATAGCAGCCTGCAGGGCTCCGCTCCATTTTCATAGCTGCTGGTTTTGTACAGAGCCCAGGAGGTTTTCTGTATTTTAGCCATCTATCTGCTTTTGAGCCGAAGCTGTTTCTTTTTCCTCTTTTCTACATGCAGTTCTTTATCCTGCCAGTCCTCCCCCTGAATTTGGTTGATAGGCAATTGTCATAGCAAGAGTTGCTTTGCCCCAGTGATGGGTGTCCCCTGGCCAAATGGAGTCTTCTCCCACCTTCAAAGGCGAGACCGTTCCTGTCCTGGGGTCATAATCTAGCAGTGCTGGAATCCACTGCCACATCCTTCTGGGCCAGCAGCCTCTGCAGACCACCCCCATCCCCACCATAGGCAAAAGGGACTGGGATGCAGGGCAGAGGCCAGGTCCTCCTCGCCCATTTCTCTACAGCCCAGGCAGCTTTCCTGGGCTTTAGCCAGGGCTGCAGTCCCTGACCCACAGTGGGGTGATCAGAGGTTGCCTTGGGCTGCAGTGAGAAGCAGTGCTGGGACGGCCCGCTGGGTGGAGAGGACTGAGGTCTCCCTGGTGTCCCACTGTCCTTGCTCACCAGAGGCAGCGTCTTTTCACACCATCAAATTAGCTTCTGCCTGTTCAGAGTCCTCCTTGTGCAACTGCATAAATACCTGCTCATACAGATCTCTTCCACTTTCATCACCTGACAGACCCACCCAGCTGTAGGATTTCCTGATAATTCAGAAGTGAGTCTCGTTCTTTGTCTTCCCTAGAGACAGACAGACGTTCAAAGCTAGACTGTCATAGTAAACATCTTTTTCTTCGTTTTATACCTATGGATTACCTTTTCAGCCAAGATCGTTCCCGAGACTCCCAGTAGGATCAACACAGAATTGCCCGTGTTTTAAAATGGTTCATACAGACAGAATCAAAAGCAGACAATGAGTGGGGTTCCCCGAATTCATGGCCAGCAGATGGGAGCCTTTGAAAGAGACCCGCTGGGGGAGAGTCCCTGTTTCCTACTCCCACTTAGCCATGACCCCTACACCAGCAGCACCACAGTTGTCATGAAGGGGGATCAGATATGTGGCATCAAGGGTGTGGGGTTGCACACCAGTGGGGTCTGCGAGATGGCCCAGTCTGTTCAGTGTCCTTTCTCTCAAAGTTGACCACTTGATGCAGCAACCCATGCAGTTCAGGGAGAGAAGGCGGGTGTTCCCTCAGCAAAGGGAGCCTCAGCCAGTGCTGGGACAGCCCCTCAGTCCCTCCCTTTACTTGCAGGAAGAGCTCCTCTGTTCAGCCCGAGGCAGACTCGCCCCTCTCCTGCCTCAGAGCCACCTTGCATCCTCAGCATGGAGGGGCTGCCCAGCTACCAGACCTGCCCCAGAAACCTGCTGCGGCTGGAGTAGGGGCCGCTTTGGACCCCTTGTTGGGCGCCGGTGGGTGCCAGTGTGCTACCAAAAACTGATCCTGCTTGTCCCCAAGGCCAATCTGGTAACGAGGGCATGGTTTTGAGACAAAGGAGAAAGTTTGCTGCTTTGCTGTCAAAGGAATAACACAGGGCACTCCTGTTCCAGAGGCTGCGATTCTGCCCTTTGGGGGAAGAGAGGACTTTCAAAGAGGTGGTTCAAAGGCGACCTTCCAGGGGTGGCCTGTCAGGGGTCATGACTCACTTGCAGAGCTGGAGAGGGCTGTTTCTTAGTTCTTCTGTCACTGTCCCTGAAGACCTGTGTTGTGTGTTGTCAAGGACAGTTACTTGGCCTCGGGTGGGCAGAAGGGTAATCTTGCTTCCCCAAGGTCAAGGAGCAGGAGAGGGAAAAGAGAGGCGGAAAACATATGTCAGTTTTTCAAATGCCACAGGGACAGAGTTGGAAGGGCTGTGGTGAAGCATGAAATGGATCCTGTACTGAGAGGAAGAAATGGGATTGCGCTTCTGGTCCCTGATCGTGCGTCGACACAAGCCTCACCAATGTCTTTGGGTGAGGGGTCCCTTTGGGACCTTGACAGGGCGATGCGTCCTCAGCCTCTGGCCTGCCTTGGGGGGTGGGTGTCAGCGGTGCTGGAGCTGCCCAAGGTACCTGCAGCTGCCCTGTCCTGCAGGGTGCAGTGCAGTGCAGGCCCTGGGCCAGCTCCTGCAGCCCAGGTCACCCAGAGTGTGCAGCTTGCCAGGAAGGCGTCTGCCAGTCTGAGCTCAGTGGGGCTTCTGTGTGAAGCAGCAGTGGCATGTGGAGTCCCTGTCCCTCTGTTCTCCCAGGAGCAGTGAATTTACATGTTCACACTCTTCCAAAAGAGCAGGAAGCAGGGTCTCAAACCCAGTGTTCGTTCATTGAGTGGCTCCTTAGGGCTGGGGGCAAACCCCTAAGATACCAGTTCCTGCAGGAGCTGAAATTGAGGGTGAGTCCTGCATCCTCCAGGTGACTCCTGCCTGTGAACCGCTCTTGGGGCTGAGAGGGCATGGCTCCTCCTGCAGCTGCAGGGAGTCACTGACTTGGGGTCTGTCTGGCTCAGGGACGTCAGTCTGCACGTGGAAGTTGCATATTCTTCCTCACTTTGCTGCCCTTTCTCTTATATAAGTTTTTTCTTCCACTTGAGTTGTCTGAAGAAGAAAAATAGATAACAAACACTTGTATTTTCCGTCAAAACTGGCTTTGAATAAAATGTGTTGCCATTTGGACTTGAAGGATCGTGGAGCATGTGCACTGGTAGAGTCCTCCTCTGTTTGAAGTGTGGGTGAACTTCCTGTTTGAAGTGTGGGTGAGCTCAGTCGGTAGAGTGCTTGCCTTGCAAGCACAAAGCCCTGGGTTCGATTCCTAGCACCCAAAAAAAAAAAAAAAGAAAAAAAAAATGAAGTGTGGATGAACTTTTCCCATGAGGGAAATACAAGAATGACCTGGAAGTCAAATTTAAAAGTACTTAGGAAGGAACGAAGGGAGGAAGGAAGGAAGGAAGGAAAGGAAGGAAGGAAGGAAGGAAAGGAAGGAAGGAAGGAAGGAAAGGAAGAAAGGAAGGAAGGAAGGAAGGAAAGGAAGGAAGGAAGGAAGGAAAGGAAGAAAAGGAAGGAAGGAAAGGAAGGAAAGAAAGAAGGAAGGAAGGAAAGGAAAGGAAGGAAGGAAGGAAAGGAAAGGAAGGAAGGAAGGAAAGGAAAGGAAGGAGGGAAGGAAAGGAAGGAAGGAAGGAAGGAAAGGAAGGAAAGGAAGGAAGGAAGGAAGGAAAGGAAGGAAGGAAGGAAGGAAGGAAAGGAAGGAAGGAAGGAAAGAAAGGAAGGAAGGAAAGAAGGAAGGAAGGAAGGAAAGAAGGAAGGAAGGAAGGAAAGGAAAGGAAGGAAGGAAGGAAGGAAAGGAAGGAAGGAAGGAAAAGGAAGGAAGGAAGGAAAGGAAAGGAAAGGAAAGGAAGGAAGGAAGGAAGGAAGGAAGGAAAGGAAGGAAGGAAAAGGAAAGGAAAGGAAAGGAAAGGAAAGGAAGGAAGGAAAGGAAGGAAGGAAGGAAGGAGGAAGGAAGGAAGGAAGGGAAGGAAGGAAGGAAGGAAGGAAGGAAAGGAAGGAAAGGAAAGGAAGGAAGGAAGGAAGCTGTCAGAGTTATACCTGTAGAGCTGGGTGGTTGCTTAGTGTAGAGTACTTGTCTAGCATGCTCAAAGTGCCAGGTTCAATCCCCAGTGCCACCAAAAAGAAAAAAAAGAAAAAGAAGAAAAGAAACGTAAACCTGTATTCTGGTGAGTTTACTAATACATATCAAAGCACATGTTTACTGGGACCTAAAACTTAGATTTTACAGTATATGGAGAGTTGGAGTCAATTTCAGTTATAATACTTTCTGGTTAAAGTGAGCCATGGTAAGCTCCCCAACAAGTACGTGCTGTGTCCCCATGTGGGCAGGAATGCAGGGCTTGGACATGTTCACAACCCCAGATATAATTCTCCTCGGTCCTCTGTCTTTAGCCATAGTGCTTAGTGTGCGAAGAGATCCTGTTGTAACTGTAGCCCTTCCCTTTGCCTCCCAATTTTAAATTAACCAATCGTGTGGATCATGAACCAAGCTCCTCCAGTCAGAGCAAGGGACAGTGCCGCATTCAGGATAAAAATAGGTGGACTTCTGCCTGTCCAGATATGCTTGCTTACCAGACTGTTCAGTAGCCCTTCTGCAGAAGTAATGTTTACCTTGCCCAGCTATTTCCAAGTGCTTATCTGATTCCTTGGGAAAGTCCAGTATTTCTAACAAAAGAAAGGAAGACAAAACTATGAAGGGAATCTTAATTGTTTTTTAAATCCTTGTGCCCCTCTTTATCTTCTTTAGGCACAAACACTGCATCAGTGTCTGAGCAGAGTTTTCCCTTTGGAAACTGTGCAGGATACTCTGTCCTCAGCTGCTGCCCTGTCTGTCTTGGCATTGCCTATCCTCATTGCCTGGTGCTCCCCGACATGGCCACTGCTACCCTGTGCCCTGGAGCCTACATTTTCCTCTAGGAATTGCATAACTTCTGGACTGATTCCCAGGTCTTTGATCCTTTTGCAATTGATACTTTTGCAGGATGAGAGATAAGGGTCCAGTCCCATTCTTCTCCCTATGGCTAACCAGTTTCCCTAGCACCACTGATTAAAGAGACTGTCTTTTCTCCAGTGTATGGTGTTAGCATCTTTGTCAAGGATCAGATGACTGTATCTAAGTGGGTTTGTCTCTGTGTTTTCTGTCCTATTGGTCTATGTGTTTTTGTTTTTGTTTTTGTTTTTGTTTTTGTTTTTTTTCCTGACATTTCTACCATACTGTCACTGGATTCTATTAATATAGAATCTAGGTCTGTTTGGATTATTTTCTTCCCTTGTTTTTTCATGTTCTTCACATATCTTCCCCTCTAGCAGTGCAGATCTGGGGTATTGTAGTTTCCCCCCTATGGTCTTATAGTGACCCTATAGGTTTCCAATACCTTTTCTTTAAGGGAGAGATCAATATTAGCAGTGCCCAGTTCAGACAATATGCAACCCTAAACCAAATAACCCCTATGAGGACATTAACAATATTGTCATAATAAAGGAATGAGTTCAATTCTTATCTTCAGTATAACAAATAGATTTGCAATAAGGTCTGCAGTTTCTAAGGGAGGACAATGAGGATGGGGAGGGGTGTAGGATATAGCTGTTAATGGGATAAGAAAAGAATATACAGAAGTTCTAGATCATAGAAAGAGTGAGAGTATAATCACAAGAAGTTGGTTGTTAGCATGGAAAAAGGGAGAAAGAGACTCTGAGGGAACAGGTAAGCAAAAGGAAAAGAGAGCCAGAAAAGTAAAGAAATAAAAACTTAAAAATTTTTCAATAAGGAGAAAAAAAAAATCTACACTATAACTATCATATAGTATTCCAACCTCCCAGTCTTCAGTAGGCTGATGTAGGAGAGGTACCTTACAATGAGCTTCCTGTCTCCAGCAGGCATCTCAGGATGGGATTTGCCCCACCTAAAGATGGAGGATATGGCTTCCAGGATTATCCAAGATGGCCACTCTGGCTTCCAAATGTGTTGGTCAATGGGGAGCTGCAGCTAGGGGTGTGGGCGTGGTCGGCTAGAGGTCCTAGAGGCGGGGTGCAGTTGGTTGGCCATGGGTCCTGGAGGTGGGGTATGGTCGGTCTGGTTGCGGGATCCTGGAGGCAGGGTGCAGTCATTCAGTAGGGGGTCCTGGTGGTAGGGCACAGTCAGTCAGTCTGGGGGTCCTAGCAGTGGGGAGCAGTCAGTTAGTCTGAGGTCCTCGGAGGAAGGGAGTGGTTGGTCGGGCAGAGGGGTCCTGGAGACCGGGCTCAGTCAGCCCAGTCAGGGGTCCTACAGGTCCTGGCTGTTGTCTCAAAATTGCAGCAGCCACATGTAACCAAACCTGCAGGTACTGTGATAGTGAACTTCCAGGCAACAGCAGGCAGCTGGTGCTCCACTGGTGGTCTGCGGTCAGTCTGCTGGTTCCTGTTGGATGATCCGCAGATGAACCTGTGATTTTATTTTTTTATTTGTGCCGGTACCATGCAGTTCTGCTAAAATATTCAATATTTCGATGGGCATTGCATTGAACCTGTATAGTGCTTTTGGTAGTATGGCCATTTTAACATTATTAATTATACCTATCCATAAACATGGGAGGTCATTCCATCTTCCTGTGTCTTCCTCAAATTCAAAACTGTTCCATATTGTCTTTCTTCAGTGTTTCATGATTTTCATCATAGAGATCTTTTCCTTTCTTGGTTACATTTATTCATGGTTTTTTTGTTCTGTTTTGTTTGGGAGGGGCCTTTGCGAATAGGTCTGTTTTCCTGATTGTTTTTCTCTCTTTGCATATTCATTATTGATGTGTAGGAAAGCCATTGATTTTTGTATGTTCATTTTGTGATCTGCTACTTCACTGAATGTGTTTATTATTGCCAGCAATCTTCTGATGGAGCTGTGTGGATCTTCTAAGTTAGGATCATATCACTTACAAACAGTGACAATTTGACATTTTCCTTTGGTACTTTTGTTCCTTTTATTTCCTTCTATTGCATAATTGCTCTGGCTAGAATTTCTAGTACCATATTGAATAAGAGTGTGAGAGGAGAGTGGACATCTTAATTCCTGATCGTAGAGGGAATGCTTTCAGTGTTTCTCCATTCACTGTGATGGTGGATTTCAGTTTTTTGTATATAGACTTTATGATGTTGAGAGGTTTTTCTGTCCCCAGTTTCTTCAGTGTTTTTGTCATGAATGGTTGCTTAGTTATGTCAAAGGCTTCCTCTGCATATATTGAGATGACTACATGAGTGTTTTTCTTCTAATTGTATTCCTGTGGTGAATTACTTTTACTGATTTGTATTTGTTAAAACATCCTTGCTACCCTGGGATAAAACCAACTTGATCATGGTGCACAATCTTATTATGTTGACTATAATTTATTACTGTTTTTTAATGGATTTTTATCTGGGTTCATCAGATATATTGGTATAATTTTGTTTCCCCAATGTAGCCTTAATCTGATTTTTGTATGAGGGTGATACTAGCTTCATAGAATGAATTTGGAAGTGTTCCATCCCTTTCTGTTCTGTTTCACAGAATAATTTGAGGAGTGTTTGTATTTGTTCTTTAAAGGTCTGGTAGAATTCAACTGAGAATCCATCTGGTCCTGGGCTTTTCTATATTGGAAGATTTTTTTTTTTATTATAGCCTCTATGTCATTTTGGAGTTTAAATCTGTTTAGGTTTTATATGTCCTTTTTACTCACCATGATGCATATGTGTCTAGAAATGTGTCCATTTATTCTTGTTTTTCCAATTCATTAGACCGTAAGTTTTCAAAATAGTCCATAAAGATCCTGAATGTCTGTGATGTCCGTGGTTATTTCTCCTTTTTCATCTCTGGATTTGTTAATTTGGGTCTTCTCTCTTCTTTTGATTAGTTTGGCTAAGGGCTCATGAATCTTGTTTTGCTTTTCAAAGAACCAATTCTTTGTTTCATTGATCCTGCATATTTTTTTCCTCTATGTCATTGATTTCAAACCTCATATTGTTTCCTTCTACTAGTTTTGGAATTGTTTTTTTTTTTTTTTTGAGGGTCTTGAGCTGCATCATTAGGTTATTCATTTGGGAACTGTTTGGCTTTCTTATGTAGGCATTCATAGCTGTGAACTACGTGTAAACTTTCTGTTGTTTTGGTGTTGAATTCTAATTTCACTTCATTATGATAAGACATAAGAAATTGTATGCACCTTTTTCATATTTTTCTTTCTATTGTGGATTGCACCAAGGGGACTCAACCACTGAGCCACACCCCCAGTCCTTTTTTTGGGGCGTGGTACTGGGGACTGAACTCAGGGACACTTGACGACTTAGCCATATCCCCAGTCCTGTTTTGTATTTTATTTGGAGACGGTGTCAGTGAGTAGCTTAGGGCCTCACTTTTCAGCTGACTTTGGCCTCAATCCTCCTGTGTCAGCCACCAGACCCTGGGACTATAGGCATGGACCACTGTGCTGGCTACCCCCAGTCCCTTTAATTTTTAATTTTATTTTCATGTTATTTTTCATGTTCTTGCTGACTTGCTGAGGCTGACTTTAAATTTGTGGTCCTATGGTCTCAGCTTCCCCAGGCCCTGGGATTACTGGTGTACACCATGGCGGGATTTACCCTGTTTTTTGTTGTTGTTGTTGTTGTTGTTGTTGTTTTTTACATTTCTTGTATTCCTGAGTTGGGTTTTATGCATCTGTTGGGATGGATTTCTATTTCTCTCTTACTTGTCATCTTTTTAGGACAGTCTTCTCTTTCAAAAATGTCTAGTATTTCAATATTTCTGTGTGGATTTTGTGGTATGGTTTCCCTGCTAGTTCTTCGGTGATGATCAGTGTTTATTGATAGAGTGTGTACTGTTCATATCTTGAGGATTTGACTTTTTCTGTAGGTCTCAGAACAGTGGGTTCCTCCTTGGGTATCTGCCTGATGTGTTGTGGGCTGCGGGTGTGGAAATGTCCCCTTGGTGGGGCAGGCCCCCTTGCAGGGAGGAAACCCTGCCTAAAAAGAACTTTGTACCCCTGCCCTCATGTATCCAGGAGTGTGATCCATCTCCTGTCACTCAGGGGCGCGAAGGGTGCATGTGTGGGCTGGGGTGAGAGAGGGGTCTTGTGGAGCCCTGGGCAGTCAGCAGGCAGCTGGTGGGAGGGGGTGGCCTTCCACAGTCACAGGCCTTGATGTCTCACCCTGTGCAGCTCAGAAACCATCTCCAGGACTGTGTCTCCTCTGCTGTGTGAGGCCCCAGTGGCTCTGACTGAGACTGTCTCCCTGTGAGCTGCAGGTGCTGTGAGATCCCCAGGAAGGATGTCTGGACTCCCCAGAAGGCAGGAAATGGTGAGTGGTGGGGCCGGGACTCCTGGGGGAGGTGGGCTGGGTAGAACTGGTGGGAGCAGGGGTGGCTGGACTCTGGCCTCCCTCTGTCAGCTCCAGAGTCGGCCCATCCAGACCTGAGTCAGATGCTGCTCCAGCTCAGCCCTGCTGCCTTCAGGCCTTGGTGTGGACTGGTTCTGGGTGGTCCATGGTCTGCAGCCACTTTGGCAAAACTGTCTCTCCACATCATAATCTGCGGTCCTAGTCTCTCAGCATGCAGTGAAGGCAGATCCTTTTCAGGGAATATTGACTTGGAGATAGGGTTCCTGTGTGGAAGGTTATTGGTCTAGGGGTCACCATCATTCATCTGCCCCACCCCTTCTTTGGCATTTTTGGGAAACAGGGTCTCAATTTCCTTTTCCTTTCCCAGCCTTGCCCATCCTAGGGCTGGCAGTAAACCCCTAATCATGCACCTCTCTCCCACATTCCTGAATCTAACTCCCCCTCCAGTTCACAGCACTATCAACTGTGTTCCCGTCACTACAGTCAACTGGGCACAATATTTAATTATCATGTTTTTAAGTGAATAATGGATGATACTTTTTAAAAGATTTGTTTTTTATCTGTGAATTTTCCATGTGGTGAAAACAGAGAACACTCACCTGGAACTTCTCTTAAAATGCTTGGGCCTATCTACTTTTACCTTCCCCAGGCACAGACACCTTAATATCTTTGGGTAGGAGTTTCCTCTGGACTCTTCACAGGATCCTGTGTCTTTAGCCACTGTCTCGTCCTACACTGGGGCTGCCCCAAGGTGCCCACAACTGGCCTGTGTTCTACAGGGTGCAGGCAATTTCAGGCTTGGGGTCAAATTCTCATAGGAAACAACCTAATGTTGGGGTGCAACCTGCCAGGGTAGCAGCTGGAGGCCCTGGTGCTGAGGAACCACCTGGAACAGGCCTTATCTAGACAGCAGCCTCCTTGGGACGTGGTCTTCCCCAAGCCCTGTTCCCCTTCCTTGGAGACAGGTGGGCAGCAGCCTGTGGATGCTGGTGCTGAGGGGCCAGGTCAGCAGTGATTCCTGCCCCTCGCATCTCTCACAGTTGTCAAGGAGCAAGAACTCTCCAGAGCATGAGAGCCACCCACCCAGTGCAGTGCTGTGCAAACCTGAAAAGCCTCACAGATGGAGTCCTGGTGCAGGTCTCCTGGGAGGGCGGCCAGGGAGTATTTCAGTGAGCAGGACCAGGTGGGAGGAGGCCCAGCTGGCAGTGGCCTTCCCTGGCCCTTGATCCTGACATGTCTGTGCTCCCTCAGCACCAGCCCTTTGTGTTACTCATTTTGAAATGATCTGCTCACTCATTTGAGTCCCAAGTTTTCGTGAAATGTGAAATTTATTTATTCATAACTGAACAAGTTTAAATATTCCATATTTTTAAATTCTCTTTTTTTTTTTTTGACTGGGGATCGAACTCAGCAGCACTTGACCACTGAGCCTCATCCCCAGCCCTATTTTATATTTTCTTCAGAGACAGGGTCTCACTGACTTCCCTCTTGCCTCGCTTTTCCTGAGGCTGGCCTTGAATTCGAGACCCTCCTGTGTCAGACTCCATAGCCACTGGGATTACAGCCATGTGCCACTCCACCTGACTTTAAAATCTTTTGTACTTTTTTTCTTTTTTTTAAATTCATTTTTATTGTAAATAAATGGTATACATCTTGTTTCTCTGTTTGTACATGAAGTAGAGGCATACCATTTGTGTAATCATACATTTCCTAGGGTGATAGTTTTTGATTCATTCTGTTATTTTTTTCTCCCTCCCCCATCCAAATCTTTTGCATTTGATCATTTTATTCATGAGACCTATTTTAGAATGTGAGGAAAAATGCTTCTAATAGACTATGTCGTCTCTTTCATTTCCTTTGTTTACATGTTTCGTATCAAAATGAGGACATTTCTTAAGCTTTTATTTTCTCAAATTGTATGTTTTTAAAATTTTTCTGTTTCATTTTCTTTCCATTTTTATTAGTACATTGTGATTATACATAATATTGGGGTTCATTTTATTCTTTTATCTGTTTGCTAACAGAGTTTGAGTCTATGCACTTTACCACTGAGCCTTACACTCACCCCTTTTTATTTTTTATTTTGAGATGGTCTCACTAAGTTGTTCAGGACCTTGCTATGTTGCTGAGGCTTCTCTCAAACTTGCATCCTCCTGCCTCAGCCTCCCAGGTTGCTAGGATTACAGGTTCACCCCCGTCCCTGACGAACATTGGGGTTCATTTTTTACATAACATGCCAGCGTTGGGGTAATTTGCTCCCCTTCAATTCCAGTAACTCCCCTTTCTCCTACTCTCTGCCTGTGTCCTTTACTCTGCTGGGCTTTCTTTTTCAGTTATCTTTTTCTCGACCGATGCTTTCTAGATAAACGTGATTGTGGAAGTCACGGTGATGCAATGGTGCCTGCACGTCGCATGGTTTGTTCACTTTGATTCCACTGTTCCCTCTTCCCGTTCCTCCTCCCTTCCCCTCAGTCTCCCTTCTCTGCTGCACTGATCTCTCTTCCCTTTTCGTGGGATCCCTCCACCAGTTTCTTTTCTTCTTGTTCTTCTTCTTCTTCTTTGAAGGTAAAATAATATATAATTTAATGTCAAATTCTTAAAAGCACATGAAAGAAATATGACAAAACCATGTAAAACTTCATGATCAAAAACATTACTACAGAACAGGAGATTTTGTTCATGGCCAAGAGGGAGGGTGAGAGGCAGAATAAGACAAATTGAATGGCACTATGAGGAACACTGAAAATATCTGAATAAATCCTGTGTGCATAAACCCTTGATTATGAGCTTTTCCATCTCTTTCATCCTGGCCCATCTGACATGAACAATACCTCATTGTTGGTTTTTTACCAGATTATATTTGTTGTTGAACATCTTTAAAAATATTTGTTTTTCTTATTTCTCATTTTGTGAATAACGTTTTCATAATCTTTGTCCAAAATTGTATTTTAACCTTTATTTTAAAACTTTCACTTATGAATTTCATGTATTGGTTTTCCTTGTAGGGCTCTTTTCTTTATTAATTTTTTTTTATTTTTACAGACTGCATCTTGATTCATTGTACACAAGTGGGGTACAACTTCTCACTTCTATGGTTGTATACAATGTAGATTCACACCATTCATGTAATCATACATATACATAGGGTAACACTGTTTCATTCGACTATATTTCCATCCCCCACCCCCGTCCCATCCCATTTTCCTTTGCACCATCCAAAGTTCCTTCATTCGTCTCTTCCCCCCACTACCCCCGCTCTTTATATATCATCATCCACTTATCAGAGAAAACATTTGACCTTTGGTTTTTTGGACTTTACCTATTTCACTTAGCATAATGTTTTCCAAATTCATCCATTTCTCCAGCAAATTTCATGATTTTTTTTCTTCTTTATAACTGAGTAATAATCCATTCTGTTTATATACCACAGTTTCTTTATCCATTCGTCAGTTGAGGGGCATCTAGGTAGGTTCCACAATCTAGCTATTGTGAATTGAGCTGCTATGAATATTGATGTGGCTGGATCACTGTAGTATGCTGATTTTAAATCTTTGGGTGTAAACTGAGGAATGGGATAGCTGGATCAAATGGTGAGTCCATTGCAAGTTTTCTGAGGAATCTCCACACTGCTTTCCAGAGTGGCTGCACCAATTTGCAACTCCACCAGCAATGTATGAGTGTGCCTTTTTCCCCACATCCACGCCAACACTTACTATTGCTTGTATTCTTGATTATAGCCATTCTAATTGGAATTAAATGGAATCTTAGGGTGGTTTTAATTTGCATTTCTCTAATTACTAGGGATGATGAGCACTTCTTCATATATTTGTTGATCACCTGTTTATCTTTTTCTCTGAAGTGTCTGCCTAGTTCCTTAGCCCGTTTATTGATTGGGTTCTTTGTATTTTGGGTGTAAGTTTTTAAGTACTTTATAAACTTTGGAGATGAGTGCACTCTCTGAAGTGTGTGTGGAAAAGATTTTCTCCCATCCTGTAGACTCTCTTTTCACATTATTGATTGTTTCCTTTGCTGAGAAAAAGCTTTTCAGTTTGAATCTGTCCCACATATGATTCTTGCATTTATTTCTTGTGCTTTGGGGGTAGTATTAAAGAAGTCTGGTCATAAACCACTGTGATGGAGATTTGGGCCTACTTTGTCTTCTATTTGGTGAAGGGTCTGTGCCCTAATTCCTAGATCCTTGATCCATTTTGATCCATTTTGAGTTGAGTTCTGTGCAGGGTGAGTGTAGGGAACATTCCTCAAGCTTCTCTGACAGCAGTCGCTGACACCACGGTCTGAGTAAGACAAAGAGTCTGAACAGAGAAACTGAGGTAATGGTAAAGACTCTCCATGGAACGAAGGTCTTTGCAATTGCTGAGGCTGAGTCTGAGCTGAGGGGAGGCCTTGTTTTGTCATGCATCAGGGAAAGCTGTGATGTGAGCTTGCCCGCGCTGCGTTGCCTCATGCTGTGTGCTGGAGCTTGCCATTCCCCCAGCCCTTTGTCTCAGACCTGTTGCTGGGCAGAATGGCTTACACATACTTGGTTTCTTTACACTACCTGGAGCCTTGAGTTCACCTATAGGCTGACTCTGTTGTACTTTAACAAGCATGTTAACCTGATTGGATAATGTGCCTGTATATGTCCTGTGCAACCCTAAATAAAATTAGATCCGTGCCTTCAGAGCTCGATCTCCGATGCCTGGGTAAGCGCGCTGGGTAAGGCTAAGTAGGGTAGGCATGGTTTGTCCTTACCCTCAGCAAACCCATCTCTGAACATCTACAGGTGAGAGACACAGGTTTAATTTCATTTTACTGCATGTGGTTTTCCAGTTTTGCCAGCACCATTTGTTGAAGAGGCTATCTTTTCTCCATTGTAAGTTTTTGGCACCTTTGTCTAGTATGAGGTTATTGTACTTATGTGGGTTTGTCTCCTTGTCTTCTATCCTCTACCATTGGTCTACCTGTCTATTTTGGTGCCAGTACCATGCCGTTTTGTTACTGTTGCTCTATAGTAGAGTTTGAGGTCTGGTACTGTGGTACCTCCTGCATCACTTTTTCTGCCCAGGATTCCTTTGGCTCTTCTGGGTCTCTTGTTTCTTCCAGACGAATTTCATGATTCCTTTTTCTATTTCTGTGAGAAATGTCATTGGGATTTTAATTGGAATTGCGTTAAATCTGTAGTGCCTTTGGAAGTATGGCCATTTTGGTAATATTAATTCTGCCTATCCAAGAACTTGGGAGATCTTTCCATCTTCTAAGGTCTTCTTCAATTTTGTTCTTCAGTGTTCTGTAGTTTTCACTATAGAGATCTTTCACCTCTTTTTGGTTAGATTGATTCCCAAGTTGTTTTTTTTCTTTTAAGGCTATTGGGAACGGAGTTGTTTTCCTCATTTCCGTTTCAGATGTTTCATCGCGTATGAATAAAAATGCTTTACATTTACGCATGCTCATTTTATATCCTGCTACTTTGCTGAATTCATTTATGAGGTCTAGAAATGTTCTGGTGGATGTTTTGGATCCTCTAAGTATAGAATCATGTCATCAGCAAAGATTGACAGTTTGAGTTCCTCTTTTTCTGTTTATATCCCTTTAATTTCATTAGTCTAATTGCTTTGGCTAGTATTTCAAGAACGATCTTGAATAGAAGTGGTGAAAGAGGGCATCCCTGTCCAGTTCCAATTTTTAAAGGGAGTGCTTTCAGTGTTTCTCCATTAAGAATAATGTTGGTTGTGGGTTTAGCATAAATAGCCTTTAAAATGTGGAGGTATCTTCCTTCTATCCCTATTTTTTCTACTGTTTTGATCATGAAGGGATGTTGTATTTTGTCGAATGAATGTTCTGCATCAATCGAAATAACCATATGGTTCTTATCCATAAGTCTATTGGTATGATGGATCATGTTTATTGATTTATGTATATTGAAATAACCTTGCATTCCCTGGATGAAGCCCACATGATTGTGTTGCACTATATTCTTAATATGTGGTTTGCCAGGATATTGTTCAGGATTTTTGCATCTATATTCATCAAGGATATTGGTCTAAAATTTTATTTCCTCAACGTGTCTTTGGTTTTGGTATGAGGGTGATATTAGCTTCATAGAATGAGTTTGGAAGGGTTCCTGGAATACTTTGAGAAATATTGGAATGAGTTCTTCTTTGAAGGTCTTGTAGAACTTGGCTGAGAATCTGTCTGGTCCTGAACTTTTCTTGGTAGGCTTTTGATGGCTTCTTGTATTTCATTGGTTCGTATGGTTCTGTTTAAATTGTGTATGTTCTTCCTGTTCAGTGTGGGAAGTCATATATCCCTAGAAATTTGTCACTGTCATTGGTATTTTCTGTTTTGTTGGACCGGTAATGTATAAAAGCTGTTCCCCCGCCCTTTCCAATGCAGCCATTTTCCCCGCCTCCCAACCACTTGTCAGTCTGTGAACATCCTAGCTAGCTATTGGTTCATCAGCCAGCTTGCAAGTATTCTTCTCCATTATTGGTCCCCTGTTGGCCAGGCGGAATTCAACCACCATCTTTCCTCTCTTGCTTTCTCTCCTACACACTTGCTTTTCCTCCTCCTCGCTTTCCACTCTCCCTAGCGCGTGCCCTTTCTCTTTCCTTTCTCTTTTCCTCTCGTTTTCTCTCTTACCCTGCAGGGAGACACTCTGTTTACTTAATACATTCCCTTATGTGATTTCCCGTGTCCGGCGTGGTTTCTGTGGGATCCCTTACATTGGTGCCATGACTTGGGATGGGATCTTCCACTGTCTCTTATCTGAGTGGAACCCCATCCGATGCCCCAGTGCCCCCGGACACAGCCCCATCTTCCATTCTGACTGGACATTCTGCTCTGCATTCATCACCGGACTTCAGGTTGGTGAGTCCTTTAGGCTGCTTCCCCTAGGCCGATTTATCCAGGACCCTCGAGGCGGCTGAGGGGTGGGGAGGTGCCCCCAACCACAACTTTTATAGTTACAGCAGGCCCCCATAGTCCGTATTATCTGCTGGGTGGATTCCTGATTTTATGTTGGAGATTCTCAGGTTTGAGGCTCATCTCACACTCACGCACTCGTACTCGAAAACCCTGATATCAGGTCCTCAAACCCTTCTAGGCTTTTGCGTGGCACACACATTGGTGCTTGTGTGACGACACAATCACTGTGCTGCCCCTCATCTCCAGCCCAGTACTCTGCCCTCAGGACGCCCTGGCCACAGACTCGGCTGTATCAGTCCCCACCATGGAATCTGGGTCCTCCAATCTGGTAGATTCAACCCTGGGAACCCTTCTCCCCACCCCCTGTACTTAAAGCCATCATAATCAGTTTGTGTAATGGCACACAGCTTCCGTGAGCGAGCGGGCAGATGGAAAGGGATTCCTTATCTTCCAGTCTCTTCTTTCTTGCTTCTTGGCTCTTTCTGTAGGTTCAAGCGCCTCCAGACCCTGCTTCTCCGTCTTCCTCTGCTCCCCCATATAATATAAGCAGTCCCATTCCCCACAAGTAGTGGGAGATAATTGTTTGACAATTTTCTGTGTCCAAACCTAAATTGATTACTAACCAGGAAAAAGGGTTAAAAGGACCTTAGCATCAAGTTTCTGCTAGAATATTTTAGCCCCTTTCTGATTCAGATCTCAGTCAAGGCTTACATTGAAATGTAAATGTAGGAAGGGGCAGCAGGAGACCAGTCTCAAACCCAACGGAAAAAAGTGTCCATTTTAAGTTTCTCCTGGGCTACAACTCAGAATACGTTTCTCCCTTTCACCTTTTCTCTCCTTCTCATTTTCTCATGCAATAATTAATGACCATTTTCATTTTTCTTCTAGGACTCTTATTTTTCTTAGATGCTACATTTTTGAGCTCACAATTTTGATCCTACATTCCTATGTTAATAATTTTTGATCAGTTCTTTTTATCCAACTCTAGAATTATTTTTGAACATCTGTTACATTGCAATGGAGATAAGCAATACAAAGCCTTTGCTTTTGTGTTAAATATCATCGCACATAAAAATTAAAATTTTAGGAATGGATCCAAATATTTTTAATTCATGTGATTTAAAAAGTTTCAATTTAAATTGGGTAAACTAATAGAAGTAAAATGTCTTTAAAATTAACTCACAAGTCTCTATGTGGTCACACTAATAAAATGTTGATGTTTATAAAATGTCTACCATCAATTTTTCTAGGACTTTTCTTCAACAGGAAAGAGACGGCAAATACTGTTTGTACACTTGTCTGATATCTTGTTTTTTTTTTTTACAATAAGATGAATGAATTAGAGTTGACATGTATGGGATTACTCAAATGTGTTTGTTAGAAAAATCTAATTAATTTACAAAGTTATTCCATGGAGTAACATACTTAAAAACATTATTCTTTGTATATTAAATGTGTTCATATTTTCCAGGTATACAAGTCTTTAAAGCAGAAAATTTATCAAGCTGCTATTGTCCAAATTAAACTTGTCTGTAATGGTAAACCTATCATTTAATGTTCTATTATAGGACCTGTCTTCAATAGGGTATATATAAAATTTGTTAAATGTATTTCTAAAAGTTATTGAGAGCCTGATTTGTTTAAAGGTTAAGCATGAAAGCATTTTACCACTTTGCCACACAAGAGGAAACTTAAAAACTCAGCCTTTCTTTAATTCATGTTTTAGATATAATGTTAAATTATGTTAACTAACGTTCATATAGACTCAGGAGTCAATATATGTAACTTCTTAAAATGACATTTAAGAAAGTGTAATGTGCAGTAGCAAAAAATGGGACGACTGTGACTGGGATTGGGGTCTCTGATGACCTCATGACTGTGGCATGCCTGGTGCTTGGGAGTGTTCCTGTGCAGGGGCACAAGATGCCTAACTGCTGTGGCAGTACATTGATCTCAGGCACACAGCTCTTGGGCAGGGAGGAATTCTTTTGCTAGATAACCAGTGTTTCATCAGCTCCCTTCTCTGGTTCCTGCCCACCTTACAGTACCTTTGGAACCTAACATTGCACAAATATAGAGATTGCTGACATAACTCTTTAGATGTGCATTTCCATCAGAGAACAGAGCTCCATCTGATCTCAGCTTATTCTTCAAAATCTGTGTTTATAACCCTTTATGTTCTAATACTCCTTTGCCCCTCATTGAACTTGAGAATTTGGTCATGCTGGTCATGGCAAAAGAGGAAAAATTAGCTTCAGAACATTTTACCTAAGATTTGTGAAAAGCCCCGCCTTACCTGAGATAAGACTCTGCCTCACAACCCTACTGCACGTCAGAATGGCTCCAAAGTAAGCCAGACTTTAACTCATTTAAAGTTGTGTTCAGAAGTTTGATGTTTGTGGTAAAGATCACTGTTATCTCAACCAGGGGATATAATGAATAACTCAGCCAAAATTCAAGATAGGTATTGCACAAGCTGAATGCTTTACTGTTGGTGATTCCATTTTTTATTTCCTCGTAAACTCTAACTGTTGCCTGATATTTTGCAGAAGTACACCATAGATTAACTTGAAAAGCCATCACCTATAGGACAGATAATGTAGACCCCAATTAGATAAAAAGGGGTAAATAACTGTAAAGTTATAGACACTGAAGCTAAAGCCCAGTACTCTTACTTTATGACTGGTGAGACTGACTTGCTTGATGGTTAAGATCAAACTTGGAGATTAAGATTAAATAAAGAGGTCAAGAAAAGTCCTTATTTGGGTCTTGCCCTCAAAGTGAGCCTGAACCCAGGGAACAAGAGGACTTCTCTAAGGAGGTTTGGAACTCTGGGTCACACAACCTCCTGACCAAGGAGATTCATGAGGCCACTAGAGGAAAAGCCAGTCAGTGCACCTGCTGCAGAGGAGGGCCAAGGAAAAAGGGAGACATCCCTGGTGCTTCCAAGGGAAGTCACCTCATCGAGGAGACCCTGCCTAACCAATGGCACTAATGGAGCTAAGAAGCTGGTCTTAAGTTCTCTATGAGTGACCCCTGTGGGAACTCAGCTGACTCTTTAACAGACAGGAACAGGTCACTTTGACCAACTTGATCTTAAACACCTAGCAAAACAGTTAAAACCAAAACATAGCCATTCTTAGGCATTTAAAAGAAATAATAGTTAAATGTAACTTAAGATGTACACTTGTATTAACCCACTAGAATAAAGACTAAAAGCTACAAGAGAGAGATTCTTAGGCCAATGTGCCTGATAACTATCAAGAGAAACTGCCAGAGTCAGAAGTTTTAGTCAGTTTAAAGCCTACAGACACAGGTAGGCTTAATCTATGTTTGCTAGTAACAGAAGTATAGAGATCTACTAAATGTTGTGTTTACATTCCTGATAACCTGGACAATGTTAAAGTTCCCAAATAAAGGCCTTGTCCTCTCCAGCCTTTGCTAGGCCTTGTTATGGGAACAACTTCTCAGTTCTTCCACCCCCTGGTGAGGAATTATTGACTTCTGTCATCTTTATGATGTGCATTAGCATGGTCCAGATTCTGCAACATTTATATTGTATCATCTCATTTTAGTACTCATGTCTCTTTGTTCTTCTCTCATAGAAGCATCCGTCCCCACATGCCTTTACAACGTGCTCTTCCCCACCCGGACTTCTACCTTGGACCACTCAATTGACCCGATTTCTAAAAAGGGAACTCCAAACTGCTTGCCCCATGCTGCCCCCTTTCAGCTGGAAGAAGCCAGAGTGGTCATCGACCCCCTTTCCCTACAGCAAAGGAATTCCTAAAATTAGAAGGGTGAATGAAGCCAGAACTGGGGACAGGCAGTTAATGTAGAAATAGGGGATCAGTCAAATCGAGGAAATGAAGTCCATGAAAACCATCTGCTTTGGAAGTCTGGAAGGAGAATGGACTTTTTACATCTCACCTGTAAAACCAGCCCCAGTCACTTAGGCAGGAAGGAGAGAGAAGACTTTGGAAAGAATTGGAGAGCGAAAGATTTTCTTATAAAAACAAAAACAGGGGAATGTAATGTATAAAAGCTGTTCCCCCGCCCTTTCCGATGCAGCCATTTTCCCCGCCTCCCAACCACTTGTCAATCTGTGAACATCCTATCTAGCTATTGGTTCATCAGTCAGCTTGCCAGTATCCTTCTTTGTTATTGGTCCCCTGTTAGCCCTGCGGAATTCGACCGCCATCTTTCCTCTCTCTCTTGCTTTTCTCTCCTATACACTTGCTTTTCCTCCTCCTCGCTTTCCACTCTCTGTAGCACATGCCCTTTCTCTTTCCTTTCTCTTTTCCTCTCATTTTCTCTCTTACCCTGCAGGGAGACACTCTGTTTGCTTAATACATTCCCTTATGTGATTTCCCGTGTCCGGCGTGGTTTCCGTGGGATCCCTTACAGGAACATAGATTTTCAAAGTAACTTTTCATTATGTTATATAGTTAAGTGGTGTCTGCCGTGATACTTCCTTTTTCATCTTGAATTTTAGTAATTTGAGTTTTCTCTCTCTTTCTCTTTGTTAGTGTGACTAAGGGTTTGTCTATTTTGTTTACTTTTCAAAGAACCAACTTTTTGTTTTGTCAATTTTTGGAATTGTTTCTTTTATTTCAATTTTATTGATTTCAGCTCTGATTTCAATTATTTTCTGTCTTCTACTACTTTGTGTGTTGTTCTGTTCTTCCTTTTCTTGTTTTTGGTTTTAATTTGACTTGGTTTCTCCTTTGATTGACTTTTCCTTCAGGGTAGTTCCTCCCTTTGCTGCCTTACATTGTTGTTTTTCATTTCCTCCTCTTGGAATATTTTGCTGAGAATGTTCTGTAGTATAGACTTTCTATTTGTAAATTCTTTTTCTTTTTTTTTTTAATCATGGAAGGTTTTCATTTCATCTTCAAATCTGAAGGTTAGTTTTTCTGGTTATAGGATTCTTGGTGAATAGCCATGTTCTTTCACAGCTTGAAATATGTTGTTCCAGGGCCTTCTATCTTTTAGGGTCTGGACTAAGAAATCTTTTGATATCTGTATTGGTTTCCCTCTATATCTAATCTGATGCTTTTCTCTCACAGCCTTCAAAATTCTATCTTTATTTTGTGTGTTAGGCATTTTCATTGTAATATGCCTTGGTGTGGATCTTTTGCAATTTTGTGCACTTGGTGTTCTGTAAGCCTCTCGTATTTTTCATTTTATTCTTCATCTTTGGGCACTTTTCTATATTATTTCATTGAATAGGTTGTTCATTCCTTTGGTTTGTATCTCTGTGCCTTCCTCAATCCCAATAATTCTTAAATTTGGTCTTTTCATGATGTCCCATAGTTCTTGAAGGTTCCATTCTTGATTTCTTACCATCTTCTGTATTTGGGCAACTTTGTTTTCAAGATTAAATATTTTTTCTTCATTGTCTAAGGTTCTGTCTTCCAAATGATCTAGTCTGCTGGTGGTGCTTTCCATTGAGATTTTTATTTGGTTTATTGTTTCCTTCATTTCAAGGATTTCTCCTCTTTTTTTGTTTGTTTGTTTGTTTGTATTGTTTTGTTTTTGTTTTTTGAGAATCTGTATCTCTTTGTTGAAATGGTCTTTTGTTTCCTACAGTTGGTCTTTCAAGTCTTTATTGTTGTAATCATTCATTGCCTTCATTTGCTCTGCTATCTCATCCTTTGCTTCATGAATCATTTTAATTATATATATTCTGAACTCCATTTCTGACATTTTTTCTAACATACTGTCACTGGATTCTACTAGAATAGAATCTGGGTTTGTTTGTATCATTTTCTTTTCTTGTTTTTTCATGTTCTTCATGTATCTTCCCCTCTTGCAGTGCAGATCTGGAGTATTGCATTTTCCCCCCTAGAAGCTTATAGCGACCCTGTAGGTTTCTGAAACCTTTTCTTTAATGGGGAGGTCAATATCAGCAGTGCCAGGTACAGACAATATGCAGCCCTAAACCAAATAGCCCATATGAAGCCATTAACAATATTGTCATAATAAACAGAATGAGTTTAATTATTATCTTCAGTATAACAAATGGATTTCCAATAAGGTCTGTAGTTTCTAATGGAGGACAAAGAGGATGCGGAGGGGTGTAGGATTTAGCTGTTAATGGGATAAGAAAAGAGTATATAGAAGTTCTAGATTGTAGAAGGAGTGAAAGTATAATCAAAATAAGTTGGTTGTGAGCATGAGAAAAGGGAGAAAGAGACTCTGAGGAAACAGGTAAACAAAAGAAAAATAGAGCAATCAAAGTAAAGAAATAAAAACTTAAAATTTTTCAAAAAGGAAGAAGAAAACAAAGAACAAAAAATCTACACTTTAACAGTCATATACCTCCCAGTCTTCAGTAGGCTGATGTATGAGAGGAACCTGGCAGTGAACTTCCAGTCTTCAGCAGGCATCTCAAGATGGGATTTACCCCACCTAAAGATGGGAGCTTCCACTTCCAGGGTAATCCAAGATGGCCACTGTGGCTTCCAAATATGTTGGCCAATGGGGAGCTGCAGCTCATAGCATGGGCATGGTCAGCTGAGGGTCTCAGAGGTGGGGTGCAGTTGGTCAGGCAGGGATTCTGCATGCGAGGTGTAATTGGTTTGGTTTACGGGTCCCGGAGCTGGGGCTAGGTCAGTCCACCTGGGGTCGTACAGGTCCTGGCTGTTGTCTCAAAATGGTGGCAGCCATATGTAACCAAACCTGTAAGTTCTGAGACAGTGGACTTCCAGGCAACAGCAGGCATCTGGTGATCCACTGCCGGTGTGTGGTCAGTCTGCTGGCTACTGGCGGACCATCCATAGGTGGACCTCAGTTGGTGGGTGATGGGTCAGTGAAATGCAGGTGATGGGCAGGCAAGAGGCAGGCAAATGGCAAGTGATAGGCACCAGTCAGTGAGCAATCTATACTCAGAAAGTAGTTGATGTGCTGGCAGACTGCAGGCGCTCACAGTGAACAAATCGGGTAAACAGCAGGGGATCGATAAGCAGCAAACACTATCTCACAGAGAAACAGATATACTCTGCTTGAACTCCGAGTTACGGAGTGACAGGAATGCAGCCTCCCTCTAGTCTGCCATCTTGGATCTCCCAGTTTCTTCTTTATGTTGCTGTACCTCCCACATATGGGTTGAGATGTCCAACATCTGATTCTCTGACTCTCACTTATTTCACTCAGGCTGTTGTCATCCAGGTTCACCCATTTTCAAGCCCATGACAAAAGTTCATTCTTTATGACCGTGTAAAATTCCATTGTGCGTATACACCACATTTTCTTTATCCTTTCATCGGTCGATGGGCACCTGGGCTGGTTCAATACCTGGATATTGTGAACTGTGAACTGTGGTGTGATGGGGTCCCTGCAGCAGGTGGATTTCACATGGGCACTCAGGGTGCTGCCTGTACTTTAGTGCTGAGTCTCAGGGTGTGCAGCAGGACAGGTGAATCCTGCCGAGAGGCTGCCAACCAAGTTTCACGGGAGCTGTGTCATGCAGTTGTGTGATATTTGAGACTGTTGCAGAGTCGCAGTGGTTCTTGGATTTCTGTGTTTCTGTGTGAAGCAGCTCGCACTGACTTTGCTGCCCTCTTGCTCCCTGAGCTGTTGTGATTTCTCATCCACATGGCACTCCTGATGCCGTCACTACACCCTGGTTACTGTTGCTTGAAGCAGGTTTTGCACTCATGAGGTGCTAGTCAAACTGCTATTGACTTTTTCATCATTGTGTGCTATTTGGGGTCATTTCCAATGTCCTGTGATGATTTCAATTTTTTGGGTGTTCCTGGGGATAGAACCAAGAGGCACTCGACCACTGAGCCATATCCCCAGTCCTATTTTGTATTTTCTTTAGAGACAGGGTGTCACTGGATTGCTTAGAGCCTTGTTTTTGCTGAGACTGGCTTTGAACTTGCAATCCTCCTGCCTCAGCCTCTGGAACTGCTTGCATTACTGTCTTGCCCCTCCATGCCTGACTGATGTTTTCAATTTCTACAAAGAACTCATCACCTACAGTTCTGATTGGCAATAAGTAGAATGTGTAGATTCATTTGGGAGTATCACTACCTCAATAACGTTAAGCTTTTCGTTCATGAGCATGGGATGGTTTTTCATTTATTTGGATCTTTGGATTTTTTCCAACAAGGATAGCAGTTTAGAAAATAAATTTTATAATTTTCTATTATGTTATTTATTATGTGTATATTTTATGCTTATTATGTATTATTTTATTTTTTCTGTATTTCTGATGTACCATTGTAAATGAACTTTTCCGTTAATTTCCTTTCAGTATATCAGGTGTACAGAAGGTTATTCTTGATTATTAATTGATTATTATTGTTGTATATTGATTTTTTCACTGCTGACCTTGGGAAAAAATCATCCTCTTGGGAGTTTCCAGGTTTTAAATATCGTGAGTACTGCAGCTGTAAATGTCGCAGTGCAGGATTTCGCATAGACCTATATTGTGAACCCATGCGGTTTACCCTAACTTTTGGAAATGCCTTGGGGTTCAGGACCCACTGCTGTGACGTAGGAGGTGGGGTTGATCACTTCAGCCTGTGAAAGTCGAGTGGTCCTCGGCCTGTGAGGAGGTGTGTGAGACCTGTGTATATTCATATCTGTTTGAGCCCATGACTTCCCAGGAGTTGATCCTGCTGTGGAGAAGGGTAGGTGCAGCCGTGAGAAACCCCATCAAATGCCCTGTCCACTTGCAGTAACTCTAGGGAGCAGGAAGCCAGAAATTCAAGTCAAATGTGCACCATGTGAGGTGGTCGCTATTGGTGGGGAGAGGGGGTGAAGGTGCAGAGGCTGCGCTACCTCCTCCCATCTTGGTGCCTGTGGCTGCTGGCTCTGCAGGTGAGTGAGTCTGAGTCTGTGTTTCCTGCACCCACCTGTGTCTGCTTGGCAAAGTCCTTGACTTTTCCTCAGTGTCTGGGGCTGTGTGAGTTTGCCCTGGGTTCTGAACACCATGACTGTCTCTCTGGTTTCCCTGGTAGCACCCTCTTGCTGTGCTGTCTAGAGGTGGTGGGAGCAGGCATCCTTGGCTTTTTTTTGTTGTCATGGGGACAGCCTTTGGTCCTGCAGCATAGCCTCGGGTTTTGTAGATCCCTGTGGCTTCTCAGGGTTTTTCCTTCTTTTCCAAGTGTGTGGGTGTTTATGTTGTGAAGATGGGTTGAGCCTTTTTTTTTTTGGAGAGGGGTGGGTACTAGGGATTGAACTCAGGACACTTGACCACTGAGCCACATTCCCATCCCTCTTTTATATTTTATTTAGAGATTGGTCTCACTGAGTTACTTAGGGTGTTGTTTTTGGTGAGACTGGTTTGAACTTGTGATCCTATTGTCTCAGCCTCCCAAACCACTAGGATTTCAGGTGTGGGCCCCTGCACCTGGCAACTCATTGAACTTGGTCAGCTGCTTTATCTTCATTCTTTCCAGGTATCATCACCTCTCCAGAAGCCTGATGCACAAGTATTTTCTGCAGTTTTTGGGGGTTCCATTTCACTCTGCTTATGTTGTCCACAAAGGACAAAGTTTTCATTTTTTGGTGTTCATTCACATTTAAATTTCACATACTGATGAGGTGCAGTGAGCTAGCTACATACCTGTCCCAGTGGGCCTTGATCAGATCACAGAATATGTTCTGCCTTCTCCTAATATTTGTCCTTTCTTGGTGTCTGTGGACCACTTCCCCAGCTTCATTTGAAATGCACAGTGACATACTTTGCACTGTGGTCCTCCTCCTGTGCTGGAAGGTAGTCCTGCTGACTCCTCCTGTGCGCATTCTGGTCCCTGATGCCACACCATTTACTCCTTTCCCTCTCTTCCTTACCTCTCGTGAGTACTGTGTAATCAAATTGCAGCTCCCATGTGCGTGAGTGCACATGGCGTGTCTCTGTGCCTGGCTTATTTCTCTTAGCTGCTGTCCTTCAGTTCCAGACTCATTGCTGCAGATGACAGGACTGAAAGCTGTTTTTGGTGAAATCATGCTCATCTACTGTTCTTTCATGAATCACGTGGATGATATAACATCCCATAAACCATTCCGAATTCCAAGATTGTGAGACTTGTGCTCTGTAATTTTGTTTTTTAAAATTTTTAACCTGTTTTATTTGTTCTGATTAGTTGTACATGACAGTAGAGTGCATTTTGACACATTTACAGAAATGGAGCACAACTTCTTATTCTACACATGGGACTGTGTCGCACCAGGAGTGTAATCATACATGCATACAAGGTATTAATGTCAGTCCCAGCCTGCCATCCTTCCCCTTGCCACTGGCCCCGTTCCTCCACTCACTCCCCTCTGTTCAATCCAAAGTTCCTTCATTCTTCCCTACCCATTCCCCACTGTGGATCAGCATCTGCTTATCAGAGGAAACATTTAGCCTTTGGTTTTTTGAGATTGGCTTATTTCACTTAGCATGATATTTTCTAGTTCTATCCATTTACCTGCAAATGTCATAACTTCACTCTTCTTTAAGTCTGAGTAATGTTCTATTGTGTATTTGCACCTCATTTTATTTATCCATTCATCTCTTCAGGAGCATCTAGGTTGGTTCCATAGTTTAGCTATTGTGATGTGAGCTGCTATAAATATTGATGTGGCTGTGTCACTGTGTTATGCTGACTTTTAGTCCTTTCAGTATAAAGCAAGAAGCGGGTCAACTTGGTCAATGGTGCTTCCATTCCAAGTTTTCTTAGGAATCTCCATACTGCTTTCCATAATGGTGCACCAATCTGCAGTTCCACCAACAATGTGTGAGTGTACCTTTTTCCCCACATCCTCACCAACACCTGTTATTGCTTGAATTCTTGGTAATTTCCAGTCTGACTGGAGTTAGATGGACTTTTATAGCAGTTTTGATTTGTATTTCTCTAATTGCTGGAGGTGATGAACACTTTTTCATATGTTCATCAATCCATTATATTTCATCTTCTGTGAAGTGTCTGTTGAGTGGCTTAGCCCACATATTGATTGAGTTACCTTTTTTTTTTTTTGATGTTCTTTGAGTTCTTTATATATCCTGGAGATTGGTGCTCTATGTGAAGTGCTTGTGGTAAAGATTTTCTCTCACTCTGTATACTCTCTCTTCATGTTACTGATTATTTCCTTTGCTGAGAGGAAACTTTTTAGTTTGAAATCATCCCATTTATTGATTCTTAATTTTACTTCTTGTGCTTTAGGGTTCCTGTTAAGGAAGTCATGTCCTAAGATGACATGGTGAAGGTTTGGGTCTACTTTTTCTTCTCTTAGGAACGGGGTCTCTGTTCTAGTCTTTGATCTACTTTGAGGTGAGTTTGGTGCAGAGTGAGAGATAGCAGTTTAATTTCATTTTGCTACATATGGATTTCCAGTTTTTCCAGCACCATTAGTTTTCTCCATTGTATGTTTTTGGCACCTTTGTTTAGTATGATGTAACTGTATTTATGTGGGTTTTCTCTGTGTCTTCCTTTTTGTACTCCTGGTCTACAGGTCTATTTTGGTGCCATATCCATTCCATCTTTGTACTGTTCCTCTGGAGTGTAGTTTAAGGTCTGATATTGTGACTCACTGATGTTGCATGTATTCCAGGTTTCTCCTCCACTTTCTTTCAGCTTTTAATTCCTATAAATTTAATATATTTGAATTTCTCATTCTTCTTCATTATTGCTTACTCTATGTAAAATTGTTTTTCATATATCTCTAGAACAATATTCCTGAAAATGTTTTAGTTTGTATTTCATATCACAATGTGTAATGAATTATTTGTCCACAAATTGAGGGAGATAATATCCATTTTTCAATTGGATAGCAGTTTGTCTTGACATATGTTTAAAATTTTATGTAATGTTCCACTCCTCTACAACAATTTTCATGTCATTAGTCAATTTTTTATATGAATTTCAAACCACTGAAAATTCCCTTTTTTTTTTTGGTTCATCTCTTGGTGTATCTCTCAGCTAATCTTACATGTGTCCAGTTGTATAATTTAAAAGTTGGTTAATTACAGTCACAGATCATGTAAACATTGTGGAACTTAATTTTTAGGTTGCCTCCCCATTGTACAAGCACCATAGTGTATTTACACAATGCTCGAATGAGTCCCCTATTACATATCTAGACTCTATGGTGACGATGTTTCCCAGGCCAGAGCCCTGC
Source organism: Sciurus carolinensis (assembly GCF_902686445.1). NCBI lineage: Eukaryota > Metazoa > Chordata > Mammalia > Rodentia > Sciuridae > Sciurus > Sciurus carolinensis. The sequence goes on along the minus strand of NW_025920112.1, from coordinate 761,038 downwards.
ACAGCATTTCCTTTACAAGACACCGAAGGTGATCATGCATTAGGTTGGGTTGTCCCACCATCCCCACAAACCTGATAGTAACTCTTTATTACTGATCACCATATGTGTAACCCATTATGAACCAAATTGTTTTTGAGTAAAACATTGTTATATGGCACAGGACTGTGTATTGGATAAGCCCACAGTCTGCTGCTGTCTAGGACCTTAATAGGTGTTACACATTTCTTCTTCCTATTGGACTTGTAAAAGGACTTTCTGTTGATGACTGGGGATGGTTTTTAAATGCCAGAAAAGGTATCCGACACTTATCCAATTGTATTTTGATATTAATTGGAAGAAATTATCAAATTGTTTATTGATCACAGTTCTTGTTTACTAGTTGGTTAAATTTGATCAGGAGTGAAGTACCTACCAATTGTACTTGTTCTCTTGGTGTAGTCACACAGGGTGAGTTCAATCCCCAATTACCATGCTGTGATCACCTGAATGAAATGTTTTCTAATGGGGAAGTTCCTAGACGCTTTGCTCACTCAGAAGATGGCCTTTTTTTTTTTTTTTTTTTTTTGATGGGTGAGGGAACTTTGATATTTGAGGTTCTAATGTAAAAGAACTAAATAACAGAATTTCTGTAGGAAAGCAAACATTTAGTAAATACTGTGTTGCTTACCCACACTTCAAGCACTGTGAGTCAGTGTAAATGCTTAGTTTGGTGTTGGATCTGTAAACTCAAAAGGATGGGATGCAGACCTCAGTGGATTCAGAGAAGCCTTTATTCATTCACAGACTTTGGCATCTGATGCAAAAGTGGCCCTCAGTTACAGAGGGGATTTTGGTTTTATAGGTTAGGACTAATTTTCCATGGGGTAACGTCTGGGTTATAGGACCAAGCTTTCAGTATCTGTTCCTTTCCCCCAGGGCCCATCCTTATCAGGAAAGGGTCTGCTAGGAGGTTAATCCTTGGCTAGTTTTCTCTCCCTCCTCCCAAGCTGCACCTCTCTCCATTTCTCTTCATGGGCTATCATGCATGAATATTATGTTCCATAACACTTCAGGATCCCTCCCAAATTTTTAGCTCCCCCTACCAGCTAGAGTACCACTTTGTCATCAGGGATTTTTAAGGATAGATACTGTCAGAAGAACTAATATTCACTCTCTTCTGCAAAGGAGATATTAGGGCTTCATTATTCCATGTAGTAGACATGCAGCCTGCAAAGATGTTAGGGGTGACCTATAAGCAAACTTTACTCCACGAACTCTAAAACAAGAAGGGCGTTTTTCCTCTAATGATGCTTTTCTGGATAGTTTTAAGTCTTATGTTAGAATGCTTGTTTGGGGAAGTGAGTGCAGAGAGAGAGTACAAAGCTAAATCACCAAATAATGAAATAAATATTTGGAGAACAAAGAATTGTGAGAACATCTCACATGTTGAAAACAGAGCCCTCATGTTGCCAGTTTCTCCTGGCCTGCCCTACATTTTTGTGGGACTTTTTAGAACTCAGTGGTCTTTGAGGATGTGGCCGTGAACTTCACCCAGGAGGAATGGGCTTTGCTGGATCCTTCCCAGAAGAATCTTCACAGAGATGTGATGCAGGAAGTCCTTAGGAACCTGGCTTCTATAGGTAAGGATGATGTTTCATTATATAATCAAATGCAGAGCACCTGGGAGGTTTTTATTTTTTCCTCATTGATTTCAAATGTGTAAAGGGAGTACTTTGGGAAATAAATTCAGTCTAATGTCATACTGAGCAGCATAAACACCATAATTCTTTTTTATCCCCTTGTTTACATAATTTTTATTGTTGCATTACCATTGTCCACATTGTCAATCCCATTCATTCTGAAGTGATGATGATTCATAATGACTGTTCTGGGTCTATATTTTAGGAGACAAATGGGAGAACCAGAACTTTGAAGATCAGAATACAAATCCCAGAAGAGATCTCAGGTAATTTGTACTCATGAGAGGAAACAGAGTGCCTTGAGGGAATTCTAGCATGTCTTGTAATTTTACAAACAAGCAAATAAAACAAGCATGGTACGAATTATAGTTATTCTGCTTTTACCAAATCTGAACTTTAATGTGAGATAGATGTTTAGTGGTTCTAATATAATTGAATTTTTGACAGTGCTATTTAACTGCCTTTCTGGTACTACTGTTTTAGTAGTACCTATGGAGAAGCTGTGTTGTGAACTAATCCTGGCATTGACTTTCAAACATTATAGACATGACAGAAAACTAGTATATTACCTGAATTTGGTAATAGTGTTAATCCAATGCCTATGAATAAACTTCAGAATATTAATGAGGTAATCATATATTGTCCATGTAATTTTTTTTAACAGAAGTCATATGGTAGGTGCTGGAAAAATTAAAAAATGTACTCATTGCAGAAAACCTTTCAGTGAGATTCCAAATTTTACTCTTAAGGGGACATCCCTGCTAGAAAGTTCATGTGAAAGTAGTTTGTGCAGCAATCTTCATATATCTTTCTTTACTTAACAGGCCCATCATATCTCACTCTGCAAACAAACCACTTGAGAATGAGGAGTGTGGAGGTAAGCCATATGAATTTAAACGGAACAGAAAATCCTTCATGTCTCTCTCAAATGTTCAAAGAAAAGTGTCAGTGTACACCGTAAATGGATCATATGGATGTTTGACATGTGGAGAAGAGTTCAGTTCTTCCAGGTGTTTTGAAAAATATCAAGACTCTTATACTAGAGAGAAGTTATATGGATGTAAGCAAGGTGGGAAGTCCTTTACTAGTTCAAATGACTTCCATTACATTCATGTTTCTCATTCTGGAGAGACAGCTTGCAGATGTAAGCATTGTTGGGAAGGTTTTATTAGTTTGGCTGACCTTAAAGTACATGAGCAAACTCATAATGTGGAGAAACCTCATAGATGTAAACAATGTGGAAAAGCCTTCACTACTTCCTCTTCCCTTCAAATACATGAACGAACTCATACAGGAGACAAGCCCTATGAATGCAAACAATGTGGAAAAGCCTTCAGTACTTCCTCTTACCTTCAAATACATAAACGAACTCATACGGGAGAGAAGCCCTATGAATGTAAACAATGTGGAAAAGCCTTCACTACTTCCTCTTCCCTTCAAATACATGAGCGAACTCATACTGGAGAGAAACCCTATGACTGTAAACAGTGTGGCAAAGCCTTCACTCAGTCCAGTCAGCTTCACACACATGAACGAACTCATACAGGAAAGAAGCCCTATGAATGCAAACAATGTGGAAAATCTCTTGGTAGTTTCTCTTACCTTCGAATACATGAACGAACTCATACAGGAGAGAAGCCCTATCAATGTAAACAATGTGGGAAAGCCTTCACTATGTCCTCTTACCTTCAAATACATAAACGAACTCATACTGGAGAGAAACCCTATGAATGTAAACACTGTGGGAAAGCCTTCAGTAGTTCTACTTGCCTTAGAATACATGAAAGAACTCATACTGGAGAGAAACCCTATGAATGTAAACAATGTGGAAAAGCCTTCAGTAGTTCTACTTGCCTTAAAATACATGATAGAACTCATACTGGAGAGAAACCCTATGAATGCAAACAATGTGGGAAAGCCTTCAGTAGTTCTACTTGTCTTAAAATACATGATAGAACTCATACTGGAGAGAAGCCGTATGAATGCAGACAATGTGGGAAAGCCTTCAGTAGTTCTGGTTGCCTTAAAATCCATGAAAGAACTCACACTGGAGAGAAACCCTATGAATGTAAACAATGTGGGAAAGCCTTTGCTTCATCCGGTAACCTTCACCCCCATGAAAAAACTCATACTGGAGAGAAGCCCTATGAATGTAAACAATGTGGGAAAGCCTTTGCTTCATCCAGTAACCTTCACTCCCATGAAAAATCTCATACTGGGGATAATCCCTTTGTATGTCAACCATGTGGTAAAATTTTTAGTGGTCCTCCTTATCTGCATGTGCACGAACAGATTCACACTGCATAGAAACCTTACGAATATAAATAACTGTGGTAAAACATTATTTTTTTTTCTTTTTCTTCAAATACATGCACAATATCAGCGTGGAGAAAGGCCCTATGAGGGTAAATATTGTAAATCCTTCACAAATTTGGCTTATTTTCAAATACATGAAAAAACTCATACTGGGGAAAAACCTTGTGATTGTAAACAATGTGGGAAAGACTTGTTCCTGTGGACTTTGTGTACACACAAATGTTTATACTGGAGAAGAATGCTGTGTATGCACATGGTGTGGTAAAGCCTTCACTAGTTCTGCTTCTGTTCATGTACAAGAATGAACTCATACTGGAGAGACTTCTGATAAATGTAAACAATATGGTAAAGCCTTTGTGTTACAGACCCAGCCAATGACCTTGGGGCTGCTGGTGCTCTTCCTGAAACTAGCCTTGACATCACTCCAGCTTGACTCTGTCATGTAACCCTAGGATTGTAACTACCAATGCCAAAGGATGGTTTCTGACCTGAGTGGGACTCACATGAACTGAAGGCTTTTTCAGCCACATTCTGCATGTTCAGGATTGCGGATCTCAATCCACCAGCCTCTGTACCACCTATTCAAAATCCATGGGACCTATGGAGCTGCCCCTGTACACACCTCCCACCTCCAGGGGCACGGATTCCAGTGCCAACCTTCCAAACACAACTTGCACAATCATCAGAAGCACAGCCATGGTCTCCACAGCCCACAGACTTCAGACCTGAGGTGCTGGTGCCAAAAACCCTAGTCCTGCGTGGGCTCTTGTCTTGGGATGTTTCCAAGATGGTGGCAGTTGCCACCAAAAGCTTCCGTGCCATCAGGGACTGGCCCTGGAGCCAGAGGACACGCAACTTTGTATGCTTACATTCACTGAAAAGTTGGGTAACTACCTTTACAAACTGTAGTCAGAATATCAAGGCACTCACACAATGTGGACTTTGAATAAAAAATGAATCACCCAGACTATTTTTTAGCTCCCTGTAGCCAAATTCAAAGCACCTGTACAACTAACATCCTATAGTTCATCTACATAAAAAATCCTTCCTACAAAATCCACTCCATGCAATTTACCAGAGGTGCAGATATCAGTGACTGGACACAGAATCAAGAGTGGAAACATGGCACCTTCAATGAGGAAAATGCCTCCCCAGGAATAGATCTGCACTTGAGGGACAGCTGTGAAAAACCCGAGAAAGAATTTACAATGGTGATTGATCATCAGTAAGATGTCAGCAAATATACACGAATGATAAGAAGTAATGGGTAAAAGAAATTCGGGCTATGAATGGAAAATTCCCCAAAGACATAGAAGTCACAAAACAGAACCTATCAGGGGCTGGGATTGTGGCTCTGTTTTTCTTGCCCAGCATGTGTAAGAAACTTGGTTCAATTCTTAGCACTACATAGAAATAAATGAATAAAATCAAAGTCTATCAACAATGAAAAAATATATCAAAAAAGCAGCAATGAGAAATTTGCAACTGTGAACCATTAAAAACAAATTAATAGAACGTTTGCACCAAAGATTTAACGAGCAGATGAAAGAACTTCTGAACTTAAAGAGATGTCTTTTTAATTTACCCAGTCAGACCAAATAACCAACCAAACAAGCAATTAAAATAAATGAAAGTCTAGTAGGCTTGTGGATAATAATATGTGAACCAATGTTCACATTCTCAAAATCCCAGAAGTTGAAGGAAAAGGGAGTATCATTGAAAATATACCTTATGAAATAATAGCCAAAAACAACCCAAGTTTCCAAAGAGGTAAGAGTATCGAGATGGAAAAAGCACCAAAACAGACCTTTATGCAGGCACATTACAGCAAAATGCAAGAAGTACAAGAATAATAATTCTAAAAGAGCAAGAGACAAATGTGTAATGACTTATAACAGAATTGCCATTAGACTTAGAGCAGATTTCCCCACAGGAACCTTACAAGCCGGGAGAGAAGGTGATGATCTATGGAAAATAGTGAAAGAAAATAACTGGCAACCAAGAATACTGTACACTGTAAAGTTATCTCTCCAAAGCCATGGTGGCCTACAACTGTGACCTTACCCACTGGGGAGACCGATGCAGGACGATCACTGGTTTCATGCTAGTCTCAAGAACTTAGTGATGCCCGCAGAGCAAAACAACAAGGTCAGTGAGGCTACTCAGTGATAGAAACCCTGGGTTCAACCCAGTACCACCGAAACAAACACCTGAATAAAGAGCAAGGGTGATCAGCCATCTCCCAGACGTGCAGAAGCTGAGGGAATCGAGCACCACTAAACCAGTCCTACTGAAATACTTCTTTCCTACATTGGTAACAGAAGAATGAGAACTATCATTCTGAATACAGAAAACTCACTAGGAGAACAGACAGAAGAGAATCAAAGTGTAGCATCAGAAAACAAGTTTGCATTTCTAATTTAGACTGCATGCATAAGAGAGTTTATGCAATGCTTTTCTTGGACTGGCTTATTTCACTTAGCACATAGGTATTAACATTTCATCCGCATCATCCCAAATGACATCATGTTCTTCTCAAAAGCTAAAGAAAATTCACAGACAGGCCTACTCAGTTTTGTTAATCCCATCTTCCTGATTGTACGTTTAGCTTATTTCTACATATTGGCGGCTGCTGGTGAAGCGGAAGTGAATCTTGGAATGCAGATATGCTGACAAGGGCTGATTTCATTTCCTTTCTGTGTATACCTGGAGGACGGGCTGTGGAGTCATAATTACCTCTATCTTCATTTCCTTTGAGGAACCTGCACAGTCTTTCCCATGATGTCTGTCTCAATTGATATCTCCACCACCATTTCAAACATGTTCTCTTTTCTCCATATTCTGGCCAATTTTTGGCACCACTTTTTCATAATGACCATCTTAAGGGGTGTGAGGTGACTGCGACAACATAAAAATAAAACTCCTAGAGAAAAACAAAGTTGAAAAGCTCTTGGCATTTGTCTTACTCATAGTTTCTCTGGACAGGACACGAAGAACACAAGGAATACAATGAAAAATAAATGAATATATTTAATGAAATGATTCCATATAACAAAAATATAAATGGGTGAAATAAAGATTTCACATAAATTTTGAGAAAATATGTATACATGGAACTTGTTTGACTTGATTTGAGAGAATCTAATAACCTGATTTGACATGGGCCAAAACCTGAATAGAAATTTTTTCAAAGAAGACCATCTTAAAAGTGTTAAGGTACTATTCCTGTGATTTAACATGAAACTAGGAAAAAGTATAATAGAATAGCTTTTGGTGTAGGTCTCAACAATTATTTGTTTGGAAAGGACACCAGGAAAAAGGGAATAAAAACAAATGAGTGAGTACATTATTCTGCACAACAAAGGAATAAGCTGGTGAAATAAAAACAAATATTTATTAACCACATATCTCATTATAGTATTGTTTCTATGTGTACATGGAACTCATGCAAGTCAATAGAAAAAAGAAAAATATCTATTAACCTGATTTGACATGGGCCAGGACCTGAACAGATGTTTCTAGAAGAAGAGATAAAATGACTAACAGGTGCTCAGCATTCCTGACCAGCAAGAATTGACACTCAAAACCCTAATTTGTATTCTACACCTCATTTAACTCACACAATAAAAATGAGTATCAAGTACAGGAGATGATCTTCTCCATCCCACCACAGAAGACACTGAGACATCAGGCATGGGCTGCCCAAACTCTCTTTCAACCTCATTGTCCTTTCTCTACTGCCACAGAGGTCTAGAAAAGTGGAATACAGCTCATAAATACATCACCAGATAGGCAAGGGATGAAAGTAGACACAAGGGAATGTAGAATATATTAACAAGTCTATATGCAAAGAAACAGACCGTGTGCAAGGAACTGTCACAAAGACGTTCATTTAAAATGTTCTCATAAATCCCCAGCCCCCAGTGAATTTTACCATAGTTGGAACAAAATTAGTACAAGTGCTTCAAGGTGAACTCCAAAACACAGCAGATGGTAAAATACTGATTATCCGGTTGTACGGTGGAGTTTAGGGAGATGTTGTTCAAAGTGCACAAAATTTCATTTAGTTGGGGGAAATGTAAAAGATCCTTTGTAAAATGTGGTGATGGCAGGTGATAAGGATGCAATTTTTATTGAAAATCACCCAGAGAGAAGACTTTAGTGTTCTCACCACAGAAATAAGCATGTGAAGTAATGCATGTTTAACAGAAATAAGCATGTGAAGTAATGCATGTTTAATAAGATTGAGTTAGCAATATTATAATGTGATGGCATTGTGTTTCATGATATTGTAAATCCCAAACAACAATGTGACACTCAATAAAGGTTATCTTTTAAAAGGAAGAGAAAACTTACCTATGTATCATATGCATAAACTGTTACCCGGATAACAGGCAATAACCTCTCTTAAAGAAAACCATCAGCCTTTATCTCTTATAAGTGTAGACACGTACCTTCAAACACAAAGACAGGTTGAATGTATCAAGGTATAACAATTACTGGAAACCAAGCAAATTGTCTCATGAGCACAAATGTGATTTAGAGAACAAAAGCAATATAACACATATCATAAGGCCATAAAGTATGAAAGCAAATTTGACAAGATTAAGTTTAGCTAAATCCAATACTCCTCCATGATAAAACCTTTAGCACCCCTGAATTACAGGAGGGCTTCTAAGACATGCTGAAAGGCATCTATGGAAAACTTCAGATGACAGCATGATGGAAGGTAAAACCTGGGTGCTTTATATCTCAGGGAATGATAAGACCAGGGTGTCTGAGTTTACTATTTGTAATCAGTATCTAAGTGGATGTTTGCATATTGAACAACAAAGAGAAACTAAAGAGATTGTATTGGAAGCATGTGTAAAAATTTCTAAGGAGTTCACACCCACATAAGCACACACAACACTAGACACATTTAGCTCAGCAAAGTGCAGATGACAAGACAAATACACAGAGAAACAAAAGATTTTCACACTGAAAACGAACAATCTCAAAATGAAAATGAAAGAAATTCTATTCCAAAGTGAAGGAAAGAATATATAGAAATGAATTTTACAACAGAAATTTAAGTCCTGTCTACCAGAGAGGTACTACAGAAAGCTGAAAGTATCCAAGAAGATGTAAGTAAATGGAAAGGTAGCTAATATTCAAGTAGAACAATATTCAATGCTGTTAAGATTCATTTTCCTTCTTTACTGCATCCAAGAGAACACAATGAATGTGACAGCCTCCTTCTGCATCTTGGATCAAAAGGTCTTGAGTGCTTCTTGTCGTCTTACCAGAACCTCCATCTCCATGAGAGGCAAGACTATGTTTGCTGATGGAGTAGGAGATACCATGGGGAGGAGAACCCAGGTGCCCCAATCTATAGCCAGTTGTCCCCCAAAAGCAGAGCTGCCTGGTCTACATGTAGGACACTTGCCTGAGTGGACCCCACTATGCCCAGATTGCTGACCAGCCCAAACATGAACTGGTAAGTTGTGGAGTGATTTGTTCTGCAGTCATAGCTACCTGACACATGGACCCAGTGCAGATGGGAGGCCAAGATTCAACATGGTCTCTAGGAGTTACCTGGTCAACAACAGGAAGCCCAAAGGCACTGATTTCATCTTCCCCTGTTTAAGGATGCATGTCCTATTAGAAGGTGTTGAGTCATAGAGACATGCATGAGAAGATCTATACATGTGATTGATAGTCTCGTGTACTGCACACATGGGAAGAGGAATCAGCCACCGCCTGAAGATTAGAGTCAAGATCAAACAACAGAGAAAGTATTCTTTTAATCTACTCCCTGCACATCTGACCCACACAGGTCAACGGGAGACACAGCTGAAGACTTGAGGTTCCCCTCTCCATTTTTGCTGTGTGACCTCTGGGAGGGGTTGGGCCACCACCAAGGAGCAGCTGGGAAGCTGTGGTCAACCTGTGGAGATATTTTGCATGCAGCTCCAGTTCTCTCCTGGGGCTCTGATTCTGTGTTCCTTGGAGAGCAGGAGAACTACTGGCAGGGAAGATAATAGCACAAATGATGCACACATGATGAAGGCAGGCAGTATGAGCAGACCTCTGATCAGCAAGCTTTTGTTTATTCAGTAGACAGTGGTGGAATCCATAGGTTGAATCTCTGTTGTGGCTACTTTTCAGGGAATGAAAAGGCAGTGTCTTGCTTATATAGGCTTCATCTAGGGTGGGACTGGAGGGTAATTTCTGGCACGCTTTATTTTGGGGTCCATTAAATCCATTAGAGTGGCTTAGCAATGTGAGTAGGGAATTTCCCAGGTGTTTACTGTATTGGGGTCAGCTGACCATTATGGTGGTGGGTCAGGTGCCAGTTTCTTTTGTGTTCCTTCGCTCTGACCGAATATGGGCCTTTAAATGAAAATAACTTTATTTTCAGCCAGATGAGTGGCGGTGGGGACTGAGGATAGAGGGAAAAGTACTTAGACTTATTCTCCATCTAGAAGTGAAGCACCTTTATTGGAGCATGAAACAAGTGGGTGTTTCAGTCTTTTTCTGCTCACAGTTGTCAGGGGGTTCACAAACCCCAGACATGCACCTGTCCTGTGACAGCCAGAAAAAGTAGGTTGGGCTCCTGAGGACATGGAGTGTGGATGGTCAGCACTGGTCTGCCTAAAGATTGTAATACAGTAAAATTTTGAAGAAGTAGTACCATAAGGACGAGTACTTAATTCATACTGGTTGTGCTGATTGCATAGTAATGCAATGGTAGTTTGCATACATTGCATTAAGGGAATCACATCCAATTTCACCTGAGTTTCTTTCTGGTTTTTTGAATCATTGGTTTTTGCTGGGGATGGAACTCAGGGCCTTACTTTTGGTAGATACACACTCTACCACTGAGCTATACCTGAGGTATTTTACCAGTTCTTTAAAGGCTGTTATGTAACTTTTAGAAAATTTAAAGCTATTTAAAAGAAGTACATTTCATTGGGATTGAACATGGCCTTTTCAAAACTCAGGCCCTCCAGTCAAAAGAACACAGGTCAGCAGGTCATGCAATCTGAAATTTTAATGTATTCTCATGTTGCTTCCGATCTGACCGCACGTTCCTTTCTGCACAGCGCTGGCCTCTGCGGCTCCCATTCAGACACCGCCTTCTACACCAGGAGAAATACAAACCCTTCCCGCCAGGGTCAGGTCCCAGTGGGCAGGGAGCCCTGCAGCAGAGAGCGGGGCAAGCGCCTGTCACTCTGCCGACTTCAGCCAGGGATTGGGTGGCATTAGCTGTCACTCGGGGCTGGGGCGGTGCCTGGAGGCGTCCGTCAAGGCGCTGGGGCGGAGCTGTCCAATCAGGCGCGCGGACGGAGGGGCGGGGCGGGCTTCCGCGGTCTCGCGCGCTTTCCTTGCTCAGCGCTCAGCTCCTTCCTCCGGGCCAGGCGTCCTGTGCTCGGTTGTCTCCGCTGACTTTGCCCAGCCTGTGGGCCCCGCGAGCCCCGGAGGTCCCTCAGGAGGACGGCGGGTCACCCCGGAGGAAGCAAGGTGCGTGTGCGGCCGGGGCTGGGGGGACCCGGTCAACACCTGCCGTGGGGACTGGGGACCCGGCGAGTGAGCTGGGAAGCGTGGCCGGTCCGGCTGCGGTGGCCCTGGTGCTTGTCTCCTGGTCCCGATGGGTGGGCTGGTCGTGGGTCCCCGGCCTCGGCTGCTCAGCGTGGCCTCACAGGCGAGGACCTTCCTGTGCCTGCTGCGGGGTGCTGGGTGCTAGTGAGAACTGAGGTCCTGCAGGAGGGAACCCTCCAATCTGGGGAGAGGAGAGCAAGTGACCTTCCAGAACCAACGCCCAGCTGCTGAGGTCCCCTCCTTGCCTAGGAGGAGCCACCTGGGCTGCATGCCCTAAGAGTGGTCCCCAGCTTGGGAGTGTGCTCCTCCACCAAGCTGGGGTTCCTGGTGAACTGCGGTGACAGGCTGCTTCCCTGAGCTGGGTCCTGTGTCCTCCATCAGATCTGCTGCCATTCAGTTCCAGTTTGTCCCCAAGCACGTAAGTATTTCATTCCTTGACTGAATGTAAGATTTTTGTGTTCTTGGTTGACGTTTTCGTGGACAGAGTAGTGAGATGTGAAGAGGAGGGAGTTCCTGAAATAGTTTCAGTGCTCAGTTTAGTGAGAATCTAAATATCTGTCCCATCCAAATAGAGGGGAATGGGCCCTGGGCAGGCCGCCCTCTCTCCCTGCTCTGCCCTACCTGTGCCTGCAGGTGAGCGCGGTGCCACTTCTTTCTCTCATTCCTTGTTTTCACCATCTGTGAGGAGGCAGAATGTTCCTTGCTTCTGTCTTACTGAGTTTTCACTAACTTAATGCTGCATTAGTCCTCTGTCGCTGTGGTGCTGTGTCGTGTAACGTGGTTCCTCTGCCTGGGTACCTTAGACTGGGTTTGCTGTCTGAGACTGTGGGTCTCCCAGTTCCCTCACCTGTTCCTGTTTCAGGAACCTGACAGCTCTCTGGTTTTTTAAGTTCTTGAAATTTCATTCATTTTTTTTTTTTTCAAATAGTACCCAAGTGTGCATATTTCATAAGTGTTTTCACATTGGCAGATCTTTGTCAGGGTATAGATTATGGATGAATTCAGATTACTGGCAAATTCCAGTGCAGTGTGTGGATGAGCTCTGCCTGTTCATCCATGTGTGTTCATGCCCTGCATACGTCTATCTTCTTTACCTCCATGTGACTACAGGGTGCTTTTCACTGAATACCATTTGCATGAGGAGTTTCCTGTTTAGTTCCATTTTCATGGAAATGGTGTTCATTTTCTCATGTTTAATTCATTTGTGAGGTTATTTCTTGTTTCACATACCTGCACATGAATTCATTTTCTATTGTAAGATGGCAGACGTTTACCCTGAGGTGGGGCAGCTTTCTCTGCACCCTGTTGCAGTTTGATGGAGTGGCCTGATTCTTAGTTGTCTTGAGTTTATCATTCTATTCCTTTGAATGTTCTTTATCTTCTTATTAAGAAAACCTACAGGACAGGTACATGTTGGGCTCCCAGAGGTAAATCCAGGTGTCCCTTCCTGGTCACCAAGGACTAAGTCTTCCTGGGGCTGTATTTCATCAGTCAGAGTCAGTCTCCCAACTTTGGGAATGTGTTCATCTCTCTACGAGTGCATTTTCTTTTCTTTTCTCTTTTTTCTTTTTCCAGGTTTTGAGCTTAGCGGCACACTACCACTAAGCCACATCCCCAGCCCTAATTTTTATTATTCAGAGAGAGGGTCTCACTCCCTTGTGCTGAGGCTGTCTTTGGACTTGTGATCCTGCTGTCTCAGCCTCCCAAACCATGAGGATTACAGGTGTGATCCACCAGCAGTTTTCATTCTGTGGGTGAATCAGGCTCCTTACCTGATGTGGTTCAAATGTTTGCTCTTCTTTCTGTTTATTTCCTTTTATTCCCATGTAAAGCATTCAATAATTGTATTGTTGTCTTTTTATTTTCTTGCCTGGAAATTAGTTGACTGAGAGGTAAAGTGTGAGGAGACCTTGGCCATGCAGCCGCAGCCTCTTCCCAAGTGAAAGCTGCCTGTCTCCCTCCTTTCCAGTCTGACCTGACCTGGATCCCACCTTCTCTGAGATTGGGATCAACTGCCTTGGAGACCAGGTGTCTAATTCCTCACACATACTTGTGACCCTTTGTCTAAGCAGAAGATGCAGGAAGAGTCTCCTGAGAGCAGGAAGGTGACAGGAACTACTTGGGAAAGTGCTTAAATCTGCCTGACTGGAAATATCCCCATGGTGGGACAGGTCCCCTTGCAGGGAAGAAACCCTGCCTGATATGGGCTTTTGCTAAGAACCTGTCCTTCTGCCCTCACTTATCCAGGAGTCTGATCCATCCCCTGTCACTCAGACCCCACAGTGTGCATGTGTGGGCTGGGGTGAGAGAGGGGTCTTGTGGAGCTCTGGCCAATCAGCAGGCAACTAGTGGGAGGGGGTGGCCTTCCACAGTCACAGTCCTTGATCTCTCACCCTGTGCAGCTCAGAATCCATCTCCAGGACTGTGTCTCCTCTGCTGTGTGAGGCCCCAGTGGCTCTGGCTGAGACTGTCTCCCTGTGAGCTGCAGGTGCTGTGAGATCCCCAGGAAGGATGTCTGGACTCCCCAGAAGGCAGGAAATGGTGAGTGGTGGGGCCAGGACTCCTGGGGGAGGTGGGCTGGTTAGAACTGGTGGGAGCCAAGGGTGGCTGGACTCTGGCCTCCCTCTGTCAGCTCCGGAGTTGGCCCACCCAGAGCTGAGTCAGATGCTGCTCCAGCTCAGCCCTGCTGCCTTCAGGCCTTTGTGTGGGCTGGTCCAGGGTGGTTCCCAGTGTGCTGCCTGTTCTGCAGCCACTTTGGCAGAGCTCTCTGTGCACAGCTGGACCCCTGCCCGAGGCTCTGAGTGTGTAGTGAAGGCAGAGGGCCTCAGGGTCTCCTGACTGAGGTGTGGGCTCCTGGGTGGAGGATGCTGACTGAGGGGTCCCTTTCCTTCCTTCTCCGGGATACCACCTTACTTTCCCCACCTAACCGCTGCCAGGCTCTCAGTTGATCCTCAAAATTCCAGCTGTTCACATTTCCAGATTCTGATTTCCCCTTCAGTTTCCAGCATTACCAACCTCTTAGCCTCACAGTGCATTCAACTGGGCAGAGCATGAACGATTGATTGTCTGTTCTTGAATTTGCCATGATGGGAAAGCAGAGAGCAGTCACCTGGAACTCTACTGTTATAACTCTTTGTGCTTCTCTTCCTTTACCTTCCCCAGGCACAGACACCTCATCAGAACAACTTGTGCACAGGTGTCCATTGCACACGCCACAGGGTCCTGTGTCCTCAGGCACTGTCCTTCCCTGGGGCTGCCACAAGCTGCCCAAGGCTGCTCTTTGTCCTGCAGGGTGCAGGCAATTTCAGCCCTGGGTCAGCTCCTTCTAGAGGACAGCCTGAGGTTTGGGGTGCAGCCTGCCAGGGGAGCAGCTGGAGGCCCCAGGGCTGAGAATCTCCTGGAACAGGCCTCATCTAGATAGCTGCCTCCTTGGCACATGGTCTCCCCCAGGCCCTGTTCCCCTTCATGGAGAAAGGTGGGCAGCAGCCTGTGGATGCTGGTTCTGAGGGGCCAGGTCAGCAGTGATTCCTGCCCCTTGCATCTCTCACAGTTGTCAAGGAGCAAGAACTCTCCAGAGCATAAGAACCACCCACCCCAGTGCAGTGCTGTGCAAACCTGAAAAGCTTCACAGATGGAGTCCTGGTGCAGGTCTCGTGGGAGGGCGGCCATGGAGTATTTCAGTGAGCAGGACCAGGTGGGAGGAGGCCCAGCTGGCAGGGACTTTCTCTGGCCCTGGATCCTGACATGTCTGTGCTCCCTCAGCACCAGTCCTTTGTGTTTCTCATCTGAAATGTGCTGCTTATTTATTTGAGACCAGGTTTTCTCAAATGTGAAATATATTTATTCAGACATGAGCAAAGTAAAATATTCTAAAAGAGTAAAAAGAAGTAGATTTCAGAAAAGTACCTCATTTGCCTTTTTTTTTCCATTTGATTTGAGTTCTCATCTTTCTGATTCACCTGAGCATGTGTAGAATATTTCTGAAACCTCATGTTTTTAAAAAATTGATTTCAAATGAATTTTTGTGTGCTCGCTTGAACAATGCTCCTAGTGTAAAGAGAAAAATAAATCTGTCATTGTTGGTGCGTAGAAGTGCTACATTTTCATAAAATACGTGGTAGGTAAATTTGGAGTCCAAGAATTCATGACAGTGTAGGTTGCTTTGGAAGATCTTCTTTCCAGGTATCACCCCCTATCCAGAAACCTGCCGGCCAGGTATTTTCTACAGTTCTCTGGGGTTCCATGCACTCTGCTGATGGTGTCCCACGAAGGACAGAGTTTTCACTTTTTGGTGTTGATTCACTGTTAAATTTCACATGCAGATGAGGTGCAGTGAGCTAGCTGCACACCCGTCCCAGTGCTTTTTGATCAGATCAGGCAGCCCGCACTTCCGTCTCCTAACATTTATCCTTTCCTGGTGTCTGTGCACTGCTCCCCCAGCTTCACTATGAATAGTACAGTGACATGCAGTGCACTGTGGTCCCCCTGCTGTGCTGGAGGGCAGTCCTGCTGGCTCCTGCTGAGTGCATTCTGGTCCCTGATGCCCAGCCTCCTCCCCATCCCATCTTCTCCTCCCTCCCCTGTCTTCCTCACCTCTGGTAACTACTCTGTACTTACTGTGAAGTCAGCTTGCAGCTCCCATGTGAGTGAGAGCACAAGACGTGTCTGTGCCTGGCTTATTTCACTTAATTGATATCCTTCAGTTCCAGACTCATTGCTGCAGACATCAGAACTGAAAACAGATTTTGGTCAAATCATGTTTGTATATTCTCCTTAATCTTGAAGATGGTATCATATTTCGGAAACCATTCCCAAATCCGCCTTGTGAGACTTCTGTCTGCATTTTGTCCTATGAATCGGTGAGTGTAGGAGCAGACTAGGGTAACCTGATCAGTCAATGGTAACTGGAGAAGAGACAGGCAGATGTGCCTCAAAAAGAAACTATTTCAGGACAGCTCTTGGGCTCGCCAGTCCACCAGGGTGCTGGACCTGAGAAGGTGCACATGGCCCCAATGAGACTGGGTTTTTCTAACCCAGGTTGGGGGAGGGGAAGCTCAAGGACTCCTTGTCCTCCTGAGATTGGCTGTGGTCATTTGTCAGCTTCTGATTGGTTGCTCCCTTGGGCATGTGCAGGCTGCTTGATGCCCTGCCCCCATCCAGTCACCCTAACAGTGAGGTTTACATCTTACTTCAGGACTTTGGTCCCCATGCATTTCCTGTGCACATGTGCTGTGAGGTGAGGCTCTGACTTCAGGTGTCGATATGAACAGCAAGTTTGCCAGCCATTCATTCCCCAGAGGTCTGGTTCCCCTGGAGTGACCCTGACCCCTTGTGGCACATCCTTTCCTTCTCTGGGTCACCATTGTCCTGGGCCCCCATTCTCCTCCACTGCTGTACGTGTCTGCCTTTAACCAGAGTTAAACTGTTTCTGTTACTCTATTATGAGCAGGTTTTGAAATCAGGAAATATGATGCATTTCACGTTTTTTTTCTTCCATTTTTGAGTCCTTGTGATTCCATGTGAACATTAGAATGATACTTTTTATTTTTGTGGAGAAATGTCATTGGTTGTGAGCATGGTGGCACATACCTATAATCCCAGTGTCTCAGGATGCTGAGGCTGAGGATCCAGAGTTCAAAGGCAACATTGGCAAAAGCGAGGCTCCAAGCCACTCAGTGAGACCCTGTCTCTAAATAAAATACAAAATAGGGCTAGGGATGTGACTCAGTGACGGAGTGCCCCTGAGTTCAATCCCTGGGACCCTCCCCACTTTCACAATTGGAAAGTGATTGAACTGACCATGGTTAATTTGGATAATTCCTTATCCTCACAAATACCAACTATCTTTACATATATCATTTCTTTCAGAAGAATTTTGTAATTTTGTTGTTGAAGACTTGACAGATCGTTTCTAAACAAGTTAATGCCACTTTCACCCTCTGTTTCATGTCCTGGCTATTTTCCATTTCAGTTATGCATTTATTCATCTCACTCTCTACCCTGGCTCTGTGATGTCCCATGTATTGCAGGCTTCTCCTCCAACTTGTTTTCATCTTTTACTTTCCCTAATTTTAATATATTTGAATTTGTTATTCTTCAGTACTGCTTACTGCTCTTATGTAAAAGTGCTTTTCTATTCCCTTAGAAAAAATTTCTCTGCAAACTTCTGAAACTGTTTTAGTTTTGTATTTCACAAATCTATAATGAATTAATATTTGTCCCTGGAATTGAGGGAAATGATGCCTTTTTTTCAATTAGATACCTGTTTGTCATGACTCATCTTTTATATTGCATATGAATGTTCCTACTTTCCTACAATACCTTTTATGTCATTATTTAATTTTCCATATGAATTTCAAGCCACTAAAATTTTTCTTGTTGTATCTCTTTGTTCATCTCCTTGGTAATACTATGCTGTATCCAGTAGGATAATATAAAAGTTCTTTATTTATAGTCTCAGTCACTTAAGCCCTCTGATCATGCACTTTTAGGCTTGCTCCCCATTACACAAACTCCATAGTGTATTTAGCCAATCCTAGAATGAATAGCGTATTATATAGCTTGGCTCTCTGGCACCAGTGCTTCCTAGACTATAACCGTGCACAGCATTTACTTTGCAAGATACCAAAGAGGTCATGTGTTAGGTTGTCTGTACAGCCATCCCTACCTACACATTAATAATTCCTTTTCTATGGATAACCATGTATGTGTAGCCCATTGTTAATCAAAAGTGTCTTTGAGAAAAACATTGTTCTATGGTACATGACTGTACATTGGATAATCCAACAGTCTGCTGTCTAGAATATGATAGGTGTTACACATTTCTTAATTCTTATTGGACTTGGACATGTACTTTTTGTGGATGACTGTAATTCTGTTTGTTAATTGTCAGAAAAAGTATTTGCCACATATCCCATTGTATGTTGATATTCATTGGAATATGTCATCAAATTGTTTCTTGATGGTTCCAACTTATGTACTAGTTGGTTGAATTTGATCCAGAGTGAAGCACCTACCCATTCTACTTGTTTTTTTGATGTGGTCACACAGGATGAACTCAATCGCCAGTTACCATTGTTGTGACCACATCAGTGAAATGTCTACTACTAGTAAGCTCTTAGACTCTTTATTCAGAGAGTTTTCTTTCTTTTTGTTCCTTTTTTTTTCTATTTTTTTTTTTCTTTGACATGGGCGTGCTTTGATCCTTTAAGTTCTAAGGTAAGAGTGGAATAAAGTAATAGGATTTCCAAAGTAAAACAAATGGTCAGTAAATAGTATTTTTTTTCCATATACTGTCAATCAGTATGAGTCAGTGAAAAATGCTTTGTTTGGTGGAATCCCTCCCAAAAACTTAGCTCTCCCTATTGGCATGTTCAACTTTGTCTTGAGGGATTTCTAAGAAAAGGTACTGTCAGGAAAACTAATATTAGCTCTCTTCTGCACATTAGGTAGTATCTGGCTTCATGATTCCATGTATTAAATATGCACCCTACAAAGACATTAAGGGTAACCTGGCAGCACTCCTTCCTTCCTGGACTCAACAGTGAGAAGGGTGTTTTTATTTTCTGATGCTTTTCTTGATAATTCCAATCTTATGCCTCTGTTTTAGTGAGTGTACACAAAGAATATAAGTTTTTTTTCTCCTTTTTTAAAATTTTATTTTGAAATAATTACAGATTTACACAAAGTCATGCAAATAATGTAGGAAAATCTCATGTACTATTCATTCACATTTCCCCAAGAGATACATCACACTATCTTTAGAAGGACATCTACGTTGGTTCCATAGTTTAGCTCTTGTGAATTGAGCTGCTGTAAACATTGATGTAGCTGCATCACTGTAGTATGCTGATTGTAAGTCCTTTGGGTATAAATCAAGGAGTGGCATAGCTGGGTCAAATGGTGGCTCCATTCCAAGTTTTCCAAGAGATCTCCATACAGGTTCACAAAGTGGTTGCACTAATCTGCAGTTTCAACAACAATGTATGAGTGCACCTTTTCCCCCACATCCTCACCAACGTCTTGTTGCTTGTACTCTTCTTTTTTTTTCTTTTTTCTTTTTTTCTTTTTTTTTTGGTGCTGGGGATTTGAGCCCAGGGTCTTGTGCTTGTGAGGCAAGCACTCTACCAACTGAGCTATATCCCCAGCCCAAAGAACTTTGTAGTTTTTTTTTTTTTCTTTTTCTCCTTTGAGCGGCCGGTGATTTGAACCACAGTTCTTGGGCATGCTAGGTGAGCGCTGTTCAAAAGGAGCTATTACTTCAGCTCTGCTTGTACTCTTGTTAAGTATTCTGAGTGGAGTGAGATGAAATTTTACAGTAGTATTCATTTGCATTTCTCTTATTGCAACAGATGATGAACATTTTTTCATGTTTTTTGTTCAAATGTATATCGTCTGTGAAGTGTCTTACCCTTTTATTGATTGGATTATTTGCTTTTTTGTTAAATATTTTGAGTTCTTTATATATCCTGGAGATGTGTGCTCTATCTGAAGGTCATGTGATCAAGATTTTCTCCCATTCTGTAGGCTGTCCCTTCTCATTGATTGTTTTCTTTGCTGAGAAGAAGCTTCTTAGTTTGATTTCACCCTATTTATTGATTCTTAATTTTACTTTTCCACTCTAGAGGTCTTGTTAGGGAAGTCAGGTCCTAAGCCAACATGATGAAGATTTGGGCCTGCCTTTTCATTTTTTAGGCACAAGGTCTCTGTTTTAGTGCCTTAGTCTTCAATCCACTTTTGAGTTGGGTTTTGGGCACTGTGAGAGACAGAGGTTTAATGTCATTTTTTTTACATATAGATTTCCAGTTTTCACAGCACCATTTTTAGAATAAGCTATGTTTTTTCCAAAGTGTATTTTTGCCACCTTTGCTTAGTGTGAGATAACTGTGGTTTTTTAGTTTATCTCCTTGCCCTCTTATTTTGTACCTTTGTTCTACATGACTATTTTGGTGACAATTTTATTTATGTGGAATTTTCTGTGTGTCTTTTATTTTGTACCTTTGGTCTACATGTCTATTTTTGTTCCAGTATCATGCCAGTTCTGTTACTATTGCTCTGTAGTATAATGTGTAATGTTGTGATGTGTCCTGCTTCATTCTTCTAACGCTTGCCTTGAGTATTCTGAGTCTCTTATTTTTGCACATGTATTTCATGATTGGTTTTTCTTTTTCTATGAAAATTGCCACTTGGATTTTAGTAGGAATTGCATTGAATCTGTATTACACTCTTGATAATATGGCCATTTTGACAATATTAAGTCTGTCTAAGAGCATTGAAAATCTTCTTTTCTTCCAAGGTCATCAATTTCTTTCTTGAGTGTTGTGTAGTTTTCATTGTACAGGTCTTTCACCTCTTTTTTTGGATTGATTCCCAAGTATTTTATTGTTGAGGCTATCGTGAATGAGGTTTTTCAACCATTTACTCTTGCAGTGTGTTCATCACTTATGTGTAGAAATGCAGTTGATTTGTGTACTTTTTAATATTCTGCTGCTTTGCTGAATTCATTTGGGAGTTCTAGAAATTTTTGGTGGGATTTTTTGGTTTTCTAAATTTAGACTCATGGCATGAGAAATAGTAATAGTTTGAGTTCTTCTTTTCATATTCGTATCCCTTCAATTTTTTTCACTGGTCTATTGCTCTGGTTCAGAGCACAAGTTTGTTTTTGTTTTTTTTTTTTTGTTTTTTGTTTTTTTTTTTGTTTGTTTTTGGTTCTGAGGATTGAACCCATGGCTTTGTGCTTGCAAAGCAAACACTCTATGAACTGAGCTATATCCCCAATCCTAAAAGTACAAGTTTTGATGACTAAATCATGGGCTAAATATTTGGAAATCACAGAAACATGAGAACATCTCCTACATTGAGAATACAACCCTCATGTCATCACTCTCTCCTGGCATGCACTACATTTTTGTGGGACATTTTAGAACTCAGTGGCCTTTGATGATGTGACTGTGAACTTCACTAAGGAAGAGTGGGCTTTGCTGGATCCTTCCCAGAAGAATCTCTACAGAGATGTGATGCAGGAAGTCCTTAGAAATCTGGCTTCTGTAGGTAAGGATCATGTTTCATTACATAATCAAATACAGAGCACTGGGGAGTATTTTTTCTCTCTCATGAATTTGGAATGTGAAAGGGCAGTATTTTGTGGAATGAACTGGGCCTAATGTCATTGCAGTGTACTGAATAAATACCAGAATTGTTTTTTACCACATTTGTTCATGTTCTTTATTGTTGTATTATAGTTGTTCAAATTATAAATCCCATAATTCTTTCTGAAATAATGATGTTTTATAATTACTGTCCTGGGTCTACATTTTAGGAGCCATATGGGAGGTCTATAACGTTGAAGATCAGAACACAAATCCCGGGAGAGATATAAGGTAATTTGTAGTTGTTAGAGTAAACATAGTGCCTTGAAGTAATTCTAGCCTGTTTTATAATTTTACAAATAAGCAAAGAAAACAAACATGATGTGAATTACGTTTATTCTTTTTTCACCAGATATAAATTTTAATGTAAGATACATGTTTCATGTATTTAAAATAATTGATTTTTGATAGTACTAACAAAGTGCATTTATGATAGCACTGTTTTTGTAGTGGCTGTGGAGAAGCATTATTGCAAAGTGATCATGATATTATCTTTCAGTTTAGACAGGACAGAAAACCAGTAGTTTCATTGACCTTGGTTATAGTGTAATTCTAATGCCTTTTACTAAATGCCAAAGTGTAATGAGCCAACCATAAATTGTCCTTGTAATTTTTTTTTTTTTTTTATAGAAGTCATGTGATAGTGTCTGTGAAAATTTATAAAGGTACTCTGGAAAAATGTTCAGTGATGTTCCAAGTCCAGTCTTAAAAGGACATTCCTGCTAGAAAGTCCATGTGAAAACAGTATGTGTGGGCAGATCTTCATTTATCAATTTTTCTTTAACAGGCACATTATATCTCACTCTGCAAACAAACCATATGAGAATCAGGAGAGTGGAGGGAAGCCAAATAAACTTAAACAGAACAGTAAATTCTTCATTCCTCTCCTAAGTGTTCAAAGACAAGCATCAGATCATACTGTAAATGGACCTTATGGATGTTTGACATGGGGAAGAGAGTTGAGTTCCAGGTGTTTTCAAGAATATGGAGGGTGTCATATTAGGGAAAATCCATGTGGATATAAGAAACTTGGAAAAGACTTCTCTGGTTCAAATTACTTTCAAAAATGTATACAAACTCATACTGCAGAGATAGCTAATAGATGGAAACAATGTAGGAATACCTTCATTAGCTCTCCTAACCTTCAATTACATGAACAAACTCATACAGGAAAGAAGCTCTATGAATGTAAACAATGTGGGAAAGCCTTCACTACTTCATATAACCTTCAAATACATAATCGAACTCATACTGGAGAGAAACCCTATGAATGTAAGCAGTGTGGAAAAGCCTTCACTCACTCCACTCAACTTAAATCACATGAAAGAACTCATACAGGAAAGAAGCCCTATGAATGTAAACAATGTGGGAAAGCCTTCGCTAGGTCCTCTTACGTTCAAATACATAAACGAACTCATACTGGAGAGAAACCCTATGAATGTAAGGACTGTGAGGAAACCTTCACTTCATCTCGGCACGTTCACTCACATGAAAGATCTCATACAGGAAAGAAACCCTATGAATGTAAACAATGTGGGAAAGCATTCTGTAGTTCCTCTTCTCTTCAAATACATAAACAATCACATACTGGAGAGAAACCCTATAAATGTAATCAATGTGAAAAAGCCTTTACTACTTCATTTTACCTTCATATGCATAAACAAAGTCATACTGGAGAGAGGCCCTATGAATGTGAACAATGTGGGAAAGCCTTTGCTTCCACAAGTGACCTTCACTCACATGAAAGAACTCATACAGGAAAGAAGCCCTATGAATGTAAACAATGAGGGAATGCCTTCACTAGATCCTTTTCCCTTAAAATTCATAAACGAACTCATACAGGGGAGAAGCCCTATGAATGTGAACAGTGTGCAAAAGCCTTCACTACTTCATCTCAACTTCAAAAACATAGTCGAACTCACACAGGAGAAAAGCCCTATGAATGTAAGCAGTGTGGAAAAGCTTTCACTCAGCCCGCTCATCTTCACTCTCATGAACAAATTCACACAGGAAAGAAGCCCTATGAATGTAAACAATGTGGGAAAGCCTTCAATAATTCCTCTTACCTTAAAATACATAAACGAACTCATACAGGAGAGAAGCCCTATGAATGTAAACAATGTGGAAAAGCCTTCTTTAGTTCCTCTTCTCTTCAAATACACAAACAATTACATAATGGAGAGAAGCCCTATAAATGTAATCAATGTGAAAAAGCCTTTACTACTTCCTCTTACCTTCGAATACATAAACGAAGTCATACTGGAGAGAGGCCCTATGAATGTGAACAATGTGGGAAAGCCTTCACTACGTCTTCTTCCCTTAAAATTCATAAACGAACTCATACAGGGGAGAAGCCCTACGAATGTGAACAATGTTCAAAAGCCTTCACTACTTCGTCTCAACTTCAAAAACATAATCGAACTCATACAGGAGAAAAGCCCGATGAATGTAAGCAGTGCGGAAAAGCCTTCACTCAACCCGTTCATCTTCACTTTCATGAGCAAATTCACACAGGAAAGAAGCCCTATGAATGTAAACAATGTGGAAAAGCCTTCTTTAGTTCCTCTTCTCTTCAAATACACAAACAATCACATAGTGGAGAGAAGCCCTATAAATGTAATCAATGTGAAAAAGCCTTTACTACTGCATTTTACCTTCAAATACATAAACGAAGTCATACTGGAGAGAGGCCCTATGAATGTGAACAATGTGGGAGAGCCTCTGCTTCCACAAGTGACCTTCACTCACATGAACGAACTCATACAGGAGAGAAGCCCTATGAATGCAAACAATGTGGAAAAGCCTTCACTACTTCCTCTTCCCTTAAAATTCATAAATGAACTCATACAGGAAAGAAGCCCTATGAATGAAAAAATGTGCAAAAACCTTCACTACTTCATCTCACCTTCAAAAACATAATCAAACTCACACAGGGGAAAAGCTCTATGAATGTAAACAGCGTGGAAAAGCCTTCACTCAGCCCATTCATCTTTACTCTCATGAGCAAATTCACACAGGAAAGAAGCCCTATGAATGTAAACAAAGTGGGAAAGCCTTCTCTAGGTCCTCTTACCTTCAAATACATAAATGAACTCATATAGGAGACAAACCCTATGAATGTAAACAATGTGGAAAAGTCTTTATTACTTTGACCACACTTCAAAAACATTATCGAACTCATACAGGAGAGAAGTCCTATGAATATAAACAATGTGGAAAAGCCTTCACTATTCCGTCCAGCCTTCAAATACATAATCGAACTCACACTGGAGAGAAGCCCTATGGATGTGAGCGATGTGGAAAAGCATTCACTGCTTCCTCTTACCTTAAAATACAAACAAACTCATACTGGAGAGAAAATCTATGAAGGTAAGCAGTGTGGTTAAATCTTCACTCTGTCCAGACTCCTTCACTTACATAAACAAAGTTGTATAATAGAGAAGCGCTGTGAATGGAAACAATTTGGGAAAACCTTCACTATTTGCTCTTACCTTCAGATACATAAGTGGACTCATACTGGGGTGAAGTTGTATGAATGTAAGCAGTGTGGAACACTTTCAATACTTCCTCTTACCTTGAAATACTTAAGTGCGCTAGTGAGAAGCTCATGTATGGTTTGTATTTCAGGTGTCCCCCAAAAGTTTAAGTGTAAAATGATGCAAAAAGGATCAAATGAGGAACAATTTGGTCTTGAGAGTCTTAACCACATCAGTGAATTAATCTCCTTATAGAAATTAACTGGTAATTGAAGAGGCAGGTAGTGATTGGAGATGGTGGGAATTATGGGTATGACTTTGTATATATGTGTTTGGCAATTGGAGCCCTCAGTCTGCTTCGTGTCCATGATGTGAGCTTCTATCCTTTGTCACATGCTTCCACCATGATATTGTGCCTCAACAAAAGTGCCCAAACAATGGAGCATGCTTTCTATGGATGGAGACCTAAAATAAACTCTCCCTCGTCTACAATTGTACTTGATGACTCTTTTAGACACAAGAGTGAGAAAGTTCAGTAAAATATACGTTGGTCCTGAGAGTTGGGTCATTGGTGTGACTAACATGATCATGTGGTTCATAAGCATTTAGAGCATTTTGGAATTTGAAGAATTTTGAGATGTTTAGCAGTACAAGCTGGAAATGGCTTAGTTTGTCGGGGGAGCTTAATGGCCGATACTGGTGAGAGCTCAAAAGACCAGAATGCATATAAGACTGGACAGGGAAGACAGGAATCAACAGTGTTTACAGGAAAAGGAGGACACCATTACTTATGACTAGAGGCCATTTGTTACATTTGGCAAAGAAGTTGTGTGCATTTTACCTGTGTCCTTGTACTTTCTGAGACATTTTAAATGGGATGGACTTCTTTATATGGCACAAGAAATTTCTATGCAGTATAGCATTTAGCCACTGACGTGGATTTTGCTGGCAAGCTTTAGCCAGATTTATTGTCCTAATCAGGAGCAGAAAGCAGAGCATAGCAGAAAGATTTGGAAAACATAGACTTGAAGAGTAAAATTGGAGGTAAGGAAGCTGCAGTTGTTAAAGACTTTACTGCTACTAAAGAAGTTCTAAATACTTTGACCAGAGACATCAAGAAAGATGACCTGAGGGCATCTCAGGATCTGACAAAACCACACGATTCTCATGAATTTCAAGGGAGTAACCATGAAAATTCTCTAGAGAAGAGACCAGTGGGGCACCCTTCTTACACAAGGGGGCCTCGGAAGTTTTTTCAACTTGGTCAGCCACACAGGCACTCAGAGCCTGCTGCAGCCAGGATCCCTGGAAGCTGGGCTTCTGCTTGAGATGGTGACAGACCTTGGTGTCAACCATGTGCTGTTCTCTCTACAGGAATGCAGGATGCTGGACATAAGGTGTTTCTGTGAAGATATGAAAGTAAGGCAAGATAGAACAGGCAACATGCAGCAGGGTTAGAGTCCCTTTGGGCACTCCCTGACAAGGTAAGGTGTGCATATTTGATAAGGAAGCTGGAGAAGTTTTGGAGACCCTGGAGATTAAAAAATACCAGTAATGTGGTACATCGTCCTAGGAAAGCTGCAGGAACTGAGCACAGACAACTCAACAGAAAGACCATTCAGATGCAACCAATCAAACCACCATGGCATAGCTGCATAAGCCCTTTGAAGAGAACATCACAATGTCACATGCCCCTGGTGCTAGACATGGAACTACAGGACCTGTTTGCCTAGTTGGATTTTGTTTTACCTATGGTCCTATCCCTTCTTTCTATACACCTGTTTTTGTAAATTAAAAGGTGTAAGAAAACCCACGAAAACCACGCCAGACATGGGAAATACATAAGGGAGTTTATTAAGCAAACAGTGTGTCCTGCAGGGTAAGAGAGGAAATGAGAGGAAAAGAGAAAGGGTGTGCACAAGAAAGAGAAACGTGAGGAGGAGAAAGAAAGTAGGAGAGAAAGCATGAGAAAAGATGGTGGGGTAGCTACCCTTAAGTTATTGAATTCCACCGGACTAACAGGGAACCAATAACGGGGAAGGATACTTGCAAGCTGAATGATAAACCAATAGCTAGCTGGGATGTTCACAAATTGACAAGTGGTTGGGAGGTGGGGAAAATGGCTGCATCAGAAAGGGAAGGGAGAGCAGCTTTCAGACTGACAAACTAGGTTGTGATGCAAACGCAAGGAGAGCAGCTTTCAGACTGACGGTTGTGATGCAACAGAAATGGCAGGGGAGCAGCTTTGTATTACATTCCCCTGTGTCTGTTTTTATAAGAAAATCTTTTGTTCTCCAGTTCTTTCCCGACTTCTCTCTCCTTCCTTCCTAAATGACTAAGGCTGGTTTTGCAGGTGAGATGTAAAAAGTCCATTCTCCCAGGGGCAGTCTTCAGCTTCCAGACTTCCAGAGGCAGATGGTTTTTATGGACTTCATTTCCTCGATTGACTGATCCCCTATTTCTATACTAACTGCCTGTCCCCAATTCTGGCTTCATTCACCACTCTTAATTTTAGGAACTCCTTTACTGCTGTATGGAAAGGGGGGCAATGACCGATCTGGCTTCTTTGAGCTGCAAGGGGACAGCATGGGGCAAGCAGTTTGGTGTTTCCTTTTAAAATTTGGGTTAATTGAGGGGTGCATGGTAGAATTCTCATTGGGAAGAGCAGGATGTAAAGGCATCTGAGGATGGGTGCTTCTATGAGAGAAGAACAAAAAGACATGAGTACTGAAATGAGTTTAGTACAAGATAAATGTTGCAGAATCTGGAACATGCCAATGAATATCATGAAGATGACAAGTCAATAATTCCTCACCAGAGGGTGGAAGAACTGAGATGTTGTTCCCATAACAAGACCTAGCAAAGGCGGAGAGGACAAGGCTTTTATTTGGGAATTTTAACATTGTCTAGGTTATCAGGATTGTAAATACAACATTTAGTAGAGATAATAACAAACAGATTAAGCCTACCTGTGTCTGTAGGCCTTAAACTGACTAAGAACTTCTGGCTCTGGCAGTTTCTCTTGATAGTTATAAGGCACATTTGCCTAAGAATGTCTCTTTTGTAGCTTTTAGTCTTTATTCTAATGGGCTAACACAAGTGTACATCTTATGTTACATTGAACTATTATTTCTTTTAAATGCTCAGGAATGGCTATATTTGGTTTTAACTGTTTTGCTAGGTGTTTAAGATCAAGCTGGTCAAAGTGACCTGTTCCTGTCTGTTAAAGAGTCAGCTGAGTTCCCACAGGGTTCACTCAGAGAACTTGAGAGCTTTAGCTTTTAGTGTTGTCCATTAGGCAGGGTCTCCTCAATGAGGTGGCTTCCCTTTAAAGCATCAGGGATGTCTCTCTTTTTCCTTGACCCTCCTCTGCAGCAGGTGTACTGATTGGGTTTTCATCCTCTAGTGGCCTCACACCAGGATGTCGTGTGACCCAGAGTTTCAAAGATCCTTTGAGAAGTCCTCTTGTTCCCTGGTTTCAGGCTGACTTTGAGGGCAAGATACTGGTTTTTCTTGACCTCTGTATTTAATCTCAATGTCTAAGTTTGACCTTAACCATCCAGCAAGTCAGTCTCACCAGGCATAAAGTAAGAGTGCTGGGCTTTAATTTCAATGTCTATGACCTTACTGTTATTTACCCCCCTTTGATCTAATTGCAGTTTACATTATCTGTTCTATAGTTGATGGCTTACTATTTCAAGTTAATTTACGGTATTTGCTCTTGAAGCAGTACTCTGCAAAATATTGATCAGGCAACAATTAAGAGTTCACAAAGGAAATACAAATGAATCACCAACAGTAAAACATTGAGTTTGTGCCATAACTATCTTGAATTTTGGCTCAGTTATTCACTATATCCCGTGTTTGAGATCACAGTAATCTTTACAACAAACATCAAACTTTTGAACCCAACATTAAATGTGTTAGTATGGCTTACTTTGGAGCCATTCTAACATGCAGGAGTGTTGTGAGGCAGAACCTTATCTCAGGTAAGGTGGGGCTTTTCACAAATCTTTGGTAGAAAAGTTCTAATCGTGAAACTATTTTTTTTCCTCTTTTGCCATGACCAGCACGACCAAATTCTCAAGTTCAGTGAGTTCAGAGGAGTATTAGAAAATAAAGGTTTATAAACACAGATTTTGAAGAATCAGCTGAGATCAGATGGAGCTCTGTTCTGTGATGGAAATGCAGATCTAAAGAGTTATGTCAGCAATCTATATATGTATGTAAGCATTATTCTTTGTTTTCAGGAAAGTTACAGAGACTAGGACATTAGTGTAACTTTTTTTTTTTCCCAGAGCTATGAAGTGCAATGTTAGGAGCTCTGTGTATCTCTCAAGGAAATCCACTGTCCAAAGTTACTGTAAGGTGGGCAGAAACCAGAGAAGGGAGCTGGTGAAACACTGGTTATCTAGCAAAAGAATTACTTTCTGCCCAAGAGCTATGTGTCTGAGATCAATGTCAGAGCTGATAGGACTCCTACATAGAGCCACCCCAGGGAGGGTACTGCCACAGCAGTTAGGCATCTTTTGACCCTGCACAGGAGCACTCCCAGGCACCAGGCATGCCACAGTCATGAGGTCAAAGACCCCAATCTCAATCACTGTTGTCCCATTTTTGCTACTGCGCATTACACTTTCTTAAATGTCATTTTAAGAAGTTTACATATATTGACTCCTGAGTATGAACATTAGTTAAAACAATTTAACATTATATCTAAAACATGAATTAAAGAAAGATTGAGAGAGCTTTTAAATTTCCTTCTGTGTGGTAAAATGCTTTCCTGTTTTGTGATATTAACCTTTAAACAAATCGGGCTCTCAATAACTTTTAGAAATACATTTACGTTAATTTTTTTATCTCAGTTTAAAAAGTAACAAATTTTACATATACCCTATTGATGACAGGTCCTATAATAGAACATTAAATGATGAGTTTAAAATTACCATTACAGACAAGTTTAATTTGGAGAATAGCAGCTTCATAAATTTTCTGCTTTAAAGGCTTGTATACCTGGAAATTATGAACACATTTAACATACAAAGAATAATGTTTAAGTATGTTACTCCATGGAATAACTTTGTAAATGGATCAGATGTCTCTAACAGACATGTTTGAGTAATCCCATACATGTCATCTTTAATTCACTCATCTTATTATTAAAAAAACCCAAGATGTCAGACAAGTTTAAAAAAACATATCAGACAGGTGTACCAACAGTATTTGCCGTCTCTTTCCTGTTGAAGAAAAGTCCTAGAAAAATTGATGTTAAACATTTTATAAGCTTGAACATTTTATTAGTTTGACCACCTAGAGACTTGTGAGTTAATTTTAAAGACATTTTGCCCTTATTAGTTTACCCAATTTAGATCACTTGAATTAAAAGTATTTTGATCCATTTTTTTAATTTTCAATTTTATGCGTGCTTATATTTAACACAAAAGTAAAGGTCTTGTAGTGTTTATCTCCATTGCAATGTAACAGATGTTCAAAAAATAACTCTAGAGTTGGATAAAAAGAACTGATCAAACATCATTAATCTAGGTATGTAGGATCAAAATTGTGAGCTTAAATATAGCATTTAAGAAAAGAAAAGTCATAGAAGAAAAATGATAATGGCCATTAATTATAGCATGAGACAGGGAGAAGGAGAATGGCAAGAAGGAGAAGGGAAAAGAGAAGAGAGATGAAGTGTTGTGTTGCATCCCAGGAGAAATTTAAAATGGACACTTTTTTTTTCCTTGGTTTTGAGAGTGGTCTCCCACTGAGTTCTGTCTTTCTCCGTTTACATTTCAATGTAAGCCTTGACTGACATCTGAAAGGAGCTAACAGGTTCTAGCAGAAACTTGATGCCTAGGGCATTTTCAATTCAGGTTTGGATGCAGAAAATTGTGAAACAATCTCCCACTACTTGTGAGGAATGGGGCTGCTATATCATACTATTGGGACATGCCACTTACTGTTGAGCTGGTTACTCCCTCCACACCTGCGTATGTGGTACCTTGTGGCAGGAGTACTAGGTGGGTTGGGCTGGGGAATAGCAGTAGAAACAGAATGGGGTAAAAGAGATGGAGAAGGAACCAGAGGTGATCAAGCCTGCAGGAAGAGCAAAGAAGTGCAAGAAAGAAGAGACTTGATAAGGAATCCCTTTTCATCTGCCCACTTGCTCATGGAAGCTGTGTGCCATTACACAAACGAATTTTGATGACATTAAGCCGGGGGTCGGGAGAAAGATTCCCAGGGTTCAATCTGCCAGAATGGAGGACCCAGATCCCATGGTGGAGACTGATACAGCTGAGTCTGTGGCCAGGTTATACGTGGCCATTTTGGGTTGATTATCTAAAGGGTACTGTGGCCAAATATAAGCCAGGAGTCAGGTGAAGGGTTGAATCTGCTGAAATGGAGGACCCAGATCCCATGGTGGAGACTGATGCAGCCGAGTCTGTGGCTAAGGCATATGTGGCCATTTTGGATTGATTATCTAAGGGTACTGTGGCCAAATATAAGCCGGGAGTCAGGCAAAGGGTTGAATCTGCTGAAATGGAGGACCCAGATCCCATGGTGGAGACAGATAAAGCCAAGTCTGTGACCCGGCATCCAGAGGCCACAGAGTAGTTGGGTGGAGTTGAGGAGGCAGCACAGAGATGGTGTCATCACATAAGCATCAGTCTGTGTGCTGGGCAAAAGCTGAGAGGGTTGAGAACCTGATATCAGGGTTTTTGACTGTGAGCGTTAAGACAAGCCTTAACCCTCAGAGAGAATCTCCACCTTAAAATCAGGAACCCACCCAGGAGATAAGACTGACTAAGGGGGCCAGTCATCATGGGGGGGGTATCCAAACCCCTCAGCCGCCTTGAGGGTCCCAGATAAATCGGCCTAGGGAACCTGCCTAGAGGACTCACCAGTCTGAAGTCTGGTGATGGATGCAGAGAGAGCGTCTGGGCAAAATGGAAGGTGAGGCTGTGTCCAGGGGGCACTGGGGCATCAGATGGGTTTCCACTTGCTTAAGAGACAGTGGGAGAGCCCATCCCAGTCATGGCACCAATGTAAAAACCAGAAACCACTCCAGACATGGGAACTCACATAAGAGGGTTTATTAAGCAAACAGAGTGTCTCCCTGCAGGGTAAGAGAGAAAATGAGAGGAAAAGAGAAAGGGCACGTACAAGAAAGTGTGTGAAAAGTGAGGAGGAGAAAGAAAGTGAGTAGGAGAGAGAAAGCATGAGAAAAGATGGTGGGGTAGCTACCTTAAACAGTTGAATTCTGCCAGGCTTACAGGGAACCAATAGCAGGAAAGGATATTTCCAAGCTGACTGATGAACCAACAGCTAGCTAGGATGTTCACAGACTGTGAAGTGGTTGGGCGGCGGGAAAATGGCTGCACTGGAAAGGGCAGGGAAGCAGCTTTGTATTACAAAATGTTGTGTAATTTTACAAATTAGTTGTAAATAGCCTTTCATTTTTAAAGTAGCTTATAGGGTGAGTTTGAACTGCGTCTGAGAAGAGACTTTGGAATTGGACTTCTGGGCAGTCTTGGAAATGGGAAAATGTCCTTTGCTTTGGAGAGTTTTGTGTGCTTTTGGGGGCCAGGGTCGGAAAGTTACAGTTTGCATGTGAGGTGTCCCCCCCATTCTCATATTTAATCCAATGCAAGAAGGTTCAAAGGATAATTGATTTTGTTGAGACAGTCTTTACCCAATGAGTGAATTAATCCCCTGATAGGGATTTGATCAGTGGCAACTTCTGGCGTTCAACACTGCCAAACCTGTGGGTCAGGTGAGGGGCAATTGGGGATTAGAAAAAAAGACTCACAAATGTAGATTTTAAAGCAGGTGGCGTGCTACTTTTGATGGAGAAGCAGCTCTAAAGAATTATGCCAGAAATCTTTATGTATGTCTCAAAAGCAGGTTAAAGACTGTGCAAGCCTTATTTGTATTCAGGGAAGTTGCATCAACTTGTACATCTGTGTAGCTTTTCCACTGTTGTAAAGTGCAATGTTGGAAGGTTTGTGTAGCTTTCAAGGAAGTTCATTGTTTAAAGTTACTGTTACGTGGGTAGAAACAGAAGCAGAACTCTTGGAACACTGTCGCTGTCCAGCATAAGCATTTATCTATTTTCAGGAGTTGTGTGCCTGCAATCAATGCCAGAGTTGATAGGAGTCTTGCACAACACCTCCTCATGCAGGACTTTGCCACATCAGCTAAGCATCCTGTGCCGTGTCACAGGAACATTCCCAGGCACTGAGTATCCACAGCCATGAGGTCATCAGAGACCCGTAGTCTTATCCACTGCTGTCCCATCCTCTGTCATCCTATCCTCTGTCACTGCTCTCCACATTAACTGAACTTGTAGGGTGTGGCTGGAGGAGTGAGAATTGGGGATGTGGCTTTGGGTATATATTTGTGTTTAGCCAGTGGAGACCTCTCTCTGCTTCCTGATCCTAGTGTGAGCTGCTTCTCTCTGGCACACTCTCCTGCCATATGTTCTGCCTCACCTCAAGCCCTGAGAAATAGAGCCTGCTGTCTATGGATTAAGACCTTTGAAGTCATGAGCCCTTAAGTCATCTTTTTTTACCTCTACAATTTTGCTGGTTGGGTCATTTAGTCACAGCAGCAAAATAGCTGATAAAAACAAGCCTATGAATGTAAACAATTGAAAAAGTCATCTTCAAATACATATATAAATTCACACTGATGAGAAGCCTTACAGATGTCAACGATGTTGGAGAGCCTTCATTTTTCCTTCTTGCCTTGACAGACATAAATCAATTCATATTGTAGAGAAGCCTTATAAATGTAAGCAATGTGGCAAAGCCTTCACTCAGTCCAGTTACCTTGACTTACATGGACAAATTTATACTGGGGAGAAATGATAGCTGTTAACAATGAGGTAAATCCTTCACTATTTCTGATTATCTTCACAGGCATGAATAGTCTCCTACTGGTGAGAAGCCTTATGAGTGTAAGCAATGTTGCAAAGCCTTCACACACATGAAGAAACTCAAACTGGAGAGAAGCGCTTTGAATGTAAGAAATGTGGGACAGCATTCACTAATTTTGCTCACTGTAATAGGCACAAAATTGCTCATACTGGAGAGAAACTAAATGTGAAGAATATGCTACAGACTTCAGTAACTAATTCTACTTACCTTCATATGAATGAATTTTGTCATTCTAGAGAGAAACCTCACAGATATAAATGTGAGATGGCCTTCACTAGTTCAAATTGCCTTCAAATGCATTGTGAAAGTTAATTGGGGTCCAGGTATAATGGTGAAGGGGAGAGCAATAAAGAGGCAAGCACACAGATTGCTTCCCTGTGCTTTTATTATCTATTTCAGGATCATATCAAGTTAATTAGGTTACATAGTACAGTTAGCTTTGTGCATGTGCATATCACATAACATGCTTCTCACAGTCCACTTTTACCAAGTGGTCCTATAAGATAACATCTCCAGGCCTGAAGAACAGAGGAGTTGCAGAGCATTTCTAAGCCATTCAAACAGGGGATCGATTGTTCTGAAAAGTTTTCTCAACTTGACAGCATCACTCCTCTGTACATTGACTGGCCTGAACTCCCTACATCTCTTCCTTTTGTTTTGTATGTCTTTTGAATGAACAGAACTTCTGTATAAGGAAGGTGGAGGGAGAGAGCAAGGCAGATGTTGGCAAAAACAATCAGCATGATATCAAGAAACATTCTCCACTGTAAAGCTGTTTGATCCGTGTAATATTTAGTAGAAATCAGGTTCACTAATCTAATAAATCCCAACGTCCATCACCTTGTTGCACCTTTTTTCTGATGTCTTTAAGATGATCCAATTCCTTTTGAATGGGGTTACTACTATCAGTTAAATTGAAACAACCACATATTATGAAATTCCTTGCATCTCTTATGATTTAAGAGCAGCAGATAATCAATAGCTCTAATATGAAGGATAGTATGACAGATACAAATTGCAGTAGAATTAACAATTACCCCTAAGTACAGCAGCAGTACCAACAGAGTAATAACAATAATACCCAATATTGTGGAATTTTGTGTAAGTTTGGTAAACAAAACTGTAACCAAATTTTCCAGGGTGCATTTTAAACTCATCTACACTAGTAATTGTTGAGCAGATGGTGTGAAACTATTTATATCCCCTGAAGTCACTAGAGGATTAAAACACCATGGTTCCCTTGGGCCTCTTGTTCTTCTTGGAAAGTCCTTCTTTGAATCAAGGTCCTCTTCATCCAGTATCAAATGGAATTTGGGAATTGGATTGTGAAGGCCTTGATGGAAACTAATGTTGATTTATGGGTCTCCGACCCTGGACAGGAATACAGACAGGACCTGTAGGAGTGAGAACAGCAGAATATCCCTTCCCCCATGTAATCAAATGTACAGGTTCTCACCATATTGGATCTTGTGGAACTCAGTATTTTATGTAAATCTTTGGTAGTGGTTCCTTAGGTGTAATGTTTCTGTCCAAGGCAGAGGACCAGCGATGTGTATTATCTTCATATTGTACATTAAGAGCATTTATTGTGAACAAATGATGTGCATTGGCCATATAAGGCTCGAGGATATGTGTGGTAACGTAAAAAAGAATAGAGGTGGAAGTGAGGAAAATCAGTTACATTCTTCTGCAAGAGTGCATTAGAATGTGATCTTCAAGGGTTTATATTTTCCCAAGTAGGGGAACAAAAGGGAGGGCAATGAGAGCAATTTAACGATGAAACAGGTCTGTTGTACGGAAATAGAAATGGTTTTCATTAAAACGTGAGCATTTCAATGAAAGAAAATGTGTGATTCCACGGCATCTGAGAATAGAGAATAAAGTGATTTTATAGCAGCATCAGCACAAGTATTTCCCTGAGTGAAGTGGTCCAGGAATCTGTGTGGCTATAGATATGAGCAAGAAATACTGGAACTGTAAAATCCTGTAAAGAGATTGAAGAGTGATGAACAGGAATAACAAATTAGAGGCCAAATGAGGTGACAATTGCAGAGGAAATATATGATGCATCAGTTTGGCTATACACGGAGAATCTGTAATGATGTTTAAGGCAGTGGGAAACTTACAGAGAGCCAAAATAATTGCTGCTAGTTCAGTTCACTGAGGAGAAGCTTGAGGCAATCTGTAATAATCAGTCCAGTTTTATATCAGTGAATATAGATACCATAACGCATTGTTTTCCTCCATCACTGTAGACTGTAATCACATTGGAAAGTAGAATGTAGAAGATTTTAGAAGATGGAGCATGATAGACTTGACACAATAAGGAAAGGTGTTAATCCGGTGGTGCATGGAAAGCATTAGTAGGTAAAAATTAAGACAGCTTGATAATATGAAGAAAATTGTAAATACTGTAAATGTAAAGTGTTTCCATAAGTAAGATAAAGTACATGAATATCTGTCCAGTAAGAGATAAAATATGATTGCAACCATCTGAGATTAATTGAGCATAAGGGAGAACATTTCTTCCTGAAAATTGAGAATATATGCACTCTATTGTATACAAGTCTTGATTACAAGTGGCAACAATTGCAGCACAGCCAAAAGGCTTTCCAGTAAAGATTATTAGAGATAAAAGAACATCGAGTTTTCGGAGTCTAAGAACTGTAGATAATGTTTCATTAACACTCTGAAGAGCTGCAGTCAGTGCAGGAGTTAACTGGAAAAAAGTGGTGGGATTATGTTGGCTTTTTCAACAGATGCAAAAAGTGACAGCATATCAGTAGTTAAAAACTATAAGGTCGGCCCAATTTAAATGTCCTAAAAATTTCTGTGTATAAGAAAATTTGGAAGGAAGAGGCAATTTTGGAATATGAGGAATGGAATAATGTTGGAGTATCTTATGTCCTAAATAGTTAATAGGGTGTTGTCATTGAATTTTTCCGTGGTCACATGGACGCCAGATTGTAATACAATGTGTTGCAACTTAGCTAAAGTATCTTCTACAAGTTTTGGCCCAGCAATCAAAATAACATCCATATAATGATAAACAAGAAAACTTGGCAATAGTTGTCAAGAAGACTGAAGACCTTATCTACAAAATATTCAAAGAATGTGGAGTTATTTGAAGTACCTTGAGGAAGAACTTTCCATGGATATCTATCAGTTAGCTTCTGATGACTGAAAAGAGGAAATGTGAAGGCAAATTCTTCTCTATCAGCAAGAAAGAGAGGAATAGAAAAAAAAGAAGTCATGTCTATTACATATAAGGAAAAATCCTGAGGAATTAGATTATTGTTAGGCAATCTACATTGATGTGGACCCACAGGGATGTATGTTTCTCTTAAATCTTGTAACAGTTTCCATTTTCCTGATTTCTTTATGATAAAATTGAGCATATTCCATGGAGTGGTTGAAGGTTCAGTTTGTCCCAGTTGTAACTGTTCTTGAATGAGGACCTCTGCAGATGCCACATTTTCCTAAGAAATTGGCCATTGCTCTACC
Source organism: Sciurus carolinensis (assembly GCF_902686445.1). Lineage (NCBI taxonomy): Eukaryota > Metazoa > Chordata > Mammalia > Rodentia > Sciuridae > Sciurus > Sciurus carolinensis. The sequence continues at coordinate 723,392 of NW_025920112.1, read as the reverse complement.
CAGACGGGACTGGTGACCTTCCATTTTAATGGCAAGGTGGCCAAATCCTCACAGGCCCTTATGAAAAAAAGGCAACTCCATAGACATTTGAGACTTGTGCAAGCTGTCTCTGCCCCATATAGGAAAGGTAACTGCCATAATATCTGATTGAATACGAATAATAGCTTGCCATTTGTTGGAAGGGGTGGATTATCACACCAAAAAGAGCTCTTAAACACATGTTTATTATTGTCTCTCATGTCCCAAACCATTCTGGCCCTTTGTAAGGGCCATGGACGAGGCCACATCGAGAGGGGTGTGACTGTAACATGAGCACTGGTGTCCAGCAACCCTGTGATTGACTGCTCATTTAAACAAAGGGTTAACTTTGGTGTATTTTCAGTAATAGATAAATATGCTTGAATAATAGTGGAACCAAACCTTGCATTCCCTCTTTCATTTAGGGTTTGTTCGGCAGTAATATAAGGAATGACAATTAATTGAACTATGGAGAATCCTCTGGAGAGATTTAAGGGTATATGAAACCATATTTGAAAGTATATCATACCAGTATAATCAGAATCAATACTCCAGGAATTACAAATTTTCCTTTTCTACTGTGGAAGCGGGGCAAAATTAAACCAAAGATACTTTTGGGTAGAGGTCCTTGAATTTGGGTAACAATTTTACAAACTTCCCCAGGGAGACATCTTTGAGCATCTTCAGAAGTCATAAATCTATTTCTGTGCTCCCTCTAGTGGTAGCATAGGATTTGTGGGAGGAGCTTTTGTTGGAGTTGGAGACATTTGTGAAAAAGACATGTATTTCTGTAGGTAAAGAGTTCCTCCTCCTTTGGCCCTGGGTGGAGAGGTGACCATTAATTGAGTTTCCTGACATGTCTGTTTTAGACCTGCACTGATTAGCCCAATGAAATCCTTTATGACAGATTGGACGTGTCTGAGTGGGCCATTTTCGTGACCCCCCCCCCTTTTTTTTTTTTTTAATCTTACAGTCCTTTTGAAGATGGCCAGGTTTGTTACAATTGTAACAAAGTTTTTCAGGGAACTTTAAAGCAGCTTTCAGTAAAGCCATTTTATGAGTTTCAGTTCCAACCTTCTGACATGCCTTTATTAAATCAGAAAGTGTAGTACCCACTTTATGGTAAATAGATTTCATTACTTCCAGTTGTTTGGTCAGATTATTGGTAGCCTCCAAATTGTCCACTTGTCTTTCAATAGCTTTAGTCAATTGGTTAACAAAATCAATGAAAGGCTCCCCCGAGGCTTGTCTATTTACAACAAAGGATTTGGAGGGATCCCAAGTGTCTGGAATGCTTCTCCATGCTTTACAGACTTAGGTTCTATATATGTACAGCAGTTGCTGTGTGCAAATGAGCTTGTAGTTGTAATATCCCTCTTCAACCCGCACCAAATAAACTGTCATAATCAATATTAACATTTCCCTGAGCATTATTCTCAGTGTGAACATGGGCTAAATCAGAGCATTCTTGTAAAAACACTGTATGTACTGTATGTATATATTTACTGTATGTAAAAATACTGTATGTAAAAAGAAGTAACCATTTTCACCAATGCTTTCCAATCACTGAGAAACAAGACATAAGACAGTCTCAGCCCCTCTATCATATGAAGAGTGAAATTACTATTAATTCCACTCTCCATCACTGTCCTTCTCAATTCTTCATACACAGCAAAAGTCAATTGTTCATATTTTGGCTGATTAGCATTGTTTAATCTAATGGGGCAGACAACCAAGTTATGAGGCTCTCGCTCTGTAGCTGCCTGCCTGAGACATTTAGATAAATGAGCCTGGACTGTGGGAGAAAAAGGAAGAGGGGGAGGAGTAGGAATGTAAGGAGAGGGCTGAGGAAAAGCTTCAGTCTTAGAGACTACCAGAGAAGTTTGTGACTCTGTCAAGTCTATTTTTGAGATAGCATCTTGACACAATTACCAAGCATGTAACACAGGTAGGAGCCCTCAGCTCCTCATGCAATTTTTTACCTACACCTTCCCAATTTTGGGGTCTTAAGAACCCACCCACCAGATACCATGGACAGCAAGAATTTATTTTAGGCAAAGCAGCAAGATCGGCATTAGTTACATTATGTTTAGCCTTAAGAAGCATCAGTCCAATGGCAACATTGAGTGTCAGACAGGAAATTCCCCATAACTTATCAGTGGGATCGGTACCAGTCAAGGAGAGACACATGTCAAAGCCTGATCCAGGCTGTAAGATATCCCATTTTGTCAACACATCCAGAAGTGTCCCTGTTCAGGCATCAGCTGTAAAGGTTAATTGGGGTCCAGCTGAAAAAGGTTAAGGGGACACCAATAAAGAGGCAAGCACACAGGATGACGAACAGCAAGAAGCGGCTCCCTTAGGAAAGACAGTTTAGTTTATTATCCATTCCAGGGTCATATCAAGTTACATTAGGTTACTTAGTGCATTTAGCTTTGTGCATGTGTAGATCATATAACCTGCTTGCTTGTCAGAGTCCACTAGTACCAAATGTTATTATAACAAGATAATGTCTCCAGGCCTCAAGTATGTAGGATTTGCAGAGCATTTCTAAGACATTCAAACAGAAGACCTTATTGTATTAAGGAGTTTGCTCCACTTGAGTACATCACTCCTCTGTATATTGACTGGCCTGAAATCCCTGCAATACATACATCACACTGAAGAGAAAACCTTTGAATGTAAGAAACGTGGTAAAGTCTTCACTAGGTCTGCTTACCTCACTGACATGAAAGAATGCATAGTGGAGAGAAGCCCTGTGAGTGTAAACAATGTGGGAAAGCCTTCACTTCTTACAGTTACATTCTGAAACATCAAAAAAGTCTTAACTTCAGTGAAGCCCTGTTAATAAAAAATAATGCAAATGTCATCCATTACTGCAGTTCCCTTTGAAATATGAAAGTAGTTCTACTGGAGAAAAACCCATTGAATGCAAAAAAAAATGACAAATCATCTAATATTGTGTCACCTTCAAATACATGAAAGGACTTGTTGAAAAGTTGAATTGATGAAAGAAAAAAATACATATATATATTTATGTATATGAAATCATTGAGTGTACTCTGTTGCCTTCAAAGAATTTCACTCAGTGGGGAAAACAAACCCCTGAATGTGTGGTTTCATTGTCCTTTCTGTGCATGAATGAACTCATATTGGAGAAGCGACTTGTGAATTTGAGGAATGTGGGAAAGCTTTTAGTTTTCCAACTCCTTTGAAAGATACAAAAAAGGTTCACAAGGGTTAAAAAAAAAAAAAAACCTATGCAAGATAAATAGTATACTGGATTCCAGTGTTCCAGTTCTCCATGTTACTCAGACTTCCATTGCTGATGCAGAAAATGTGAGAAATCAACTTAGTGGAGGAAAGTTGCTCACAGGGTTCTGTTCATAATTGGGTGGCTCTGTTGTGTGCTCTGAGGTCACTTACAACATCATGGTGGATAAACAGCAGGGCAGCCCACATCATGGCAGCAGCAAGAGGATAAAAAGGAAAAGAAATAGGCCAGCAAACAGACACCTATGGCTGTTTTTGTTTAATCTCACTGTTTTTGTGTCACCTAAGTACAATAGGTAACAATAAGTTAGGTAGATATGAGTGTGATCTGTGGTCTGAAAATTGTTACAAAAAGTAATGGAAACTCAATGCAGCTATGTCTGAGTTAAATACTGAACGTTTAACTATTATAAGGTTGGAATTTACCCATTCTGGCTATTTAAATTTGAACATATATTCTTATATATTATTACATGTGTCCTCTTCCATGTTAAAAAGTGGAGCATATGGTTCTAGAATTTATGGAAGAAGACTTTTTACATTTTTGTTTTAAGGAAAACCCTTTAACTTTTGCCAATTTCTTTGATTTCACTACAAATAAGTGTGCTGACTTTCCTAATTGGTATATATGATTTCAATATAAATTGTATAATAAAGTCATGCTTTTGATGAGAAACTATTGTTAAAAGCATGAAAGTATCACTTGTTAGAAAAAAGTAACACATTCAGGATTGTTCATAGTGTGGATGTAAAAATCAAAGCAACAGGGAAGCAGTAAGTAGGAGAGGTGTAAAGGAATTTCAAGCTGAGTGTGTGTAGTAAGGACATTTGAAATTGACCATGACAGTGTTGTTACAAGGATGTTGTGTGGTAGAATAAAAATCTCAAAGTGTAATGATGAATTGTGAATGAGCAGAAGGCAGTTTGAATCATGACTGCTGGCAAAAAAGGAAAACTGTAGAGATCCAAGATGGCAGACTAGAGGGAAGCTGCATTTGTTGTCGCTCCATAACTCGGGTTTCAAGCAGAGGATATCTCTTTCTCGGTGAGGCAGTGTTTGCTACTTATCGATCCCTTGCTGTGTACCCCCATTTGGTCTACTTCAATCACCTGCAGTCTGCCAGCATATCCACTACTTTTGAGCATACATTGCTCACTGACTGGTGCTTGTCATCTACCATTTGCCTGCTTCTTGCCTGCCCATCACCTGCCTTTCGCCTACTCATCACCCACTGCCCGAGGTCCACCTGCCAATCATACACTGGTACTCAGAAGACTGACCGCAGACCACAGCAGAACGAGAGCTGCTTGCTGTTGCCTGGAAGTTCACTGTCACAGTACCTGCATACTTGATTACATGTGGCAGCCACTATTTTGAGACAACATCCAGGACCTGTAGGGCCTCTGGCAGGACTGACTGATCCCAGTCTCCAAGACCCCTCAGTCCGACTGTTCACTCACTGCCTCCAGAGCCCCCAGACTGACTGCTTCCTGACTCCATAATTCCACAACCTGACCAACCACACCCCACCTCCAGGACCCCTGCCCAACCAACTAAACTCTGCCTCCAGGACCTCCAGTCAACCATTCTAACACCCCAAGCTGCAGCTCCCCATTTGCCAACACATTTGGAAGCCAGAGTGGCCATCTTTGATGATCCTGGAAGCTGTATCTCCCATCTTTAGGTGGAGCAAATATCATCCTGAGACACCTACTGGAGACTGGAAGTTCATTGTCAGGTACCTCTCCTACATCAGGCTGCTGAACACTGAAAGGTTTGAATACTATATGACTGTTGGAATTTTTTTTCTTATTAACAAAATTAAGTTTTTATTTCTTTACTTTTCTGGCTCTGTTTTCCTTGTGTTTACCTGTTCCGTTAGAGTCTTTCTCCATTTCCATAGGCTAACAGCCAACATCTTTTGATTATACTTTCACTCTGTCTACAATTTAGAACGTCTATATATCTTTTCCTTATCCCATTAACACCTACATCATACACCCCATTCCCTTCCTCATTGTCCTACATTAGAAGCTGCAGATCTTATTGCAAATCTATTTGTTATACTGGAGATAATAAACTCATTCTGTTATGACAATATATTAACATCCTCATAGAGGCTATTTGGTTTAGGATTGCATATTGTATGTACCAGACACGGCTAATATTGATCTTCCCCTTAAATAAAAGGATTTGGAAACATAGTATCACTATAAGCCCATAGGGGGGAAAGTGCAATACCTCAGATCTGCACTGCTAGAGTACCTGTCATTGGACAATGAGGCTCTAGCTCTCATTTCCTGTCTTAGGTTGGTATGAACTCCCCATGAATCTTACCCGTCTTTGACTACCGATCCAGCATACTAAGCCATATACTGGGAGATTATCCTGCTTCAAGGGCGGCCATGGCCTATTTTATGATCACATTATGAATCTGTTGACTGGCTTTGAGGCGTTTGTAAATGTAGAACAGAATCCACAAGCATACCCAAGCTTATTAGTGTGGGACTTAAGAGTCCCCCAAATTTGGTGCCAAATTGTATTAGTCTATCTAAAGTTCCCGTGATAAACCCTCTCAGTTTGACTTACACCTTAGTGGCATTCATGGCAAGGATCTGCCATTGAAGCCCTGTCACCAGCTGGTCAAATCCATCCGTCCATTGTTGTGCGATCTGCGAAAATAACTGCCTAGAGAAGTTCTCATTAAAAGTCACAAAAGGAAAGGGACAGCTAGGCACATGGAGTATATGAAAAAGTAATTGCTTCACTCTCTCTATATATTTCAGTATTAACTCCATTAACCCTTCGATTAGTGCTCTCTCCCCTACCCATAGACCCTCCCTTTACAAAAGCCAGGGGGCTTACATCCATACATGCCTTAGGCCCGCATAAGGACCAAATGGATATTATTAATAGCTTTGAGCATGTAACCGGTGACATTTGTATTGGAGTTGTTTTTTTTTATTTAAGGTAATATCTGCCAAAGTATGATCAATCAACTGCACACAAGGTGTACCACTGCCAAAGGCAAGGCATAATGCATTCTCTAGTGATAAATTCAGGGTAAACTTGGAGTCCAATGGTGGTGTGTACCTAAGGGTACCTTGACCAATAGGTTCATTAGTGGAAAAGAACTGAGGAAAGACTGCACCACTTTGAGAGACTAGATCCAGTCAAGGCAATACCCTGACTATTGTCCACAACTATTCACCCTGGACGAAACTTACCACCATCAGCAGCAGCAGCAGGATACCCAGAGGGTTCGGCTGCATCTTGATGAACCATCTTAACTGCTCGGAGTAGCCTTTCTGGAATCCAAATTGGCGTTTTCTCTTCCTGTGGAAATACACACACATGCCCTCTTCCCCAAATCAAGACCGGGGAAGGTCCTTTCCATTCTCCTGTTACAACATCTTTCCATAAAGCTTGTGGCTTTATGTCAGTGTCAACTGCAGCATGTCGATCCGCTGCTGATTTTCCTGATCCATCCAGATTCAAAAAATTTAAGGTAAAAAGGGCTATAGATAATCTGTTCTTAGGTGGATATGACTCCCCTATTCCCCCTTTTTGTTTTATTAATAAGGTCTTAATGGTTAGATGAGCTCTTTCTATAATTCTTTGTCCCTGGGGGTTATAAGGAATACCTGTGACATGATATATACCAAATGTAGAACAAAACTGTTTAAAGGTTAAGGATGTATAGCCTGGACCATTGTCTGTTTTTATTGTTTTTGGAATGCCCAGAATAGAAAAGGTTTATAAGCAGTGATTTATAATATCTTTTGTTTCTTCACCTGAGTGCAAGGAGGCCATAATAAATCCTGAATAAGTATCTATGGACACATGCATGTATCTAATCTTTCCAAATTCTGGGATATGAGTAACATCCATTTGCCATATATGGTTGGTTTGTAATCCTCTGGGGTTAACACCATTTTGAGGTACTGGGAGATAAGTGACACAATGTTGACAATTTTTGACAATAGTTCTAGCTTGTTCCTTAGTTCATCTAAAACGTTTTTGAAGAGTGTTAGTGTTAACATGGAATCTTTTATGAAAACTTTCTGCTTCTAAGAACCTGGAAAAAATATGTACCTCTCTAGTAGCTAAGTCTGCTAAAGCGTTACCCATACTGAGAGGTCCTGGTAACCCGGTATGAGCCCTTATATGTCCAACAAAAAATGGTTCCTTATGGTCCCAAATTAACTTTTGAATTGTAGATAATGAGGAACAAATGGTAGATGCCGAGGATATTTTTGGTACAATTTCTATAATATTTAGTGCATTGACTATATATTTGCTGTCAGAGAACAGATCAAATGGCTGATTTGGGAACATTTGGAAAATTTGACAAATGGCTAGAAGCTCTATCTTCTGGGCAGACTGTGAAGGATAAAGAAAAGTAAATGTCTGTGTTGGCGTGACTGTAGCAGCTGTTCCATTACTGGACCCATCAGAAAAGCAAGTTATAACATTTGGTATGGGATCTTTTCTAGTGACCTTAGGAAATATGAATGGGTGTCTGACGAACATTTGGATCATTGGTTCCCCGGGGTAGTGGCTATTAAAATTTGGATTATAATTACATATAATGGTAGCCCATACTTCTGATTCTTGTGTGAGCTCAATTATAGCTTCTGGTTTATAAGGAGTGATAATGTTTTTTGGAACAATGCCAAAAATTCCTTTAGCATTAGTTATTGCCTTTTTTTATTAACTTTCCCACTAATTTTGGATAACTCACTAGAGTTATCTTTTGGCTATAGTGAAGATGGACCCAATAAGTAGGTCCTTGTTGCCAGAACACTCCTGTAGGACTTCCTATGGTGGCTATGATTATCAGTAATATAGGCTTAGTTATATCAACCCGATCTAAATGTGCCTTAGTAATGGCATCTTCTACCTTACACAGTGCTTTTCTAGCTTCTGTGGTAATTTCCCGGGGTGAGGCGGGATCACCACTTCCCTTAAGAGTATCAAATAGTGGTCCAAGGTCTTCGGTTGTTAATTTTAAATATGGTCTTATTCAGTTTATATCTCCCAAAAGTTTCTGGAAATCGTTTAATGTTTTTAATCTATCCATCCTAAAGGTAACCTTTTGAGGTCGTATTGAGGTTTTGTCAATAATGGCACCAAGGTAGGTATTGGGGCAAGAACTCTGCAATTTATCCTTTGCTATCTCCAATCCAAATGGAAGAAGATTTATGACCAGCGCATCATATACTCTGAAAAGTTTGTCTTGATCAGGATGAGCTAATAAGACATTCTTCATATAATGATAGGTCTTTAGGTCTTTATCAGATTTTCTAATAGGCTGTAAAGCTTTGTCTACATAGATCTGACACATAGTGGGGCTATTGAGCATGCCTTGCGGCAATACTGTCCATTCATATCTTTGATCAGGTCCTTCGTGGTTAGTAGCTGGTACAGTAAAAGCAAATCTGCAGGTATCCTCCTTATGAAGTGGTATAGAAAAGAAGCAATCTTTTATGTCTAAAACTATAATTCTCCAATCCTTCGGAAGAGCAGACAATTGAGGGACGCTGGATTGAGCTGTTCCCATTATTACCATTTGACTATTAATTGCTCTAAGATCTTGGAGGAGTCTCCACTTTCCTGATTTCTTTTTAATTATTAAGATAGGTGTATTGAAAGGAGACGTAGAAGGTTGTAGATGGCCTAAGGCCAGTTGTTGTCTTACTAACTCCCGGGCTGCTTGTAACTTTTGAGTTTTGAGGGGCCCTGAGGTATCCAAACAGCCTTTTGTGATTTCCATGTAATTTTTATTGGCTCAGTGGCCCCCTCTGAAAGCCCAGTCCCTCTTTATTACTTCTTCTCATAACTTGGATGGGTTCAGTTATTCCCTGTGAATGTGCTCCCAGTCCCCTTCCAGGTATGAATCCCTGGTTCACCATGATATTACAAGCTATCGGGTTAATATGCATATGTTCATTAGTCAATTTGATCTGTAATTGTCTTAATATTTCTCTCCCCCATAAATTAATGGGTAAATCTCTCAAGACATAGGGTTGGAAAGTACCATAATTTCCTTCTGTATCTGTCCATTTCAACAAATGTGCACTCCGGGGTGGGTTTGAGGCAACTCCCAAACCTCGTAAGGTCTGGTCAGCCTTTCGAAGAAGCCAGTCTCTTGGCCATTGGGTCAATGTTATGATACTAAGATCAGCTCCAGTGTCTAATAACCCATTAATTTTCTTGTCATTTATTCTTATAGTATACATGGGGCAAGTGTTTAGATCTAAAGCAAGCATGGTCATAGATTCCCCCGTGGATCCAAACCCCGATTTATTTCTTTTATTCTTTTTTGCTAAATATTTGTCATGTTCACTGGGTATCACCAGCATTTGTGCTATTTTATCCCCCTGATTTATAACAGAAAAACCTTTTGGGGAACTGACCATTATTTTTATCTCTCCCTCATAATCTGGATCAATTATTCCTGGTGTTATATGTAGTCCTCTTAGGGCAGCAGAACTGCGCCCTAATAGTAAACCTACTGTCCCTGATTTAAGAGCTCCATATATACCCGTAGGCATTAATTGAACCCCCATTTCTGGAGTTAGTACTGCCCTGGCGGCAGCACAGAGATCCAATCATGCGCTTCCTGTTGTATGTCTGATGAGGGAATTACTGGGTAATGGGTTTGAGGGATCATTCTGATGGGATCCACCGCTGGTTGTCCTTCCTTCAGGGCTCCAAATATTTGTGGGGCCCGAGTTCGAGGGCCCCTCATCTCATTTTTTGGGAGTGGTTTTCCTCCAATGTCAATTGCAAATTTACATTCACTTGCCCAATGTTTTTCTCTTTTACATTTTGGACATACTCTGGGTATTTTTTTGTATGTACTATGCCTTGGGTTTGGACAGTCCCTTTTAAAATGTCCTGGCTGTCCACATGAAAAACAGCTTTTGGGTTTGGCCCTCATAGCTTGTGCTACTCCTTGGGTGACAGCAGCTGCTAGTACTTGACCCTGTATAGCTGACTCATTAATATCTCTGCATATTTTTAAATAGGTATTGAGATCCTTATTTTTCCATGGCCTAATTGCTTCCCTGCACCATTTATTAGCTTGTTCATATGCTAACTTTTTTATTAAAGACATTGCTTGTTCTGAATCCCCACTCTGCCTGCTGTTTGTAACAGATGGTCTACAAAGTCTGCATATGGTTCATTTGAGCCCTATATAACCTTGGATAATTGCCCTTGCAAGTCCCCATGACCTTGTAATGTTTTCCACACTCTAACAGCGGCAGCAGCTATCTGAAGATAGACCGCTGGATCATACGTCATCTGCTGCTGTTCAGTGTATGGTCCTTGTCCCAGCAACATATCCAGGTTTCGTTGATGGAAACCTGCAGCTGCATTTCTACGAGCCATCTCTGCACAGAACTCCTGATTGGTTACTTTCCACATTAAATATTGGCCACCATGCAAAACTGCTCGACACATACTCGCCCAATCACTAGGAGTCAGATTAAGTGTTGCGATGGATTCCACCATACTCACAGTAAATGGAGCCTAGGGCCCATAAGTAGTGACTGCCTCTTTAAGATTTTTTACAGTTTTAAATTCTAGGGCCTGATGAAATCGCTGCCCCTGACTGTCTGCCAAGACTGGGCAGGACAGTCTTAATGGGCCTTCCTCAGGGTCCCAGCAATCCCCAGTATCACTTGGGACTCCACCACAACAAGGCCGACAAGAGTGCCCACAAAATGTCGGGTCCTCCCACCTTTTATCAGAAGGGGGAGCTGAGGGGGTAGTTATCTCATGGTCTTTCCTGCCTTCTAGCCGTTCTGCAACATTAACTCGCCTATCTTCTAGTTCCTCCTCAGTATCTCCTTCCTCCTCAATCTCTTCTAGCACTTGTTCTCCTTCCTGTAGTACACTTCCCATGGCTCCTTTTTGAATTATCCCTTCAGACTGATTTCATGATATTTCCGAACCCATCCCTTACTAATAAATAAATTTCATACAGGACAAAGACCACACTAACAATAGTACAAACACACAAACAACACTAAATACACACACTCCAGAGCTCCTTTATATTTCATCAACTGGCCAGCTATCCTGAGTGCCTAACTGACTTAAAAGAGAGGGCCTCAGCTTACCTGAGTACCTAACTGCCCTAGGGACAGGGGTTAACTGCCCCAGAGACAGGGTCTCAGCTTACCTGAGTACCTAACTGCCCCAGGGACAGGGGTTAACTGCCCCAGAGACAGGGTCTCAGCTTACCTTGCTACTTAGAGCAAGACTCTTCAATTTGACAAACACATGAACAACACAAAATACACGCACTTTTGCACTTCACTACCTGGCCAGCTATCTTGAGCATCTAGCTGCCTTAGAGACAGGGGCTGCAGCTTACTTCGCTACTCACCGTTTAAGTTAGATGAACTCAGAATTCCCCGTACGAATGTAGAGATCTCCGTAGTTTCCCGGATGCAGAGGTTCCCAGATGCAGAGGTCCCTGTAGTTCCCTGTGCAGGCCACTACTTGACGCCGTCCAGCGGAGTCAATTTGGCGCTGGAGACAAATGAATAGAGAAGCTTCTGAATTCAGAACAGTTTATTGTAGATTCAGGGAACCATCCCCTCCAGGGGGCGAAGGGTAGGGCTGACGCCAATTGTGCGAAGATTAGGCGCAGAGCCAGATGTCCAAGCAGGCACAATTAGGAGCACTCAGGAACACCTACGCACGCATTGTGTGCATGGACTTTATTGAATATGGCCAATGACAAATCACCTGGGTGTGCTTATGTTAATCAACATCCTCACTGATAATGTGACCAAAACAACTTCTGGCTAACTGCCAGGTGCCATTTTGGCCTAGTCCATACGGCATAGCCCCCAACAGAATACAAATCTTATCTCCATAATAATTCTGAACATTAATAGCCTAAATTCATCAATAAGAAGACATAGACTGGCAGATCGGCTTCAAAAGAAAGATCCAACAATATGCTGCTTTCAATAGACTCATCTCATAGATAAGGACATCCACAGACTAAAGGTGAAAGGATGGGAAAAAAAACCTACCATGCACACAGATTCAGTAAAAACAATGGGTGTTTCCATCCTCATCTTAGATAAAGTGAACTTCAAGCCAAAGTTAGTCAGAAGGGATAAAGAAGGACATTTCATACTGATTAAAGGAACCATATATCACAAAAACATAACAATCATAAATATGCATCAAACACCAGTGCATCCACGTACATCAAACACATCTTGCTCAATGCCAGGAATCAAACAGAGCACAGCATAATAATTCTGGGTGACTTTAACACCCCGCTGTCACCACTGGATGGACCCTCCAAACAGAAACTAAACAAAGAAAGCATAGAACTCAATAACACAAGCAATAACTTAGACTTAACAGACATATATAAAATATTCCATCCATTAACTAGCAAATTTACTTTCTTCTCAGCAGCACATGGAACCTTCTCAAAAATAGACCATATGTTACACCACAAAGGAGTCCTTAATAAGTGCAAAAAAATAGAGATAATAACTACCTTGCTTTCTATCAGATCATAATGCAATGAAATTAGAAATCAATGACAAAAAAACAGAAATAACTTCAACACCTGGAGACTAAATAATATGCTTTTGAATGAAGCATGGATAACAGAAAACATCAGGAAGAGATAAAAATATTCTTAGATGTAAATGAGAATGACGATACAACATATCAAAATCTGAGACACTATGAAAACAGTACTAAGAGGAAAATTCATTGCATGGAGCACATTCAAGAAAAGAATAAAAGTCAACCACTAAATGACCTAACATTACACCTCAAAGTCCTGGAAAAAGAAGAACAGAATAACAGCTGAAGTAGTAGAAGATAGAAAATAATTAAAATCAGAGAGAAATCAATGAAATTGAAACAAAAGAAACAATTCAAAAAATTGACAAAACAAAAAATTTATTCTTTGAGAAAGTAAACAAATAGACCAACACTTAGCCACACTAACAAACAGGAGAGGGAAAACTCAAATTATTAAAATTCATGATGAAAAAGGAAATATCATAACAGACACCACTGAAATACATAACATAATGAAAGCTACTTTGAAAATCTATATTCCAACAAAATAGAAAATACCAAAGATAGTGACAAATTTCTAGAGACATATGATCCTCCCAAACTGAACCAGAAGAACATACACAATTTAAACAGATCAATATCAAGCAATGAAATAGAAGAAGCCATCAAAAGCCTACAAATCAAGAAAAGCACAGGGCCAGACAGATTCTTAGCCGAGTTCTAAAAGACCTCCAAAGAAGAACTCACTCCAAAACTCCTCAAAGTATTCCAGGAAATAGAAAGGAGGGAACCCTACTAAACTGATTCTATGAAGCTAATATCACCTTCATTTCCAAACCAGACAAAGACACATCAAGAAAAGAAAAATTGAGACCAATATCTTGGATGAATATAGACACAAAAATCCTTAACAAAATCCTGGGAAACCGTATTCAAAAACACATTAAAAAGATAGTGCAGATACAGCCACATCAATGTTCATAGCTGCTCAGTTCACAATAGCCAGATTGTGGAACCAACCTAGATGTCCTTCAATTGATGAATGGATAAAGATACTGTGGTATATATATATATACAATGGAATATTACTCAGCCATAAAGAATGATAAAATTATGGCATTTGCAGGCAAATGGATGAAACTGGAGAATATCATGCTAAGTGAGATAAGCCAATCTCAAAAAACCAAAGGATGAATGATATCGCTAATAAGTGGATGAAGACACATAATGGGAGGTGGGAGGGGTTAGTGTTAGGGTTAGAGTTAGGGTTAGGGAGGGGGGCAGGAATGGAGGAAGGAAGGGCTGTATAGAGGGAAAAGAGGGGTTGGAGGGGTGGGGGGGAAGGGAAAAAATAGCAGAATGAATCAAACAACATTACCCTATGTAAATTTATGATTACACAAATGGTATGCCTTTACGCCATGTACAAATAGAGAAACAACATGTATCCCATTTGTGTACAATAATTAAAAAAAAAAAAAGATAGTGCACCACAATCAAGTGGGGTTCATCTCAGGAATGCAAGGTTGGTTCAACATCTGTAAATCAATAAATGTAATCTTTGTTATCAATAGCCTTAAGGATAAGAATCATATGGTTATTTCAATTGATGCAGAGAAATTGTTCGACAAAAATACAACATCCCTTCATGCTTCAAAACACTAGAGAAAGTAGGGAAAGGCGGTACATACCTCAACATTGTAAAAACTTTTTTATGCTAAGCCCAAGGCCTACATCATTTTTAATGGAGAAAAACTGAAAGCATTCCCTTTAAAAACTGGAACAAGACAGGGATGCCCTCTTTCACCACTTCTATTCAAAATCTTCCTTGGAATACTAGCCAGAGCAATTAGACAGACTAAAGAAATTAAAGGAATACGAATAGGAAAAGAGGAACTCAAGCTACCACTCTTTGCAGATGACATGATTTTTATTTAGGGCATTCAGAAAACTCATCCAGAAAACTTCTAGACCTAATAAATGAATTCAGAAAAATAACAGGATGTGGGCTGGGGAGATAGCTCAGTTGGTAGAGTGCTTTCTTTGCATGCACAAGGCCCTGGGTTCGATCCCCAGCACCACAAAAAAAAAAAAAAAAAAAAAAAAAAAAAAAAAAAAAACCAGGATGTAAAATCAACATGTATAAATCTAAAGCATTTTTTATATAAGTAATGAACCTTCTGAAAGGGAAATGAGGAAAACAACTCCATTTGCAATAGCCTCAAAAAAAAAAATTCTTGGTAATCAATATAACCAAAGAGGTGAAAGATCTCTACAATGAAAACTACAAAATATTAAAGAAAACTTTAAAGAAGACCTTAGAAGATGGAAATATCTTCCATGTTCTTGGACAAGCAGAATTAATATTATCAAAATGGCCATACTTCCCAAGGTGCTATACAGATTTAATGAAATTCCAATTAAAATCTCAATAACATGTCTCATAGAAACAGAAAAAGGAATCATGAAATTCATCTGGAAGAATAAAAGACCCAGAATAGCAAAAGCAATCCTGGGCAGGAAAAGTGGATGCAGGAGGTATCACAGTACTAGACCTAAAACTCTACTATAGAGCAAGAGTAACAAAAACGGCATGCTATTGGCACCAAATAGGTATACCAATGGTACAAGATAGATGACACAAAGACATACCCACATAAGTATATTTATGTCATACTAGACAAAGGTGTCAAAAACTTACAATGGAGAAAAGATAGCCTCTTCAACAAATGGTGCTGGAAATCCATATGCAGTAAAATAAAATTAAAACGCTATATCTTACCCTGCACAAAACACAACTCACAATGGATCAAGGATCTAGGATTTAGACCTGAGACCCTTCACCAAATAGAAGAAATAGAAGACCCAAATCTTCATCATGTTGTCTTAGGACCAGACCTCCTTAACGAGACCCGCATACCATAAGAAATAAAAGTAAGAATCAATAAATGGGATAGAATCAAACTAAAATGTTTTTTTTCTCAGCACAAGAAACAATCAATAATGTGAAAAGAGAGCCTACAGAATGGGAGAAAATCTTTTCCACACATACTTCAGACAGAGCATTCATCTCCAAAGTTTATAAAGATCTTGAAAACATTTACACCCAAAATACAAAGCACCCAAACAATAAATGGGCTAAGGAAATGGGCAGACACTTCACAGAAAATGATGTACAAGTAATCAACAAATACATGAAAAAGTGCTCATCAACCCTAGTAATTAGAGAAATGCAAACTAAAACCAGGCTAAGATTTCATCTAATTCCAATTAGAAAGGCTATTATCAAGAACACAAGCAATAATAAGTGTTGGTGTGGTTGTGGGAAAAAAGAAACACTCATACATTGCTGGTGGAGGTGCAAATTGATACAGCCACTCTGGAAAGCAGTATGGAGATTCCTCAGAAAACTTGGAATGGACCCACCATTTGACCCTGCTAACCCACTCCTGGGTTTATACCCAAAGGACTTAAAATCAGCATACTACAGTGATGCTGTAGAATATCAGTATTCATAGCAGTTCAATTCACAATGGCTAGATTGTGGAACCAACATAGATGCCCTTCAATTGATGAATGGATAAAGAGACTGCAGTATATATACACAATGGAATATTACTCAGTCATATAGAAAAATAAAACTATGGCATTTGCTGGTAAATGCATGAAGTTGGAACTATCATGCTAAGCGAAATAGGCCAAGCCCATAAAAACAAAGGTCAATGTTTTCTCTGATAAGTGCATGACAATATATAACGAGGTGGGGTGGCAGAGGGAAGAGCAGAATGAAGAAACTTCAGATGGTGTAGAGGAAAATGGGGTGGAAGGGGGCGGAGGACAGAAAGATAGTAGAATAAAATAGACAGTATTACTCTATGTGTATGTATGATTACATGAATGGCGTGAATCTACATTGTGTACAACCATAGAAATAAAAAGTTGTACCTCATTTATGTACAATGAATCAAAATGCAGTCTTTAAAAATGAGAAACATTTTAATAAAAAGCAGAAATCATACGATCATACCAATATAGATAAAACAGTTTATTCCACATGCCTATAATCCCAGGGGCTCAGGAGTCTGAGGCAGGAGCGTTGCAGGTTCAATGCCAGCCTCACAAACTTACTTAGACCCTGTCTAAAAAGAAACAATAAAAAGTGCTGGTGATGTGGTTCTCTTCTAAGGCACTTCTGTGCTTAGTCCTCCTTCAAATAAATAAAGAAATAAAAATAAAATGGCTAATATAGAAAAAGCATATGTCAAGAAAATTTTAAATGGAACTGAAATTTCATAATAAAATGTGTTTATTCAAGACAACATGATTAAGTAAAGAATTCCAAAGAATCAAGAAACAAATGAGATTATAATAATGTTGATGAATAAACATAAAATGTACAAGTTAATTATTTTCCTGTGTAACAGCAATGAAGAATTTAATTTAAAATTAAAAACGTGATTTGTCTGATAAGTGGATGATGATATATAATGGGGGGAAAGGAGAAGGGAGGAATGGAGGAAGAATGGATGGGTTGTAAGGAAGGAAACGAGGGACTGGAGGAAGATAACGGATTGAGGCAAACATCATTACCCTATGTACATGTATGATTACACAAACGGTGTGTCTCTCCTTCATGTACAAGCAGATAAATGAAAGTTGTACCCCATTTGGGTACAATGAATTAAAGAACAACAAGAACAACAACAACAACAAAAAAAAAAAAACATGAGGCTTTCAAGACACCACTCTCCCCTGTGGTCATTCTCTGTCAACCATGGTCAACCCCACCACGTTCTTCAACTTCACCTGTGAGAAGAGCCCTTGGGTGGCATCTCCTTCACATTGTTTGCAGACAAAATTCCAAAGGCAGCAGAAAATTTTCTTGCTCTGAGTCCTGGAGAGAAAGGATTTGGTTATAAGGGTTCCTGCTTTCACAGAATTATTCCAGGTTTATGTGTCAGGGTGGTGACTTCACTCGCCATAATGGCACTAGTGGCAAGTCCATCTGTGGAGAGAAGTTTGATGATGAGAACTTCATCCTGAGGCACACAGGTCCTGGCATCTTGCCTATGGCAAGTGCTGGGCCAAACACAGATGGTTCCCTGCTTTTCAGATGAAAAGTGCTGCTGAGACTGAGTGGTTGGTGGCAAGCACGTGGTCTCTGGGAAGGTGAAGAAGGGGATGAACATCGCGGAAGCCCTGCAGCGCTCTGGTCCAGGAAGGTAACACCAGCAAGAAGACCACCATTGCTGAGTGTGGACGACTCTCGTACGTCTGACTTGTGTCTATCTTAGCCACCAGACCATTCCTTCTGCAGCTCAGAAGAGCTCCCTGGCACCCATCTGCTCCCAGTATCCCATAATCTTTGTGCTCTCATTGCAGTCCTTTGGATTCCATATTTTCCTTATTTCCCTCCCAAGTCTAGCTGGATGGCAGAGTTAAGTTTATGATTATGAATAGAAGGTAAATGACAAAAAATTAATTAAATTAAAAAGAAACACCATTACTAAGGCAAACTATAAAAATTTTTAAAAAGAGAAAAAAGAAATACTCTTTTACAAACCTGACTAACTTTCCATGACAAAATTTAAAAAGTCCTAATGACAGAATCATAGACAATATGATCAGTGGAGCCATACTTCATGTTCATGGGTGGAGTATGTCACTCTTGCCAAGAAGTCAGTTCTCTCAAATTTCAATTACAGGCTGAATAAAATTTCAATAAAGTTTTTAGTAAGTCATGTGGCTGGTAATGAAAAGTGGTTCTAAAACCGATAAGCCAAGGCAAAAAAAACCAGTTCACACAAATGAAAGCTACATTCACAGAATGGACATAATAAGAATTCAAGACTTACTATAAAGCTACAGGATAGTGTGATCAGTGACAAGGAATAGATGAAAAGACCTACAAGACGGAAAAGAAAACACAGAAATAAACTCACACAAATATAGTCAACTGATCTTTGATGAAGCAGGAAAGGAAATTCAATGCAAAAATTCTGGCCTTTCCAATAAGTGTTCTGTAATACCCTGGTATTAACAGGCAAAGAACTGAATTACACACTGACATTACAAGTTTCACAACATTAAGTCAACTATGATTCACACATCTGGAAGGAAAAGGCACACCTTTAGTTGGAGCTCTGGCAGAGCGCATGCTTAGTATATTGAAGACCGGGTTAATCCCCAACACCAAAGACACAAAACCAAAAGGCCTCCATATTGAAAGTAATTTAAAAATTTATAACTTCTCAAAAGTAGCAGAAAAAATTCTAAAGAAACATGGGTTTGGCAATGAAGTTTCATATGAAACAGCAAAACCATGATCCATGAATGAGAAAACTGAAAAATTGGAATTAATTAAAATTATGTCTTCACACAGTGGATGCTGACACATGATGAAGGAGTTGGGGGAGGTAGGGAAGAATAGAAGTACTTCTGATTAGACAAAGGGGAATGAAGGGAGGGAGGAGAAATTGGAATAGCAAAGATAGGAGAATGAATTGGACATTACTCTCCATGTTCATATGTGAGTACACAACCAATGTAATTCCCCATCATGTACAACCAGAAGAATGGGAAGCTGTATCCATGTATGTATAATAGGTGAAAATATATTCTACTGTTATGTGTAACTCAAAAGAACAAATAAAAAAAAAGAGGGCTGTGGCTGTGGCTCAGTGGAATAATGCTTGCTTTGCACATGTGAGGCACTGGGTTTGATCCTCAGCACCATATAAAAATAAAAACAATAAAGATATTGTGTCCATCTACAACTAAATTTTTTTTTAAAATGGGGGCAGAGCACATACTTCTGTACTGTCTCTAACCATTCATCTAAATGTGCCATATACCATTAATCTTAATGTGCCATATGCCATTCATCTAAATGTGACATATGCCATTCTCGTTTCATTGGTCAGAGAGAGTCATGTGGTTATGTCTTGTTCCACAGAAAGGAAACACAATCCAACTTCCAGAGCGAGCAAGGAAACAAGCAAAGTGTGAAAAATATCTGTCACATTTGGACAATCCTTTAACCTATAACCTGTGTTCTCACAGTCGGTCATCTCCTGGTCATCTTAATACTTTCACAAGCTACAACCAGACAGTGCTTTTCCTACCTGTACACAATCTGTGAACCCTCAGCCATCGTGGACAAAACAAGAATGGAACTGTCAATGACAGCAGAACATAAAGATGGAAGATCTCAAGTCCCATAGGCAGGAGAACGGTTGAGTGAACGGTTGTATGTTAGGTATTTTCATTATAATGTGCCTTGGTGTGGGTCTGTTGTAATTTTGTGTATTTGGAGTCCTATAAGCCTCTTGATCTTGATTTTCCATTTCATTCTTCAGATTTGGGAAATTTTCTGATATTATTTCATTGAATAGATTGTTCATTCCTTTGGTTTGTTTCTCTAAGCCTTTCTCAATCCCAATAATTCTCAAATTTGGGCTTTTCATGATATCCCACAGTTCTTGGAGATTCTGTTCATGATTTCTTACCATATTCTCTGTTTGTTCAACTTTGTTTTCAAGGTTAAATATTTTGTCTTCGATATCTGAGGTTCTGTCTTCCAGCTGTTCTATCCTATTGGTTATGCTTTCTATGGAGTTCTTAATTTGGTTTATTGTTTCCTTCATTTCAAGGATTTCTGTTTGTTTTTTTCAATATCTCTAACTCTTTATTGAAGTGATCTTTTGCTTCCCGTATTTGCTCTTTTAACTGTTGATTGGTGCTATCATTCAATGCCTGCATTTGCTCTTTCATCTCATCATTCAGTGCCTGCATTTGCTCTTCCATCTCATCATTTGCTTCTCTGATCATTTTAATCATGTACATTCTGAACTCCCTTTCTGTCATTTCTTCTGCTATGCTGTCATTGGATTTTATTGATGTAACATGTAGATTTGTTTGGGACATATTGTTCTCTTGTTTTCTCATATTATTCAGGAATCAGTGGGTCATTAAGATATTGCAGACTTCCTCTATTGACTTATAATGTCCCTGAAGATTGCTAGTATATCCCTTTTTATCCTACAGTAGCCTGCAGTCTTGGAGGAAGTTGATAATGCGGTGCTCCACAAGGAAGCTGCCTCTCTAGGGTTGGTGACCCTCAGGTGGGGTATATTCCCTGATAGTGGGCAGAGCTGCCTCCACTTGTTGACCAATGGTCATCCAAAGGGGAACTAGGCTGCGGGCTGAGGCAAGGCCTGTTTCAGCCTGTGTCTCTGGTTTTACTGTCCTTCTGGGAAAACCTCACCCGGTAGGGAAGACTCACCCAGTGGGAAGGTCTCGCTGGTCAGTTCCCCTCCTAGAGGTTCCCCTCAATCTACAACTACCACCTGGGCTGGGCTGTTTTCCTCTGCAACGTTCCCAGGGGTCCGGACCTACCTCCTGGGCCTGGGAGCCCCACCCTTCACAGACGAGACCCCTTAGGCTTCCTCTCCTCAGAAAATCTGCCCGCAGTCCTCGAAACTTCGCTCCGCCCCTAGGCTTGTCTCTGTGCGACTCTTCCACCAAGAAGCCGGTCCTGGGACCCTGCTCTGCACCTAATCACCTGGCTATGCAGCCCCTCCTCTGAGCCACCACCTGGAGCCCCGTACAATAGCCCTGAGACCCAGAGACCCGCCACACACCTCTTCCTCCGGACAGCCGCCCAGTGTTCCGACACAGTCACTAGGAGTCCAAGCAACTCACTTCGAGTCTCCTCCTCCCGCCAACCGCCCGTAGCCCTAGGCAGTCACTCCGAGTCCACGTGACCTGCCCTGTTCCTCCTCCTCCTCGGGGGGTACCCCCCAGGTGTTCAGGAGTGGTTGCTCAGAGACCAAGCGACCCACCACGCTCCTCCTCCAGGCAGGCCACCGGTGTTCAGGAGCAGTCGCTTTGAGTCCAAACAACTCACCACTCGCCTCCTCCTCTGGCAACCGCCTGTGGCTCTGATGCAGACACTCCTAGACCAAGCGACCCGCCACGCTTCTCCTCTTCCTCCGGGCAACCCCCTCCCCGGTGTTCAGAAGCGATCACTCTGAGTCCAAATAGCTCACCACACAGCTCCTCCTCAGGCAGCTGCCTGGAGCTCCAGTTGTTGCTCCGACTCCAAGCGCTGTGCTGAGCTGCCTCCTCTACGATGATCCCAGTTGTCCGTGTTTACCACTCCAGTGGGGAGAGAGGCATCTCGCCGAGCAACTCTACTTCACAAAGGTCCCTGTGTTCCAGGGCTACCGCCCCATGTAGGACACCTCCCCAATGGGAGAGACTCACCTGGCGGCTTTGAGTTGTCCCAAGTCTCTCACTATCTCCTCTTTTGAATCCTGCGTCCTGGAGCAACATGAAATGCAGCCGCCCTCTAGTCCGCCATCTTGAAAACCTCTGTATATTAAATTTTCTTTCAACAGAACAAAAGTACCAAGGTTTGGAGTTTCAGCTTCTCCTTCTCCTGTGACAACCTGATTTATATTTCTATCTTGCCTTTTAGAAATATTTTCTAAACTTTAAGATCTATTAATAAAGGACATGTTATAGTTGGTGAAAAACTGAAGCTAAAATAAATGAACCAGTCTTTCCAAGGCAGCAAGCCCAGGGAAGGGCATCCCTGACTGGACACAGCTATGTCAGCCTCAAGCTCAGGGCATTTTATCCTCCTTGGGCTGGCCAAACAGCGGTAAGGTTTTGGCACCACCATGCTGGGGTCAGTTTTCCCTGCCCCTGGGGATACCTTTTTACCTTTCACAATTCTGAGGGAATCCAGAGGGCAGGAATCATTTTGGATCTGGCCCCTCAATACCAGCATCCCACTTCCTGACCAACATGTCTTCAAGGAATAGGAACAGGGCTTGGGGGAGACCATGTCCCAAGGAGGGAGCTGTCTTGATGAGGCCTGTGCCAGGAGATTCCTCAGAGCCAGCCTCCAGCTGCCTCCTTGAGAGGCTGCACCCACATCTCAGGCTGTCCTCAAGGAGAGGCTGACCTAGGGCCTGAAATTCCCTGCACCCTACAAGGCAGAGGGCAACTGGAGACAACTGTGACAGTCCCAGAAAGGACAGGACAGTGGCAGGGGACAGAGGATCCTGTAAAGTGGCCAAAGGACACATGTGCCCAAAGACATTCATTAGGAATTTGTGCTTAGGGAAGCAAAGAGAGGCATAAGTACTCCTTTATATACATATATATACATAGTTGTTAATGGACCTTTATTTAATTTATTTATACGCAGTGCTGGGACTCCAACCCAGGGCTTCACACATGTGCCAGGTAAGTGCTCTACCACTGAGCCACAACCCCTGACCCCATGAGTACTTCTCAAAAGCAGGTTCCAGGTCATTCCTCTCTGCTTTCCACACCTGGGAAACGTTCACCCAGAATTTAAAAGTGGGGTTGGGCACTACTCAGTGAAACACGACAGTGAAAACTCTGCCACTTGAGTGCAGCCTGCGCAAGGGACAGTTGATAGTGCGAGGCTGCAGCTGGCATGGGGGAAGGCAGAGGGAGCTGGAATTTTAGGGGTCTGCTGCCAGCCGACAAGGAGCAAGCCTTCCAAATGGAAAATGGATCCCAAACCCCGCTTCCTGCAGAATGGGAAGCTGGCTGTGGGGTGCGCAGGTGGCTTCTGGAAGGAAGGAGGGACAGACGGGGCGATTGGGCCAACTGTCACACTCGGATACCACCCGGAGTCCAGATTCCCTGACGCCCTCCTGACTCACACAGACTGAGAGCCTCAGGAAGCAGGAGCTGCCCAGAGATGACCCAGGGAGGTCAGCAGCAGGCAGGCACCTGATGCCAGGTGTCGCAGCCCAGTCCACCACGTGGGCCAAGGTGATAGGCACCAGGGCCACCTGCCCTGGGAGCTGGTCCACACACTCCTAACTGACCGCGGGACCCACCACCCAGCCCACCCTCGGGACCAGGTATCAGCAGCCCAGTGTCACCGGCCAGTGGGGACACACAGGGCCTTGCTCCGCAGCTCACCCGCACACCGGGCCCCCATGGCAGAAGCTGGCCACATGCTCACCGTTTTTGGCCTCAGAAGTGATCCTCCGACCTCCCATGGGACCTTCTGGCACCCAAGCTCTCGGGGTAAGTAGGCTGTGCAGATCCATCAGAGTCTCCAGAGCATTGGATGTGGAGCTAGGAAAGGAAGGAGTGGAGGGTGTGAAAGGAAAGCCCATGGACGTGGCAGGAGGCCGCCCTGCTCCTCCGTCTGAGCTCCTGATTGGACAGTTCCACCCCAACACCGCTGATGGACAGGCCCCAGGCACCGCCTGGGGATTGAGTGACAGCTAATGTAGTGCCAGCCAAAAACCGTGTGCAGTGGTTCGTCGCTGATTGCTTGTTTGTGTCTGTCTGTTTTATTGCCCCAACTCCCCTTTGTGTAAAAACATCTGAGGTGAGACCGGTGGCTTGTACATTTTGTAGACTGCTCTGGAAGGCAGTGGCGAGGACTGCTAAGGAGGAGTGTGGGCGGAAATCTAAAACAATAAACGTGGAGGCAAAATGCGTGGTACTCCGGGCCTAGAGAAAGAGAAATGGCGCAGAAATGCTCTGCTATCAGTGTAAGCTCGTGATGTGGAGCTACACACCTGACTCCACTGTGGGGTAATCTGTGGGAGCAAACTTCGCATCTCTAGAAGTGAAGCCCGAGACAGAGCGTGGGCACTGCTCAAATGTGAATTGCATCCTGGGCCCACCCTGGTGTCTCCAGCTCCTTCTTGCAAAAACCCAGAAACCACTCCAGACATGGGAACTGATATAAGAGGGTTTATTGAGCAAACAGAGTGTATCCCTGCAGGGTGAGAGAGAAAATGAGAGGAAAAGAGAGAGCGCACACACAAGAGACAGTGTAAAAAGCAAGGAGGAGACAAAAAGAAAGTGAGTAGGAGAGAGAGCATGAATGTGAAGAGAAGAAGAGAGAGAAAATGGTACAGGGGTATCCTTAAGCAGTCAAATTCCCTGGGCTAATGGGACCAATAATGGAGAAGGATACTTGCAAGCTGACTGATGAACCAATAGCTAGCTAGGTTGTTCACAGACTGACAAGAATTTGGGAGGCGGGGAAATAACTGCAGCATAAAGGGTGGGGAGCAGCTTTTTATTATATTTCATTCCCCCATTTCTGTTTTTATAAGAAGATCTTTTGTTTTCCAGTTCTTTCCCCCCTTATCTCTCCTTCCTGCCTCCGTGACTAGGCCTGGTTTTGCAGGTGAGATGTAAAAAGTCCATTCTCTGTCCAGGGGCAGTGTCCAACTTAAAGAGGCAGATGGCTTTCATGGACTTCATTTCCTTTATTTGACTGATCCCCTATTTCTACACTAACTGCCTCTCCCCAATTCTGGTTTCATTCCTGTAATACAAAGCTGATACCCCATCTCCCAACCACTTGTCTATCTGTGCTCCACCCGCCTCTGACGTTACAGGAATTTCCGGTCTATGTTACAGCCATTTCCTGCTTCCCACATTACGTCCTAACATGCTAGCTAGCTATTGGTCCACCAGTCAGCTTGCAAGTATTCTCTTCCGCTATTGGTTCCTTCCAGCCGGGGGGGGGTTCCAATATCTGGGAGAAGTGTTCACGCCATCTTTCTCTTTCCCTTTCTTTTTGCCCCTGAGCGGATGTGCTAGTCGTCTGCATAATAAAGTCTCTTGCGTGAGGCCTTGTGTCCACCGTGGATCTTTCTGGCAGCTATTGTCGAGCCTCAACTGAGACGGTCGTGCACAGCGACAGTTCTGCGGGAGGGGCTGGAACCGCCGGGAGTCCCGAGATGAGCTGCATTTTTCCTTACATTTGGTGCTGTGGACTCGGGATGGGTCCTTCTGCTGACTAAGCAAGCGGAACCCCATTCAATGCCCCAGTGCCCGCGGACACAGGCTCACCTCACCTTCCATTTACCCAGATGCCCAGTTTTCTGCATGCAACACCAGACTCTTAATTGGTGAGTTCCCCTTAGGCCAGTCCCCTAGACCACTTAAACACACCTCTGCTGACCTGAGAAGCAGCCATTGAATATCCGGGGCTCTCGAGGCTGCTGAGGTGTGGGGGTACCCCCAGTCACAACTTTCAAAGTTACGTTTGGTCCCCATAGTTGGTCTTATTTGCCGGGTGGATTCCTGATTTTACGGTGGAGATTCTCTCTCAGGGTTTGAGGCTCATTTGTTTCTTGGCTCTTTGGGCTTGAAATCCTGATCAGGTCCTCAAACACTCTCAGCTCTATTGCCTGGTAGGCATGGGTGTGTGTGACGACCGCATCTTTGCACTACCTTCTCATATTTACCTAACACGTGGTCGTGGGATGCCTCAATCACTAACTTAGGTGTTTCTCAGTCTTCAACATGGGATCTAGGACTTCCACCACAGCAAACTCGCCCTTGAGATGTTTATTAAACAATCTCAAACACCTTCACCTGTTCCCTGAATTAGAGTCAACCTGTCCTTTAAGTAGTAAATCAGAATGGTCTATTTATGACACCTTAAATTCTAGCATTATACCAGGTATAATTATATGTATAATTATACGAGGTATAATTAAATACAAATGTGGGCAACCTGGTGAATGGAAAGAGACTTTTCCCCTTCGTGTTTTTCCTTTCTTTCATGCTAAACCTAATCTTTGCTTTCCTCAAAAACCTGAACACGTTCCCCTGGCTTCTCCTCCCCCTTTTAACCCTTCCTTCTCTTCTGAGTTTGATCCAGCTGATGAATCATTCCCTTACAGGCCTCCTGCTGCAGAAACCCCCTGTTCATTCCTCTCCTTCACCTCATTCCATTTCTCCTTCTGCTCCTCCATTCAGCCCACCAAGTGCTCCCACCACGCGGTCTTGTGCACATGTTCTAGCTCCTTTACAGGAGGTGGCTGGCATGGAGGGAGTAATCAGAGCCATGTTCCTTTTTTACTGTCTGATCTGTCCCAAATAGAGAAGCAGCTAGGCTCCTTCACCTCCAACCCTGCAAACTTCATTAAGGAATTTCAGTACCTTACCCAGTCTTATAACCTTACCTGACATGACATTTACATGATCATGTCCAACACCCTAACCCCTGAGGAATGCAGGAGAGTTTGGGAACAGACATGCAATTATGCAGATGAGACTCATCAATCAACCCCAGCCCACCCCATTTGGGCTGAAGCAGTACCAGATAGGGAACCCTATGGAACTATAACACCGAGGCTGGGTGTCTGCGGCAGGATGCATTTCAAACCTGCATCCTTGCAGGTCTACAAAAAGCCGCCATTAATCTCATAAGTGAATTCAGTAAAGTAGCGGGATATAAGATCAATGCACATAAATCGAAGGCATTTTTATATATAAGCGATGAATCTTCAGAAAGAGAAATTAGGAAAACTACCCCATTCACAATAGCTTCGAAAAAAATAAAGTATTTGGGAATCAATCTCACAAAAGAGTTGAAAGACCTCTACAATGAGAACTACAGAACACTAAAGAAAGAAATTCAAGAAAACCTTAGAAGATGGAAAGATCTCCCATGTTCTTGGATAGGAAGAATTAATATTGTCAAAATGGCCATACTACCAAAAGTGCTATACAGATTCAATGCAATTCCAATTAAAATCCCAATGATGTACCTTACAGAAATAGAGCAAGAAATTATGAAATTCATCTGGAAGAATAAAAAACCCAGAATAGCTAAAGCAATCCTTGGCAGAAAGAGTGAAGCAGGGGGTATCGCAATACCAGATCTTCAACTCTACTACAAAGCAATAGTAACAAAAACGGCATGGTATTGGTACCAAAATAGAAAGGTGGATCAATGGTACAGAATAGAGGACACGGACACAAACCCAAATAAATACAATTTTCTCATACTAGACAAAGAGGCCAAAAATATGCAATGGAGAAAAGATAGCCTCTTCAACAAATGGTGCTGGGAGAATTGGAAATCCATATGCAACAGAATGAAACTAAACCCATATCTCTCACCGTGCACAAAACTAAACTCAAAATGGATTAAGGATCTCGGAATCAGACCAGAGACCTTGCATCTTATAGAAGAAAAAGTAGGTCCAGAGCTTCAACATGTCGGCTTAGGACCAGACTTCCTCAACAGGACACCCATAGCACAAGAAATAAAAGCAAGAATTAATAACTGGGATAGATTCAAACTAAAAAGCTTTCTCTCAGCAAAGGAAACTATCAGCAATGCAAAGAAAGAGCCTACAGAGTGGGAGAAAATCTTTGCCAATCATATTTCAGATAGAGCGCTAATCTCCAGAATCTATAAAGAACTCAAAAAACTCTACACCAAGAATGTAAATAATCCAATTGACAAATGGGCTAAGGAAATGAATAGACACTTCACAGAAGAAGATGTACAAGCAATCAACAAACATATGGAAAAATGTTCAATATCTCTAGTAATAAGAGAAATGCAAATCAAAACCACCCTAAGATTCCATCTCACCCCAATTAGAATGGCAATTATCAAGAATACAACCAACAACAGGTGTTGGCGAGGATGTGGGGAGAAAGGTACACTCTTACATTGCTGGTGGGGCTGCAAATTAGTGCAGCCACTCTGGAAAGCAGTGTGGAGATTCCTTAGAAAACTTGGAATGGAAACACCATTTGACCCAGCTATCCCACTCCTTGGCCTATACCCAAAGGACTTAAAATCAGCATATTACAGAGATACAGCCACATCAATGTTCATAGCTGCTCAGTTCACAATAGCCAGATTGTGGAACCAACCTAGATGTCCTTCAATTGATGAATGGATAAAGAAAATGTGGTATATATATACAATGGAATATTACTCAGCCATAAAGAATGATAAAATTATGGCATTTGCAGGCAAATGGATGAAACTGGAGAATATCATGCTAAGTGAGATAAGCCAATCTCAAAAAACCAAAGGAAGAATGATATCGCTAATAAGTGGATGATGACACATAATGGGAGTGGGAAGGGTTAGTGTTGGGGTTGGAGTTGGGTTTAGGGAGGGGGGCAGGAATGGAGGAAGGAAGGACTGTATAGATGGAGGGGAAGGGTGGGAGGGGAGGGGGGAAGGGAAAAAATGGCAGAATGAATCAAACAACATTACCCTATGTAAATTTATGATTACACAAATGGTATGCCTTTACGCCATGTACAAATAGAGAAACAACATGTATCCCATTTGTTTACAATAAAAAGAAAAAAAAAAAAAGCCGCCATTAAACCCATTAACTATGACAAACTTCAGTAAGTAATACAGGACAGAACTGAAAATCCATCAGCATTTCTAAGTCGCCTCACAGAGGCCATGCTCAGGTATACTAACCAGGATTCTGAGACTCTGGAGGAATGGCAGCTACTTATGACTTATTACTTTTCCCAAAGTTACCCTAACATAAAGGTTAAATTGAGGCAGTTGGATAGGGGGCCCCTTACTCCACAGCCAGAGGTCCTAGCAGTGGCATTCAAGGTTTATAACAGAAGGGAAGAAAAAAAAAAAAAAAAAACTACCAAATGCTGGCCAAAGCCCTTCAACCAGCTAGACCTGCCCAACTGTCCACCGCTAGGGGCGCCCAAGGTCCCAGAAGACCTCCAAGCCTATGCCTCAAGTGCAGGCAAGAGGGCCACTGGGCACGAGCCTGCCCCAACCCCCAGCAGCCCCCAAGTCCTTGTCCAAAATGCCACCAACTGGGACATTGGGCAATGGATTGCCCTGGGGCTCAGAGAAGTCCCAGGTCATCCTCGCCCCCTCCCTCCAGCAACTTGCTGGGATTGGCAATGGATGACTGAAGGGGCCCGGGACTTCTGCATCCAGTGACCATCACTGCTCAGGAGCCCCAGGTGACCCTTACGGTGGCAGGCAGGCAGATCCCTTTCCTTATAGACACTGGAGCCACCTTCTCAGTGCTGCATGAGTTTTGGGGACCCACTTCCCCTGCCCAATCCTCTATCGTTGAGGTAGAGGGAAAACCATATAATCCCTTACAAACCTCTCCAATAAGCTGCCATATAGAACAAATTGGTTTTACTCATTCCTTTTTGATAATTCCTTCATGTCCCAATCCCCTTCTGGAAAGGGACATCCTAACCAAATTGGTTGCCTCTATTTCCTTCTCACCCACCATGCGCCTCAGCCAAGACTCCTCTGCTATTCCTCTCCTTACAGCTCAGAGGCCCAATATCCCCTTCCCCAAAGGAGCCTTGTAGGACTTCAACCAATCATCCAGGATTTAAGGCAGAAAGGCTTCCTGCGCCCTGCCAACTCACCTTATAACACTCCCATCCTAGCTATTAGGAAGCCTAATGGATCTTACCGTTTAGTACAAGACCTCCACATCATTAACTCAGCAGTGGTCCCCATCTTTCCCATTGTATCCAATCCTTACACCCTGCTTTCCTCTATCCCTTCTTCCACCACATACTTTTCAGTGCTAGATTTAAAGGATGCATTTTTTACTTTCCCACTTCACCCTGATTCACAGGATCTCTTTGCTTTTACTTGGACTGACCCTTTCACTTGAGTTTCTTCTTAGATGACCTGGACAGTTCTCCCACAGGTTTTCCGAGACAGCTCTCATCTCTGGTCAAACGCTAACCCCTCTCCAGCTCTTAATCCACAGACTTATTCCAACCAATACTCAGCCACTCCTGTGGGACCCTTTGGCTCAGATTGAAGATCATGAAACACCAGACAACCATGCCCAGCCATGAAGACTGGAGTCCTGTTTGTAATTTTCCTAACCACTAAATTTTTTCCAATAGAATGCCAGCTGAAAAAGGGGAGCCCTCTGTCTTTTTATATAGGAGGAGTGCTACTTCCATGTCAACTAATAAGCTTGTATTACAGGAATATCAGGATCTTACAGAAATCAGAGCCTGGCTAGAGGTGTGCCCCCAGAGGAACTATGGAGTCCCCAACTCCTTCCTGCCATGACAATATCTCTCCCCTGAATCAGCTCTATGTCCACACTCAGCAGGAAGCAATTACAGAAGACTGACCTTCGTCCATGTACCCAAAAAGATTTTTTTATAAAATCAAATATGGAGGAATGTAATAGAAAGCTGATACACCACCTCCCAACCACTTATCAATCTGTGTTCCACCTGCCTCTTACGTTACAGAAATTTCCGGCCTATGCTACAGCCATTTCCTGCTTCCCATGTTATGTCCTAACATGCTAGCTAGCTCTTGGTTCACCAGTCAGCTTGCAAGTATTCTCCTCCACTATTGATTCCTTCGAGCCTGGGAGATTCCAATATCTGGGAGAAGCGTTCACGCCATCTTTCTCTTTTTCTTTCTTTTTGCCCTGGAGCGGACGTGCTAGTCCTTCACATAATGAAGTCTCTTGCATGAGGCCTTGTGTCCATCGTGGATTTTTCTGGGAGCTATTGTCGAGCCGCAACTGAGACAGTGGTGCGCAGCGGCAGTTCTGCGGGAGGGGCTGGAATCGCCGGGAGTCCCAAGCTGAGCTGCATTTTTCCTTACAATTCCTCCCTCTAGTTTTAGGAACTCCTTTCTGCTGTAGGAAAAGGGGGTAGATGACCACTCTGACTTCTTCGAGCTGAAAGGGGGCAGCATGGGGCAAGCAGTTTGAAGTTCCCTTTTTAGAAATCAGGTAAATTGAGGGGGTCATGGTAGAAGACTGGTTGGGAAGAGCAGGTTGTAAAGACATCTGAGGATGGGTGCTTCTATGAGAGAAAAACAAAAGACATGAGTACTGAAATGAGTACAAGATAAATGTTGCAGAATCTGGAACATGCCAATGCATATCATGAAGATGACAGAAGTCAATAATCCCTCACCAGGGGGTGAAATAAGTGAGATATTCCCATAACAAGGCCTAGCAAAGGCGGAGAGGACAAGACCTTATTTGGGAAATTTAACATTGTCTAGGTTATCAGGAATGTGAATACAACATTTAGTAGAAATAATAGCAAACACAGATTAAGCCTACTTGTGTCTGTATGCCTTAAACTGACTAAAAACTTCTGACTCTGGCAGTTTCTCTTGATAGTTATCAGGTACGTTTGCCTAAGACTCTCTCTTTTGTAGCTTCCAGTCTTTATATTTTGGTTTTAACTGTTTTGCTAGGTGTCTAAGATCAAGCTGGTCAAATTGACCTGTTCCTGTCTTGTTAAAGAGTCTGCTGAGTTCCCACAGGGGTCACTCATGGGGAACTTGAGAGCAACTTCTTAACTCCTTAGTGCCATTTGTTAGGCAGGGTCTCCTCAATGAGGTGGCTTCCCTTTAAAGCATCAGGGATGTCTCCCTTTTCCAGTGACCCTCCTCTGCAGCAGGTGCACTGATTGGCTTTTTATTCTCTAGTGGTCTCATTAACCTCCCTAATCGGGAGGTCGTGTGACCCAGAGTTTCAAAGATCCTTAGAGAAGTCCTCTTGTTCTCTGGGTTCAGGCTGATTTTGAGGGCAAGATACTGGTTTTTCTTGGCCTCTGTATTTAATCTCAATCTCTAAGTTTGATATTAACCATCCAGTAAGCCAGTCTCATCAGTCATAAAGTAAGAGTACTGGACTTTAATTTCAAGGTCTCTGACTTTGCAGTTTTTTTTTAACCCCCTTTTATCTAATTGGGGTCTACATTATCTGTCCAATAGGTGATGGCTTAGAGTTTCAAGTTAATTTATGGTGTTTGCTCTTGAAGCAGTACTTCTGCAAAATATTAATCAGGCAACAGTTTACAAGGAAAATACAAAATGGAATCACCAACAGCAAAACATTTAGTTTGTGCAATAGCTATCTTAAATTTTGGCTCAGTTATTTATTATATCCTGTGTTTGAGATCACAGTAATCTTTACAACAAACATCAAACTTTTGAACACAACTTTAAATGAGTTAAAATCTGGCTTATTTTGGAGCCATTCTAACATGCAGTAAGGTGGGAGGGGAGGCGGAGCCTTATCTCGGGTAAGGCATGGCTCTTTACAAATCTTAAGTGAAGTGTTCTAATTCTGTTGTTGATCTGTACTCCTTTCTTAAATGTCATTTTAAGAAGTTTACATATATTAATTCCTGAGTCTGTATGAACATTAGTTAACATCATTTTATCTAAAACATGAAATAAAGAAAGGCTGAAAGAGCTTTTAACTTTCCTTTTGTGTGGCAAAGTGGCAAAATGCTTTCATGTTTCACAATAATAACCTTTAAACAAATCGGGCTCTCACTAACTTTTAGAAATACATTTACATTTAAATTTTTTATCTCAGTGTAAAAAGTAACAAATTTTACATATACCCTATTGATGACAGGTCTTATAATAGAACATTAAATGATAGAAATAAATCCCCAATAACATTACTCTTATAAGTTTGAAATTACCATTACAGACAAGTTTAATTTGGAGAATAGCAGCTTGATACATTTTCCACTTTAAAGGCTTGTATACCTGGAAAATATGAACACATTTAATATACAAAGAATGACCATTCCACCATTATTACCAAATTTAGTTTTTAAAGAAAAATTTAGACTCTGTAACATAGTACAATACTGTAAGAGTTGTTGTTTAACCATGATTGTATAAACCCCAATTTTTAAGACTAGTTGTTCTAAAGAAAAGAGCTTAACAGACATATTAAGAGTAAATTTTACAAACCTATGAAAGCACCAATAATGTTTAAGTATGTTACTCCATGGAATTTAAGGAGTTGAGAGTACTCGATGTTATTTAAAAACTTTGTAAATTAATCAGTTGTCTCTAACAAACACATTTGAGTAATACACGTCAACTTAAATTCACTCATCTTATTGTAAAAAAAAAAAAGAACAAGGGGCTGGGGAGATAGCTCAGTTGGTAGAGTGCTTGCCTTGCAAGCACAAAGCCCTGGGTTCAATCCCCGGCACTGCAAAAAAAAAAAAAGAACAAGATATCAGACAAGTGTACCAACAGTATTTGCTATCTCTTCCCTGTTGAAGAAAAGTCCTAGAAAAATTGATGTTAGACATTTTATAACATCAACATTTTATTAGTTTGGCCACCTAGAGATTTGTGGGTTAATTTTAAAGACATTTTACTTCTATTAGTTTACCCAATTTAAATTGAAGTCTTTTAAATCATGTGAATTAAAAGTATTTGGATCCATTTTTTGAAATTTTAATTTTATGCATGCTTATACTTAACACAAAAGCAAAAACCTTGTAATGTTTATCTCCATTACAATGTAATAGATTTCAAAAATAACTCTAGAGTTGGATAAATAACTGATCAAAAATCATTAACCTAGGTATGTAGGATCAAAATTGTGAGCTCAAAAATACAGCATTTAAGAAAATCAAGAGTCCTAGAAGAAAAATGGTAATGGCCATTAATTATAGCATGAGAGAATGAGAAAGAGAAGGGCAGAGAGAAGGGTGAGAGGGAGAGAATGTTCTGGATTGCAGTCCAGGAGAAATTTTAAATGGACACTTTTTTTCCTTGGCTTTGAGTCTGGTCTCCCACTGTGCCTTCTGGCTTCTGCCATTTACATTTCAATGTAAGCCTTGACTGAGATCTGAAAGGAGCTGAGATAACAGGTTCTAGCAGAAACTTGATGCCTAGGACATTTTAACCCTTTTTCCTGGTTAGTAATCAATTCAGGTTTGGATGCAGAAAATTGTGAAACATTATCTCCCACTACTTGTGAGGAATGGGGCTGCTGTATCACACTCCTTACTGGGACATGCCACTGACTGTTGGGCTGGTTACTCCCTCCACACCGGCCACTTCCCATAGTGGGGACTAGAATACGTATGCGGGACCTCGTGGCAGGAGGACTAGGTAGGCTGGGCAGGGGAATGGAAGCAGAGACAGAATGGGGTAAAGGAGATGGAGAAGCAGGGACCGGAGGGGCCTCTGTCACAGTGGACTGGTATCGGGGTGGTTTGTTAGCTGAGTCAAAGTTGGAGAGGAGGAGGGATTAAGAGGGGAAGAAGAAGCCAAAAGGAAGCGTTCAAGTTTGCAAGAAGAACAAAGAAGCGTAAGAAAAAAAAAGACTTGAAGATAAGGAATCCCTTTCCATCTGCCCGCTTGCTCACAGAAGCTGTGTGCCATTACGTGGCCATTTTGGATTGATTATTTGATGGTTTTAAGCCAGGGGTCAGGCAAAGGGTTCTAAAGTTGTCTAATCCCAGGGGTGAATCTGCCAGAATGGAGGACCCAGATCCCATGGTGGAGACTGATACAGCTGAGTCTGTGCGCCAGCATCCCAAGGCCACCGATTAACAGACTGGAGATGAGAAGGCAGCACAATGATGGGGTCATCACCCAAACATCAGTGTGGGCCGAGCAAAAGCCATGAGGGTTGAGGACCTGACATCAGGGTTTATGAGAGTGAGTGTGAGTGTGAAGAGGCACCTCAACCCTGAAAGAATCTCCACCATAAAATCAGGAACCCACCCGGCAGATGAGACCAATTAAGGGGGCCAGCCGTAACTATAAAGTCATGACTGGGGGTACCCCCCATCCTCAGCCTCCTGGAGGGCCCCAGATACTCAATGGTCACCTCTCAGGTTGACAGAGCAGTATTTAAGTCGGCCTAGGGGAACCCGACTAGAGAATTCACCAATCTGAAGTCTGGTGATGAATGCAGAGCAGAGCGTCCAGGTTAATGGAATGTGAGGCTGTGTCCGGGGGCACTGGGGCATCAGATGGGGTTCTACTTGCTTAAGAGACAGTGGAAGAGCCCATCTGAGTCACAGCACCAATGTAAGAACCCAAAAAACACTCTGGACACTGGAATTGACATAAGAGGGTTTACTAAGCAAACAGAGTGTCTCTCTACAGGGTAAGAGAGAAAATGAGAGGAAAAGAGAGAGAGATAGCATATGCAAGAGAGAGTGAGAAAAGCTAGGAGGGGAGTAAAAGGAAGTGAGTAGGAGAGAGAGAGCATGAATATGAGGAGAAGAGAGAGAAAATGGCAGAGAAGTATCCTTAAGCAGTCAATTCACCAATAATGGAGAAGGATACTTGCAAACTGATGAAACAATAGCTAGCTAGGATGTTCACAGACTGACAAGAAGTTGGAAGGCAGGGAAATGACTGCAGTGTAAAGGGCAGGGGAGCAGCTTTATATTATATTACACTTCCTGTGGAGACCATCTGTGCCAATCTCATCCCAGATCAGCACTGGTCATATTGGTGGTGTAGTGCTCTTAATTTTTGTTCAAGCAGGCAAATCTTCAAATGGCTCTTCACTAACCTTCAAGGAACTCTGCAGAGGATGCTCATCCAACAGGCTCCAGTGCCCTGCCTGCCTGGTCCCCCAGAGGAAGCCCTCATTAAAATTATTATCCCAAAACAGGCACAGACGAGCAACTGCATGGAGTCCAGCCATGTAGGACACCAGATGACAGAATGAAGTCCCAGGATTGACACCTGAGTAAACCAAGCTGGTCCTCAACACTCTCCTTCCCATCCTGCCAGCCATGCCAATGAGACAAACTCACCAGGGCTCCTGTCCAGGCGGTCCCATCTCATTTCCCCACTTATAGGTGTGGACTGCCCACATGGGAACAGATTTAGGACTGACCTTGCATGGGCCTGCCCTGTGTTACCCGTGAAGGCCTCCTGATATGTGGTTGAGAACATCTAATATGAGGTCCGAGTTAATGCATGTAACGCTGGGCCTGTTTTCTACTAGAGCTTCTGAAAGTTGACATACAGCAAGAAAACATTTTAGTCTCCTGGGTGTTCCCTTTCAAGTGAGCTGGAATAGGGACCATTTCTAGGATGTGAATGCTTGGCTATCAGTGATCTAAGTCCTCTTGGAGTCACTCACCAAATACGTGAGTTGAGTTCCTCAAAAATCCATTTCCTGTGTCACTTCCATCAACATGACCTACTCCACACAGCTCTTTTGATTATGACTTCTCATCCTGTTCTCCTGATACATCCTTTAAAATATTATGCAAATGCAGACTTCCTTTCAGCACTCTGGGCTGTCCTGAACGTCGCAAGTGTCCTTGATTTAACTGATCATGGGGTGTTCAGAATTTATTTCCCCCCCAACTCTCTTAAATTTCTGTAAATTTAGATGAAACATGTCTTTCAACTTCTTCCAGTGTGTACAAAGTGGATAACACTGTCACTGACTTCCTAGAGACCTCAAGTGTGTATGGGATACAAGTAATAAAACTCATAGTGTATTGCCACTGGTGGACAATTTACAGAGTTAGGGACAAAGAATTTCAAGATGCAGTAGAAGGCAGCATGGGATACTATTTACCCAGGTTCCAATCATGTAAACATGGAAAATTTAATTCTCTGTTGTGCTTTACTTTCCATTCTGCATCAGGTAAGATAAAGGTTGAAACTGAAAAAAATTTAGTCACTGTCATACTCTGGCAATAGTATTTCCAGCAAATCCCCTAGATTTGGAATTGGAACCATGTGTCTCATTGAAACCTGTGTGGTAGGCAGCTTCTACGATGGTTCATGACCCTACATGGTTAGTGACTCACTTCTCAACAGCAAAATAAAATGCTGAGATATCACTTTGTCTCAGGTTCACGTTGGCTTTATAACAAAGTACCACTGATTACATGTTTTATTAAAAAAATAGACATTTATTTCTCAGAGCTTTTGATGCTGGAAGAGTTTTGGTAATCTCATGTCTTATCAGAGTCTCATTTGTTCTAAAGGGTGTCTAGAGTGTAAGATGTGTTTTTAAGGGTAAGGGGAGCCCAGTAGGTGCTCAGTGTAGAAAGAAGGCCACCACTTGGTTATCATATGAAACCCATGAGTGACCCACACCAAGCACCCTGATTTATACAGTAGGAAGCTGAATGTTGTCCTCTCTAGACCCTGTTTACAACAGGGGCTATCTTAGTTTCAAGCTACCACAGAGGTAGAAATCAGGACCCCAGTACTGCCCTCTCCAGGGTGTTGTGGACAGGGTCCTAATCCAAGCTGAATGTTGTGAATGTTGTGGGTCCTCCTGCAACAGCTACAGTCCTAGGGAATGTAACTGGAACAATTCATTGAGTTCCTCTTGCTTGGTTGGCCCCAGTCACTTCTCTCCTCTTCTTGTTATTAAACTTGTGATAATTTTCATTTCTGTTATTCCCATCCAGAAATCAGTGTGTGCATAACATTCTGCACATATGCAACTGTGTTGTAAGAGAGACGGTGTGATTCTTGGTGCTGGGAATGACACAGGAGGACCTGTGGCCAGCAAGCAAAGCCTGGGATGGGAGCAGGCACCACACAGGCAGCAGAAGCTCAGCTTTCTAATTCCTTTGAGAAAAGAAGCTCAGGGACTCAGCTCTCCACCCGTCATTGTTTCTAATGGTCTAAGAAAGAAAGCTGAGAGTTTTTCTGAGTTCTTTCCATGTAAAACACCATGCACATGTTCAGCGATCTCAAAAACATGTCTGCAAGTGAGGCTCGGCACTTTCTCTCACACTGAACATGGCAAATATAAAATCCTGCCATTCAGAGAGGGAATGGTGGATGTCATCTCAGATTAGCAGGCTCAGGGCACAGGCTAGTCACTGGGCTCCTTCGAATACAGGACTTGGTCTCTGGGGCACACACAGAAGCCACAGTGAACCCACAGGGGAGGACTGCGCTCTCAGTTTTCGTAGTACCTGATTCATGACCACCACACACCTGCACAGGTGAAGTGTTTCTAATGGTTTGACCCCATGTCCACCCTGGCAGGTTGACGGGTCCTTCACCTGTGCTCTGGAGAGCACTGTCTGCCTGGAGCACTCCTGAGCCTGCCTGCTGTTGTCAGGAGGTGGGTGCTGTGTTCCCAGAGGCCCTTTGGGGATGTCAGGGACACACCCACATCTCTATATGAAGCAGAGCTCACCGGCCAGCTCACACAATCTGAAACTGTTCCTGCTTTCCTCTCGAGATGTCCTGAAAGCCTGCCAGCCTGAAAAATCTGTGAGGACCACTTATCAGGCTGAGATTTGGAGAAGCCAGCAGGGGAGACCATTTTGCTGCAGATGGAGAACCCTCAGGAGTGACTGCTTTCTGCTTAGAATTCAACCAGTGGCCCAACTTATCTGGCACTGGAAAGAAAATGATTTTATGAGAGGAATAAGGCAAAACTGGTGTCTTGCAATTATAAGAGAATATAACCACAGAAAATTCTTATCAAATGTTTTGTTGCTAGATTTCTGAATCCACAATGGCAATGTGAGGGACAGTAGTGGATTCATAGCTAATTGTGAGAAACACTCACCTGTCCAAGTCTAAAGAATGGGTTAAAAGACACAAGAGACAGCAAAAAAGACATTATTTTGATGACGGTCTTGCAAGACTGGGTGCCTGGTGGTCAGGGAACTCCAGATCGGGTACAACCAGTGTTTTATCTCCTGCATTGCAAGATCCCTCACCCAGTTCCTCATTGGCCAAGTGCTACGGGGAGCACAGTCTTACTGAAAGGCCTCCTAGCTTTTACTGTCTCCTATTGGGTTATTTAAAAAAATGTATCTTTAGTAGTCCCCACATCCCTTTGTGCTCTTGTGGTGGGAAAGTCCCCTGGATTGAGTGCCTTTTGGCATGTACACAGTTACCTCTTGGTCAGGTGGTGGTAGGTGGCTTCCTTCTCACCTCCTGTTTGCCAACGAGCTGCAAATTTTCACACTGCCATAACTTACCTGTAACTTTCCACCCTGCTCTCCCTCCAGCTGCCTTACCCACATCCCATCATTTTACATTTAAAGCTAAATACTGTATTCTGAAAATACACCCCTGGGCTTTTGATTTGGCACAACCCAGTCACTCTGATGCAGTTTGGCTCTTTTCCAGTCCTGCCGTCTCCTCCTATTGAGCAGAACAACCCATAATGGCTATTTTCAGCATTCTGTGGTTGTTCTAGCTTTTCCTTCCTGCCCAGTCACAAGTTCCAAAGATGCGTAAACATTTTCAGAGTATCAATAGTAATGATCTCACTGTCATTGCCAAGTTCCTAATTAGTCCGCTTCTCATCACTGAAACAACGTATCTGAAGCAAGTTGACTTCACAAAGAAAAAGGCTCATGTAGCTCTGAGTTGCAGAGATTTGAGAACTTGCACCTGGTGATGCCCTTCTTGCTCACAGCACACAAATATGACCACAAACGGGGAGTGTGAGTGAGTGTGTGTGTGAGTGTGTGTGTGTATGTGTGTGTGTGTGTGTTGTCTCTCTCTGCCTATTCATACAGGCCACCATGAAACAATCATGGCTGCCCTAATTATTTCCTACGTTTCCACCCCTAAGCCCCAGAGCCATAAGGAATTTCTACCCTTTTAATACTTCACCATGGAAATTAAATTTCAGTAGCTGAAGGCTTATTCAGCACCCAAACCTATCCAAACCACAGCAGTGGGGAGATTCCACATTGGTGCTTTGATCATCTCCACAGTTCTTTACAGTTCTTGCACATTCTCTCTCTCTCTTTTGCTTTTTTTTTTGGGGGGGGGCACTGGGGATTGACTCCAGGGGTGCTTAACCACAGAGCCACATACCCAGCCCTTTTGAAATATTTTATTTAGTGTATTACATGGCTGTCTAGGGCCTCACTAAGTTGCTGAGGCTGGTTTGGACTTGCAATCCTCCTGCCTTTTCATCTCCAGCTGCTGGGGTTGGAGGTGTCCGCCACCTTGCCTGACTTGCACATTCTCTTGATGGGCTACCATCAGTCTTAATTAATTAAAGCACAAGGAATTCTGAAGTTGAAACTGGTCAAATTAATGACTATTGAAAACAAATTTTGGCACATGCAAATATTTCAGTCCCCAGGACATTACGTTGTTTCTTAAATGTAGTTCAAATATCTTTAAAAATGAGAAGTTGTTTTATATTTTTGTTTCTTTATTCCACCAACAAATAAAATTATGTTTATTCCTGGCACAATAGGATGCTTTTATACAGACGTGAGAGGGCCGTAGCTGACCTACTCCCCTGGCACTCCCTCCCACAGCTGCTCAGTACCTCTCAGTCTACCCAGCCTAAAACAAGCTTTACTGATGACAGTTTCCCTTTTTCTCTTCATATTTGTCTTGTGAATTAGACTCAGTATGTAACAGAGTTTATGTGATTATTTTCCTTTTTGTCTTCCTTTTTCGTTTAGTATCAGTTTTTTAGTTCAATGCACACAATGACAAAGCATCTTCTTTTCAAAACTCACACAGACACACCTCCTACCTTTCTTTAATTCAGTCTTCCTTCACTGTATATTTAGCTTGTTTCTTCATATTTGCTACTGGTAGTGAAGCGGAAATGAATATTGGAATGCAGATGTGCCCACAAGTGCTGATCTCATGTCCTGTGTGTGCACAGCTGGAGGACAGGTTGTGCAGTCATAATTACCTCTATCTTTCTTTCCTCTGAGGAACCTGCACAGTCTTCTCAATGATGTCTGTACCAAATGTCATCTCCACCACAATTCCCTTTTCTCCATATTCTGGCCAAATTTTGATAACACTTTTTTGTGATGAACATCTTAAGAGGTGTAAGGTACTATTCCCTGTGATTTAACATGAAAATAGGAAAAAATATAGTAGAATAGCTTTTGGTGTGGGTCTTAACCATTATGTGTTTGGATAGGACACCAAGAACAAAGGGAATAAAAACAAAACAAAAGAGTGAATACATTAAATCATTCTGAACAACAAAGGAATAAGCTGGTGAAAAAAAATGTTTATTAACCACATGTCTCATTACAGTACTGTTTCTATGTGTACATGGAACTCATGCAAGTCAATAGAAAAAAGAAAAAATCTATTAATCTGATTTGACATGGATCAGAACCTGTACAGATATTTTAAAAGAAGACATAAAATGACTAACAGGTGCTCAGCATTCCTGATCACCAGGAATTGAAACTCAAAACCCTAATTTGTATTCTACACCTCATTTAACTCACACAATAAAAATGAGTATCAAGTACAGGAGATGATCCCACCACAGAAGACCCTGAGACATCAGGCATGGACTACCCAAACTCTCTTTCAACCACATTGTCCTTTCTCAACTGCCACAGAGGTCTAGAAAAGTGGAATACAGCTCATAAATACATCACCAGATAGGCAAGGGATGAAAGTAGACACAAGGGAATGTAGAATATATTAACAAGTCTATATGCAAAGAAACAGACCGTGTGCAAGGAACTGTCACAAAGACATTCATTTAAAATGTTCTCATAAATGCCCAGCCCCCAGTGAATTTTACCATAGTTGGAACAAAATTAGTACAAGTGCTTCAAGGTGAACTCCAAAACACAGCAGATGGTAAATTAGTGATTATCAGGTTCTACGGTGGAGTTTAGGGAGATGTTGTTCAAAGTGCACAAAACTTCATTTAGTTGGGGGAAATGCAAAAGATCCTTTGTAAAATGTGGTGATGACAGGTGATAAGGATGCAATTTTTATTGAAAAGCACCCAGAGAGTAGACTTCAGTGTTCTCACCACAGAAATAGGCATGTGAAGTAATGCATGGTTATTAAGATTGAGTTAGCGATATTATAAGGTGATGGCATTGTATTTCATGATATTGTAAATCCCCAAAACAATGTGACATTCAATAAAGGATATCTTGTAAATGGAAGAGAAAACTTACCTATGTATCATATGCATAAACTGTTACCAGGGAACAGACAATAACCTCTCTTAAAGAAAACCATCAGCCTGTACCTCTTATAAGTGTAGACACATAGCTTCAAAAACAAAGACAGGTTGAATGTAGCAAGATATAACAATTACTGGAAACCAAGCAAAATTGTCTCATGAGCACAAATGTGATTTAGAGAACAAAAGCAATATAACACATTATCATAAGGTAATAAAATATGAAAGCGAATTTGACAAGATTAAGTTTAGCTAAATCCAATGCTCATCCATGATAAAACCTTTAGCACCCCTGAATTACAGGAGGGCTTCTAAGACATGCTGAAAGGCATCTATGGAAAACTTCAGATGACAGCATGATGGAAGGTAAAACCTGGGTGCTTTATATCTCAGGGAATGATAAGACCAGAGTGTCTGAGTTTACTATTTGTATTCAGTATCTAAGTGGATGTTTGCAGAAGGAACAACAAAGAGAAACTAATGAGATTGTATGGGAAGCATATGTAAAAACTTCTAAGGAATTCAAACCCAA
Organism: Sciurus carolinensis; assembly: GCF_902686445.1. Lineage (NCBI taxonomy): Eukaryota > Metazoa > Chordata > Mammalia > Rodentia > Sciuridae > Sciurus > Sciurus carolinensis. The sequence continues at coordinate 680,485 of NW_025920112.1, read as the reverse complement.
CAAAAAGTAGGTTCCTACTCCTGAGGACATGGAGTGTGGATGGTCAGCACTGCTCTACCTAAAGATTGTAATACAGTAAAATTTTGAAGAAGTAGTACCGTAAGGAGGAGTACTTAATTAATAATAATACCTCATTGTGCTGATTTCGTAGTAAAACAATGGTATTTTAAATACATTGCATTAAGGAAATCACAACCAATTTCACCTGTGAGTTCCTTTCTGGTTTTTTGAATCATTGGTTTTTGCTGGGGATGGAACGCAGGGCCTTGCTTTTGGCAGATAATACTCTACCACTGAGCTATACCCGAGGTATTGTACCAATTCTTTAAATGCTTTTATGTGGTTTTCAGGAAATTTAAAGCTATTAAAGCATGCATATTTTATTGCAATTGAACATGGCCTTTTCAAAACTGAGGTCCTCCACTCAAAAGAACACAGGTGAGGAGTTTATGCAAATTGAAATTTTAATGTATTCTCATATTGCTTCCGATCTGAACAGCACGTTCGTTTCCACGCGGCGCTGGCGTCTGTGGCTCCCATTCAGGCACCGCCTTCTACACCAGGAGAAATAAGAACCTTTCCCGCCAGGGTCAGGTCCCCGCGGGCAGGGAGTCCTGCTGCAGAGGGCGGGGTCAAGCGCCTGTCACTCTGCTGACTTCAGCCAGGGATTGGGTGGCATTAGCTGTCGCTCGGGGCTGGGGCGGTGCCTGGATGCGTCCGTCAGGGCGCTGGGGCGGAGCTGTCCAATCAGGCGCGGACGGAGGGGCGGGGCGGGCTTCCGCGGTCTCGCGCTCTTTCCTTGCTCAGCGCTCAGCTCCTTCCTCCGGGCCGGGCGTCCTGTGCTCGGGCATCTCCGCTGCGTCTGCGCAACCTGTGCGCCCCACGCGCCCCGGAGGTCCCTCGGGAGGACGGCGGGTCACCCCGGAGGAAGCAAGGTGCGTGTGCGGCCTGGGCTGGGGGGACCCGGTCAGCACCTGCCGTGCGGACCCGGCGTGTGAGCTGCGGAGCGTGGCCGAGTCCGGCTGCGGTGGCCCTGGGGCCTGTCCCCTGGTCCCGGGGGTGGGCTGGACGGGGTCCCCGAGGACGGCTACCTAGGGCGGCGGAGTCCCAGCTGGAGGGTGTCCCTGGGGCCTGTCCCCAGGTCCCGGGGGTGGGCTGGGCGGGGTCCCCGAGGGCGGCTGCCTAGGGCGGCGGAGTCCCCGCTGGAGGGTGGCCCTGGGGCCTGTCCCCTGGTCCCGCGGGGTGGGCTGGGCGCGGGTCCCCGGCTTCGGTGCTCAGCGTGGCCTCACAGGCAAGGACCTTCCTGTGCCTGCTGGCGGGTGCTGGGTGCTAGTGAGAACTGAGGTCCTGCAGGAAGGAACCCTCCACTCTGGAGAGAGGAGAGCAAGTGACCTTCCAGAACCAACGCCCAGCTGCTGAGGTCCCCTCCTTGCCTAGCAGGAGCCACCTGGGCTGCGTGCAGGTTGGGAGTGTGCTCCGCCACCAAGCGGGGGTTCCTGGTGAACTGCGGTGACAGGCTGCTTCCCTGAGCTGGGTCCTGTGTCCTCCATCAGATCTGCTGCCATTCAGTTCCAGTTTGTCCCCAAGCACGTAAGTATTTCATTCCTTGACTGAATGTAAGATTTCTGTGTTCTTGGTTGACGTTTACGTGGACAGGGTAGTGAGATGTGAAGAGGAGAGAGTTCCTGAAATAGTTTCAGTGCTCACTTTAGTGAGTATCTGAACACCTGGGCACCTCCCGTCCAAATAGAGGGGAATGGGCCCTGGGCAGGCCGCCCTCTCTCCCTGCTCTGCCCTACCTGTGCCTGCAGGTGAGCGCAGTGCCACTTCTTTCTCTCATTCCTTGTCTTTCACCAAGTGTGAGGAGGCAGAATGTTCCTTGCTTCTGTCTTACTGAGTTTTCACTAACTTAGTGCTGCATTAGTCCTCTGTCACTGTGGTGCTGTGACGTGTAAGGTGGTTCCTCTGCCTCAGTACCTTAGACTGGGTTTGCTGTTGAGGCTGTGGGTCTCCAAGTTCCCCCACCTGTTCCTGCCTCAGGAACTTGATAGCTTTCTCATTTATGTTCTTGACAATTTCATTCTTTTTTTTTTTTTTTTTTTAATTGGTCCCCACATGTGCAGTGTTTTCACATTGGCGGATCTTTGTCAGGTTATAGATTATGGATGAATTCAGATTACTGCTAAATTCCAGTGTAGTGTGTGGATGAGTTCTTCCTGTTCATCCATGTGTGTTCATGCCCTGCACACGTCTATCCTCTTTACTTTCAAGTGGCTACATGTTGCTTTTCTCTGAATACCATTTGCATGAGCAGTCTTCTGTGCAGTTCTGTTTTTTGAAACGGAGGTCAGGCATTTTCTCTTGTTTAATTCATTTGTGAAGTTATTTCTTTTTCTTTCAACATACCTGCAGGTGAATTTATTTCCTTTGTGGGACTGCAGACATTTCCCCCGAGGTAGGGCAGCCTTCTTGCACCCTGTTGCAGTTTGATGGAGTAAACTTGTGTTTATCCGTCTTTTCTTTGGACTTTCTTTATCCTCTTATGTAGGACATGTTGGACTCTCAGATGTAAATCCTTGTGTGTCCCCTCTTGGCCACTGTAGACTCAGCCCTCCTGGGGCTGCATTTCATTAGTCAGAATCTGGCTTCCAACTTGGGATTGTGTTTTCCTATGAACTGGGGGTGAAGCAATCTTCTTTCCTGAGTTACTTCAATTGTTTGCTTTGCATTCTTTTAAAATCTCTTTTAGTGCCATATAGTTAGTTTTTCGTGCATTTAATAATTGTGTTTCCTTGTTATCTCTTAATTTTCTTGGCTGGAAGTGAGTTGAGAGAGTTACAGTGTGAGGAGGCCTTGGCCATGCAGCCCCAACTCTTCCTAAGTGAAAGCTGCCTGTCTCCCTCCTCTCCAGTCTGGCCTGACCTGGCCCCAGCCATCTTTGAGGTCGGGATCAACAGCCTTGGACACTGAGTGTGTAATTCTTCACACTTGCTTGTGACTCTGTGTCTAAGCAAAAGATGCAGGAAGAGTCTCCCCAGAGCAGGAGGACGACAGGAACTACTTGGGAAAGGGCTTAAATCTACCTGAGTGGAAACATCCCCATGGTGGGGCAGGTCCCCTTGCAGGGAAGAAACCCTGCCTGATGTGGGCTTTTGCCAACAACTTGTCCATCTGCCCTCACTTATCCAGGAGTCTGATCCATCCCCTGTCACTCATGGCCCCACAGTGTGCATGTATGGGCTGGGGTGAGAGAGGGGTCTTGTGGAGCCCTGGGCAGTCAGCAGGCAGCTGGTGGGAGAGGGTGGCCTTCCACAGTCACAGGCCTTGATCTCTCAACCTGTGCAGCTCAGAATCCATCTCCAGGACTGTGTCTCCTCTGCTGTGTGAGGCCCCAGTGGCTCTGGCTGAGACTGTCTCCCTGTGAGCTGCAGGTGCTGTGAGATCCCCAGGAAGGATGTCTGAACTTCCCAGAAGGCAGGAAATGGTGAGTGGTGGGGCCAGGACTCCTGGGGGAGGTGGGCTGGTTAGGACTGGTGGGAGCAGGGGTGGCTGGACTCTGGCCTCCCTCTGTCAGCTCCGGAGTTGGCCCACCCAGAGCTGAGTCAGATGCTGCTCCAGCTCAGCCCTGCTGCCTTCAGGCCTTGGTGTGGGCTGGTCCAGGGTGGTTCCCAGTGTGGTGCCTGGTCTGCAGCCACTTTGGCAGAGCCCTCTGTGCACCGCTGGACCCCTGCCCGAGGCTCTGAGTGTGCAGTGAAGGCAGAGGGCCTCAGGGGCTCCTGACTGAGGTGTGGGCTCCTGGGTGGAGGATGCTGACTGAGGGGTCCCTTTCCTTCCTTCTCCGGGATACCACCTTACTTTCCCCACCTAACCGCTGCCAGGCTCTCAGTTGATCCTCAAAATTCCAGCTGTTCACATTTCCAGACTCTGATTTCCCCTTCAGTTTCCAGCATTACCAACCCCTTAGCCTCATACTGAATTCAAGTGGGCAGAGCATCAAAGATTGATTGCCTGTTCATGAATTTGCCACGATGGGAAAGCAGAGAGCAGTCACCTGGAACTCTACTGTTACTGCTCTTTGTGCTTCTCTTCCTTTACCTTCCCCAGGTAGACACCTCATCAGAACAACTTGTGCACAGGTGTCCATTGCACACCCCACAGGGTCCTGTGTCTTCAGTCACTGTCCTTCCCTGGGGCTGCCACAAGCTGCCCAAGGCTGCTCTTTGTTTTGCAGGTTGCAGGGAATTTCAGGCCCTGGGTCAGCTCCTTCTAGAGGACAGCCTGAGGTGTGGGGTGCAGCCTGCCAGGGGAGCAGCTGGAGGCCCCAGGGCTGAGAATCTCCTGGAACAAGCCTCATCTAGACAGCGACCTCCTTGGGACATGGTCTCCCCCAAGCCCTGTTCCCCTTCATGGAGAAAGGTGGGCAGCAACCTGTGGATGCTGGTGCTGAGGGCCAGGTCAGCAGTGATTCCTGCCCCTTGCATCTCTCACAGTTGTCAGGGAGCAAGAACTCTCCAGAGCATGAGAACCACCCAGCCCAGTGCAGTGCTGTGCAAACCTGAAAAGCCTCACAGACTGGAGTCCTGGTGCAGGTCTCCTGGGAGGGCGGCCAGGGAGTATTTCAGTGAGCAGGACCAGGTGGGAGGAGGCCCAGCTGGCAGGGGCCTTCCCTGGCCCTTAATCCTGAATTGTCTGTGCTCCCTCAGCACCAGCTTTCTGTGTTTCTCACCTGAAATGAGCTACTCATTTATTTGAGACCCAGGGTTCCACAAAAGTGAAGTTTATTTATTCAGAGATGAACAAAGTAAACATTCTAAAAGAGTGAAAAGAAGTGTATTTCAAAAAAGTACCTAGTTCGTCTTTTTTTTCCATTTTGTTCGAGTTGTCTTCTTTCTGACTCGTGAGCATGTGTTGAACATTTCCGAAACCTTACCTTTTTAAAGAAAACAGATTTCAAACGAATTTTTGTGTGCTAAGTTCAAGAATGCTCGAAGTGAAAAGAGAAAAATAAATCTGTCATTGTTGGTGCACAGAAGTGCTACATTTCCACAAAATACAGGTAGGTAAATTTGGAGTCTAAGAATTCATGATAGTGTAGGTTGCTTTGGAATATGAAGATCTTTTTTCCAGGTATCACCACCTCTCCAGAAACCTGATAGCCAGGTATTTTCTACAGTTCTCTGGGGTTCCATTCATTCTGCTGATGGTGTCCCACAAAGGACAAAGTTTTCACTTTTTCATGTGGATTCACTGTTAAATTTTGCATGCATATGAGGTGCAGTGAGCTAGCTGCACACCCGTCCCAGTGCTTTTTGATCAGATCAGGCCACCCACACTTCCGTCTCCTAACATTTGTCCTTTCCTGGTGTCTGTGGACTGCTCCCCCAGCTTCATTATGAATAGTACAGTGACATGCAGTGCACTGTGGTCCCCCTGCTGTGCTGGAGGGCAGTCCTGCTGGCTCCTGCTGAGTGCATTCTGGTCCCTGATGCCCAGCCTCCTTCCCTGGTCCCATCTTCTCCTCCCTCCCCTGTCTTCCTCACCTCTGGTAACTACTCTGTACTTACTGTGAAGTCAGCTTGCAGCTCCCATGTGAGTGAGAGCACATGGCGTGTCTCTGTGCCTGGCTTATTTCACTTAGCTGGTGTCCTTCAGTTCCAGACTCATTGCTGCAGAACAGGACTGAAAACAGTTTTTGGTCAAATCATGTTTGTTTTTTCTCCTTAATCTTGAAGATGGTATCATATTTCGGAAACCATTCCCAAATCCATCTTGTGAGACTTCTGTCTGCATTTTGTCCTAAGAATCGGTGAGTGTAGGAGCAGACTAGGGTAACCTGATCAGTTGATGGTAACTGGAGAACAGACAGGGCAGATGTGCATCAAAAAGAAACTTTATTTCAAGACTGCTCTTGGGCTCGCCAGTCCACCAGGGTGCTGGACCTGAGAAGGTGCACATGGCCCCAATGAGGCTGGGTTTTTCTAACCCAGGTTGGGGGAGGAGATGCTCAAGGACTCCTTGTCCTCCTGGGATTGGCTGTGGTCATTTGTCAGCTTCTGATTGGTTGCTCCCTCGGGCATGTGCAGGCTGCTTGATGCCCTGCCCCCATCCAGTCACCCTAACAGTGAGGTTTACATCTTACTTCAGGACTTTGGTCCCCATGGATTTCCTGTGCACGTGTGCTGTGAGGTGAGGCTCTGACTTCAGGTGTTGATATGAACAGCAAGTTTGCCAGCCATTCATTCCCCAGAGGACTGGTTCCCCTGGAGTGACTCTGGCCCCTTGTGGCACATCCTTTCCTTCTCTGGGTCAGCCTTGTCCTGGGCCCCCATTTTCCTCCACTGCTGTACGTGTCTGCCTTTAACCAGAGCTACACTGTCTCTGTTACTGTATGTTGAGCAGGTTTTGAAATCAGGAAATATGATGCTTTTCACATTGTTTTTTTCTTCCATTTTTGTGTCCTTGTGATTCCATGTGAACATTAGAATGATACTTTTTATTTTTGTGGAGAAATGTCATTGGTTGTGAGCATGGTGGCACATACCTATAATCCCAGTGTCTCAGGATGCTGAGGCTGAGGATCCAGAGTTCAAAGGCAACATTGGCAAAAGCGAGGCTCCAAGCCACTCAGTGAGACCCTGTCTCTAAATAAAATACAAAATAGGGCTAGGGATGTGACTCAGTGGCTGAGTGCCCCTGAGTTCAGTCCCTGGGACCCTCCCCACTTTCACAATTGGAAAGTGATTGAACTGACCATGGTTAATTTGGATAATTCCTTATCCTCACAAATACCAACTATCTTTACATATATCATTTCTTTCAGAAGTATTTTGTAATTTTGTTGTTGAAGACTTGACAGATAGTTTCTAAACAAGTTAATGCCACTTTCACCCTCTGTTTCATGTCCTGGCTATTTTCCATTTCAGTTATGCATTTATTCATCTCACTCTCTACCCTGGCCCTGTGATGTCCTATGTATTGCAGGCTTCTCCTCCAACTTGTTTTCATCTTTTACTTTCCCTAATTTTAATATATTTGAATTTGTTATTCTTCAGTATTGCTTACTGCTCTTATGTAAAAGTGCTTTTCTATTCCCTTAGAAAAAATTTCTCTGCAAACTTCTGAAACTGTTTTAGTTTTGTATTTCACAAATCTATAATGAATTAATATTTGTCCCTGGAATTGAGGGAAATGATGCCTTTTTTTCAATTAGATACCTGTTTGTCATGACTCATCTTTTATATTGCATATGAATGTTCCTACTTTCCTACAATACCTTTTATGTCATTATTCAATTTTCCATATGAATTTCAAGCCACTAAAATTTTTCTTGTTGTATCTTTGTTCATCTCCTTGGTAATACTATGCTGTATCCAGTAGGATAATATAAAAGTTCTTTATTTATAGTCTCAGTCACTTAAGCCCTCTGATCATGCACTTTTAGGCTTGCTCCCCATTACACAAACTCCATAGTGTATTTAGCCAATCCTAGAATGAATAGCGTATTATATAGCTTGGCTCTCTGGCACCAGTGCTTCCTAGACTATAACCGTGCACAGCATTTACTTTGCAAGATACCAAAGTGGTCATGTGTTAGGTTTGTGTGTACAGCCATCCCTACCTACACATTAATAATTCCTTTACTGTGAATAACCATGTATGTGTAGCCCATTGTTAATCAGAAGTGTCTTTGAGAAAAACATTGTTCTATGGTACATGACTGTACATTGGATAATCCAACAGTCTGCTGTCTAGAATATGATAGGTGTTACACATTTCTTAATTCTTATTGGACTTGGACATGTACTTTTTGTCGATGATTGTAATTCTGTTTATTAATTGGGTATTTGACATGTATCACATTGTATGTTGATAGTAATTGGAAGATATCATGAAATTGTTTCTAGATGATTGTTCTTGCTTACTAGTTGGTTAAATTTGATCCAAAGTGAAGCACTTACCCATTCTACTTGTTTTCTTGGTGTAGTCACACAGGATGAACTCAATCCCCAGTTACCATGTCATGACCACATCAACGAATTGTTGTTTATACAAGCTCTTAGACTCTTTACTCAGAGGGTTCTTTTTCTTTTTCTTTTTTCTTTCTTTTTTTAAAATTTTTTCTTAGACATTGGGGTACTTTTGATCCTTTGGGTTCTAACATTAAGAGTGGAATAAAAGAATAGAATTTCCAAAGTAAAACAAATGTTCAGTAAATACCATTTTATTTCCATATACCCTCAATCACTATGAGTCAGTGAAAATGCTTAATTTTGTGGGATCCCTCTCAAATACTTAGCTCCCCCTATTGGCATGTTCAACTTTGTCTTCAGGGATTTCTAAGTATATATACTGTCAGAATAACTAATATTAGCTCTCTTCTGCACATTAGGTAGTATGGCTTTATGATTCCATGTATTAGATATGCAGCCTACAAAGACATTAAGGGTAACCTAGGAGCACTCCGTACTTCCTGGACTCAACAGTGAAAGGGTGTTTTTACTCTTCTGATGCTTTTCTCCATAGTTCCAGTCTCATGCTTCTGTTTTAGGAAGTGAGTGCACCAAAGAAAACAAGTTTTTTTCTCTTTCTTTTTTTTTTTAATTTTATTTTGAAATAATTACAGATTTATACAATGTTGTACAAATAGTATAGGAAAATCTCACGTACTATTCATTCACGTTTCCCCAAGAGATACATCATAGTATCTATAGCAACTTTAAACCAGGAAATCTTTTTTTTTTTTTTTTAATTTTTCATACATGTGTATGTCTCATTCCATCCTTCCCATCCCCAGCACCCCACTTTTCCCTTCACTTTTCTCTGCATAATCCACATTTCCTTTATTCTCTCCTACCTATGCCCTACTATGGATCAGCATCCTCTTATCAGAGAAAACATTTGACCTTTAGTTTTTTGGGATTGGCTTAATTGACTTAGCAAGATATTCTCTATTTTACCTTCAAATGCCATAACTTCATTCTTTTCTAAGACTGAGTAATATTCCATTGTGTGTATGTACCATATTTTCTTTATTCATTCATCTGTTGAAGGGCATCTATGTTGGTTCCATAGTTTAGCTATTGTGAATTGAGCTGGTGTAAACATTCATGTGGCTGCATCACTGTAGTATGCTGATTGTCAGTCCTTTGGGTATAAACCAAGGAGTGACATAGCTGGGTCAAATGGTGGCTCCATTCCAAGTTTTCCAAAGGATCTCCATACAGCTTTGCAAAGTGGTTGCACCAATCTGCAGTTTCAACAACAATATATGAGTGCACCTTTTCCCCCACATACTCACCAACACTTTTTGTTGCTTGTACTCTTGATAATTGCCATTCTGACTGGAGTGAGATGAAATTTTACAGTAGTATTGATTTGCATTTCTCTTATTGCAGGAGTTGATGAACATTTTTTCATATATTTGTTGTTCAAATATATATCTTCTGTGAAGTGTCTGCTCAGTTGTTTGACCTTTTTATTGATTGGATTATTTGCTTTTTTGTTAAATATTTTGAGTTCTTTATATATCCTGGAGATGTGTGCTCTATCTGAAGGTCATGTGATCAAGATTTTCTCCCACTTGTAGCCTCTCCCTTGTCATTGATTGTTTTCTTTGCTGAGAAGAAGCTTCTTAGTTTGATTTCATCCCATTTATTGATTCTTAATTTTGCTTCTTCCACTCTAGAGGTCTTGTTAGGGAAGTCAGGTCCTAAGCCAACATGATGAAGATTTGGGCCTGCCTTTTCATTTTTTAGGCGCAAGGTCTCTGTTTTAGTGCCTTATTCTTTGATCCACTTTTGAGTTGGGTTTCAGGCACTGTGAGAGACAGAGATTTAATGTCATTTTTTTACATATAGATTTCCAGTTTTCACAGCACCATTTTTAGAATAAGCTATGTTTTTTCCAAGGTGTATTTTTGGCACCTTTGCTTAGTGTGAGATAACCATGGTTATTTTGTTGTTTCTCTTTGCCTTCTATTTTGTACCTTTGGTCTACATGTCTATTTTTGTTCCAGTATCATGCCAGTTCTTTCACTATTGCTCTGCAGTATAATGTGTAATGTTGTGATGTGTTCTGCTTCATTCTTCTAATGATTGAGTATTTTGGGTCTTATTTTTCCACATGAATTTCATGATTGGTTTTTCTTTTTCTATGAAAAATGTCATTGGGATTTTAGTAGGAATTGCATTGAATCTGTATAATGCTCTTGGTAGTATGGCCAATTTGACAACATTAATTTGTCTAAGAGCATTGAAGAACTTCTTTTCTTCCAAGGTCTTCTTCAATTTCTTTCTTTAATATTCTGTAGTTTTCATTGTACAGGACTTTCACCTCTTTTGTCGGATCGATTCCCAAGTATCTTATTGTAGAGGCCGTGAATGTGGTTTTTCACCTAATCTCTTGCAGTGGGTTCATCACTTACATATAGAAATGCAGTTGATTTTTGTATATTTTTTATATCCTTCTGCTTTGCTGAATTGATTTGTGAGTTCTAGAAATTTTCTGGTGAAATATTTTGATCTTCTAAACGTAGACTCATGGCATCAGTGAATATTGATAATTTGAGTTCTTCTTTTCCTTTTCATATCCCTTTAATTTCTTTCTCCTGTCTGACTAATTCAGAGTAGAAGTTTTTTTTTTTTTTTTTTTTTTTTTTTTGTGTGTGTGTGTGTGTGTGTGTGTGGTTGTAGGAATTGAACCCACAGCCTTGTGCTTACAAGGCAAATGCCCTATCTGCTGAGATATATCCCCATCCCTAAGAGTACAAGTTTTGATGATCAAATCATGGACTAAATATTTGGAAATCACAGAAACATGAGAACATCTCACATGTTGAGAATGCAGCCCTCATGTTGTCAGTCTCTCCTGGCATGCTCTTCCTTTTTGTGGGACATTTTAGAACTCAGTGGCCTTTGAGGATGTGACTGTGAACTTCACTAAGGAAGAGTGGGCTTTGCTGGATCCTTCCCAGAAGAATCTCTACAGAGATGTGATGCAGGAAGTCCTTAGAAATCTGGCTTCTATAGGTAAGGATGATGTTTCATTCCGTAATCAAATACAGAGAACCAGGAAGTATTTTTTTCCCTCATGAATTTGGAATGTGAAAAGGCAGTATTTTGTGGAATGAACTGGGCCTAATGTCATTGCAATGTGCTACATAAATACCAGAATTCATTTTTTCCCTCCTTTTTTCATCTTTTTTATTGTTGCATTTTAGTTTTCCAAATTATAAATCCCATAATTCTTTCTGAAATCATGATGATTCATAATTACTGTCCTGGGTCTACATTTTAGGAACCAGATGGGAGGTCCATAACGTGGAAGATCAGAACACAAATCCTGGAAGAGATGTAAGGTAATTTGTAATTGTAAGAGTAAACAGAGTGCCTTGAGGTAATTCTAGCCTATTTTATAATTTTACAAATAAGCAAAGAAAACAAACATCATGTGAATTATGTTTATTCTTTATTCACCAGATATAAACTTTAATGTAAGATACGTTTCATATATTTAAAATTATTGATTTTTGACAGTAGTAATAACGTGCATTTATGATAGCGTAAGATACATGTTTCATATATTTAAAATTCTTGATTTTTGACAGTAGTAATAATGTGCATTTATGATAGCACTGTTTTTGTACTAGCTATGGAGAAGCATTGTTGCAAAGTGATCATGATATTGTCTTTCAAACAGTTTAGACATGACAGAAAACCAGTAGTTTCCTTGACCGTGGTTATAGTGTAATTCAGATGCCTTTTAATAAATGCAAAAATACAATTAGCCAACCATAAATTGTGCTTGTAATTTTTTTTTTTTTTTTTACAGAAGTCATATGATAGACTCTGTAAAATTTTAAAAAGGTACTCTGGAAAAATGTTCAGTGAGAGTCCATATCCAGTTGTAAAGGGCATTCCTGCTAGAAAGTCCATGTGAAAGCAGTGTGTGTGGGTAGATCTTCATTTATCAATTTTTTTTTTTTAACAGGCACATAATATCTCACTCTGCAAACACAGCATATGAGATTAAGGAGAGTGAAGGGAAGCCATATGAACTTAAACAGAACAGCAAATCCATCATTCCTCTCATAAGTGTTCAAAGACAAGCATCAGAGCACACTGTAAATGGACCTTATGAATGTTTGACATGGGGAAGAGAGTTGAGTTCCAGGTGTTTTCAAGAATATGGAGCATCTCATACTGGGGAGAATCCTTGTGAATGTAAGGAACTTGGGAAAGGCTTCTCTGGTTCAAATTACTTTCAAAAACATGTACAAACTCATACCGGAGAGACCTCTAATAGAAGGAAACAACGTAGGAAACCCTTCATTAGTTCTGCTAACCTTCAATTACATGAACAAACTCATACAAGAAAGAAGCTCTATCAATGTGAACAATGTGGAAAAGCCTTCACTACTTCCTCTTACCTTCAAATACATAAACGAACTCATACTGGAGAGAAGCCCTATGAATGTAAACAATGTGGAAAAGCCTTCACTACTTCATCTAACCTTCAAATACATAATCGAACTCACACTGGAGAGAAGCCCTATGAATGTAAGCAGTGTGGAAAAACCTTCACTCAGTCCATTCAGCTTAACTCACATGAACAAACTCATACAGGAAAGAAACCCTATGAATGTAAACAGTGTGGAAAAGCCTTCACTACTTCTTCTTACCTTCAAATACATAAGCGAACTCATACAGGAGAGAAGCCCTATGAATGTAAGGACTGTGGGAAATCCTTTACTTCATCCAGTCACCTTCACTCACATGAAAGAACCCATACAGGAAAGAAGCCCTATGAATGTAAACAATGTGGGAAAGCCTTCACTAGGTCCTCCTACCTTAAAATACATAAACGAACTCATACAGGAGAGAAACCCTATGAATGTAAACAATGTGGAAAAGTTTTCACTACTTCATCCAGCCTTCAAATACATAATCGAACTCACACTGGAGAGAAACCATATGAATGTAAGCAGTGTGGCAAAGCTTTCACTCAGTCTATTCAACTTCTCTCACATGAACATACTCATACTGGAAAGAAGCCCTATGAATGTAAGCAATGTGGAAAAGCCTTCTGTAGTTCCTCTTATCTTCAAATACATGAACGATCACATACTGGAGAGAAGCCCTATAAATGTAAGCAATGTGGAAAAGCCTTTACTGCTTCCTTTTACCTTCAAGTACACAAACGAAGTCATACTGGAGAGAAGCCCTATGAATGTGAACAATGTGGGAAAGCCTTTGCTTCAACCAGTGATCTTCATTCACACGAAAGAACTCATACAGGAAAGAAGCCCTATGAATGTAAACAATGTGGGAAAGCCTTCACTAGGTCCTCTTACCTTCAAATACATAAACGAATTCATACTGGAGAGAAGCCCTATGAATGTGAAAAATGTGGAAAAGCCTTCACTACTTCATCTAACCTTCAAATACATAATCGAACTCATACAGGAGAAAAGCCCTATGAATGTAAGCAGTGTGGAAAAGCCTTCACTCAGTCCATTCAGCTTCACTCACATGAGCAAACCCATACAGGAAAGAAACCCTATGAATGTAAACAATGTGGGAAAGCCTTCACTACTTCCTCTTACCTTCAAATACATAAGCGAACTCATACAGGAGAGAAGCCCTATGAATGTAAGGACTGTGGGAAATCCTTTACTTCATCCAGTCACCTTCATTCACATGAAAGAACTCATACAAGAAAGAAGCCCTATGAATGTAAACAATGTGGGAAAGCCTTCACTATGTCCTCTTACCTTAAAATACATAAACGAACTCATACAGGAGAGAAGCCCTATGAATGCAAACAATGTGGAAAAGCCTTCACTACTTCATCCAGCCTTCAAATACATAATCGAACTCACACTGGAGAGAAGCCCTATGAATGTAAGCAGTGTGGCAAAGCATTCACTCAATCCATTCAACTTCTCTCACATGTATGTACTCATACTGGAAAGAAGCCCTATGAATGTAAACAATGTGGAAAAGCCTTCACTGCTTCCTCTTACCTTAAAATACATAAACAAACTCATACTGGAGAGAAAATCTGTGAAGGTAAGCAGTGTGGTTAAATCTTCACTCTGTCCAGACTCTTTCACTTACATAAGCAAACTTGTACAAGAGAGAAGCCCTGAGAATGGAAACAATTTGGGAAAGTCTTTACTATTTCCTCTTACCTTCAGATACATAAGTGGACTCATACTGGGGAGAAACCGTATGAATGTAAGCAGTGTGGAACACTTTCAATACTTCCTCTTACCTTGAAATACTTAAGTGAGCTAGAGAGCTCTGGTACGGTTTGTATTTCAGGTATCCTCCAAAAGCTTAATTGTAAAATAATGCAAAAAGGATCAAATGAGGAACAATTGGGTCTTGAGAGTCTTAAAACCAAATCAGTGAAATAATCTCCTTATAGGAATTAACTGGTAACTGAAGTGTTAGGGAGTACTGGAGATGGTTGAAATTAGGGACATGACTTTGGCATATATCTGTTTCACCATTGGAGACCTCTCACTCTGCTTCCTGTCCATGATGTGAGCTGTTTTCCTTTGTCACATTCTTCCACCATGATATTGTACCTCACCTCACATGCCCAAAGAATGGAGCCTGCTTTCTATGGATGGAGATCTTAAATAAACTCTCCCTCTTCTACAATTGTACTTGATGACTCTTTTAGACACAAGAGTGAGAAAGTTCAGTAAAATACACATTGGTCTTGAGAGTAGGGTCCTTGGTGTAACTAATGTGAACGTGTGGTTCTTAAGCATTTGGCACATTTTGGAATTGGAGGAATTTTGAGATGTTTAGCAGTACAAGCTGGAAATCGTTTAGTTTGTCTGGGGAGCTTCATGGCCGATACTGGTGAGAGCTCAGAAGACCAGAATGCATATAGGACTGTGGACAGTGAAGACAGGAATTGAGAGGGTTTAGAGGAAAAGGAGGACACCATTGGTAATTGGACTAGAGACCATTCCTGTTATGTTCTGTGAAGAAATTGTGTGCATTTTACCTGTGTCCTTGTATCTTCTGAACATTTTAAAAGTGATGGACTTCTTTATCTGGCACAAGAAATTTCTAGGCAGTATAGCATTCAGGCACTGGCATGGATTTTTGCTGGCAACTTTTAGCCATATTTATTGTCCTAATCAGGAGCAGAAAGCAGAACATAGCAGAAAGATTTGGAAAACATGAACTTAAAGAGTAAAACTGGAGGGAAGGAAGTTGCAGTTGTTAAAGACTTTACTGCCACTAAAGAAATGCTAAATACTTTGACCAGAGACAAAAAGAAAGATGGCCTGAGGGCCTCTCAGGCGCTGGCAAAACCACACCATTCTCATAAATTTCAAGGGGGTAACAGTGAAAATTCTCTAGAGAAGAGACTGGTGGGGCACCCTTCTTACACAAGGGAGCCTCGGAAGTTTTTTCAACTTGGTCAGTCAGACACTCAAAGGCTGTTGCAGCCAGGATCCCTGGAAGCTGGGGATGCTTGAGATGCTGGGGATGCTTGAGATGGTGACAGACCTTGGTGTCAACCATGTGCTGCTTTCTCTGCCGGAATGCAGAATGCTAGAGTTAGGGCGCCATGGAAGTTTCCATGATGATTTCAAGGGAAGACTGGGTAGGCAAGGCAAGGTGCAGCAGGGTTAGAGTCCCTTTGGGCACTCCCTGACAAGGCAAGGTGTGCATATTTGATGAGGAAGCTGATGATGCAGTGGAGACCCTGGAGATTAAAAAAAAAGTACCTGTAATTGTGGGACGTCGTCCTAGGAAAGCTGCAGGAACTGAGCATAGACAACTCAACAGAAAGACCATTTAGCTGAAACCAACAAGGCACAATGGTGAAGCTCCATGAGCCCTTTGAAGAGCACATCGCAATGCCACGTACCCCTGGTGCCGGACATTGAGCTTCAGGACCTGTTTGCCCAGCTGAATTTTGGTTTACCTATGGTCCTATCCCTTCTTTCTATGCTCCTATTTTTGTAAATTAAAATGTTTGTTGTGTATTTTTATAAATTAGTTGTAAATAGCTTTTGATTTTTACAGGAGCTTATAATGTGAGTTTGAACTGAGTCTGAGGAGACTTTGGAGTTGAACTTGTGGGCAGTCTTGAAAATGGACAAAAATGTACTTTCATTGGAGATGGTTGTGGGCTTTTTGGGGGCCAGTGTTGCAATGTTACAGGTTGCATGTGAGGTGTCCACCAAATCTTCATATGTGAGCAAAGCCAGAAGGTTCAGAGGAGAAATGATTTTGTTGTGAGAATCTTAACCCAACAAGTGAATTAATCCCCTGATAGTGATTAAATAAATGGCAACTTCTGGGGTCCAGCACCACAAAACCTGTGGGTCAGGTGAGGGGCAATGGGGGATTAGAAAAAAAAAAAAAAAAAAAAAAGACTCACAAATGTAGATTTTAAAGCAGGTGGCATGCTACTTTTGATGGAGAAGCAGCTCTAAAGAGTTATGCCAGAAATCTTTATATATGTCTCAAAAGCAGATTAAAGAGTGTACAAGCCTTATTTGTATTCAGGGAAGTTGCATCAACTTGTACATCTATATAGCTTTTCCACTGTTGTAAAGTGCAATGTTGGAAGCTTTGTGTAGCTTTCAAGGAAGTTCATTGTTTAAAGTTAGTGTTACGTGGGTAGAAACAGAAGCAGAACTCTTGGAACACTGTAGCTGTCCAGCATAAGAATTTCTCTATTTTCAGGAGCTATGTGCCTGCAATCAATGTCAGAGTTGATAGGAGTCTTGCACAACACCTCCTCATGCAGGGCGTTGCCACATCAGCTAAGCATCCTGTGCCGTGGCGCAGAAACATTCCCAGGCACTGAGCATCCACAGCCATGAGGTCATCAGAGACCCATCATCTTGGCCACTGCTCTCCCACCCTCTGTCATCCTGTCCTCTGTCACCACTCTCCACTTTAACTGAATTTGTAGGATGTGGCTTTGGGTATATATTTGTGTTTAACCAGTGGAGACCTCTCTCTGCTTTTTGATCCTGGTGTGAGCTGCTTCTCTCTGGCACACTCTTCTGCCATATGTTCTGCATCCCCTCAAGCCCTGAGAAATAGAGCCTGCTGTCTATGGATTAAGACCTTTGAAGTCATGAGCCCTTAAGTCATCTTTTTCTACCTCTACAATTTTGCTAGTTGGGTCATTTACTCATAGCAGCAAAATAGCTGATAAAAACAAGCCCTGTGAATGTAAACAATTGAAAAAGCCTTGTTCCAGTCATCTTCAAATACATGTACGAATTCATACTGATGAGAAGCTTTACGATGTCAACGACGTTGGAAAGCCTCCATTTTTCCTTCTTGCCTTGACAGACATAAATCAATTCATATTGGAGAGAAGCCTTATAAATGTAAGCAATGTGGCAAAGCCTGCACTCAGTCCAGTTACCTTGACTTACATGGACAAATTTATACTGGGGAGAAATGATGGTTGTTAACGATGTGGTAAATCCTTCACTATTTCTGATTATCTTCACAGGCATGAATAGTCTACTGGTGAGAAGCCTTATGAGTGTAAGCAATGTTGCAAAGCCTTCACACACATGAAGAAACTCAAACTGGAGAGAAGGGCTTTGACTGTAAGAAATGTGGAACAGCATTCACTAATTTTGCTCAACTTAATATGCACACAATTGCTTGTACTGGAGAAACTGAATGTGAAGAATATGCTAAAGTCTTCAGTAACTATTTCTACTTGCCTTCATATAAGTGAACTCTGTCATACTAGAGACAAACCTCACAGATATAAATGTGAGATGGCCTTCAGTAGTTCAGATTGCCTTCAGATGCATTGTGAATGTTAATTGGGGTCCAGTTATAAAGATGAAGGGGAGAGCAATAAAGAGGCAGGCACATAGGATGACTTCCTTGTTCTTTTATTATCTATTTCAGGATCATATCAAGTTACGTTAGGTTACATAGTGTAGTTAGCTTTGAGCATTTGCATATCACATAATGTGATTCTCAGAGTCCACTAGTACCAAATGGTCTTACAACATCTCCAGGCCTGAAGACCAGAGGAGTTGCAGAGCCATTGAAACATGGGGTCTATTGTTTGGAGTTTTCTCAGCTTGAGAGCATCACTCCTCTGTACATTGACTGGCCTGAACTCCCTACCTCTCTTCTTTTTGTTTTGTATGTCTTTTGAATGAACATAACTTCTGTGTAAGGAAGGTGGAGGGAGAAAGCAAGGGAGACATTGGCAAAAACATGCAGAGCATAATAAGGCAAGTATCAAGAAACATCCTCCACTGTAAAGCTGTTTGATCCATGTAAAATATAGTAGCCATGAGGTTAACCAATCTAATAAATCCCAACCTCTGTCATCTTCTTGCACCTTTTTTCTGATGTCTTTAAGATCCAATTCTTTTTGAATGGGGTTACTACTATCAGTTAAATTGAAACAACCACATATGAAATTCCTGGCATCCCTTATGATGTAATTGCAGCAGATAATCAAGAGCTCTAATATCAAGCATGGTATGACAGATACAAATTTCAGTAGAATTAATTTCCAACACTACCAATAGAGGAATAACCTTAGTAGCCAAAATCATTGTGGAATTTTGGGTAAGTTTGGTAAACAAAGCTGTAACCAAATTTTCCAGGGTGCATTTTAAATTCATCTACACTAACTAGTAATTGTTGAGCAGATGTTGTGAAACTATTCCCTGAAGTCACCAGAGTATTAGAACTCCAGGGTTTCCTTGGGCCTCTTGTTCTTGTTGGAGAGTCCTTCTCTGAATCAAGGTCCTCTTCATCCAGTATCAAATGGAATTTTGGAATTGATTGTGAAGTCCTTGATGGGAACTAATGTTGATTAATGGGTCTCAGACTCTGGGCAGGAATCCAGACAGGACCTGTAGGAGTAAGAACAGCAGAATATCCTTTCCCCCATGTAATCAAAGGTACAGGGTCCCACCATATTGAATTTTGTGGAACTCAGTATTTTACATAAATCTTTGTTAGTGGTTCCTTAGGTGTAATGTGTCTGTCCAAGGCAGAGAACCAGTGATGTGTACTTCATATTGTACATTGAGTATTTATTGTGAACAAACAATGTGCACTGGCCATATAAGGCTCAAGGATGTATGTATGGTAACATAAAAAAGAATAGAGGTGGAATGAGGAAAATGAGTTACATTCTTCTGCAAGAGTGCATTAGAATGTACACTTCAAGGGTTTATATTTTCCCAAGTAGGGGAACAAAAGGGAGGACAATGAGAACAATTATTAATGATGAAATGGGTCTGTTGAAAGGAAATAGAAAAGGTTTTTATTAAAGAGTGAGCATTTTGATGAAAGAAAATGTGTGACTGAGAGAAAAAAGTGATTTTTATAGCAGCATCAGCACAAGTATTTCCCTGAGTGAAGTGGTCCAGGAATCTGTGTGGCTATAGATATGAGCAAGAAATATTGGAACTGTACAATCCTGTAAAGAAATTGAAGAGTGATGAACAGGGATAACAAATTAGAGGACAAATGAGGTGACAATTGCAGAGGAAATATATGATGCATCAGTTCGGCTATACATGGAGAATCTGTAATGATGTTTAAGGCAGTGGGAAACTTACAGAGAGCCAAAATAATTGCAGCTAATTCAGCTTGCTGAGGAGAAGCTTGAGGCAATGTGTAATAATCAGTCCAGTTTTATATCAGTGAATATAGATACCATAACCCATTGTTTTCCTCCATCAGTATACACAGTAATCCCATTGGAAAGTAGAATGTAGTAGATTTTAGAAGATGGAGCATGAGAGACTTGACACAATAAGGGGAAGTGTTCATCCAGAGGTGCATGGAAAGCATTAGGAGGTAAAAGTTAAAACAGCTTGATAATATGAAGAAAATTGTAACTACTGTTAATGTACAATCTTTCCATAAGTAAGATAAAGTACATGAATATCTGTCCAGTAAGAGATAAAATATGATTGCAACTATCTGAGATTAATTGAGCATAAGAGAGAATATTTCTTCCTGAAAATTGAGGAGAATATATGCACTCTGTTGTATACAAGTCTTGATTACAAATGGCAACAATTGCAGCAGAGGCATAAGGCTTTCCAGTAAAGATTATTAGAGATAAAAGAACATGAAGTGTTGGGATTCTTAGAACTGTAGGTAATGTTTCGTTAACATGCTGAAGAGCTGCTGGCAGTGTGGAAGTTAACTTGCAAAAAACTGGTGGGATTATGTTGGTTTTTCAACAGCTGCAAAAAGTGACAGCGTATCAGTAGTTAAAGAAATATAAGGTCAGGCCCAATTTAAATGTCCTAAAAATTGCTGTGTTTAAGGAAAATTTGGAAGGAAGAGTCAATTTTGGAATATGAGGAATGGAATAACGTCGTAGTATCTTACATCCTAAATAGTTAATAGGGAGTTGTCATTGAATTTTTTTATGGTCACATGGAGGCTAGATTGTAATAGAATGTGTTGCAATTTAGTTAAAGTATCTTCTATAAGTTTGGCCCAGCAATTAAAATATCGTCCATATAATGATAAACAAGAATATGTGGGAATAATTGTCAGAAAGGCTGAAGAGCATTATCTACAAAATGTTGACATAATCTGGAGTTATTTAACATACTTTGAGGAAGAACTTTCCATTGATATCTATCAGCAGGCTAATGATGATTGAAAACAGGATCTGTGAAGGCAAATTTTTCTCCCAGCAAGGTAGAGGGCACCATGCTCCATTTAGTTTTAATTTCCCTGAAAGAATACATCATTAAGTTTTTATAGAAGATACCCTTTCCAAGAACTCTAATGTTAGTTATTAATAGTGGAAAGTTTTTGTTATTACTAAGAGAGAATAGATGAATCAGCTTATAGTTAATATTCTATTTCATGGACTCAGTGGCGGACTTAAACTCTATTTTGATCTTTATAGAACTAGACATGGGAAGAATGCGAATTGTACTTAGGATTAGCCTATTTTTTTATTAAATGGGGAAAATTACCTTAAACTTAATCATAAACACTAAGAAGTAATGAAGACCAAACACCACATCAAATCTCAGAGGAATTCACTCTCATATACTTGTATATAACTTTTAGAGAATTTTTATACTAAAAGAAATCACAGGCTCCTTACAAATTTGAGCAAATCATAATTGCTTATTTGTAATTTCATCTAAGTATTAATATTAAACTTTGCTATTTTCTGTCCCAGCACCATGAAATCTCCCCAGTATTCTCTATAATCTGAATCTATGGATATATTAATTATAAGTATTAAAAGCAACTGCACATGGAGACATGCCATGCCTATGGCCCCCAAGAAGGAGGATGAACTTTCAACAGAACCATGTCAAGTGTTGGATTCTTTATTCCAACAAACCGTGTCAAGTGTCAGAGTGGTAGGAAATAGATGCAGCAGGCAATCTACATTGAAGTGGACCCATAGGGTTGTATTTGTTTATTTCCCTTAAATCTTGTACAATCTCCATTTTCCTGATTTCTTTATGATAAAAAGGGGCATATTCCATGGACTGGTAGAAGGTTCAATGTGTCCCAGTTGTAACTCTTCTGGAATGAGTGTCTCTGCAGCTGCCACATTTTTCTAAGAAAATGACCATGTTCTAACCAGATAGGACTGGTGAGCTTCCATTTTAATGGCTAGGTGGCCAAATCCTCAGAGGCCCCTATAAAAAAAGGCAACTCCATAGACATTTGAAACTTGTGCAAGCTGTCTCTGCCCCATATAGGAAAGGTAACTGCCATAATGTCTGATTGAATACGAGTAATAACTTGCCATGGGTTAGAAGGGGTGGAGTATTGCAACCAAAAAGAGCTCTTAGACACATGTTTATTATTATTTCCTATGTCCCAAACCAGTGTGACCCTTTGTAAGGGCTATGCACAAGACCACATCAAGAGGGGTGTAACTGTAACATGAGCACTGGTGTCCAATAACCCTGTGATTGACAGTTCATTTAAACAAAGGGATAACTTTGGTTTATATTCAGTAATAGATAAATATGCTGGAATAATAATGGAAACAAGCCCTGCATTCCCTCTTTCATTTAGGGGTTGTTGGGCAGTAATATAAGGAATGACAATTAATTGAACTATGGAGAATCCTTTGGGGAGATTTAAGGGTATACGAGACCACACTTGAATGTATATTTTACTAGTATAATCAGAATCAATACTCCAGGAATTACAAATTTTCTTTTCTACCACTGTGGAAGTGGGGCAAAATTAAACCAAAGGTACCTTTGCGTAGAGGCCCTTGAATTTGGGTAACAATTTTACAAACTTCCCCAGGGAGACATCTTCATGCTCCCTCTAGTGGCATCATAGGATTTGTGGGAGGAGCTTTTGTTGGAATTGGAAACATTTGTGAAGGAGATATCTGTGTGTGTAGGTAAAAAGAGTTCCTCCTTTGACCCTGGATGGAGAGGTGACCATTAATTGAGTTTCCTGACATGTCTGTTTTAGCTCTGCATTGATTAGCCCAATGAAATCTTTTATGACAGATTGGACAGGTCTGATTAGGCCATATGTGTGGCCCTTTTTTCTCATTTTACAATCCTTTTGAAGATGGCCAGGTGTTTTTATAATTGTAATGAAGTTTCTCAGGGAGCTTTAAAGCAGCAGTCAATAAAGCCACTTTATGAGTTTCCATTCCAACCTTCTGACATGCCTTTATTAAATCAGAAAGTGTAGAATCCACTTTATAGTAAATAGATTTCATTACTTCTAGTTGTTTGGTCAGATTATTGGTAGCTTCCAAACTGTCTACTTGTCTTTCAATAGCTTTAGTAGGTTGGTTAACAAAATTAATGAAAGGCTCCCCTGAGGCTTGTCTAAATACAGCAAAGGATTTGGAGGAATCCCAAGTGTCAGGGATCCTTCTCCATGCTTTACAGAGTTAGGTTCTATATATGTACAATGGTGTCTGTGCTCAAATGAACTTGTTGTAATGTCCTTCTTCAACCCATGCCAAATAAACTGTCATAATCAATATTAACATTTCCCTGAGCATTATTCTCAGTGTGAACATGGGCTAAATCAGAGTATTCTTGTAAAAATACTGTATGTTGAGCAGAAGTAGCCATTTTCACCAATGCTTTCCAATCACTGAGAAACAAGGCATAAGACATTCCCAGCCCCTCTATCATATGAAGAGTGAAATTACTATTAATTCCTCTCTCCAACACTGTCCTTCTCAATTCTTCATACACAGCAAGAGTCAATTGTTCATATTTTGGCTGATTAGCATTGTTTAATCTAATGGGGCAGACAGCCAAGTTATGAGGCTCTCGCTCTGTAGCTGCCTGCCTGAGACATTTAGATAAATGAGCCTGGACTGTGGGAGAAAAAGGAAGAGGGGGAGGAGTAGGAATGTAAGGAGAGGGCTGAGGAAAAGCTTCAGTCTTAGCGACTACCAGAGAAGTTTGTGACTCTGTCAAGTCTATTTTTGAGATAGCATCTTGACACAATTACCAAGCATGTAACACAGGTAGGAGCCCTCAGCTCCTCATGCAATTTTTTACCTATACCTTCCCAATCTTTGGGTGTTAAGGACCCACCCTCCAGATACCATGGACAGCAAGAATTTATTTTAGACAGCAAAGCAGCAAGATCAGCATTAGTTACAGTATGTTTAGTCATATGAAGCATCAGTACAATGACAACATTGAGCGTCAGACAGGAAATTCCCAATAGCTTATCAGTGTGATCGGTACTGTCGGGGTACTGCAGACCCCATCCTAGCCTGGCTTTCAAGGACTTCTACAAAGCAGCCCTGGCACTGAGCTGGGGCAACCTGGTTTGCAACATCAAGGACTTCAGCCTGGCACTGAGCCGGGGCAACCTGGCTTGCAACATCAAGGACTTCAATGTGGTGCTGAGCCGGGGCGGCTTCCTTGGGCAGTGTCAGCTGTGTTTGCAACAAACGGCTGACGCTGCTTAAGGAAGTTGCCCCGGCACTGAGCCAGTGCCAAAATGGGTTGCTCTGATTGGACGAGGTGACTCATGCTCGCTGCGTGCTCTCTTGATTCCCCTATTGTATTATATAGTTATCTTGCTCTCTGCCCCAGCACTGAGCCAGTTGCTCTGATTGTATTATATAGTTATCTTGCTCTCCCCACATGCTCTGTAACCTGATTGGCTCATGATTCATATAAATATGACTGTAACTTTCTTGTAAAGGAGACATAGGAAAAAGCAGCAGGGGCAGAAGAAGAACAATAAAGAGCTCTGATGAACAACCGGTGTGTTGTGTCTCTCTCTGCGGGCAGAGGGAACGCGACAGGTACCAGTCAAGGAGAGACACATGTCAAAGCCTGATCCAGGCTGTAAGATATCCCATTTTGTCAACACATCCAGAAGTGTCCCTGTTCAGGCATCAGCTGTAAAGGTTAATTGGGGTCCAGCTGAAAAAGGTAAGGGGACACCAATAAAGAGGCAAGCACACAGGATGACGAACAGCAAGAAGCGGCTCCTTTAGGAAACACAGTTTACTTTATTATCCATTCCAGGGTCATATCAAGTTACATTAGGTTACTTAGTGCATTTAGCTTTGTGCATGTGTAGATCATATAACCTGCTTGCTTGTCAGAGTCCACTAGTACCAAATTTTATTATAACAAGATAATGTCTCCAGGCCTCAAGTATGTAGGATTTGCAGAGCATTTCTAAGACATTCAAACAGAAGACCTTACTGTATTAAGGAGTTTGCTCCACTTGAGTACATCACTCCTCTGTACATTGACTGGCCTGAAAACCCTGCAATACATACATCACACTGAAGAGAAAACCTTTGAATGTAAGAAACGTGGTAAAGTCTTCACTAGGTCTGCTTACCTCACTGACATGAAAGAATGCATAGTGGAAAGAAGCCCTGTGAGTGTAAACAATGTGGGAAAGCCTTCACTTGTTGCAGTTACATTCTGAAACATCAAAAAAGTCTTAACTTCAGTGAAGCCCTGTTAATAAAAAAAAATGCAAATGTCATCCATTACTGCAGTTCCCTTTGAAATATGAAAGTAGTTCTACTGGAGAAAAACCCATTGAATGCAAAAAAATGACAAATCATCTAATATTGTGTCACCTTCAAATACATGAAAGGACTTGTTGAAAAGTTGAATTGATGAAAGAAAAAAATACATATATATATGTACGTATATGAAATCATTGAGTGTACTCTGTTGCCTTCAAAGAATTTCACTCAGTGGGGAAAACAAACCCCCTTCATTGTCCTTTCTGTGCATGAATGAACTCATATTGTAGAAGTGACTTGTGAATGTGAGGAAAGTGGGAAAGCTTTTAGTTTTCCAACTCCTTTGAAAGACACAAAAAAGGTTCACAAGGGTTAAAAAAAAAACAAAAAACCCTATGCAAGATAAATAGTATACAGGATTCCAGTGTTCCAATTCTCCATGTTACTCAGACTTCCATTGCTGATGCAGAACATGTGAGAAATCAACTTAGGGGAGGAAAGATGATCACAGGGTTCTGTTCATAATTGGGTGGCTCTGTTGTGTGGTCTGAGGTCACTTACAACATCATGGTGGATAAACAGTGGGGAAGCCAACATCGTGGCAGCAGCAAGAGAATAAAAAGGGAGAGAAACAGGGAGCAAACGCTGTTTTTGTTTAATCTCACTGTTTTTGTGTCATCTAAATACAACAGGTAACAATAAGGTAGATAATGAGTGTGATCTGTGGTCTGAAAATTGTTACAAAAAGTAATGGAAACTCAGTGCAGCTATGTCTGAGTTAAATACTGAACATTTAACTATTATAAGGTTGGAATTTACCCATTCTGGCTATTTAAATTTGAGCATATATTCTTATATATTATTACATGTGTCCTCTTCCATGTTAAAAAGTGGAGCATATGGTTCTAGAATTTATGGAAGAAGACTTTTTACATTTTTGTTTTAAGGCAACCCCTTTAACTTTTGCCAATTTCTTTGATTTCACTACAAATAAGTGTGCTGACTTACCTAATTGGTATATATGAGTTTCAATATAAATTGAATAATAAAGTCATGTTTTTGATGAGAAACTATTGTTAAAAGCATGAAAGTATCACTTGTTAGAAAAAAGTAGCACATTCAGGATTGTTCATAGTGTGGATGTAAAAATCAAAGCAACAAGGAAGCAGTAAGTAGGAGAGGTGTAAAGGAATTTCAAGCTGAGTGTGTGTGGTAAGGACAATTGAAATTGACCATGACAGTGTTGTTACAAGGATGTTGTGTGGTAGAATAAAAATCTCAAAGTATAATGATGGATTGTGAATGAGCAGAAGGCAGTTTGAGTTATGACTGCTGGCAAAAAAAGGAAAACTGTAGAGATCCAAGATGGCAGACTAGAGGGAAGCTGCATTTGTTGTCACTCTATAACTCGGGTTTCAAGCAGAGAATATCTCTTTCTTGGTGAGGCAGTGTTTGCTACTTATCGATCCCTTGCTGTGTACTCCCATTTGGTCTACCTCAATCACCTGCAGTCTGCCAGCATATCCACTACTTTTGAGCATACATTGCTCACTGACTGGTGCTTGTCATCCACCATTTGCCTGCTTCTTGCCTGCCCATCACCTGCCTTTTGCCTACTCATCACCCACTGCCTGAGGTCCACCTGCCAATCATACACTGGTACCCAGAAGACTGACCGCAGACCACAGCAGAACGACAGCTGCTTGCTGTTGCCTGGAAGTTCACTGTCACAGTACCTGCATACTTGGTTACATGTGGCGGCCACTATTTTGAGACAACATCCAGGACCTGTAGGGCTTCTGGCCAGGCTGACTGAGCCGGGTCTCCAAGACCCCTCAGCCTGACTGTCCGCTCACTGTTCAGGGCCCCCAGACTGACTGCTTCCTGACTCCATAATCCCACAACCTGACCAACCACACCCCACCTCCAGGACCCCTGCCCTACCAACTGAACTCTGCCTCCAGGACCTCCAGTCAACCATTCCAACACCCCAAGCTGCAGCTCCCCATTTGCCAACACATTTGGAAGCCAGAGCGGCCATCTTTGATGATCCTGGAAGCTGTATCTCCCATCTTTAGGTGGAGCAAATATCATCCTGAGACACCTACTGGAGACTGGAAGTTCATTATCATGTACCTCACATACATCAGGCTGCTGAAGCCTGGGAAGTTTGAATACTATATCACTGTTGGAATTTTTTTTTTTCTGATTGATTAAAAAGGTTAAGTTTAATTTCTTTACTTTTCTGGCTCTGTTTTCCTTGTGTTTACCTGTTCCCTTAGAGTCTCTCCCTCTTTGCAGACTAACAGCCAACATCTTTTGATTATACTTTCACTCTTTCTACAATCTAGAACTTCTGTATATTTTTTCCTTATCCCATTAACAGCTACAGCATACACCCCTTCCTTTCCTCATTGTCCTACATTAGAAAGTGCAGATCTTATTGCAAATCTATTTATTATACTGTAGATAATAATTAAACTCATTCTGTTTATTATGACAATATTGTTAACATCCTCATAGAGGTTATTTGGCTTAGGGTTGCATATTGTCTGTACTGGGAACTGCTAATATTGATCTCCCCATTAAAGAAAATTATTTAGAAACATAGGGTCACTATAAGCCTATATGGGGGAAAATGAAATACCTCAGATCTGCACTGATAGAGGGGAAGATACATAAACAACATGAAAAAACAAGGAAAGAAAATTATCCAAACAAACCTAGATTCTGTATTAATAGAATTGAGTGACAACATGCTAGAAGAAATGTCAGAAAAGGAGTTCAGAATATACATAATTTAAATGATTTTTGAAGCAGAGGATGAGGTAACAGAGCAAATGCAGGCGTTGAATGATTACTCCAATGAATAGTTGAAAAAGCAATGGCAGGAAGTAAAAGATCTTTTCAACAAAAAGAGCTTCTCCAAAACAAACAAACAAACAAAAAAATCCTTGAAATGATTGAAACAATAAACCAAATAAAAAAAAAACTCAATGGAAAGCATCACCAATGACAATGAAAACAAAATATTTAATCTTGAAAATAAAGTTCCCCAAACAGATAAGATGGTAAGAAATCATGGACAGATACTCCACAAACTATGGGACATCATGAAAAGACCAAATTTAGGAATTATCCGGATTCAGGAAGGCACAGAGGAATGAACAACCTATACAATGAAATAATATCAGAAAATTTCCCAAGCTTGAAGAATGAAATGGAAAATGAAATACTAGATGCTTACAGAACACCAAATGCACAAAATCACAACAGATCCACACCAAGGCATTTTTATTATAATAAAAATGTCTAACATACACAATAAAAATAGGATTTTGAAGGCCGTGAGAGAAAAGCATCATATTACATATAGGGGGAAACAAATATGAATATCAGCATATATGTCAGCCCAGACTCTGAAAACTAGAAGGAAGGACCTGGAGCAACAAATTTCAAGCCCTGAAAGAACATGGTGGACAACCAAGAATCCTATACCCAGCAAAGCTAACCTTCAGATTTGAAGACAAAATAAAATCCTTCCATGATAAACAAAAGTTCAAAGAATTTACAAATAGAAAGCCTGCACTACAGAATGTTCTCAACAAAATATTCCAAGAGGAGGAAATGAAAAACAACAATGTAGGTCAGCAAAGGAATAATAGCCCTGAATGTTAATGGCTTAAACTCATCAATCAGAAGATATAGACTGGCAGATTGGATTAAAAGAAAGACCCAACAATATGCTGCCTTAAAGAGACTCATCTCATAGATAATGATATCCACAGACCAAAGGGGAAAAGATGGGAAAAACCTCCAATGCACATGGACTCAGTAAAAAAGCAGGGGTTTCCATCCTTATTTCAGATAAAGTGGACTTCAAGTCAAAGTTAGTCAGAACGGATAAAGAAGGACATTTCATACTGCTTAAGGGAACCATAAATCAGAAAGATATAATGATTGCAAATATTCATGCCCCAAACAAGAGTGCATCCATGTACATCAAACAAATCCTT
This sequence comes from Sciurus carolinensis, assembly GCF_902686445.1. Taxonomy (NCBI): domain Eukaryota; kingdom Metazoa; phylum Chordata; class Mammalia; order Rodentia; family Sciuridae; genus Sciurus; species Sciurus carolinensis. The sequence goes on along the minus strand of NW_025920112.1, from coordinate 651,488 downwards.
CTCTATTCCAGGAATCAAATAGACCACAGCACAGTAATTGTGCGTGACTTTAACACACTGCTGTCATCAGTGGATAGATCTTCCAAACAGAAACTAAACAAAGAAACCATAAAACTCAATAACACAATCAATAGCTTAGACTTAACAGACATATATAGAATATTGCATCCATCAAAGAGTGAATACACTTTCTTCTCAGCAGCACAAGGAACTCTCTAAAATAGACTATATGATAAGCCACAAAGCAGCCCTGAGTTAATGCAAAAATAATAGAGATACTATCTTGTGTTCTATCAGATCATAATGGAATGAAAATAGAAATCAATGACAAAATAAAAAGAAATTACTCCAACACCTGGAGACTAAATAATATGATATCGAATGAAGCATGGGTAACAGAAAACATCAGGAAAGAGATAAATATATTCTTAGATGTAAATGAGAATGATGATACAACATATCAAAATCTCTGGAACACTATGAAAGCAGTACTAAATGGAAAATTCATTGCATGGAGCACAGTCAAGAAAAGAATAAAAAGTCAACAACTAAATGACCTAATATTACAGCTCAAAGTCCTAGAAAAAGAACAGAACAACACACAAAGTAGTAGAAGACAGGAAATAATTAAAACCAGAGCTGAACTCAATGAAATTGAAACAAAAGAAACAATTAAAAAAATTGACAAAATAAAAAGTTGGTTATTTGAAAAAGTAAACAAAATAGACCAGCTCTTAGCCAAACTAACAGGAGAAGGAGAGAGAAAACTCAAATTATTAAAATTCATGATGAAAAAGGAAGTATCACAACAGACACCACTGAGATACTTAACATAATGAGAAGCTACTTTGAAAATCTATATTCCAACAAAATAGAAAATACCAAAGACATTGACAAATTTCTAGAGACATGATCCTCTCAAACTGAACCAGAAGGACATACACAATTTAAATACATCAATATCAAGCAATGAAATAGAAGAAGCCATCAAAAGTCTACCAAGAAATGTCCATGACCAGATGTATTCTCAGCCAAGTTCTACAAGACCTTCAAAGAAGTACACATTTCAATACTTCTCAAAGTATTCCAGGAAATAGAAAAGGAGGGAACCCTACCAAACTCATTCTATAAAGTTAATATCACCCTCATACCCAAACCAGACAAAGACATATCAAGAAAAGAAAATTTTAGACCAATATCCTTGATGAATATACGTACAAAAATCCTTAACAAAATCCTGGCAAACCACATCCAAAAACATATTATAAAGATAGTGCAGCACGATTAAGTGGAGTTCATCCCAGGAATGCAAGGTTGCTTCAACATACATAAATCAATAAATGTAATCCATCATATCAATAGACTTATGGATAAGAATCATATGGTTATTTCAATTGATGCAGAACATGCGTTTGACAAAATACAACACCCCTTCATGATCAAAACACTATAAAAAATAGGGATTGTAGGAACATACCTCAACATTGTACAGGCTATTTATGTTAAGCCCATGACCAACATCATTCTTTTTTTTTTTTTTTTACAAATGTTCAATTCTTTATTAGTGTGCATGTCATTACAGTTGGCTTAGATGGTTAACACAAAAATAAATAAAATAACTATAGTTAATTCAAACAAAGCACATTAAAATGAGATTAAAGAGCCCTGATCAAAAGAAATACAACTTTCAGTTGAAACTGTAAAAGTTACATACATACATACATACATACATATATAACTAACAGCACTAGGAATGTACAATATCAATTACTGGAAAAATAAATGAGTGATTCACAGTCAAAAGAAATTATTTTAATATTAGTATGTAGTTTTCCTTTTATAGACGCACAAAACACAGACGTGGTTCCCACCTTCTAGAAAACAAAGTAGAAAATTAAACATTACCGTATTTACCCCAAACACAGCAGGACTATGCGATAGGTAATCTGGTCCAAAATATTCAACTCTATAGATAGGCCATGGTATTAAATGCATGGTTAACAATTTTAAGAAAGGCATATATTTCCAGAAGTATGTTAAATACACAAGTATCAGTTCTATAAATAACAAAAATCACCAGCAAAAATGTTTGGTTATGACATTCCCAAATTTTCTAACTTTGTAAGTGTTTTAGATATATGCTGCTTAACCAGTTAGTTTGGTTACAGTTTTAAACTAGCAAAGCATTATCCTATAAGAGAAGCCTAAGCTAAACTCTAACACTGCACAAACTTCCCAAGGAAGGTAACTTGAAAAGTCTTTAAAAAGTGATTCCAATTATTCTAATTAACATTTGAGATGCTAAAGAATCAATGACTCAAGAAACACTTTGAAATTATTCAATTTTCCTTATCATTTCCTCCAAAACTATTAACAGAAATTTAAAAATCCAAATTGCTTAAGAATATGCCTTCACAATAGGTTTATCACTGAAGTGTTTTGATCCAAAGACATAGTCTTAAAGCTTCTCGTGTGTACTTCTAATCTAAACTCACAATCCTTGGTTTGAAAACATCAAATTCAATTTCTAAAAAAATTCATTGGTAAAGCTACAAAACAAAACAAACAAATCAGGGTGAAAACATGTAGCAGTCTCAGCTATGAGTGGAAAATAAATTCTATTTTTCCAGAAAGACTCTATGAAAATATAAAGCCCAAGGTGAATGACAACAGAAGTCCATATATAAACACTGTTTAAAAATAGAATGTTTTCCAAAGCTTCTCATGAGATGTCAATGAAGAGTCATAGCCTAAGACCTTATGAATCAAGGTTAAGTTATACATAGCTTCTGCTTACATACCTTCAACAATGTCCAATTGATATACATAATTTACAGACATCCACAGGAATTCTAAATGCCCCATCATATCACCTCTCAATACCAGATGTTTACTGTTTTACAGTTTCACTACTTTAAGTACCAAGAAGCCTTTTTAGAGGAAAAGTTCTGTCTCTTCCCTTAATCCCCTAAAGTATAGGTAACAAAATATAAAATTAAACAAGATTTATGTCTGATAAACTAACATATAAAATTACCATTGCAATATTCATAGTGATTGCTTATAAACATAACAGTCATTATAAAGCCTATAAAGTATATTATTAGTATTATAAAAGAATTGCAGATTGTCTCAAGGTAAAAAATACAGTGCCGGCTGCTAAAAAGCACTTTGTTACAATAAGATGTGCATAATGAACAACATGTCAGAAAACATGAACATGTTCCCCAGTTTTAATATCAGTTAAGCAAGAATTGCACTGTAGCAGCAGGATGCTTTTTAGTGGCTGACACTATAAAGCTAACAGTAAGAAAGAAAAAAGGCAGGAAGTGTGAGCAACAAATAGTGTAATCAAATTACTGCAAATGAAGATTAGCAATAAGAAGTGAGGAAGGTGACCGTCCACTCCATTCTGATAAGATGCCATCTTTAAATATTAAGTTTTTTGCAGGCAGTGGAACTCCCATATCCACATAGGATGACTGTGAAAGCAGACTTGAAAAACTGGGCTCTGTGTGGATATCCAGTGTTGAAGCACCTTCCTGGAATGAGTGAACAAAGTTAAGTACTTGTAGAGAGAGTTTTCTACTGGAATGCAAAAGATTTTGAAGGCTTTCTTTTCTACAGAGACCATGTGTGGCAATCTTCCTACAAACTTTGCGGTTTAATTCAGAACTGAACAGTGGAATTCCAAAGCACAACTCAAGAGGAACCCAATCTGCTTCTGTTGTGGCACCAGAGTTTTGTTTCACTGCTGAATCCATAGTTGCTTCCTCAATAACCATTTCAAAGACTCTGTACTCCCATTTACATCTGAGCCAGAAGCCAAATCAGGTTCTCCTCTCTCATCAGAAGCATCACTGAGTTTTCTACTTGCAAGTTGGCTAAAAGAATTCAACATGGTGATATATCCACAGAAATGCTGCAAGTCCATTTTGTTCCTTAATATTTGTAATGCTTTATGAACGCCCATATTGACACAAGTAAATTCTCCTTGCAGTTCTGTTTCATCAAATGGAAATGGTATATGGACAGTTTCTCCTATCCCATGCAAACCATGTCCCTGAATTAAAACCACAGAATGTGTTAAAGCATCATTCAACATGGTGAGTACATTTGATGTAGGAACTACCCCAGGATCGTGACCCCAAGACGTTATAAGTAATTGATCATAACCCTGGAATATATCTGGCAGTTTTCGAAGTCTTGTACCTTTGGACAGTAATAGAGATGGTGGTCCTTGTCCAGTGACAAAGTAAATGTACAGTTTAAACCAGATAGAACTGACCTCTGGGATAGCTGGTCCAATATGCTGAGGGGTACAGCTGCTGATGGGCCGGATTTCATTGGTGAGAGGAGCCATGGAAACAAGCAGGGTATAATTTTTGTTTAAAACTCTGCTGTAAGTGGCAGGGTCCAAACCAAGGAGGCTTTCACAGCATAAGAGATCCAAGGGAAAACCATAATTGGGTTGGTCTGGCTGAGCAGTATGTGCAACTAGATCTTTATTATGTCGCAGAAACAGTATTGTGTTTCTCAGAGTAAGTGCATGATCAAAATATCTCTGTGCTTCTCCTTCACCAGTGCTCTGAACCTTTTCTAGTTCTATAAGAAAGCTGTCCAGAGACTCATCTGAGAGTTTGCCTACTTCAAACATCGTGACTGCATGACTTTTCAAGTTTGGTGAAAGATTTCCCATCATTAAAAAGGCAGTAAGAATTGAATCAAAAAGGAAGGCAATACGCTTTGTATATCCCGTAGACAGACTCAAACTGCTTATACTACCTGTATCAGCTGGATCTTCTTGGCTATTTGTATCAGTGTCAGTAGCTGAAGAAGCTTCTTGAACAGGACTCCGACTTTCCCCACCATCCCATGATAAAAGCATCTTCTGTGGATCTAAAGTACTCTTTAAATCTGTTTACGGATGGAACATTCTTCCATGATGAATGAAGTTGATCCAAATTTATTACTTGTCCCTTCTTATAGGCAAAGCCCAATCGGCAATACATTGAAACAGCATTCTTACCAGAGATAAGTCTATCTCAAGGACATTGGCAAGCTCTGCAACATTAGTGTGCTCATCTATTGAAACAAATATTTTATACAGTAGAGTTTCAAAATAATCACCCTGCACTCGATTCATTACAAAACCTTCAAGAGGAGGAACTGCTATACAACTGTCATCAGATATTGGTACATCCAGATAAATAAATCCTTTGTTATATAAACTATGTACTACATTGTAATCTAGTGATCCAGAGAGTTGAGGGCCTGAATCGATGATCTTATCAATAGCGCATTTCTCAGGCAAAGTGCATATCTTGAGTCTTCTTCTGTGATATATCCAGACTGTACCACCCACCATGCCTCTATGGTGATTTCTACTGGCTTTATGGGCAGAAGATCCCGGGCCGTTTTCCTTCTGAAAAATTTTTTTTGATGATCTACACTGATTCATAAGATCAATATACTGGTTTCTTCCTATGCCAAGAAGCCTCAGACAGTCGGCAGCAGTAAAATTGGGCAATGAATCATAACTTTTCTCACTGTTTATAATGTCCTCCATAATTCCAGTGTAGTATGAAAATGGTGTTATCTGTAGACCCTTCACCATAATATCTGATAAATGGTAAGGATACAGCATGAGATGATCTCTACTGTACTTCAGCAGCTCCTCATAGTACTTGCGTTCATCTTTTTTGACACGTTTAACTAAGTTATTTCTGTATGGTAGCTGATTGCGAATACTGTACAGGACAACCTGCTTTTCATATTCTCTCTGAATTTCCAAGACTCTGTCTCACGTTGGCTGGCAACTTGGTCCAGGGGTAGTTGTGCTGGATGTGGAACTCCACGTCTATGTTCGTGATGCCCGAGCAGGAGCCGAGCCCGAGCCGGCGGCGGTGGCCGCGGCCGCGGCTGAAACGACGCCTCCCGCCTGCGGGTCCCGGGCCTGTCAGGGGAGCCCGCGGGAGGCTCCGCGCCTCACACTGCGGAAGGCCCGGGCTGCCCCATGGTCAGGCCTCCCGACAGCTCAGCGCGGCCCGGCCACGGGGCACAACAGCGGCGGCAGCGATTGGTAGCTGGAGCGCCTCGCTGCTACCCCAACATCATTCTTAGTGGAGAAAAACCGAAAGCATTCCCTTTAAAAAATGGAACTGGGGGCTGGGGATATAGCTCAGTTGGTAGAGTGCTTGCCTCATAAGCACAAGGCCCTGGGTTCAAATCCCCAGCACCGCAAAAAAAAAAAAAAAAAAAAAAAAAAAAAAAAAAGGAACTGGACAGGGACGCCCTCTTTCACCACTTCTGTTCAACATCATTCTTGAAATACTAGCCAGAGGAATTAGACTAATGAAATTAAAGGAATGCAAACAGTAAAAGAGGAACTCAAACTGTCAGTCTTTGCTGATGACATGATTCTATACTTAGAGGATCCAAAACCTCCACCAGAACATTTCTAGACCTCATAAATAAATTCAGCAAAGTAGCAGGATATAAAATGAACATGCATAAATGTAAAGCATTTTTATTCACCAGCAATGGGACATCTGAAACAGAAATGAGGAAAACAATTCCGTTCACAATAACCTCAAAAAAAAAAAAACTTGGAAAATCAATCTAACCAAAAAGAGGTGAAAGATCTCTACAATGAAACCTACAGAACATTGAAGAACAAAATTGAAGAAGACCTTAGAAGATGGAAAGATCTCCCATGTTCTTGGATAGGCAGAATTAATATTACCAAAATGGCCATACTTCCAAAGGTACTACACAGATTTAACACAATTCCAATTAAAATCCCAATGACATTTCTCATAGAAATAGAAAAAGGAATCATGAAATTCATCTGGAAGAACAAGAGACCCAGAAAAGCCAAAGAAATCCTGGGGAGAAAAAGTGATGCAGGAGGTACCACAGTACCAGAATTCAAACTCTACTATAGAGCAACAGTAACAAAACGGCATGGTATTGGCACCAAAATAGACAGGTAGACCAATGGTGCAGGATAGAAGACATGGAGACAAACCCACATAAGTACATTTATCTAATACAAAGGTGCCAAAAACTTACAATGGAGAAAAGATAGCCTCTTCAACAAATGGTGCTGGCAAAACTGGAAATCCATATGCAGTAAAGTGAAATTAAACCCCTATCTCTTGCCCTGTACAAAACTCAACTCAAAATGGATCAAGGATCTAGGAATTAGACCTGAGACCCTTCACCAAATAGGAGAAAAAATAGGCCCCAATCTCCATCACAGTGGTTTATGATCAGACTTCTTTAATACTACCCCCATAGCACAAGAAATAAATGCAAGAATCAATAAGTGGGACAGATTCAAATCAAAAAGTTTTTCTCAGCAAAGGAAACAATTAATAATGTGAAAAGAGAGCCTACAGAGTGGAAGAAAATCTTTTCCACACACACTTCAGAGAGTGTACTCATCTCCAAAGTTTATAGACAATTTAAAAATTTTACACCCAAAATACAAAGAACCCAATCAATAAATGGGTTTAGAAACTAGGCAGACACTTCACAGAAGATAAATAGGTGATCAACAAAAATATGAAAAAATGTTCAACATCTTTAGTAATAAGAGAAATGCAAATCAAAACTACACTGAGATTCCATCTCACCCCAATTAGAATGGCGATTATCAAGAATACAAGCAACAATAGGTGTTGGAGAGGATGTGGGGAAAAAGGTACACTCATACATTGCTGGTGGGGTTGCAAATTAGTGCAGCCACTCTGGAAAGCAGTGTGGAGATTCCTCAGAAAACTTGGAATGGACCCACCATTTGACCCAGTTATCCCACTCCTTGGTTTACACCCAAAGGACTTAAAATCAGCATACTACAGAGATACAGCCACATCAATGTTATAGCAGCTCAATTCACAATAGCTAGATTGTGGAACCAACCTAGATGCCCTTCAATTGACGAATGGATAAAGAAACTGTGGTATATATACAGAATGAATTATTACTCAGCTATAAAGAAAAATAAAATCATGGCATTTGCTGGTAAATGGATGAATTTGGAAAACATCATGCTAAGTGAAATAGGTGAAGTCCAAAAAACCAAAGGTCAAATGTTTTCTCTGTTAAGTGGATGATGATATATAAAGAGCGGGGGTAATTGAGGGGAAGAACGAATAAAGGAACTTTGGATGGTGTAAAGGAAATGGGGTGGGGGACAGAAAGATAGTCGAATGAAACAGTGTTACCCTATGTATATGTATGATTACATGAATGATGTGAATCTACATTGTGTATAATCATAGAAGTGAGAAGTTGTACTCCATTTGTGTAAAATGAATCAAAATGCAGTCTGTAAAAATAAAAAAAATTAATAAAGAAAAGAGCCCTTCAAGGAAAACCAATACATTAAATTCATAAGTGAAAGTTTTAAAATAAAGATTAAAAAACAATTTTGGACAAAGGTTATGGAAAAGTCATTCACAAAATGAGAAATAAGAATAACGAATATTTTTAAAGATGTTCAACAGAAAATATAATCCCGGAAAAAACAACAATGAGGTATTGTTCATGTCAGATGGACCAGAATGAAAGAGATGGAAAAGCTCATAATCAAGGGTTTATACACACAGGATTTATTCAGATATTTTCAGTGTTCCTCATAGTGCCATTCAATTTGTCTTTTTCTGCCTCTCACCCTCCCTCTTGACCATGTACATGGTTTTACATGGTTTTGTCATATTTTTCATGTGCTCTTAAGAATTTGACATTAAATTCTATATTATTTTACCTTAAAAGATGAAGAAGAAGAAGAAAAGAAACTGGTGTAGGAGGGATCCCACGAAAAGGGAAGAGAGATCAGTGCAGCACAGAAAGGAGACTGAGGGGAAGGGAGGAGGAACGGGAAGAGGGAACAGTGGAATCAAAGTGAACAAACCATGCGACGGGCACGCACAGTGCATCACCGTGACTTCCACAATTCACTGCGTTTATCGATAAAGCATCGATTGAAAAAAAGATAACTGAATAAAAAAGCCCAGCAGAGTAAAGGACACAGGAAGAGAGTAGGAGAAAGGGGAGTTACTGGGACTGAAGTGGAGCAAATTACCCTCACGCTGGCATGTTATGTAAGAAATAAACCCCAATGTTTGCCAGGGACGGGGGTGCACCTGTAATCCTAGCAACCTGGGAGGCTGATGCAGGAGGACGCAAGTTTGAGAGAAGCCTCAGCAACATAGCAAGGTCCTGAACAACTTAGTGAGACCGTCTCAAAATAAAAAATAAAAAGGGGTGTGTGTAAGGCTCAGTGGTAATGTGCATAGACTCAAACTCTGTTAGCAAACAGATAAAAGAATAAAATGAACCCTGATATTATGTATAATCACAATGTACTAATGAAAATGGAACGAAAATAAAACAAAATTAATTTTAAAACATACAATTTGAGAAAATAAAAGCTTAAGCAATGTCCTCGTTTTGTTACCAAATATGTAAACAAAAGAAATGAAAGAGACAACGTAGTCTATTAGAAGCATTTTTCTTAACATTCTAAAATATGTCTCATGAATAAAATGATCAAATACAAAAGATTTTAAAGTCTGGTGGAGCGGCTGCGGCTGTAATCCCAGTGGCTTTGGAGTCTGACACAGGAGGGTCTCCAATTCACAGCCAGCCTCAGGAAAAGCGAGGCAAGAGGGAAGACAGTGAGACCCTGTCTCTGAATAAAATACAAAATAGTTTGACTCTGGTGTGGTTAATTTTTGGGGAATGAAAACGCAGGGTCTCGGTTATATAGACATCTTTTAGGGTGGGTACAAGAGGGTAATTTCTGGAACGTATTATTTTGGGGTCCCTTAGATCCATAAGAGTGTCTTAGCAATGTGAATAGGTAATTTCCCAGGAGTTTACTATATTGGGTCAGCTGACCATTATGGTGGGGGGGGTCAGGTGCCAGTTTCTTTTGTGTTCCTTCACTCTGACCGAATCTGGGCCTTTAAATGAAAATAACTTTATTTTCAGTCAGATGAGTGGAGGTGGGGACTGAGGATTCGGGGAAATGTACTTAGACTTATTCTCCATATTCTTCAGAAAGGATACGCCTTTATTGGAGCATGAAACGGGTGGGTGTTTCAGTCCTTTTCTGCTGACAGATATCAGGGTGTTCACAAACCCCAGACATGCACCTGTCCTGTGACAACCACAAAAAGTAGGTTGGGCTCCTGAGGACATGGAGTGTGGATGGTCAGCACTGCTCTGTCTAAATATTGTAATACAGTAAAATTTTGAAGAAGTAGTACCAAAGGACGAGTACTTAATTAATAGTAATACCTCATTGGGCTGATTGCATAGTAAAACAATGGTGTTTTACATACATTGCATTAAGGGAATCACATCTAATTTCACCTGTTTCTTTCTAGTTTGAATCATGTTTTTCGTTTTGTTTTGTTTTGTTTTTTTCTGGGGATGAAACGCAGGGCCTTGCTTTTAGTAGATATCACTCTACCACTGAACTATACCTGAGGTATTTTACCTGTTATTTAAATGCTTTTATTTGACTTTCAGGAAATTTAAAGCTACTTAAAACATGCATATTTTATTGCGACTTTACATGGCCTTTTCAAAACTCAGGTCCTCCACTCAAAAGAACACAGGTCAGCAGGTCATGCAATCTGAAATTTTAATATATTCTCATATTGCTTTCGATCTGACCACACGTTCGTTTCCACGCGGCGCTGGCGTCTGTGGCTCCCATTCAGACACCGCCTTCTACACCAGGAGAAATACAAACCCTTCCCGCCAGGGTCAGGTCCCCCCGGGCAGGGAGTCCTGCTGCAGAGGGCGGGGCAAGCGCCTGTCACTCTGCCGACTTCAGCCAGGGATTGGGTGGCATTAGCTGTCACTCGGGGCTGGGGCGGTGCCTGGAGGCGTCGGTCAGGGCGCTGGGGCGGAGCTGTCCAATCAGGCGCGCGGACGGAGGAGCGGGGCGGGCTTTCGCGGTCTCGCGCGCTGTTCTTGCTCAGCGCTCAGCTCCTTCCTCCGGGCCGGGCGTCCTGTGCTCGGGCATCTCCGCTGACTCTGCGCAGCCTGTGCGCCCCGCGAGCCCCGGAGGTCCCTCGGGAGGACGGCGGGTCACCCCGGAGGAAGCAAGGTGCGTGTGCGGCCTGTGCTGGGGGAACCCGGTCAGCATCTGCCGTGGAGACTCGGCGTGTGAGCTGCAGAGCGTGGCCGAGTCCGGCTGCGGTGGCCCTGGGGCCTGTCCCCTGGTCCCGGGGGTGGGCTGGACGGGGTCCCCGAGAGCGGCTGCCTAGGGCGGCGGAGTCCCCGCTGGAGGGTGGCCCTGGGCCCTGTTCCTTGGTCCCGGGGGTGGGCTGAGCGGGGTCCCCGACCTCGGCTGCACAGCGTGGCCTCACAGGCGAGGACCTTCCTGTGCCTGCTGGCGGGTGCTGGGTGCTAGTGAGAACTGAGGTCCTGCAGGAGGGAACCCTCCACTATGGGGAGAGGAGAGCAAGTGACCTTCCAGAACCAACACCCAGTTGCTGAGGTCCTCTCCTTGCCTAGCAGGAGCCACCTGGGCTGCGTGCACTAAGAGTGGTCCCCAGTTTGGGAGTGTGCTCCGCCACCAAGCGGGGGTTCCTGGTGAACTGCGGTGACAGGCTGCTTCTCTGAGCTGGGTCCTGTGTCCTCCATCAGATCTGCTGCCATTCAGTTCCAGTTTGTCCCCAAGCACGTAAGTATTTCATTCCTTGACTGAATGTAAGATTTTTGTGTTCTTGGTTGACATTTACGTGGACAGAGTAGTGAGATGTAAAGGAGAGGGAGTTCCTGAAATAGTTCCAGTGCTCAGTTTAGTGAGAATCAACACCTGTGCACGTCCCGTCCAAATAGAGGGGAATGGGCCCTGGGCAGGCCGCCCTCTCTCCCTGCTCTGCCCTACCTGTGCCTGCAGGTGAGCGCGGTGCCACTTCTTTTTCTCATTCCTTGTCTTTCACCATCTGTGAGGAGGCAGAATGTTCCTTGCTTCTGTCTTACTGAGTTTTCACTAACTTAGTGCTGCATTAGTCCTCTGTCACTGTTGGTGCTGTGACGCGTGTGGTGGTTCCTCTGCCTCAGTACCTTAGACTGGGTTTGCTGTCTGAGACTGTGGTTCTCCCAGTTCCCTCCCCTCTTTCTGCTTCAGGAACTGGTGGTTTCCAGTTTAATGTTTATGTTCTTGACAATTCATTCTCTTTTTCAGTTTGGTCTCCAAGTGCACATACTTCAGAAGTTCTGTACACATTGGAAAATTGGTATAAGGTTATAGTGTGTGGATTATTTCAAGTTACTAGTAAATTCCATTGTCATATATGCATGAGCTCTGCCTGTGCATCCATGTGTGTTCATCCCCTACACACTTCTGTTCTCTTTACTTCCATGTGGCTACATGTTGCTTTTCACTGAATACCATCTGCATGAGCAGTTTACTGTACAGTTCTCTGTTGATCAAAAAAGTGTTCATTTTCTCATATTTAATTCATTTGTCAGGTTATTTCTTTTTCTTTCAACATACCTGCATGTGAATTCATTTTCCTTTGTGAGACTACAGACATTTCCCCTGAGTAGGGCAGGCTTCTTGATACCCTGTTGCAATTTGATGGAGTAGACAAGGGTTTACCAGTCTCTTCCTTTGGGGTTTCTTTGTCATCTTATATAAGAAAATCTATAGAACAGGGGACATGTTGGGCTCCCAGAGGTAAATCCTTAGGTGTCCCCTCCTGGCCACTGGGGACTCAGCCCTCCTGTGGCTGCTTTTCAAAAGTCAAGGTCTGGCTCCCAACTTGGGAATGTTTAACCCTCTGTAAGTGGGTTTTCTTTCTGAACTGTGGGTAAAGTGGGCTCCTTGCCTGAGATGGTTCAAGTGTTTGCTTTTCTTTCTTCCTAAATATCATCTATTTCTATATAATTCATTTTTCATGCATTTAATTTTTGTATTTCTTTGTTGTCTTTTTATATTCTTGGCTCAAAATGAGTTGACACATTTAAAGTGTGAGCTGGCCTTGGTCATGTAACCCTGACCTCGTTCTAAGTGATGGATGCTTATTTTCCTCCCTTCTAATCTGGCCTGACCTGGCCCCCACCTTCTCTGAGATCAGGGTTGGCTGCCCTGGACACTGAGTTTGTAATTCCTCACACATCCTTGTGACTTTGTTCAGGCCAAAGATGCAGAAAGAGCCTCCTGAGAGGAGGAAGAAAACAGGTCCTACTTGAGAAATGGCTTAAGTGCCTTAGTAGAAATGTCCCTTGATGGGGCAGGTCCCAAAGGTAGGAAATTCTGATGAAAGGGCCTTTGCCAAGAACCTGTCCTTCTGCCCTCACTTATCCAGGAGTCTGATTCATCCCCTGTCACTCAGACCCCACAGTGTGCATGTGTGGGCTGGGGTGAGAGAGGGGTCTTGTGCAGCCCTGGCCAGTCAGCAGGCAGCTGGTGGGAGGGGGTGGCCTTCCACAGTCACAGGCCTTGATCTCTCACCCTGTCAGCTCAGAATCCATCTCCAGGACTGTGTCTCCTCTGCTGTGTGAGGCCCCCGTGGCTCTGGCTGAGACTGTCTCCCTGTGAGCTGCAGGTGCTGTGAGATCCCCAGGAAGGATGTCTGGACTCCCCAGAATGCAGGAAATGGTGAGTGGTGGGGCCAGGACTCCTGGGGGAGGTGGGCTGGTTAGAACTGGTGGGAGCAGGGGTGGCTGGACTCTGGCCTCCCTCTGTCAGCTCCAGAGTGGGCCCACCCAGAGCTGAGTCAGATGCTGCTCCACCTCAGCCCTGATGCCTTCAGGCCTTGGTGTGGACTGGTCCAGGGTGGTTCCGAGTTTGCTGCCTGTTCTGCAGCCACTTTGGCAGAGCCCTCTGTGCACAGCTGGACCCCTGCCCGAGGCTCTGAGTGTGCAGTGAAAGCAAAGGGCCTCAGGGTCTCCTGACTGAGGTGTGGGCTCCTGTGTGGAGCATGCTGGTTGAGGGGTCCCTGTCCCTCCTCCTCTCCAGGAGCCACCTAGCTTTCCTAGCCTAGCCCCTGCTAGTGCTGTCAGTAATCCGTAAAATTCCAATTCTTTATTGACATTTTCAGACTTTGATTCCCCCTTCACTTTACAGCATTTCAACTCTTTGCTCCTCACACTGCATTACGTGGGCACAGCATCAAAGATTTGTTTTTTTGTTTGTGAATTTGCCTTGTGGTGAAAATAGAGAGCAGTTGCCTGGAATGCCAGTGTTAAAACTATTTGTTCTTCTCTTCCGTTAATTTCCCAGGCATAGATGCCTCATCAGAATAAGTTTGGACATTTTACAGGGTTCTATGTTCTCAGCCACTGTCCTTTCTTTGTGCTGCCACATGGTGACCACAGATAGCCCTATGTCCTTAAAAGAGCAAGCAATTTCAGGCCCTGGGTCGGTTCCTCCAAGCAGAGAGCCTGAGGTTTGGGGTGCACCCGCTTAGAGGAGCAGCTGGAGTTTGTGGGGCTGAGGAATCTCCTAGAACAGGCCTCATCTAGACAGCAGCCTCCTTGGGACATGGTCTTCCCCATGCCCTGTGTCCATTCCACGGAGACAGATGGTAGCCAGCCTGTGGATGCTGGTGCTGAGGGCCAGGTCAGCAGTGATTCGTGGCCCTTGCATCTCTCACAGTTGTCAAGGAGCAAGAACTCTCCAGAGCATGGGAACCACCCACCCAGTGCAGTGCTGTGCAAACCTGAAAAGCCTCACAGATGGAGTCCTGGTGCAGGTCTCCTGGGAGGGCGGCCAGGGAGTATTTCAGTGAGCAGGACCAGGTGGGAGGAGGCCCAGCTGGCAGGGACCTTCCCTGACCCTGGAACCAGACATGTCTGTCCTCCCTCAGCACCAATCCTTTCTGTTTTTCTCACTCTGAAATGATCTGCTCACTTCTTTGAGACCCAGATTTCCTGAAATGTGAAATGTGTTTATTCAGAGCTTAGCAAGGCAAAATATTCCAAAGAGGTAAAAAGAAACAATTCAAAAAAAAATACCTAGTATTTTTTTTTTTCCATTTGATAACAATTCTTATTACCTTTTTGATTCCTCTGAAGTTGAGTAGAAAGTTTCTGAGACCTCCCATTTGTAAAATTTGATTTCAAATGGAGTTACATTGTTGTGTGGCACAATTTTAAGAACAGATCAGTCACCACTGAGAAGTCCCAATCTCCAGAGTCTTTATTAGCCAGCTGAATGACTGTCTCACACAATGCCCCAAAATGGTATTGGGAGAACAACCCTGACCATAGGGCTGCAGGGATTTTTATACCATAAGTCAGTTCATCAATCATAAGTGTCTGTTGCTGTGATTCAAAATTACAAACTAACCTCATGGGATCTAAAATCATAAGCAACAGGGGAAGTGGGTCAAAACAACCTTGGTCGGGTACAAGTTAAAGAATGGTTATTAACATCTGGACAATTGCTATTGACCATGGTACAGTGTCTAAGAAAAATAGGAATCAAAAAGAAGAATTTTACATGACATAAGATTGCCATTTTGTTGCCATACATGGTATGCTAAGCAACTCTTGATGGGTACAGAGGTGGGGCATTCACATGGTAAAAGCATTTCCCACATGACACGGAGTCTCAGGATAAAATAGAGTCTGTGTAGTCATTTCTCATACAGACTAGCCTCTAATGTTTCCGTGGAGTCAAATATGTCAACCCATCACACCATGTGCTAAGTTCCAGAATGCTCCTCGTGAAAAGAATTAGCCAAATCATCATGACAGAAGATGATTATGTACCCACAACAGGTATGATAGGTAAGTTTGAACTCCAAGGATTGATAAGAATATTGTTTCTTTTGTATAATAAAGAACAGTGGATAACTCTGTTTTGCTTCCCATTTCTTGAACATGGAAGATTAACATTAAATTTTATGGGACAAACATGGCATTTGCTACAAATTTCAAAATATGGTCAGTTGTTTCTCAATTGATTTAGTATCATGGGAATTGTTATTAGATGACAACTCATCTGAACAGAAGAGGTTTTCATCAGATTATTAATAATTCATGAGCATCTTTCAGTATCTCTTCTTATTCCAGTTCCCTCCATGATTCTCCCTCCTAATGCCATCTCACTGGGAGTTCACTTTATACCTTGTGAATTTTGAGGTTTATGTAGACCTTCAGTCTGAAATATTACCTGACAGTGTTCTCTAACAAGCTTTTGGAGACTCCTGGACATTTTGCCTACTGTTAGATATTTGTCTACTATTTCCACTCTTAGAAGTTTTCTGAAGTTCCTTATCCAAACAGTCCTGGTCTTGAATTTAACAGAATTTAAGAAATGAAGCAGAGGAACAATCAAGATGCTTCCCCCTAATTTGATCAAACTGCATGCAATTCATTTCTCCTCTTTTCATTGCTGATTATTTCCCATTTAGTCAGGGTGCTGAATCCAGCCTTCTGTGGTCCAGTCAGGTTCCCTGGCTTGGCTGCCAGAAACTGTTGACATCACAGCATGTCACACAGGCTACGCCTGGAGGAATGAATTGGATGTGATACCTACTTCTCTTTAGAGGAGATTAAGGAGAGTTTTCTTTTCCTCCTAGTGTGGTGCAGAATCCACCAGGACACCACTGGGCCATGCCTGTCCTTTGTTAATGGTTATTATCACTTCATGAGCCTGTTCACGTTGTGTGTTCCTCCTTGTGTATGAGTTGTGCTCGATTGTATGTCTCAAGGAGTTGGTCCAGTTCATCTGGGTTCTCAAATTGTGGTCAGACATTATCATAACATTCCTGTAGGGTTCCATCAATAATGGTGTCTTTCCTTTGTATTAAGTTTTGTGCCTTTTTTCTTAACTGAGCTGTGGTGTATCTGTTACAAGCATGTCCATGAAGAACCTGTTTTGGGTTTTTTTTGTTT
Source organism: Sciurus carolinensis (assembly GCF_902686445.1). Lineage (NCBI taxonomy): Eukaryota > Metazoa > Chordata > Mammalia > Rodentia > Sciuridae > Sciurus > Sciurus carolinensis. The sequence goes on along the minus strand of NW_025920112.1, from coordinate 634,607 downwards.
TGTTTTGTTTTGCATGCTGGGAATTGACCCAGGGCCTTATGATTGTGAGGCAAGCACTCTACCAACTGAGCTATATCCCCAGCCCCATGAAGAACCTGCTTTTGATTTTTATTCTCTATTGATTTTCTGATCACAGTTTCATTGATGTCTTTAATTCTATGGCAGTGTCAGGTGTAGGTTCTCCTTAAATAATTTTGGAGAGAGTAGTTTAGGTGTTCAGTGTACTCAGTGGGTCTCTCTTAGCTGTGTTGAGCTAGAGTTTTTACTTTGTTCTTTGAGGAAATATCTGGAAAGAACAGAAGCAACAGTGAGAGCTCAGCTCCTCTAGATTTTGGGGGTAGTTGTGCTGGGGCTGCTGCTTTAACACATGGTCGTGTTGTTTGAAACTTTGCTTCATCCTATTCTCTGCAGAACTGAGCCTGGAGAGCAGCCAGTGCTGAGCATGCAACTGTTGGTCCTCTCCAAAGGGCTTTCTCCTGGTTTTCCTGGGGTTTCTCAGTTCTCTGGTACACCTGGGTGCTCATGAATACTCATTTCTCCTTTTATGTCTAGTAGGGATTGAATCCAGGGGTGCTCATGACTGAGGTATATCCCAGGGCTTTTTATTATTATTTTTTTTTCAGTTTTCTATTATGAGCCAGGTTCTTGCTATGTGGCCCAAGGTAGACTCCAACATGCAGTCCTCTCACATCAGCCTTCTAAATCCTTACTATTTGAGCCATGTGCCACTGTGCCCAACTGAATTCTCTAATTTTTTTTTTTTTTTTTTTTTTAATTAAAGGAATTGATCCTGGCAGTGCTTAATCAGTAAGCCACATCCCAAGCTGTTTTACTTTTTAGGGACAGGTACTTGCTATGTTGCTTAGGGCATCATTAAATTCTAAGGCTGGCTTTGAACTTGTGATTCTTGTATATCAGCTTCCCACATCACTGAGAGTAGAGCTGTGCACCACCATGCTCAGCCCAAATATTCCCATTTCTGAGAGTAATTTTTATTGTACCTTTTTTCTCACACTTCACATTGTGAATTTTTTTTTTTTTTTTGTCTAAACACCTAGGCAGATACAGTGTTTTGTTTTCTTAGAATATATTTAAGCATTTCCTACTGTTTTCTACACCAGTTGTCTTCTGACTTAGGCAAAGTAGTGAGAGACTTTTTACAGATTTTCTGGTAGTGCTGAATTGACTGTGAAGTGCAGTAATTCACAGGTAGATCTTTCCCTGTTCCCTCTGGTGTCATGATCAAGTCTGATATTGGACTTGTGGTCTGTATTTTCTTGTACAAATTGTTGAGTTTTATTCTTCCTTCAGGACTTTGGTCCTCAGGGATTTCATGAAAGCATGTATTGTGAGGTCAGGGTCTGCCTTTAAAAGTATTTCCTAGTTTTGTTTTGTAAGACCTCATGGATAATTTCTAAATATTTTTTACATGGTTTTCCCCTTCTGTTACACATCCAGGGTATTTTCCATTTCAGTTGTGCATTTATTCATCAGAGTGCCCTGGCTCTCTGATGTCCTGTGTATTGCAGGCTTCTCCTCCACTCATTTTTATTTTTTAATTCCCCTAATTTTAGTATATTTGAATTTCTTAGTCTTCACTATTGTTTACTGTTCTTATGTAAAAATGCTTTTCTATTCCTCTAGAAAAAAAATTCTCTGCAAACTTATGAAACTGTTTTAGTTTTATATTTCACATCAGACTCTATAGTGAATTAATATTTGTCTCTGGAATTGAGGGACATTATGCATTTTTTAATTAGATGCCAATTTGTCTTGACACATCTCTTAAACTGCATGTGAATGTTTCTACTTCTCTATAATACCTTTTATGTCATTATTCAACTTTCCATATAAATTTTAAGCTTCTGAAATTTTTCTTTTCTCTTGGTGTATCTCTTTATCTCCCTGACTATACTATGCTTATAATATAATTTTAGGGTTCTTTATTTGAAGTCAGGTGTCACTTAAGCATTCTCAAAATGTATTTTTAGACTGCTTTACTATTACACAAACCCCATAGTGTATTTACACAGTCCTGGAAGGAATAGCCTATTACATGCGTAGGCTCTGTGGTATTGGTGCTTCTTAGGCTACAGCCCTGCCCAGCATTTTATTTACAAGATACCAAAGGTGGTCATGCATTCAGTTGGTTTGTACAGCCATCTCTACAAACACAATAGTATTTCCTTTACTTCTGATAACTATGTGTATGTAGCCCATTATTAACCAAAAATGTCTTTGACCAAAACATTGCTATGTGGCACACGACTATATATTATGTAAGCCAGCAGTCTGCTGCTGTCTAGAACATATGGATAGGTGTTACACATTTCTTCTTATTGAGCTGGGACAGGTACTTTCTGTTGATGACCACGAACTCTGTTTGTGTAATATCAGAAAAGGTATTTGACACTTTTCCCATTGTATGTTGATATTAATTGGAAGATGTTATCAAATTATTTATTGATAATTGTTCTTGATTATTAGTTGGTTAAATTTGATCTGGACTGAAGCACCTACAAATTCTACTTGTTGTCTTGGTTTAGTCACACAGGATGAGCTCAGTCCCCATTTACCACATTGTGATCACATGAATGAAATGTGTACTACGGAAATGCTTAGAATTTGCACAGAGAGTTCTTTTTTATTGAGGGGTGGGGACTTTAATCCTTGAAGTTCTAATATTAGAGTAGGACAAAATACTAAGATTTCTGAAAAAGAGTAAGCATTCAGTGAGTACCATGTTTACCTACACCTTTAAGCACTATGACTCAGTGTAAATAGTTTGGTGTGATTCCTCCCAATCCTTAGCTTTCCTACCAGCTAAAATATGACTTTGTCATCAGGCATTTCTAAGGATAGGTACTGTCAGGAGGACTAATATTAGCTATCATCTGCACATGAGGTAGTAGTACTTCATTATTAACCTGTGTTAGATAAGTACCCTACAGAGACCTTAGGAGTGTTGTAGGAGCATACCTTAATCCCTGGACTCAACAATGAGAAGGGTGTTTTTACTATGCTGATGCTTTTCTAGATAGTTCATTTCTTTTATTGGAATGACTCTGTTTGAAGAACTGGGTGCAGACAGAGAGTACAGATTTTGATGACCAAATCATGGACTAAATATTTGGAGATCATAGAAACATGAGAATATCTCACATGTTGAGAATACTGTCCTTGTGTTTTTAGTCCTCTTCTGGCATGCAATACATTTTTGTGGGATTTTTTAGAATTCACTGGTCTTTGAGGATGTGGCTGTGAGCTTCACCAAGTCCTTAAAACCTGACTTCTATTGGTAAGGTTAATGTTTCATTCATAATCAAAGACAATGCACCTAGGAGCTTTTTTTCTTTACATGAATTCAAAATATGGAAAAGGAGTATTTTAGGAATAAATTGGCCCTAATGTCATTGCACTATGACACCAGAATTAGTTTTTTTTTCTTTTTTCATCTTTTTGTTGAATGTGTCATCTTTATTCAATTTACAAGTTACACACACAAATGCATACAAATGCACACATGCAGTTTTTTCTCTTTTACATATATAGGTTCAAACTTACAGTATTTTGTAACTTGCTTTTCCCTTTCAACAATCATGTTTTATATTAAATATTCTTATACTATATAATTTTAATGATTCCATAGTAAACTGCTTTGTAGTGGTATTAGAATACTATTTGGCCAGTTACCTATTGGTCCATTTGGGTTTCCAATTTATTATTCTATAAATATGCTGCACTAAATATTCTGGTAGCTGACTCATGTACAACTATAATTACTTTTTTTTTTCCTTTTGAAGATTCAAGATATTTTATTAACAGCTACTACAGACAGTAAGCTCAATTAGATTATCAAGTATAAAAATCAACATACAAAAAATTAAGTGTTGCCTCATGTCCTGCAGACTTATTAGGGCAAACAGTTTGCTGGTCTACTACAGCCCCCCTACATGTATCTGACGGAGGAGGCCCCCAAGATTCTAATAGAGCCAAACAAGTCCATGAGAAAATTCAACGGATGTAGGAGGAACTGCGTCCTAGTCTCTTATATCACCCACTAGCATTACCTAGACACAGACCTTCTGAGATAGACCCTGCCACTTACGATATTCTTGAAGCCACTTATGCCTTGCTTAATCGGTTCAGTTCTCCCTTGACTGCAGATTGTTGACTTTGCTTGCAGTTGGGATATCCCACTCCATTAGCTATTCCAGCATAATCCAAGATGGCTGCACTGACTTCCAAACATGTTGGCAAATGGGGAGCTGCAGTGCGGGGCATGGGAACTGAGTCCATGTGGGGTACAGTCAGTCATGCTGGAGGGTACCGGAGGCAGGGTGCAGTTATTTGGGCCAGGGTTCCTGCAGGTGCGGGCTGTTGTCCCAAAATGTTAGCAACAACATGTAACCAAACCTGCAGGTACTGTGACTGTGGATTTTCAGGCAAAAGAAGGCAGCTGGTGATCTGCTGGTGGTCTTCGGGCAGTCTGCAGTCTACTGGAAAACAATTGGCAGGTGGACCTCAGGTGGTGAGTGATGGGTAGGTGAAAGGCAGGTGATGGACAGGCAAGAGGCAGGCAAACAGGCAAATGGTGGATGATAGACAGCAGTCAATGAGTCATCTGCACTTATAAAGTAGTCAATATGCTGGCAGACTGCAGGTGATTAAGGTGGACAAATGGGGTAAACAGCAGGGGATCCATGAGGAGCAAAGACTGCCTCACAGACAGATTTTCCACTGCTTGGAACCCGAGTTACAAAGTTACAGAGTACAAGGAATGCAGCCTCCCTCTAGTCCACCATCTTGGATCTCTTTCATCTTTTTTTTATTGGTGCTTTATACTTTCATAACCTCATGGTGAAGAGAAAACCTATGAATGTAACCCATGTGCTAAAGCCTTCACTAGGTTTAATTACCTTCAAATACATTTTTAAAAAGCTCATAGGAGAGATCCTATGAATGTATACAATGTGGTAAAGCCCTCACTAGTTCTTCTTATCTTCATATACATGATTAAAGTCATACTAGAGTGAAGTGCTATGAAGGTAAATAATGTGGGATACCCTTCAATTCAAATCATTTGACAACATGAACAAAGTCATACTGCTATGAGTACTATGAATATAAACAATATGGGAAAGGCTTTGGTGTTTTCAGTTCCACTAGATAACATGGGTTAACTCATACTGGTGAGAAACCCTATCAGGGTAAACAATGTGGGAAAGTCTTAACTAGTTCTGGTCTCCTTCACAGACATGAAGGAGAACATAATGGAGAAGAACCCTAAGGATATGAACAACGTGTTAAAACCTTAACTTGGTCCACTTTCTTCGGACTACATAAATGAACTCAAACTAGGGAGAGGACCAATGAGTATAAACAGCTTGGTAGTATCCTCATGAGGTCCTATTATAAGGTCACCCCCTCCCCCAGGTGCCAACATGGCGCTGGCTGAGCTTCTCTTCCTGATTTTACCCTCATAACTTCTTCCCTGCAGCAAATCAGTCCTTGCCACCTCATCCCAGTACCTCGGAAATAGGGCCCTGTCCAATCAACTGCTACCCTGCCTCTCTCCCTGAACTATTAGCTCTTCCCCAGCCCTATAAAAGAGCATGTATTTTCAGAGTAAAGTGGAACTTCTCCCGTGATTTGCTTTGGACTGTGGCTCCGTGCCTTCTTTCATTGGTGCTAAAACCCAGGAGGGGGATCCCTCATCAATTGAGGACCCCCTCCATCCTCCCAGCCAAAGTTTCTTGCCCTCGTCCGCCTTCTCAAGTGCTGGCTACCCTGCAACCATCACCGGCCAACTGTTAGGTGAGTTACCCTTTGAGAGGCAACCACCCTTAATCAGACTACCACAGGACTTTGTGATAGTCAGGCAAACCCCAACGTCTGGTTATAGGGGGGAGATTGCACCCCACCTCGGCCTTCGTGACCATGGTGGACTCCTAGGTGCCTTTTTCCTCCCTCAGTCAGGCAGGAGGGAACAACAGACCCCTTCCTCTTCTCTCCATCTTTCTCTCCTCTCCTCTTCCACACCGACTGGCAAAAGCCTAGCGCTAGGTACTCTGTGACCTCCGGCATTTCACCCCAGCAGGGAAAATCTTGGGTGACGACCTGACTTTTCCCTTGCCACCGACTCTATCGAGTCCCGTGAATGGTTTTGCTCATTGGGGATGCCTGAATGAGTTATCCACTCACTTCCGCTGGTCCGGAGATTGATCTCTCTCTCCTTCCCCTCCTCTGCCTCTCATCTCCCTCACTTCCTCTCTGCTGTAAGCAATGGGGGCCTCTTCTTCCCTCCTAAATGACTCTCCCTTAAAATGCCTACTCTCTAACTTGGCTCATCTCTCACTCGCTCCAGATATTAAACCTAAAACCCTCATTAAATTTTGCACCCAAGATTGCCCTTCGTACCTGTTAGACAATCTTAGTCAGTGGCCTCCCGAAGGCTCCCTTGACCCCCAAATTCTCCAGGATCTTTTCAATTACTGCCAGCGCTCGAAAAAGTGGAAGGAGATACCCTATGTTGAAGACTTTACCCTCCTCCATTCTCACCCCAATCTCTATTCTTCCTGCAGACCTCATCAGGTTCTCCTCACCTGCAAACCCTCCCCTACTGCCCAGCCTGCCACCTCCTCTTTCAATCCTGCAGGCGAACCACCCCCTACTGCCCACCTCCCCCTGTCCCTTCCTCTCCTTCACCATCCTCTCCTGAGTCCTCTTCACCATCACCCTCCCTTGCTCCTAACTTCTTCAGCCCTCCAGCCACTAGGTCACACTCCCAAACCACCCATTCCCATGTCCTGGCATCCCTTCGAGAGGTCGCTGGACTTGAAGGGGTTATTCGGGTTCATTTCCATTTTCCATGACTGATCTCACCCAGCTTGAGAAGAGATTGGGCTCTTTCATGACTAATCCCACTACATATGTTCAGGAATTCCAGTGGGTCCTCCAGGCTTACAATCTCACCCACCATGACATCTACATGCTTCTAGCCAATACCCTTCTTCCTGAAGAATGTAGGTGGGTATGGGAATTAGCCCAAGCCCATACAGATGACACCCATCATGTTAACCCTAAACATCCCACTGGCCCCCATGCGGTTCCTGAACAGGACCCAGACTGGGACTATAACACCACAGCTGGAGTGCAGCTGAGAAATCAGTTTGCTGCCTGCATAGTTGCTGGCCTTAAGAAGGCCGCCAGTAAGGCAGTTAATTTCCAAAAAATCCAGGAAATAATGTGGAAAAAAGATGAAACCCCTTCTGAATTTTTAGATCGTCTCACTAAGGCTCTCCAACAATATACCAACTTAGATCCCAAGACCCCTGATGGTAGACACATCCTTATGACTTATTTTCAAATTTACCCTGACATTAAGGCAAAATTAAAAAAAAACTTGAACAAGGGTCTGCAACACCTCAGACCAAAATTCTGGCTATGGCTTTCAAGGTCTTCCATAACCGTGATGAGGAAGCTGAATGCCACAAATACCAGAGATATGAAAAGGCAGAGCATAGTAAGTTTCAGATTCTTGCTCAGGTCCTTCAAGGGACCCCCCAAACACGGTGCCAACATCATCCACAAAGTAAAAATCCTCCAGGTGCCTGCTTCAAATGTGGAAAGAAGGCCACTGGGCGAAAGCATGTCCCACCCCAAGGACCCCTATTACCCCTTGCCCAAAATACCAACAAATGGGTCACTGGGGATCAGACTGTCCCACCTCCCGAAGGGGAGCTGCAGCCAGGAACCCTAATGCTGACCTCCTGGGCCTGGCACACAATGACTGACGGGGCCTTGGGTCCTCCTCCCCGGCCATCACTGTTGACAGGCAGGAACCCAGGGTGGAAATTCATGTGAATGGGTGCCGTATTAATTTCCTCTTAGATACTGTAGCCACATTTTCAGTCTTGAGGGAGTTTTGGGGACACACAATGCCATCATCCTCTTCTATTGTCGGAGTAGGAGGAAAATCTATACTTCCACTAAAGACCCCTCCCCTTACATGCACCATAGAAAATTTCCCATTCTCACATTCCTTCCTTGTCATGCTCCAGTGCCCAGTGCCACTTCTTGGTAGGGATATCCTCTCAATCCTCAAAACCACCATCTCAATATAGCCACCGTCTTCCCCACTCCACACTGCCTAATGACCCTCCCGACAGGCGATCCCACAATTCCCTTTTGCTCTGACTGTGCTGGGCCACTAGAGGGCCATCTGCACAACCACTTTTCTGTCCCAACTCACCTCGTCAATCCTATCATATGGGACACCCAAAGCCCCTCCACGGTCGATTGCCCTCCCATCCGCATTCGCCTTAAAGATCCCAACCAGTTTCCTAGTCAATCCCAGTATCCCTTGTCCACTGCTGCCCTACTTGGCCTCCAGCCTATCATACATGATCTTATAACTAAAAAATACCTTCGGTCTACCCATTCTCCCCATAACACCCCCATATTAGTGGTTAAGAAACCTATCTACCCGTTGGTACAAGACCTTCGCCTCATTAATTTCTCTGTTATTCCTACCCACCCCCTGGTCCCTAACCCATACATTCTTCTTTCCCAGATCCTGGCCACCTCTACCCATTTCTCTGTTATCAATTTAAAAGATGCCTTTTTCTCTATTCCCCTTGCACCCAAATCCCAAGACATTTTTGCATTCACCTGTACTGACCCCAAAACCAGGCATTCTCAACATTCTCACATGGACTGTCCTCAGGGTTTTAGGGACAGTCCCCATAACTTTGGGCGGGTTTTGGCAGTGGACCTGGAAGGCTTCCACTCAGCCTGCCCCAACTCCACCCTCCTTCAATATGTAGATGATCTCCTCCTTTGTAGCTCTTCAGCTGAAATCTCCAACATTGACACCATCAACTTACTCAATCACCTAGCCCAAAAGAGGTATCAGGCCTCTCCCCAAAAGGTGCAAATCTCTACACCCACATCACCTACCTTGGGTTCCTCATTTCGCACAGAAAAAAGACTATTACCACTGACAGGAAATACCTCATTAACTCTCTTTCCATCCCAAAACCCAAGACCGAAATTTTATCTTTTTTAGGACTGGCAAGATACTTCAGGGCATGGATTCCAAAATTTTCCCTCCTAGCTAGACCATTGTATGATATGGCAAAGGGCCCCCAGAACAAGTCACTACTTTCAACCGCTGGACGGCCTTTTCAGATGCTCAAACAAGTGCTCCTTCGAGCTCCGGCCCTTCACTTGCCTAATTTATCCAAACCATTTCTCTTGTATGTTCATGAAAAGGGAGGCCAAGGTTTGGGGGTCTTAGGACAAGAGTATGGCCCCACTTTTGCTCCAGTATCCTATCTTTCTAAACAGATAGATCCCACCATTAGAGGGTGGGCACCTTGCCTGCAAGCCCTAGCTGCCAGCCAGGTCTTCCAGAAGGAAGATCATAAGCTTACCTTTGGATCCCCTTTTACCATTCTTTCGCCACATCACCTGAAGGATCTGCTAACCTACTTCCCCCCTCTAGGGTGCTTTCCTTACTTGCATCTTTTCTCCAGAATCTGGCAGTATTCTTTAAACCTTGCCCTCCATTAAACCTTGCCTCTCTGCTCCCGACCTCCCCTCCCCTGGCTGATTTCCCCATACACAGTTGTACAGAAACCTTAGAAACCTTTTTACCCTGTCCCACTTCAATCTCCAAAGGCCCTTTGCCACATCCCAACCTTATTTGGTTTACGGATGGTATTTCATTCATGCACGATGGTACACGGAGAGTGGGATACGCTGTCGTCTCCCATTCAACAATAGAAGCCAACTCTCTCCCACCAAACACTACTAACCAACAGGCCAAACTTCTGGCAGCTATTCAAGCCTGCAAATTGGTAGCAGGGAAAGCTCCATCCCTCTACACAGATTCTAAATATGTTCTTCACACTTTGCTGTCCTGTGCTGCCATATGGAAGGAAAGAGGACTACTAACATCCAAGGGCACTTCTGTTACCAATTCCAAACTTATTTCTCACCTACTCAGGGCTGCACAGTTGCCCTCCAGGCTTGGAGTCACTCATTGCAAGGCACATCAATCTGACTCTTCTCCCATCACAGTCGGAAACTCTAGGGCTGACCAAGCAGCTCGGGCAGCTGCCCTCAAAACCATGGACCCCTCCACTGTGCTCATGCTCACCCCCTCCGGCGATATGCACAAGGAAGACTATAAGCACCTTTTTCAGTTCCTTCATTCTCTGTTCCACTCTAGCCCCCAAAGCCTGGCAACCTTCCTCCAATCTTTCTTCTCCCTCTCTGTGGACAACAAAGCCCTCTTGCAACAACAAATCCTTGACATGTCGCATCTGCCAGTGAACCAACACCAACACACCCTTGCAGCCCAAACCTTTTCCCTCTCACCAAGCCCACGGGCACACCCATGTGGCAGACTGGCAAATTGACTTTACCAACATGCCCAGGGTTAAACATATAAAATATCTGCTGGTCCTAGTAGACACCTTCTCTGGCTGGGTCGAGGCCTTTCTCACATCCAACAAAAGAGCCTCTACAGTAGCCTCCATTCTGATGACTCAAATCATTCCTCGATTTGGAATGCTTATCTTGATCCAGTCCAACAATGGCCCAGAGTTCACCTCACAGATCACCCAGTCTCTCACTCAGATTCTGTCCTTTACTTGGCATTTCCATTGTCCTTATTGCCCACAAGCATCAGGGAAAGTTGAAAGAACAAACCAAACTCTCAAAGATATCCTTACAAAGCTCACCATGGAATTAAGTATGGATTGGGTGAAGCTACTTCCTCTGGCCCTTCTCCGCCTGCAAGCTCTGCCAAAGAAACCCTCACTCCTTTCTCCCTTTGAGATTATGTATGGCCACCCTCTTCTTCCCCCTGGCATCTCACCAAAAGCCCGGCCCCATCCCAAGAACTATGCCCTACAACTTCTCTTCCACCTCCGAACTGAATTATGGAAGCACCAAGACTGGCTTCTCCCTGACCCTGACCTCTCCCAGAACTCCCTCCCTCTAACACCTGGTTAGTTTGTGTACTATTGTCCCCCGGGAGGGAAAGACCCCCCTCAAACCAAAATGGGAGGGCCCAACTTTGGTGATCTTGTGTACTCCGACAGCTGCCAAGCTGGCCCTCCCTAACAATCGGCTTACTCCATGGATTCATATTTCCAAGCTAAAGCCAGTCTCCAGTTCCCCGGGCCCTGAAGAAACTCACCTGGAGTCTTCGGCAACACCTTCCTGTGGACCTCAAACAAAATACTCTTGTTCTACCTCTCCTCATAACCCCTTAAAGCTTCATTTTTCCCATGTCTCCCTTCTTGAGCCAATTCCTGAACATAATCTATGTTAGTCCAGCCCTAACCCCTATCTTCCTACCCCTTCTCCTTATGCCCCCTTAATAACCTCCACACCTTTCATGTGGAGATTTAAGATGAGGCAAACATACACAGAA